>NW_026294480.1:55140745-55763245 GCF_007827085.1 Peromyscus californicus insignis | reverse complement strand
GTCTCCAAAATCCACACTGAGAAGAGAGAGGTTGCACCACAACATGCTGCAGCCCTGGTTCCTCTGGCCTCGGCTTGCTCATAGTACTGGTTCCAGGCTGGTGGGAGTAAGCCAGGAAGTCCAGTGGTTACAGCCATTGTCTATGGCTCTGTTTCTGAGAGAGGAGGGAGGGTCCCATTCACCCCTAGTATGGAGCAACAGCTGAGAAATTTTACCCAGAGTCTAAAGACCTTAGAGAGAACCAAAGTTTTCCCCTGGGAGCTGACTATGTTTGAGACAGACCACTGAGGAAGGTGAAGCCTGGGGACACTCTCAAGAACAATGGAGATTTGGGTGGCAGGCTATTAAGAGCCAGCTGGTCGCTTTAGGAGAGCAACAAGCTCACTCCTAGGCCAGCTGCCTTCTTCAGAGAAAAGAGGGGAAATGTTTTTTGAAAGATTTCCCTTGTTAAAAGAAACCTCAAAACTACCCCAACAAGGTGACTGGACTCCACAGGATTAGATTATGAAACAATTACACACCAGCCTGCGTTGAAAACAACAGGGTGTCCATCAGCCAGGAACGAAGGAAATGCTGAGTGAGATAAGATCCTACAAGGGACAGATGGGACGAGAGGTGGGGGGAGGGGGAGATGATCCACAAAAGAGGGCACGGTTCAGGCTGCTGCCACCCTAAGGTCACCTTGCACACAATCAAGTCTCCGTCTTCTGATGGTGTCATGAGCTTCCCGAGATAGGAAATAACTGTAAAATGAACCACCCAAATGGTTCAGTAAACAAGTCAGAATAAACCCCAGAGAGAGGAACAAGACCAGTCTAAAAGCATCCAGCTTCCAACAACAATTGAGGTGTGGAAGCAAAGTTGAGAAGCGTGTCCCATACACAGGGAACATGTCAAGCAACAGGAACCGCCTGGGAGAGGGCAGGTCACCAGAGTTGCCAACATAGACTACAACCACCAAAGAAAATATGCCTTCAAAATTAAAATGGTCTGATGACAATGTCTAATGAAGCAGAGAATACCAACAAAGAGAAAGAAATTCTCCAAACTATACAGTGTTTAGAATTTTTTTAATGAGTCACTAATTCATGTCATTATGGACCCTCCCTTATGCATTTATGTGAGCTTGAGTTATAAACCAGTATTGTTTTATTTTATTATTTAAATTTTCCAGCTTTGGGAAATTGAGAGCTAGTTCTCTTTTTAACATATGTTTATTAATTCCTTGAGAATTTCCAACAAGCGTACAATGTATTTTGATCCTATTCACCCTCATCCCCCATCTCCTCCCAGATCTACCCACACCACCCAATCACTGTCAACTTTGTATCTCGCCCCCCTCACACACACCAAGTCCAGTTTGAGCTGTCCATTTACTCGTGGATGTGAGGTCATCCACCAGAATGTTTTACCAGGGGCCACACCTTAAAAATAAATAAATAAAGCTAATACTCCCCAAGAAGCCATCAACAGTCAAATAGGCTGGCTCCTGGGTCTGTTTGATATGGCCCCATGAATGTGGATTTGGTGTTTTAGGTATTTTGGTCAGTTGTAAAGAAGTTCTTTATTATTGTTGCTCTAAGATGCTCTAGTCTCATTTTGTGTATTCCCAGTTTCAGTTCTGGAATCAGCCATTTTCCCGAAGCATGCTACATTCTTTTATTGAAGAATGGTCTTAGAAATTGAGAGCTGGGTACTAGATCTACTCTTGGCTTTTCTTTTTAGAGGAATGTGAATGTTCTAAAACCGGTGGCATTATGGTTATGCAAGTCTGTGGCTATACTTAAAAAACATCAAGTTTCCCACTTGGTGTGTGTGTATGTGTGTTCTTGTGTATGTGCACATATGTCTGCACATGCGTGCATGTGCACTTGGAAGCCAGAGGCCAGCCTCAGGTGTGATTCCTCTCCAGGCGCCATTCACCTTGTCTTTTGAAACAGGCTTTCTCACTGACCTGGGCCCTGCCTGATTAGGTAAGGCTAGCCAGCCAGTGAGCTCCAGGAATCTGCCCATCTCTGCCTCCCAAGTGCTGGGATTGCAGACTTGTGCCACCAAGCCCGGCAGAACCTCACACTTGGGTGGCCAGTACTTCACGGACTGAGTTGTCCTTCAAGCTCAAATAAGCCCACTTTAAATTCGTGAATTATGATATGTGACTATCAACATACAGGAAAAATAAAAATAGTCTGGGGAAACATACTATTTCATAAAGCAAAGAAGAGATCCATAGACAGAGGCTAGAGAATGACAGATCCTTTGCCAATTAGAATCAAGCATGGAGCCTCAGACCATCAGGAAGAATACCTTTGGAATGGTGTCTACACACCACTTAGTGGCAGGAACGTTTTTAAAGAAAATCGGACCATTTCAAATCATTCAAGTTCTAGCTCCCTCCATGCCTTGGGGAGTCGTACATGTGGCACTCTTTAATTAGAGCTTTGAAACAATGGAATGGAAAGAACAACAGATCAAAACCTCCTACATTCCTGGAAATACTCAGGAGTCTAAACTAATCTGTCCGTAATGGGAAACACAGCAATGGTTTGCGGGCAGCTGCGGTGAACCTTTAATGCATTCTGTCTGGCGAAATGTCTCCTCCGCTCACTGCGGTGACACAAAGGCCTAGGGCCATATTGTACTTCAACAGCCATTGAAAGGCACAAGGCTGAACAGGTGTGAGTGCTGCTCGTTTTCTGAGCACACTCAGAACCCAAGGCTCCTTTAGTTCCATGTGTGGGAGGATATTTATGGGTGTTGATATTTATGGTGTAGGAGAAAGAAGGATAATGGGGCTTCAGACCAAGATAGGCTTACCTCGGGAGTTTGTTTCAGGAGGTATCTGGTTGGTTTCCCTTCTTGTGCTTGATTTATAGTTTGTTCCATGGCCAAAACACTTGAATAAGCACAGATGTAAGCACAAATGTATATAAAGAGAGAGATAAGGATGTATATGACCTTCCATAGCCACCATCCACAAATTCAACCCCTCATGGGTGGACCGGAAGTATTTGGGTAAAGATTGCATCTGTGCAGAACATGCAGGCATTGGTTTTTTTTGTTTTTGTTTTTTTTTGTTTTTGTTTTTTTTCTCATCACCGTTCCTGAAACAACGCATTTCCCCCCAAACTATTTAGGACCATAGAACAGACACTGTGTTAGAAACTATAAGTAATCAGGAAATTATTTCAAGCATGCAGGAAGATGTGCGAAGGTTAGGCACAAATGTTGTATGTCCTTTTGTGTAAGAGATTTGAGTGTTCCCAGATTTTGGAGTTCCTGGGTGGTCCTGGAACCACCTTCTTGCAAGTACAAAGTGAAGACTATATATGGTAAGGGTGTAAAGTACCGGTTAAGATAGATCTCTGTAGAGTTAGAGTTAGTGCATCCAGACTCTGCTGCTCATCAGCACAGGGCCGGGAGTGTTTCCTCTCTGGCCACTATAGCCATTAGACTACGAAAGAAGTAAAGTGGGTGTGTATGTGTGGGTGTCGGGCGGAGCGGGGCGGAGCGGGGGGGGGGGGGGGGGGGGGGGGCGCGGGGAACTGGAGAGATGGCTCAGCAGCTAAGAGCACTGGCTGCTCTTCCAGAGGCCACAGGTTCAATTCCCAGCACCCACAAGGCCGCTCACAGCTATCTGTAACTCCAGTTCCAGGGGATCCAACACCCTCACACAGACACACATTGCAGGCAAAACACATTAAAAATTAATAAGATAAATTATTAAAAAGAAAACAAAGAAAAGCAGCTTTAGATGGTAAGCGCAGGTGTACAGGGAACGTTGATATTGTTGCCCAGGGAGTTGACAGTGTTGCTTCTTCCCTGGCAATAGAAGCAGACGTCCCCAACTGCGCACAAATCCAATTGCACACACCATGCCTACAGGAAGACACTCCCACCGAGAGAGTCTTTTAATTGCATCTTGTTTCCTCTACTTTGAAAACTATTTTAAATACTTATTTCTTAGGATCACAAAAGTCATTTGTGCTCTCCACAGATGCTTGGGAAGAAAAGAATTAAGAAGGAACTAAAAAAAGAAAAAAGAAAAAAGAAAAGAAAAGAAAATCACCATTATCCTGTCTGTCTTGTAGAATAGGTAACCAGTGTTCACATTTTCCTCCCTGTATTTTTTTTTCTATGCATTTAACCTGCTTGAGATAATGGTGTTTATAGAGTGGGTCCATTTCATACCAAGCATTATAAAATTAGTTATTTCATCAAAATCATTTATAGGCTTCTTGTTAAATATGGCATATTGACCGAGTGTGTTTATATCCTCTCCCCATAAAGACCATTTAGAATGAGAATAAAGGAATTTAAAATGTATACAGTCGCAGAGACAAAGGGAACACGAGACAGATAAGTGACAGGCTGCACCAGAAGTTTGGAAGGAAGCGAAGAGAGAGCTCAGTGACCCCAGAGCAGGCAAGGCTGCAGCACCCCACGATCTGCGGTGGTAGACAGTCCACAAAAGGCAGCCTCCTTTTTTTGGTCTGAATTTTTTTCTGAATCTTACAGAATTCAGCAGGTCAGGTAGAGGACTGAGTGTCAGTAGCCACCAGTGAAGGGCAGAATGAGATGCTAACCATAAAACAGAAACTCTGATTGAAGTCTGAAGAAGGAACTGTTGAATTCTCAGCATACACACACACACACACACACACACATACACACACACACACACACACACACATGCACGCACGCACGCACGCACGCACGCAGAGAGAGAGAGAGAGAGAGAGTTCAATCTCTGGAAAAACTGAATTGAAGAAAATCTGCTACAGTAAACGATGGATGAGAAAGAAACAGGAGAATACATCCTGCAGGACTAAGAGAAATTTGGAGTATGAACTGGGAGACTCCTCAGTTCTCTTCTCCCTTTCCCTCAAAGATGCTGACGGCTGGGCCAGGAAGATGGTTCAACGGGAAATGGGCCTGCAGGACAAGCTGGATGTGCTGAATGGGGTCCACAGAACCCATGTAAACCCCGGACACTGTAGCATACGGTCTGTAACCTTGCACTCTGCCAGGAAGGTGGGAGACGGAAGGACACACAGAAGCTAGACGCCCCGCTAACCTAGCAAGAAGTGGTGAACTACAAGAGATGCTATCTCACACAAGATAAAAAGCAAAGACTGACACCTGAGATTGTCCTCTGGCAAGCATGTGCCTATACAGGCACACACACACACAAACACACACACACACACACACACACACACACACACACACACACACACCTCAGAATAATAAGAAATTTTTAACGAAAAATACTGAATGAAAATAAATGTTAAAAGCAGGTGTACAACCCAGAAAGGAGAGTGGAAGATTCTTCACCATCCCCTCCCCCACCTCCCCCTCCCCCACCAAAGAACATGTTCCTGGAGAGAGGAGAGTGCTAGGTACCGTCATGTGACAATCCTCCATCATGAAAGTTCAGCCTGCTGCAGGCCTTTCAGTAAGGAATGACATTTCTATATACAGTCTTACTCTTCACAATGACCCGTGACAGATGTCTTTTAAGAAGGATGTCTTCATTAGGAGGCTGCTAATGTCCTGCTCTCTTCCCAGACACACTACTAGATCCTGGTGCCCAGCCTCTTGCATTGAGGTAGGGGTGCAATCTCTAGTTCTTCCCAGTTGGCATGGGAGTGGATGGTTGATGTTACCTGCAGACTTACAGTCCAACATCAGGTGGGTGGGCTTTGTACATAGCAAGAAGATAGATCTATGGTTGCACATAGAAAACATGGACAGAGAAGCAAAAAAAAGTAGGCTATTTTAGAGATGAGAAGCATGCATGCTAAACATGGTACTTGAGTCAGGAGACTCCCAGAAAGTAGACTCAAAGGGCAAATTAACAGGGGATGAAGAAAGAGAAGAAAATTAGAGAACTGATCAGGAAATCCAGTGCTTAAGTAGTGTACTTAAAACAAACAAGCAACAACACAACACAAAACAAACAAAAAAGACAGGAAATGGGGAGGGCTTTCAGAGAAATAATTTTAAAAGTTAAGTTTCTAACTTTAAGGGAATCGTAAAATTCCCAGAAAGATGAAAGTAAACACACCCAATAGAATAATATTCTTTGAAATGTGAGAATACCAGAAAGAAACAAACCTTAAAAGCTTCTGTGGAGATCAGAAATGTGTGTGTGTGTGTGTGTGTGTGTGTGTGTGTGTGTGTGTGTGTGTGTGTGTATAAATTCTTTTATAAAGGATTTTAAATTTTTTCTATTTATTGCGTCTGTGCATGCATGCATGTTTGTGTGCTAGTGTAGGCATGTGAAAGTCAGAGAACAACCTGGGTGTCGGTTCTCTGCTCCCACCATGTATGTGGGTTCTAGAGACTGAACCCAGGTCATCAGCTTTGACAGTGGTCCAGCCTCTGTCTTTGCCACTGAGTCATCTCTGTGGCTCCAATATCTGATTCCTTTTTTTTTCCCCGTTTGGTTTTTCCGAGATAGGGGTTTCTCTGTGTGGCTTTGGCACCTTTCCTGGAACTCACTGTAGCCCAGGATAGCCTTGAACTCACAGAGATCCACCTGCCTCTGCCTCCAGCGTGCTGAGATTAAAGGTGTGTGCCACCACCACCCGGCTCAATATCTGATTTCTTAACAGCAGTATTTGAAGGTAAAAAGTGCTGAGGAAGGATTTCAAAATTCTTAGAGGAAATTATTTTCTACATATCATCCTACAACAAAGTATGGAAGTAAAAGAGACAGTTTCAGACAAGCATATTTGCTTTTACCATTTCTGTTGGGCACAGTAGTAGAAACCTTAGCCATGGTGACCAGTCAAGAGAAAGAAGTAAGGGGGCTTTCAAGCTGGAAAGCAGGTCACCCAACCACCCGTTTGTAGATGCCATGAATGGACATTCATGGAAAGACTGCCGATGGCCAACACAGACCTGTGGGAAAGTAAGATGTCGCTCATCCTAATTAGAATGTCTGCTGTCAAAAAAGCAAGAGGTAAGTTTTGGAAAGAATATAGAGGAAGGGCAACTCTAAGTTGGTGGTTTGGGAATGTAAATTAGTGCAAGCATGTGGAAGTTGTACAGCATGGGGTTTCCTCAAAAATGTATACATACATATACATATGCACAATATACATTATATATATATATATATATATATATATATATATATATATATATATTCTCAAGTAGAGGATCTAATGACCCCACTGCTGGTTACATACTCAGAGGAAATTAAATCAATATGTGGAAGAGATTATCTGGACTCCCATGTTTATTCACAATATCCAAAATAGAGCTTAACTTACACCTGTAACTCTAACACTTAGGAGGCTAAAGAGGAAGAATTTCCAAGAATTCAAGGCCAACCTGGGCAAATAATATGTTTCAGGCAAGTCTGCACTACATCGTGAATCACTTTCTCAAAAAGCTCCATTAGTCAAAATATAGACTCAATCTACGTGTTTATCAGTGGATAACTGGGGGTGGGATGGGGAAAGGTGTTCCATAAAAACATAACAGAATACAGTTCGTCTTTGAAGAAGAGTGAAAATCTGCAAGGGGGAACAGAGTACTAAGGAATGGGCAGTGATTACCAAAGAATAACTGGTAAGAACATGTTCATCGGGACCTTCGATGTGTATTATGATAATGCAAGAATAACTTCAGCAATCATTTAGCACTAAGATCAATAAGACCTTTTTTCAGGCAGAAGTATCCTACAATGTTTAAAACTATTAGCATGTATTGATGACAAAAGCAGGAGCTGAAGGGTATAACTCAGTGGCACAGTACATGCCTGCCATGTGTAAAGCCATGGGTTCAATTCCCAACCCACCCTTTCCCTCCAAAACTTGACTGACATATAAGTCTTATGATCATTTTAAATCTCTCTAAAGATGATGCATCAACCCCTAACGGTCTACCCCAGGGATGACTTACCCATGATTCACCACTAGCACTAGCAAGGTACAAAAGTTCTGGGTGTTCCTTGTCAACATTTTACACTGCCAGCCTTTCAACTGTTTAGGTGTTCTAGAAGTTGGGTTGTATTCCTTGTGGTTTTAACATGCTTTCTGCTCATGTATTGTGCGCTTACATGCTCTGCTTCTGTGTGTTTGGCTAGTTTAGCTCATCACAGAGGTGGAATCCTTCTACTAATGGCTTATTTAATTGACCACAATGTCCTCCAGGCTCACTCACCTTACAAACGCAGACTTACTTTCTTTATTCAGCTGAGGACTTTCTGATGGTGTTTATACTGGGTTTCATCTATCTATTCATCTGTCAGCAGACGCTTGGATTGCTTCTATATTTGAGTTATCATGACGAGTGCGGCACTGGATAAGGGCATTCGGGTGTCTCTTCAAGATCCTGGTTTCGATACTTTCAGACATTATCCAAGAAGTAGGATTGATGGATTATATGGTAATTTTGTAAGAACAAGTGACACCCCCCCCCCACTTCATAATACAAACGCTCTCATTTCATAATAAGAGCTGTAGAGGCATAGAGTAGTGAAATCAGCCAGGCAGTTTATTTAAGGACCTTGCAAGGACCTAGATTGAGTTTATGAAACCTAAATGCCTGACGTTTCCTCCCTTTTTTGATAATCAGGAGAGCACAATGCTACACACTGTTTAGGTATTATCTCTCCCTCTGTCCCTTACATTTGCCTTTTTCTCAACAAAAGTCATGTGAGGGTTCATCTGTGTTGTTTATTTGAAAGCTTCTTAGCTGCATGGTCTGGCAGGCAAGTCTGTCTGCTCATAGTTATCTACTCTAAACTTCTAGTTTCAAGAGAGGAGCTTAATGGAACTTGAGTGTTGCAGGGAATACCTAGACCAGCCGGTGTTCTCAGGGGTCTAGTGTTTTCTGCTGATTTATACCTGGACCTGAACAGTCTCCTTTGAAAGTCTGTTTGCAGTTTTAATACTAGCAATCCTTGCACTCCTGGTACTAACACTTGCTCATGTTACTTTTAATACCAGTAGTTCTGTCTTTTATTTAGAAAATCTTTCATTTGTATTCACAAGTGAAATGGACATAGATTTCTTCTTTTTTTTTTCTGTGAGGTTTCTATCAGTCTTTAGAATCTGCCTTACTTGGAGATGCTATTGCTGTGAAGAGAGGCTATGACCATAGCAACTCTAATAAAGAAAAACATTTAATTGGGGCTGGCTTACAGTTCAGAGGTTTAATCCATTGTCATCATGGCAGGAAGCGTGGCAGTATGCAGTCAAATATGGTGCTGGAGAAGGGGCTGAGTGCTCTCTATCTGGATCAGCAGGCAGTAGAAAGGGAGAAGGACACTGGGCCTGGCCTGAGCTTCTGACATCTCAAAGTCCCACCCCCAGTGACACACTTCCTCCAACCTACTCCACATCTATTCCAACAAGGCTACATCTCCTAATAGCACCACTCTTTATGAGCCTATGGGGGCCATTTTCACTTAAAACACCACAGAACCAAAACCATATTAGATTTATTTTTTTAAATGATGAAAAAGATTTCTCTTTTTCATAATTATACATTCATAAAATAAAATAAGGCTTTCACATCATGTAGTATCATGCAGAGCTAAAAGAGTCTTCTTTGGTTGAAGCCAGAAAAATTGGTGCTAATATTAGATTACAACTCACAACATAAAATATATGTCTGCCAAATTATGCTGATATTAATTTATGAGAGAAGATGGAGGGTAATTTTTCCTCACAGAATTCCAATTAAAAGCTCAAAAGGTTCAGGGAAATTGAATATCACCATCAGAATATCAAGTAATCATTGCTCCAGGCAAGATCTATCCATGAATACTAAAAACGAGTGGGCCATACACTTCAAGAAGAAATACAATTTGTTTAGCCTCAAAGTATCTTCCCCCAAATCTTTGTCAATCACAAAGAGAAAAATTGTAGCTTTGTGGTGGAGACACTGAGTAGACGTTCACACTACCTCTTAGAGGAAATATCAGCACTATGTGTCATTAAGAGGAAGCACAAAAGACGTAAGTCTTGTAGTATTCTGAACAGAAACACATCAACTCCTTCTGAGATCCAGAAAACAACAGTCAAAAGAAAACCAAAGAGGAGTCTACATAATATCTCACCAGGCATCTTCAATGTCAAAATCAGGAAAGGCCAGGAAAGGTAAACTGCGATCCATTGAAGAAGGTGAAAGAGAAATAACACATAGAGGCACCCTAAGACCCTGAAATAGCACATGAGTGGTAGTGGGGAAACTCATGTGACCTGAATGAAATCTGTACATGGGTTAATAGTAGGTTAGTTATAGTTATCTTAGTAATTCCATTATGATTAAGCAAGAGCTTAATATTTGGGGAAACTAAATGAAGATTATCTATGTTCTAATTTTGTAAGCTTTTTAATCTCTAAAATCATTTCAAAATAAAACTTCCACTATATAACTGTAAAATGAAAACTGTATAATCAGTATGTATATTTGTTTAGCTTTAGACTGTTTGTCCGCTGTACACTTTAAAAATGCTTTTTGGAACACCTTTTATTAATTAGGACTTAAATGATTTCTTCAAGTATTGTAGATACCACCTATGTGGTTCTCTTGGATGGTGTTTTTAAAAGGAAAGTGCCAAACTGAACATTTTTAATGATTGCCACTTTAATATTGAATCCTCTCACATTTATCGTTCTTTGTCAGATTTTTATTTTGATACTGATTTTGATAGTTTAGATTTCCAAAAGTTCTGTGCATTTAATGAGATTCAAATTTCATATGCATTTTCCCTCTTAACATTTGTTGTTCAGCACTTCATAGATTCTATCATTTTTCTTGATTATTTAGAAGTGTGTGTGTGTGTGTGTGTGTGTGTGTGTGTGTGTGTGTGCGCGCGCATGCGCGCGCGCACGCGTTGAGTGAATAGTTGGAATATTGAGCAGAAATAGCTTGGGCCTTGGCTTGCCTCTGTCCCTCATTTGCATGTGTGAGTACAGTTAACACCAGTGGTGTTTTATTCAATTTATTCATTTCTTCTCCTCCTTCCCCTCCTTCTCCCCCTCCTCCTCCCTCCTCTTCCCCCTCCTCTTTTCCCTCCTGCTCCCCCTCCTCCTCCTCTTCATCCTCGTCATCCTCTTCTCCTCCCCCTCCTCCTGCTCCTCCTCCTCTTCTTCTTTTTGTTATTTTACTATTCCTCTTCAGTCTTGTTCCTTATCTTTTCCCCTATTTGTGAGATGAACTCTTACCTCAATTTTGCTCTTAGCCACTTATTCTAATCAATATATTTTTAAGCTAATAGTATTTGCTGAACCCAGGTCCCTTCAAGCTCTAAGAAGTAGTTTTGTGGGATGCTTTTATATATATATATAAAATTTCATATATATATATATATATATATATATATATATATATATATATATATATGAAAATTCACCCAATTTGGAGACTTTAATAAAAAGAGGGAGAGATGAATGGGGATTCTTTTCATTACCGGCTCCTCCCAATAGGGTTTTCTCTGCCAGATATTCCCAGTACATGAGGAGCCAGAGCTGGAGAACCTGTCTGTTTGGCCTTGGGGCAGGTGGCATTGGCAGAAAGCTGCACAGGAAAGCACAGGTCCTAACCCAACTGCCACATGCTGCCATGTGTCCTGCCTCCAGTCCACAGCTGTTACTACTTTCTCTAGGCTTCCCCAGCCAACACACACATAGCATGCACACATGCACACATGCATGCACACACATACACACACACACACACACACACACACACACACACACACACACACACACACAGAGAGAGAGAGAGAGAGAGAGAGAGAGAGAGAGAGAGAGAGAGAGAGAGAGAGAGAGTGGTTTCAGTCCCCTTAGGCGTTGTCTTGACTTGTGCTTTTGGTTGGTTAGCGGTCTTGGTTTGCTTCCTATTGCGGTGATAAAGACCGTGACCAAGCTTGGGAAGGAAAGGGTTTATTTGGCTGTCATTGATGTTGGGGGGTATCCAATCACACTGTGAACCCCAAATTTGCATGTGCATCAATTAAATAAAACAAACCTTGGGTCAGGAGGCTGTGTTAGCAACTAGTTGACAGAAAGTGATCATAGAGCCTCAGAGTGCATCCCGGAGAGACAGAGAGACACAGGAAGCAGTAGGGTGGGTTTGGAGTGGTGAAGCTCTTTGTGGTTTGGCATTGCCAACGCGTGGGTCTTCTGTGAACACCAGCAAGGACAGAGCTTAGCTAGTTGCTGCTCAGCCTCTCTGGGCTCGCAGGTTCTCACCCTGAAGCAGAGACCACCGAGGAAAAGTACTCAGTGACCTGTTGGGGCTTACTCAGTCTCTCTATATGACCCAGTACCACCCTACATAGGCTAGGTCCTCCCGTACCAATAATTAATCAAGAAAATGCCTACAGACCCTGCTTACAGATCAATCTTCCTCAACTGAATTTTCTCTTTCCAGATGATCCTGGCTATGTCAAGTTGAAAAAAAAAAAGTGTACCTAGCACAGTTTTTTCCAAAAATAAATGCCTTTGTCTGCACCTATAGTTTCTCCAGGGTTAATACTAGGAGGGGGGGCCAGCAGCCATGGCAACCCTCTGCCTTGGCAGGAGCCAGAATTGGTCTTCATTTTCAGCACTGGTTTAGCTGTTCTTTGCTCTTAGAGTGGCGGATCATAAAAAAAAAAAAAAAAATATTTTTTTTCCAGTTTCTTCCCCAAACCCTCAGTAGGTTGTTAATCATCTTGCCTTACCACTGTGAGTAAATTCTCAAGTAATAGACATGTTTATGACAGGCACAATTGCCAAGCGGACATCTAGTTATGTGACTTGGAATATTCAATTTTGTTTTATATCCTTCAATAAAGTTTTATCCCTTTATTGACACAAGTCTCACACAATTCTTGTTGTTAGCTATTTATGGCTCTTACAGCCTTTGTATATGGATACATTTTCACTTTGTTTTGTAACTAGCTAATGCTGGTCTATAGAAAAGTTTATTGATATTTATAGGCAGTTTAAAAAAGTTTTGTGGTGCTGCAATCCCTTCTTGTAAATTATAATAAGAATGGAGAAATTGGTTTCTAAATATCTACCCAAAAACGAGAAAAATCAGTCACTTTCTTAAAATAATAGAAAGAATGAAAACATATTTGACATTTTGCAACATTCTTTAAGAGTGTGAGGTCAAAGCTAGGCGGTGGCGCACGCCTTTAATCCCAGCACTCAGGAGGCAGAGCTAGGTGGATCTCTGTGAGTTCCAGGCCAGTCTGGTCTACAGAGTGAGATCCAGGACAGGTACCAAAACTACACAGAGAAACCCTGTCTCGAAAAAGCCAAAAAAAAAAAAAAAAAAAAAAAAAAAAAAAAAAAAAAAAGAAGGCCACTGTCACAGAATTACATGCCATCCCATCCCAGTAGGGAATCAGTCCACAGCCTTAGAGAATAATTAAGGAAAAGGTTCTTTAATAAAAGCACATGACTGGTTCTGGCTAACACACAAAGGGGTACTGGCCTCATACAGAACATTTGGGGCTGGAGAGATGGCTCAGGGGTTAAGAGCACTGGCTGCTCTTCCAGAGGTCCTGAGTTCAATTCCCAGCAACCACTTGGTGGCTCACAACCATCTATAATGAGATCTGCAAGCATACATGTAGCCAGAACAATGTATACATAATAAACAAACAAACAAACAAAAAAAGAGTGTGAGACCAATCCATTTAATGTAATTCCTCATCTTAAATGTAATACATGGTAGAATCTACAGAAGACAATTTAAAAGGTCCATTTCAAGAAGAAGCACAGTATTTGGGAATATCTAGTGTTCCATTTTTATGTGAACATACACACAGCTATGAGGACAGTGTGGCAGAAATATAAACACACATGTGTGTCTGTCTACAACGTCAGAAGTTACTGAATAACAATAAATTCACAATGTTTGACAGGTTGAATAACAACAATTTGTCATAAAACCCTCCTACCTTGGTGGTTTGGGTGAGGCAATCTTAATTACTAATATTAACTCTCCTATCACATCGCGCACAGCACACAGTAAATCAATCAATCTGTATGTGTGCATTCACGCGTGTGTGCATGTGAGTGTGAGTGTGTGTGTGCGCGTGTTACAGAATGAATACAAGTTAAAGCAGCTGCAACAGAGCTCAGAGGCTTCCGAAGTGGGCTGAGAAAGAGTCTGTGAAGATAAAGAGGTCAGCCAGTGCTGGCAGGGAGCTGTCAGTGGGAACCTCTGGTGTCAGTTTTGAAAGCAAAGCAGTAGTAGGTTCTAAAGTGAAAAGGCAGAGCCAGGCTGAGAACAGGAGCCAGGTCAGGAGCAGGAAACGGTGGATCAGGTTCCAGTTCAGACAGGTGAGCGGGTGGACAGATCGGCAGTTGAGTAGGCTGTGTCGTAGATGAGGGATGGATTCAAGTAGGGGAGTCCTGGGTCCTTGACACACACACACACACCAGGTATTAGGTGACAGGCCCCTAGAGCATCATGCCGTTGGAGTGTTAGCTGTCCAGTCCGTTAAGGGGTCCAGATGAGGGCATTACACCTTTTCCTCCATCTGGTATATCCTCTAAGCTCTTTAATCTGGCATCCCTGACAATGATTTTTCATACTCTCTCGTGCCCTGCAGCTTCAAGACTCACTAGTAGACACATGTCTCCCTTTCTGTTTCTAGAAATAAGCCATTTATCAGTCCGTGCTGAATGAGTGGTACTGTAGACTCTCAAAGACCATCCTTCCTCCAGCAAGGCTTCATTTCCTAAGTTCCATAACCTTCCCAAACAGTGTTTGGGTGTTCAAATATGGGAGCCCGTGAGAGACATTTCTCATTCAAACCGCTACAGCATCCTATAAGCTACTGAGACAAATTGGGAGCATATGAGCACGTATAAATCACATGAAGAAGACGAGGCCTGAGAACTTAACACAGCAGACTGAAGGAAGAGTGCAACATCCTCGCTTCGATGGATGTTGCCATGTAGTTCCAAGTGAGGATGGCCCCACCGACTCCTCATCTGACTACCTGGTGTGTACGGACAGACAGAGGACTTCTGATTACCATAGACTGCAGCTCAGCTAGGTCTCCACTGCAGATACAGCCTATTTGAACTGCTGTCTGTCCATCCGCCTGGACCGGATCCTGCCCTTTGCTTCTACGGCCTTCCTAGTCCTATACCTCACCTTTGCAGCTCAATTTGACCCCCAAATTTGCCTCAAGTTGTGACTCTATGGCTGGATTCTGTAGTAGTGTCTCCAACAGTCCTCCAGCAGGGTCCTTGTTACATTCCTCCAGCAATTCTTCTACCATCCCTCTCAGCTTCCTGCACCTGTCTCTTGGGCCTCTTGGGAGGTTTTCGTTGTGTTGTTTATTTGCTTTTGAAACAGGGTTTCATATATCCCAGGCTGGTTTCTATAGTTTTGCAACAGATGATGACCTTGAATTTCTGATCAACCTGCTTCTACCTCCAGAACTCCGCTTTGCAGCCTGTTTTGCCTTTTGTGGTATTCTGTAACCTATAGTCACACACACACACACACACACACACACACACACACACACACACACACACACACACACATTTACTGTGCAATGTATAATGTGTGATTGAGAGTTAATGTTAGTAGTCAACTTTGCTTGGAAGAAAGAGAGAGAGAGAGAGAGAGAGAGAGAGAGAGAGAGAGAGAGAGAGAGAGAGAGAGCCAGCATTTGCTTTGGCTGGTAATCAAGAGAGTTGGGACTCCAAGGCAAATTGCTGCCAAAGAAACTGCTGTGCCTTGTGAATTTATTGCTATTCAATAAATCCTGACACTGTGGAAAGACACAAGGGTATTTGTCTCTGTTTCTGACACAGTAAGCTCACGACAGTGATAAACTTACCAAGTAGCAAAATCTCGGGGAGAATCCGAGCTTGAGTTAGGAATCCCAGCAGTCACTCAAATCTGCCCCCATCCCCACTCCCTGGGCACATCTGTGGGCTCTATGAAGGAAAAGAGCTGTGTGAATCTATACAACTCAGGGAACCATGAGCAGGGAAGTATGCTAGGGGGCAAATCACTCTCCCCTGCCTGCTGTGGGGGATTCTTGTGGGACTCTAATGGACTACCAGGAATCAGCAGCTGGGACCCAGAGCTGTAGCAATGTCCAAGGGCAGAATTTCAGGACTTTAAACACCACCAGTGTCTTCCAGAAGACACTGTGAGCATGGGGCACGGTTTGTGGTCTCCAAGGGCATTCCGGACGATAGCAAGGCATTTGGAAGCCCTGAGTTGTCCACATTGACACAAAGCTTGATTTTCACTGTCAGCTTGACACAGTCTGGAGTCACCTAGGAAGGAAGTCCCTTTGAGGGACTGTCTAGATTATGTGGGCATGTCTGTGGGGGGATTGCCTTGATTGGTGAGGAGGTCTACCCACTCTCGGTGGCACCGTTCTCTGAGCAAGAGATCCTGGATTGTATAAGAGTAAGAGATGTGATCAAGCTCTTAATATAAAAAACTCTTCAAGTCACGATTCTTCCTCTTTGATTTGATAGCCTGTGAATTTTCAAAGTTCTTTTTGGAATCACCTCAGCATTTGCAGTCTTATCAAAAAAAAAAAAGGAAAACCTGGATCCGAGGGGTATCTTATATTAGGTACTTCTGATAGCTGAGGAGGAACTTCCAGCTCAGCTCTCCCTCACTTCCAAAACTGACCATCATTTGGGCTTCAAGACAGGAAGATCTTCACCATCCATGATGCAGCTCGATCCTAAGAGGCGATGTGTTCTCTTGCATGTGATCGCTCAACTTTATAACACACACACTCACATACACATTTGTGTGTTTGTGTGTGTGTGTGTGTGTGTGTGTGTGTGTGTGTGTATATATATATTACATATATTGTAATATATTACATATAAATGTAAAACACAAACACATGTATATACTTAGGTGCATCATGGTGTAAAATAGAGTGGGGATTGTGAAGCATGCTAAAGCTGTCCCTACATCTCCCTCAGAGTCAGACATTCACTTTCATACATATTATGTCCAGTTGATCCTCCTTGTGCTCAGACTCTGTGACTGTACATTGGGCCTTCCAGCGAAAATGACCCCCCCTCTGCCATGACATCCCACGGAAACAAAACTGAGGATGGTCATTTTGGAGTTAGCCACCACAGGCTCACTGCTAGGGGAGGAGAAAGAAAAGGTACTCGCTCAACTTCTCAGAAAAACGACAAAAATAGATTTCACTTCAAAGAATATTTTTAAACCCCATTAGCAAACCTAGATTTCTAGCTACCTTTCATGCCCTCCAAGCACCCTGTGCCAGCTGCCTGGCGCCTTCTCAGGCTGCATTGCCCTACCCCTGAGCCCACTGCCTCAAATCTGCTTCCCAGAGTTCACTGATGAGAGAGGGAATGGTGAGGGCAGCTTTTTTTTTTTCACTTTCTAATGCTTCTCCCCATGGCCATACCCGAGAGCTTGTCACCATTAATCTTTCCAGTCCTAAGGAGGGAACAAAAAAATTCCAAGTTCTTTTTCACACTTATGTAATCCTCGTTTCCAGTAATTCTTCACGTGTATGAGAGTAAAGGGGAATAAGAGTACTTTGCCCCCTGCTTGACTTAAGAGTGTCTCAGAATTTATGAGCAAAAGAGTGAAGTTATGGGAAGGCGACATGACCGGGGAGGAATACCCCCACAAAGAAAGAAGTCCTTCTAGTCATTGCTTTGCCCCTTCCCTCCCCCAGAGCCTCTTGCTGAGGAATTGTGTAGAGGGCTTAAGACCATTTCTCCTGAATGAGAGTTCAGAAACCCAGAGCCCCGCCCCGCCGAGGTGTGTGGCTGTGTTCACTCAGGGAGAGAGAGAGAGACAGAGGGAGATGAAAACACTGTTCATCTTCTCCCAGACACTCCACCACCTGGGGTGGCACCCGGCCTGAGACATCTGAGGCGTAGCCCTTGTTTCCCAGAGTTCATCACACTGGCCCTCTGATGGCCTCTCTCTTCTGAAGCTCTTATTTATGACCCGTGTACGTGTAGAAACAATAACCATGGGTGCATGTCTGGGAGTGGGAGAGCCGGGGAGCCTAGGAAAGGGGCTCCCCCAGCTTTGTGCAAGAAGAGTCAGCTCTCCCCTGACCGATTCTGGCCCTTTTTCTTCCAGCCAGAGTCCAACTGCCAGCTGAGCCCTGGCACCTTGTTTGACTGTGGGAAGTCGGGAAAGAGATCTCTCAATTATCTTCAAATTAACTGCCTCTTGCCATTACCAACTCCCCGAGGACCAATCAGAGAGCGTGTTTGCAGAGCAGGGCGTCAGCCTGCCACTCCATCCACTCTCTGGGATCCAGTCCCAGCCACCCCCTCCCAGGCACGCACCCAGCCAAAGTCATCTGCCGCTGCCGCTGCCATTTCTCATGGCAAACTTCAATGCTTTAATTAGGAAGCACCCGCGTGTCCACTCTTCACAAACACCATATGGTGCCTGGTGCGAAATATGTTTCATTTTCACGACGGCGAAGCCTTAGGAAAGGGCAGCAATTTTGAATATCAATTGTTGTTCCCACACTGGCAAAGAATAAATTTTCTGTGCTTCAAAAGAGACCACAATGTTGGAAAGAACGAGGGGGTTTTTCTCCATCTGACAAAAACTTGGAAGAAAAGCATTTTGTGTGAGAAGAAAGTGGAATTCGACTTCTAAGGATCAGAAATTCAAAGCCCTTTAGAAGTAAATTCCAAGAATCTTCCAAGGATTGTAAAGATTTAAGATAAGAGATGTCCTGTGTTCAGTTTTCCATTTTTAACAAAGCGATGGAATACCAAGCTCTTAAAGAACACACTGAGTATTCGGGCAATCTGGGGCTAGACTTAACCACCCAGCCCACCACCACCACCATCCCCACCCCAACCCCACCCCCTCCTCTTGCCAAAAATACCTTCTGCTGCTCAGGAGAACAGCTTCTCAAGGGTGTATGTATAAACTACTTTGCGTCCTGGAAAGCTGGGGACTGACGACTAGGGAAATGTGGTCCAATGGGAAATAGTCTTCAGTCTTGCTTTCTTTTCAAATATTGTGTCCCTGAAATAACAAATGCAAGATTTCCAAAGTCCACATTCAACTAAAATTCAAGAGCTTAAAATGAGGCTAAATTCAGGGTCTTTTCTCCAGTGAGGATCATGGGGGAGACACAGGCCACATTCCAGCCTGGGCCTTTTCCTGCTTTCATGCAAATCTCTCAACATGCAAATGATTAAATAATCAAAGCATTACAGGGTATAAATAAGTGATTTCTATTTTCTTCCTTGCTCAGGTCAGTTCCTGTTCTTTTGTGGGAGACCATAAGACAGGGTTAGAGACAGTCCCTGTGGAGGGTGAAGGGTTGGGCCAGAAAGGGCTGTAATTAGTCATTTTCATTTTAAAATAAATAAAGCAGTTGACACTGCGGAGCGAGCATCAGCCCTCTTTCCCTGTCTGAGGGGACTGGCTTCTTTCTCCTTCATCCCTGGGCTTCATACTCTTCCCTCTAGCTGGAGCGTCCGTCACCTCCGAGTCCTCTTCCTCTGGACTACATAATTATAAGCTACCACATGTGGCTTTGGAGACACAACTTTAATTATCCAAACTGGAGCACACAACAGACCCTGAATTGAGTGAACAAAAGCCTATTAGAAGGTGATCCCCCGTGGTCACATTGTAATTATTGTCAGGGGCCATGGCGGTGGGAGAATTATCCCCGCAATATCTCACTAACCTCCTATGCTGGAGTCACGTGAACGATGATTTGTGCCATAATCTCATTTCCTCTAGCGGTGTGACACTGAAAATAAAGAGGCGTGTGTAGGGGGGGGACTTGGGGGGGCTTGTGCCTCGGTCTGGCTGCGACTCAATTCGGGAGGCCACAGCAGATGTGCAAACACAGCTCAGGCAGTAATTACTGCAGTGACAGAGGGAGTCACTGCTTACAAAGTCAGCCACTAAGGCACCTGGCTCCAGGGCAGCAGAAAGTCCGCCTATGAATGAAAACAAACTGGAAGCTCCCAGCCAGGTGGCTCAGCATGGCGTTCCTCAGAAGATTTTCATAGAAGCGTAGAGGCATATTCCCTTGCAATGGAAAGCTTGCTGGACGGCGCACATGCGATGATCAGGCACCTCTCCTCTGCTGTAACATGCTTGCTTTAATCCCAGGAGAAGCTCACGTTTTATCCTTCAACCATCGAGAGTAGTACTGACTGTAGTTCAGGACATATGGTTCACTTCTTCACCATGGGAGGTGGACTGTCCAACGACTGCTCAGAACCCTCAGGGTAACAACACAAACATGCATACAAATGCATAATGAAATTCAAAAAAATTTTAAAGGACTGTTGGGTTCATAAACACTACTATTTCATTACTTATTTAACAAAATTGCTTTGATGGTTTTCTTCGAATTGTATTGACTCGACAGACAGTATGATTTAACCACAACACTTGATTTCTCATCATGACAAAGAACAATCAATTATATCATCCCATCATCACACATTTTCCCCCCTTTCCTGCAATTCTAATCTTTTCTTAGCTCTATTGTGTTTTTTGAAAACTGTCTTGAACAATTCTACCTCTGTCTTCAACCGGTTTCTTCTTGTAGCATAGCTGTGTCTGTTAATATTTACAAACAGACATAGGTGTTGAAAGGCACGCATCTGTCCCCTGGTATATCTATCTTCTCATTCTCCACTACTCACCTCCATGTCCATGTCAGTCATATAAACTAAACCCTCCAGGGTTCCTGATTTTCTGTCTTGCTGTACTGCAGTACCGTTCCTCATTTCACATCCCAATCATGATTATACCCTCTCCATCCTCTCCAGATAGCCTCAAGAGCCACTAGCCTCTGCCTATTTCCCTCGGCTTTATAGCTTTCAGTTTCTTGAATCCCACAAACAGATTTCTTCAGCATCCTCATCTCTAACACAGCTGCTTCCCTCCTGCCCATGTACTCATGTGTCTGTCCTTCTGTGCTCTTCCCAGGGTGTCAGCCCCTGGTGGTAGTCACTGAGAACTATTTTCTCCTTTGAGTTGGATCTTGAATACCCTCCAGAAGCACAGGTGTCCTCATCCTTAAGGTGGCTATGTCAGATAGTGGTAGAATCCTGAAGCAGGATCATTTAGGTGTCCCCTTGCAGGGACTATGAAACACTCTGGTCCCTTCCTTCCTCCCTGGTTGCTGATGTGAGTGATTTTGTGCCACACTTTTCTCCCGCCATGATGGGCTACCTTGCCTCAGGTCCAAAGCAATGGACCAACTAACTGTGGGCTAGAACTCCTAAGGCTAAGAACTAAATACACTGTTTATCTTTGCAAGTCCATTATCTCAGATTATGCACTTAGCATTTGTGCATTTATCTAACCAGTCTACATGTTGGCTATTTCTTCACGACTTTTCCTAGCACTTATTAAATACCTACTAGATGGTAGGGATTGTGTCGAGTATTGATTATCTAGCACGAGAAAGACTAAGTAAAGCCTAGTACTTGCAGTCTTAGGCACCCAGCAACTTAGAGGTGCTTTCTGGGTTGAGAGGTGGCGAACAGCAAGGGAAAGGAACTGTAATTATTACTCCTTGAGAACACTCTGGTCCCTCACTCGCATTCACTGGCATCTGGACGTCTTTGAAGTGTCAAGCTACATATGCAGAAAGCATTACAGGGTTTTGTTCACCACACCACACAACTGGCATACGGTCAGGAATGTTTCACGGAAGACATGTCCTTTCATCCAACTCCAAATGAAGAAAGATCACCCAGTGTCCACACTGGGAAAGTAAATTCGTAGTTTATGCATTAGTTATAATTCTGTTGGCTGTGACAAAATACCTAACAGAAGCCACTCAAGGAAGGGTTTATTGACCTCACAGAGTGACTGGATATAGTACGTCACCATGGGGAAGTCGTGGCAGCAGGAATAGGAGGAAGCTAGTCACTTTGGGTCTGCCATCAGGAAGCATCGTAATGAACACTGGTGCTCAGCTCACATGAGTCTCCAAGATCAGTCCAGAACTCCAGCTCCTGGGGTGGTGCTATCCACATCCACACTGGGTCTTCCCTGTTCAGTTAAAACTCCCTGGAGGTATACTCACAGACATATGCAGTGGTATATTTCCTAGTGATCCCCAAAGTTGACAATGACAATTAACTATCACAGTTGAAATCATCATCTCACATCTTTCATCCCTGTATCTCCTGCTTACAAGAAAAAGACAATCAATGTTTACAATTAAAATAAAATCCGTAGGTACTTTAAAAATTGTAATATAATGTAATTCTTTGTAGTGAATGTCCAAGTTGGGGGGGGGTGAGCTGATATTAAATCTGGAATTCTTTGAATAGGAATTTTACTAATGCTAATTCATCAGCTGTGACAAGTGTAACATATTTATGTAAGGGGAAATTGGATGAAACATTCACGGAAATGTGTTGTTCTATGTATGCAACTTTTCTGAGTATCTAAAATTCTTCCAAATTTCTTAAAGATGTATTTAAACAGCAAACACAAATATACCTCCTGCAAGTGGTCCCCAGTGGCTAGGAATAACATTTGGAAGCAGAAAGTCTGTGTGCTCCATCTCTGCCTATACCAACCTCCATTTTTGTTTTGACGGCTGCCTTTGCTGATGCAGTGCGTGGACCATTCACCCCATCTGCAATGGCTTGAGCTCTTGAACCCTCTGACTGCAATTATTGGTCCAAGTCTTCTTGACTGGAAGGAGGTGGCCCAAGTGACATTTTGCCTTGAGGTGCTAATGGTGACATGGGCTTTCCCTGGGGTCCCAACCCCGGGCTGTCATTAGCTCCCTACCATTGTTTTGTTAATCTAATGAATGGCTCCATAGGAAACAACAGAGAAAAAGCTTATTAAAGGTGAAGGCTTCATCCATTAAGATGTCCTTTGTCCTTAATGAAGGTCAGGAAAAGACTGATTGGAGGAGGAAATCTTGCTTTATCCTCACCCATATGTCTTAATTAATCATCATGTCAGTCTGGGTTTGTGTTTGCCCTTATTCTTTGGGTTGTTGGGGAGGAGAATTGCTAAAACACTCAGAATTGCCTTCTGCAGCAGAACTCTGTGCATGAAGTAAAGCATCCTCCCAATATTGGAGTTTGATTTCTGAAACACAGTATCGCCCCGGATGTTCTTCTGTAATCTCTAATCGCACAAAACCTGCTAGATTCGTCCTGTCTGTACACAGCAGTACTAGCCATGGTTAAAACATAAGGTGGATTAAGATTAAGCATAAAAATTTGCACAGTGGGTCTTGAAGACACTACAAAAACATACATTGTTCTGTTGATAATTTTACATTGATGATGTGCTGAAATAATATTTTAATGTGCTGGTTAAATAAAAATATTTTTGTAAGTGGTATTTTGCATTTCGTCCCCTCTTTCTGCAGTGGTTAGCAAAAATTTGAAACTGCATATGCGGTTCAAATTATATGACTGTCAGACAGAGCTGTATCAGAGGACTCAGAAAAATCTGTTCAGTGACTTCTTGGGCCGACCTGCTTCAGAAGCCTGTGTTAGATAGATTCCAGTCAATGGGACATGATGGAAAGTGTGATTTGCCCTTTACCTTCATGATGTCAGAAATCAATCAAGTTAGGCCTACTTAGTTCTTCTTTAAAATATATTCTGGACTCTTCCTGTCACCAGCCTGTTACTGAGCAGCTGGAGCTGACAGTCCCAGACACTGAAGACGTATGAGATACCAGCTTGGAGTCCATGTTCCTCTCCCTGACTACTCCTTGATTCCTGCCTTTACCATTACCCACCATCCACCTTGACAACGTCTTCCTGTGTCTTCCCAGATTATCTTTACCTCTGTCTTGAGGACAAAGCCCACCCACAGTATAATAATCCCTCTATCTCAGACCTACTAAAAGACAAGGCAGATATTTGTTTATCCATTCATATGTATCAAATGAGTAATAAGGACAATAATTGTGTTGTTTACTGAACATGAAGAATATTCCGATTCTTTTTTAAACATGTGTCCTGTTACTCTTTCATAGAACCTTCTCAGCAGATACTATGGGTAGAATTCAAAGTCATCTGTATTTTACACCCAAGGAAATCAAGACACAGCCAGACTTCATGGTTTAACTAGATCTTACTCTGGAAGAAAGTGATCGTGCTACACCTAACCCTGGCAACGTGGTTACATGGTGACCATGATGTGGGTGGGTAGGGGGAGGTGACATTAATAGTTTCATAATGACTCGGTAAGGTTGAGATAGCATTCTCAGGCTGAACTGAAAATGTGGGAAGAGTAAGATTTGTTCCAGGGTCCCCTTCCGTGGAGAGTCTTGGTCCCTAGAAACAGCAGGTCGTGTTCAGCATTCCTTCTGCCCCTCCTCCTCTGGGATGATGGTTTAATTAAGGTAATTAATTGTCCCACACAGCAGAACACACATGTTGCTGGCATGCATGTTGGAGCTGCCTCACATGGCAGCTCTGTGCACAGTGATGAGATTGGGCTGTGGACTCCATCCATGGTGGCACCAAGTGATAACTGGATGGGTTCACCAGGTGAGTGAGCTCAAACCTTGTCAATCATCTTGACTAGGGAAACTCACGGCATTGCTCTTCAGTGAATCTTATGGCTTGGACCTTTCCTGGAAGCTGCACACCGAGGCTTTCACAGCCCACTTCACAACCTGTAAAAGAACATTTGGGAGCAGATGATAACAGACATGTGGCGTTACAGAAACTCTCCCTCTCTTAAAGAGTCACAGGGAAAGGCAGAGTGTGGGGTGGGGTAGATGGAGAGAGGACCAAGGTAGAAGACAGATGGGGAACATCAGGATGAAATGGAAAAACACTCACAGGTGACTGTTATTCTCATTCCAACTCTGATATTCATTAGTTTCATGACCTTAAACAACTCACTTGATCTCAGAGTCTCAATGCATTCATTGTTGAGTAAATGAGGTGATTTAATCCTCAGAGTTCATCAAACAAAGTGTATTGGCAAATCAAATGGTATTATAAACATAGTTCCATTTCTTAACAAAAGGTCAAGTGCATGGAATGAATTCATTCTGGTAGTTCTTTTGCCCGTGAAAGGTACATGGGGCAAGTTACTGCCAGAAAATCCAGTGAGATTTTAGACTAAGTAATGTATACATAGTCTTGCTTCGGTCAACTGACATGAGACATTAACACAATGGTTCATCCAGTCTTCTTAGCCATGGGAATGGTTTCCTGATTGTCCTTGAGTTACACTGAAGAAGTATCTTCCGAATGACTCTGGACTCTGGGCTTGTTAGAGTATCGCTTATGATTCACAGAACTAGCTTTTGGAAGTATTTCCTTCAGTGATGTGTTGTTCACAAGACTTTTTTTTTTCATGAATGAATCTCAATACCATTGTTCCAAACTTTAAAAAAAATAATTGTTTGTATATACAGTATCTATACAGCTTTTCTTTCTTTTCTAACAGAGTTTCATAAATATTCTTTCTGCAGAATGTACTTTGCTAGGATTCGTGGGACTAGAAATGAGTTCAGAGATTGCCAACACAAAGCATGGTGTCTTAGTAGTCTGGGCTCTTCAGCTCTTTCACAAAGCATTGCTATCTATAGACATTCGCGTCTGTCTAATTTTAGATCTGTCTGTCTAATTTTGAGTAGTAAGAGCTTTAGGCACTGACTATGACTAATTGTACGCTTTAGCGAGTACTTAGCGCATGGTTGGTGCTCAATAAATGTTAAATAATTGAAAATGTTAACAATAACCATGTTTGTAAGCACACTGAGCAGAGACTGTTCCTAAATATGTTTCAGTGAAGAGCTCACTGCATTGTTGGCAGCCAAACAACACGGAATGATAATAACACCAAATGGCCCTTCTTGGTTTTTTCCAGAAATAAAAGAGGAGTTTGGTGATGTGCTGAAATTTTAGAGTATGTAGAGGATTGACAATGTCCTCCTAAGGATGTTAGTATCTGGTCTCTGGAAACTGTGAATATATGAGGTTATGTGGCAAAGAGAAGTTAAGGTGCAGGTTATCAGTCAGCTAGATGGGGAAATTAGCCAGGCTTCTCTGGGTAGGATGAGTGCAATCATAAACATTCTTCCAGATGAATGTGGATGATAGGAGAGTCGAAGAGAGACTGGAGGAGGCTCTGCTGTTTCCTTTAAAGATGAAGGAAAGAACCGTGATCCAGGAATGCTCTTGAACCTGCAAAAGGCATGGGAGGAAGCTTCTCCCTGGAAGCTTCTGGAAGGAACACAGTCCTGCTGACACCGGGATTCTAGGACCCTTAACATTTGAAGCACTTTTATAATAGAAAAACTGTGTTTCCTAAGGCCCTGGTTCTGTAATAATTTGTGAGAACTAGAACGCAAACCTAAGACAGGATCTTCTGAGCATGGTTGGCGGTGAATGTTCTAGGTGGCCTTTGGGTATGGCTTAAAATATTACCCCAAAGAAGAAAAAGGGGGGATCAAACCTCAGATATCTAGCTTTATATCCAACAGAATTACACAGGGCTGTGTTTATGAACCATGCAGCCGTGGAAGGAATGTAGACAGTGTTGTGTGGAGCGCCAGCACAATCGGAACTAACTGACTTCCTTCCTTTTCTTACTTAATTTAATGCTTCCTTAACAGTCTTAACAACATATTTTAAGAAGGAAAAGGAAAAGACAAAAACTCCTTAATTTTTAGAGACAAGCATGTAGAGTCATGGTTTTAAGCAGGAACATATACTTGCCCAAAGCCCCATGCTTGCCTGTATTTCTTAGAGAGTGGTTTCCCCAGATTTTTAGCTTCTGATGTATTTTTTTCCCGTAAACTAATCTGTCTCCAAGAACTTCCCTGACCCATGTAAAAGAAAGCCAAGCATCTCACTTCTCCTGGTACATTACAGCAAGGGCAGGTCTTTCCCGGATACCAGACAGACGCTGTGTTCTTAGGGCCGTGGAAATCTCTAACAATCCCATCATCTCCACCACAGTACATTGTGGTCAATAGTTCTGAAACGGATATGTTGGTGGAATAGAGTTGTCTTGTTTTTTGATTGGCCGATGTTGGGTTTTTTTTCTTTTATTATTTTCTTCCTCCATACACCAGCTATTGTCATAATCTTTCCCTTTAAGAGTGAGTCTCATCAGACTGAACCAAAGAGAGTAGAGGAATACTAGACTCCTTAAATAGTTTTAACCCAGACATTTAAATACAAGTTACAATGATCAACTATTGTCCAAAAGGGTTTTCTGGAATGTGTCTCTGCCTGGAAAGAAAAACACAAATAGTCCGAATAATTCGGATTTTTAGATATTCCCTCAAACATGAGTAGATTATGTTCTATGATAATCTAGTTCTCATTGTACATTGGAATAAACCTCTTGGATAAAAATGTAAAGCAAATAAAGCAGGTGTGGTTCCACAAACTTTTAATCCCAGTATTCAGGAGGTTAAGACAGACAGATCTCTGTGAGTTCAAGGCCAACCAGGGCTATATAATAAGACCCTAACTCAAATAAATTTTTAAGTGATTTTCATTTAGTATATATTATTAACAATATATCTAAAATCTATTTTTATCAAATTATACTGTATACATATCCCAATTATGGTCACTCCTCATTTTATTTCTTCTAATAATATGTTAATATTTTCCACCTCTAATATTTAAAAATGTAATTATATGCTCCTTGCCAACTTTCATTGGTATATAGCATTCTTTTATTAAATATAGAGAAGAATGTTTAATGAAATTATGGAGTTATCTTTATTTTTGTCCGTGATTCTATTGTCTTCAAAATCTAAAATCCAGAGTTTAATCTACACATGTGCACAAAAGTTTACCATAGCAATTACCAGTTGCCAATAAATTCATTGCATTTTATTTATTTATTTATTTATTTGTTTGTTTGTTTTTTTGAGTCAGGGTTTCTCTGTATAGCATCTCTGGCTGTCCTGGAACTCACTTTGTAGACCAGGCTGGCCTTGAACTCACAGCTATCTGCCTACCTCTGCCTCCTGAGTGCTGGGATTAAAGGCGTGCGTCACCACTGGCTGCACTTCTATTTTTCACATGTAACTCTTCTTACCTCAAGATGGTCTGACATTATTGCAAGCTAGAAGACCATATTTGTTTATAATTCTGTATTGATATTATCAAAATGGACTAATTATATTTGTCATCATTTTCAATCTTAACCTGTCTCAAGATGCATTTTAAAATACTTTTCTCTTTAGATCTTATTCTAAAATTAAAGTCATAGTCTTTTGGCAAGAGGCAATAATAATTTGACTAATTTGATTACAAATTAATATGGGCCTTGCCAATTAGATTCATGCCAGTTTTTCCTAAAGTTAATATCATCCTCAACTTTTGAAAAATATGTATTCAAAGCCTATGGCAAAGAAAAAGCATTAGGAAAAATAATCAGAGCCATATATTGACAAAAGTATAATGAAGTTAGTAATCTATTTCTAATGAAAAAATAATACACTGTGTTAGGCCAGCAAGAGGCTGTGTGGGTCAGAGTGCTTGCCACCTGAGTCGGACAACCAGGTCCTTCCAGAACCTATGAGAAGCTGGACGCTGCAGCTCCCATCTGTAATCCCAGCATTCACCCCTACAAGACAAGAGCAGATATAGGAGAATCAGTCAGAAACCCACTGGACAGCCGGGCTGGAACACACAGTGCGGCAGCAGAAACAAGAGGCACGGCCTCACCAGGGTGCAAGGAGAGTCCTCTCCCAAGCATTGTCCTCTGACTTCCACGTGTGCATGTGGCACACACACACTCATACGTTTGCACACACACACACACACACACACACACACACACACTATGAGAAATTAAAAACACACTAGGTTAAATATAACTCTTCTAAGTCCCGTTCAAATCAAAGAGCTGGAAACCACGTGGCTTGTAAAATAATTTGGCATTACAGCCACTTATTTTCTCAGTTTCTGGCATGTATAACAAAACACATGAAGACTTATTAGATGATTATCAAATGACTGAACAGGGTTGGAAAGAGTTCTCACTGAAGTCACCAACTAATAATCTGTAAAGAGAATTTGTAAATGATAGGATATCATCTCAGGGTTGGTTTTTTTAGAAGTCCAAGCCTTGAGTGAACTATTGTAAACAAACTTTCCATTTTTCTTTTAAGAATCCGAGTGTGTGCTTGTGGGCGTTCATCCTCCTTTCTTTTTCTTCTTGTTTTAGCAAGCAATACATCAATGTATTAAAACAGTTGACTGAGGCATCTGCAGTGCTGATCTCAATCAGGGCATGACTCAATCCTGATCAATGTCACCTGTTCCACAGTCTCAGAACTGTGACAACAAGTGGTCAGGATTCTCCTCTGGAAACAAGCCTTCACCAGAAGGTGTAGTTTCTTCTCTTTATTATTGTTGTTGTTGTGTGTGTGTGTGTGTGTGCGCGCGCGCGCGTATGTGTAAGCCAGGGGTTTATATAGGGGATCTTCCTTAATTTTACTCCATTTTTTGTTTTTGAGACAGGGTGTCTTGCTGAACCCTAAACTTACCATTTGGCTGGGTTGGCGAGCCAGTGAGTTCCAGGGATCTGCCTGTGTCTGTCCAACCCTAGTGCTCGGGTTACACACCCATGCCAGCAGCTCAGCTCTTCATGGGTGCCGAGTACCCGACCTCAGGTCCTTGTGCAGCCAACACTCTGTCAACTGAGCCGTCTCCCCACAAGAGTCCTGGGGGGCGGGCGTGTAGAGGGAAAGTGGTCTTTTCACATTGAGATTCTTTTGTTTTGTGCTTCTGATCGACAAAGTGTCCAGAGACTCACCATGTAGTTGAAGAGGGTAAGTCTACTTTTGTGAATCAATGCTTCCCATCTAGGGAGGTTGTCTTCTTCTCTTTCTTCTTTTCTTGTTCTTTCTTTCTTTCTTTCTTTCTTTCTTTCTTTCTTTCTTTCTTTCTCTCTCTCTCTCTCTCTCTCTCTCTCTCTCTCTCTCTCTCTCTCTCCCTTCCTTCCTTCCTTCCTTCCTTCCTTCCTTTCTTCCGTCCTTCCTTTCTTTCTTTCTTTCTTTTTTTGGTTTTTTTGAGACAGGGTTTCTCTGTGTAACAGCTCTGGCTGTCCTGGAACTCACTTTGTAGACCAGGCTGGCCTGGAACTCACAAAGATCCACACGCCTCTGCCTCCCGAGTGGTAGGATTAAAGGCGTACACCACCACTGCCCGGTGGGAGGTTGTCTCCTATCTTTAAAAACCAGGGTGTGTGTGCGTGCATGGGCACACACATAATTTCCAGAAGGTTCTTTCTTCACTGAAGTTCAGAGTTTTGACCACATTCCCCAATGTACAGAACAGAGCAAGTTCTTTAGGAGAGACTGGGAACTGGAGGGTGACTGGATAAGAAGTTAGAGATATGAAGGGGACACACAGATAGCTCAGGAGCAGGGATATTCATCTTACGAGGACTCCCCATTTCTTACTGGCCATACGCTTGTCTTCTCTGGTTTTCTTATACATCTGTGCCAACTATGCGTTCATCTTCACCGAAAAGCTCACTTTCGTCACGCATCAAGGCTGTGGCAATGGCTTCAGACCTGCGTGCACCGAACCTTTCAGTTCAGCAACCCATGTCTAACTGGCTCAAGTTCTCTTACTCCAAGGGTAAACTTTTCCAGCTCAGTTAAGATGGCTGTCCCTGAGCTAAACAGCTGTGACTTGAATACATAAGCATTTGTGTGATGCAATCACCAAGAGCTCGGGAGGCAGAGGGACCAAATGATGGAAGTGCTTCACAGAGAGGAGCCAGGAGCAGCCAGACAGCCAGGAAGGCATCAACCAGGAGCAGCGATTATGGGAGTTCTTGGGATTGGCAAGCACCACGGTAAGGGCACTAACTTCCTTCCTTCCGGGCACAGCCCTAGGAAGGCATTTTACAGATAAGGAAATTGAGGCCCACTGAACTTAGGTAAATTGGCCAGAGTCACGGATTTGATAAGTGGCGGAGCCTGCATTTAAACCAAACCCATTGGCTCAAGTGCCTCGGCAATTTAATCTCTTGCTATTATTTTGAATGGCAATAAAAACAAAAATCTAGTCAAAGTTACAGGTGGGAGACTAGAGGGAAGAGACGGCAGGGAATGTTCTTCCTCTGAGATATGAAGGAAGGAAGAGAAAACAGATTAAAAGGTGGACCATTGGAGCTGGAGTGTTCATAGCAGGGAATCTCGTGCAAGAGAGAATAGACATGAAGGACATGAAGATCAAAAAAAAAAAAAAAAAAGATCTACAGTCATATAATCGTTGGACATGTGCCAAGAGTCAGTCGTAAAAGAATCCGGCTCAAGAGATGAAAGTGGTTGTGTGTGGTAATAAAAGTACTCTCTGTGCTGGGCTCCTGTGCCACCAAAACGGTCTCCTGGAAGCAGTTCTCATGCAGAGGAGCTCATCGTCCCAGTGGCCAGCCCCTTCGGTGGCCACCTTGCCCAAGACTCCCGTCCGGATAGCCCATTTCTAGTGACTGAATATTCTTGAGTAAGAAGATCTGGAGGTGGGGCAGGGCCATCCTGGAGCCTGCATCACATCTTAGCTTCTTCCTGCATCCTGTCTCAGCATTCTCCCTTCCACAGGAGAGGATCCAAGTACTCTCCGGGATACACATCCTGCACCTGAATTCTATCTCAGAGCCTGTTCCCCCACCAACCGGCAACCAGCCACTTCCTGTGAGCAAGTGGCACAGGGCAAAGCAGAAACCTGCAATCCCTGACCTCCACCTTGCTGCTGTACATCAGGCTTGTTCTGGCATAAACAGCAAAAGATCACTAAGGGTCTGTGCTGGTTCTGGAACTTAACCTGGTCTGCTGGCTAGCTGTGTAATTACCCAGACAGCCTGCTGAGATATGATACCCTTCTTATCAAACAATGTAAAATGACTAACAACAACACAAAACAGACTCGTGGGCTGGGGATGTGGTTCCACTGGTAGAAGCCTTGTTCAGTATGCACAGAGCCCTGTGTTCAATTCCCAGCATCGCTCCAAGCGGCATGGTGGTGCATGTCAAGGACAGCTGACTCCATTTTTTCTTTTTAGTTGAACAATGTTAGACTTTGATCATGTTCTTAGCTAGAGGTCAACTTTTTTGACTGGTTCTTCTTCAATAACCTCAATAACTTTATACATTGTAAATTGTTTCCATTGTCCTGAGAAATGACTGACCATAAATGTTGTGTGGTATGTTAACTCTCTGACCATATACCCATAGCATGTACCCTTCCTGTGATCATAATAGCAAAATTCCACTTTTAATCACTTGGTATAAAGAGACTACTCTGCCTTTAATCTGGGATGTTTTCACTGTCCTACTATGAGAGACTGAAACTATGGCCTGGCCATTAGTAAATTTTATTTTGCAATATCTCGGTGTTAGCACCTGGTTTTCCACACCATAACAAAACAAACCTGTAATCCCAGCTCTTCAGTGAGAGAGGCAAGGTGATAAGAAGTTCAAGGTCATCTTCAGCTACTGTGGTGCTCAAAGCCAACTTGGGGGGTACATGAGACTTTGTCAAGGGGTGGGGACTTATTCGACACCCACTCAGGTACCATAATTGAAGCTGGGGATTCAGGATTGGAAAAAGCATCCCCTGATGTAGCAGGAATCTTAACAATTCTTATTAATAAAATCAAACCTGAGGCCAGTTATTGGGGTGAATGCTGGTAGATCAGATGCAGAACAAGCCACAGCTATCTCACCTTGCCAATTCCTCAGCTGGTCCTGTTTCCTCAGACTGGAAGCCTCTGAGTCCTCATCCAGAATGAGTCTCAGCTGAATTGCTGCTCAAAAGCCTGAATGCTTAACCAGGCCAAATGCTTAACCAGCCAAATGCGGCTAGTTTCTGGTCCTCGTGCCTTGTATACCTAGGCAGGAAGTATAGGTGGGACAAGGAGGAGAATAAAGCTGGGAAGTAGAAGGCTGAGTCAGAGACACTGCCAGCCACCACGATGACAAACAGCATGTGAAGATGCCGGTAAGCCACGAGCCATGTGGCAAGGTATAGATTTATGGAAATGGATTAATTTAAGCTGCAAGAACAGTTAGCAAGAAGCCTGCCACGGCTATACAGTTTGTAACCAGTATAAGTCTCTGTGTTTACTTGGTCGGGTCTGAGCGGCTGTGGGACTGGCAGGTGAGAGAGATTTGTCCTGACTGTGGGCCAGGCAGGAACCTCTAGCTACACACCCCCACAGTCGCGCATGCCCGGCGGGACCTAGTCACTTCCACCTAGTCATTTCCGGGTCAAAACGTCTTGCGTCTTGCATGACCAGGACCCTGTGGCTTTTCATGGTTGCGTAAAGCACGCAGCACTACCATGTGATCTGTGCGCATGTGTGGAATAGCCACATGGGCCTGTGTGCGAAGGCTCAGCCCAGCCTTTATAAGCCGGCGCCATGATTCCCGGCCCCACTTCATTCACGTGTCTTTCCACAGGCCTATGCACATCTGTCCCTCCCTTATCTTAATAAAACTCTTGTTAGTGGATTCTGTTGTGTTTTGTGACGTTTCCTCGCAGGGTAAGAGCACCGCAAAAAAATCCAACATAAACAAAAAATATTTCTTCTGCACAGCTCTTGAGGCTGTGAAATCCAAAATCAAGGTGCTAGCAGTTGAGTCCGGGGTGAGCCCTTTTTTCTGGGGTTCAGACATCTTCTTCATGCCTCTTCACATGATGAAAGGAGAGAGCAGGGAGAAATCTCTCTGGTGTCTGTTCTGATAAAGGCCCCAAATCCCACTGTGAGGGACCACACTCAGGTTTTCAGTTAACCCCACTTCTCTCCATAAGGCCTGTCTCCATCACACTGGGGCCCAGGGCTTCAGCTAAGAGTTGAGTCTGGAGCAGCAATACAAATCATGCTTTCCTTTTTGGAGAGCTGTGAGGATTCAGCCAATACATGCAGAGAACAGAGGACAAGGCCCAGAGGCTCCACATGGTAATGCTCCTGTATAAGGGCTCATTTTTTATTAAAGTCATATGAGCTGAATCCCAAACTGGGAAATGTCAAGTGTGTCAAGGCCTCTGTTATGGGAGCTCAGTTTCTTGGGGTTCTTTTGTTTCTCAAAGGAAGTGAGGGAAAATGAGCTTATTCCTGGGAATTAAGACAGGCTTTTTTCATGCAAATATTGGCTTGGAGAGTCCCTTTGCAATCAATTACCAAGGTGAAAATCATAAACCTCTGGCTATCTTCGCCTCCTACCTTCTCTCTGCTCTCTGCTCCCTCTTTGGCGATCAAATGCCTGACAGTTTTAGAGTTCTGCCCACTTAGGGGATTATTCTTGTTAGTGAGTATTTAGCCTTTAATCCCACGGGGCACAAGCAGGTTGAAATATAAGACATCATAGAAAAAGAAGAATTTAGCAGGGTTAATCGAGAGGTGAGAGGTGAACAGGGTTGAAACAGAATCCAAAGTAAACCCACGTCACTGAAAACACCAGCTAGCTCTAAGAGTAGCCCTGGAATTGTGGACAGAAATAGTATGTATTCAGACTCCTCATTTTCTTTGCATGCAGAAGCTTCAGTGCATTTCCTACTGGAGGCAGTTGTGGATTCCATTCTGTGCTGTGGGATGCCTTTCTGTATGCTGTGAATATGTGTTGCTCTGATTGGCTGATAAATAAAGCTGTTTGGCCTATGGCAGGGCAGCTAGCTTAGAGGCAGGCAGGAAATCCAGGAGAGAGACAGGAAGAAGAAAGGCAGAGGCAGAGGAGATGCCATTCCGCCATCCAGGGAGCAGCATATAATGGCACACAGGTAAAGCCAAGGAACATGTGGTGACATATAGATTAATAAAAATGGGCTGAGTTTAGCTACAAGAGCTAGCTAGCAAGAAAATTGAGCCATAGGCCATGGCCATGCAATTCATAATTGATATAAGCCTTTGTGAGCTTACTTGGGTCTGAGTGGCTGCAGGACCGGGCGGGACACAGGAAAACTTCCAGCTACAATCATGTCCATGGTCAAGTACACAAATGGAGAGTTTGAAATCCTCTAGGGTGGAAAAGGTGGGTCCCTCCTCTCCTTTTGGAAATGTTTGTTTATTTAGACTACTGAACTCTTCGGCAACTGTTAGCAGCTTGGCTCCTTGGACATTGCTGTTAGATGACAGGCTGAGTCCTACAATCCCTGGTTGGACTTCCTGATCACTCTGTTTCCTGTGGGGTCCTCCTTCTTTAAGAAGAATGTGACGGAAATGGTGATGACTAAAGAGTGTGAGAATACAGTGTCATGGGCGAGAGAGGGCTGGGTACCCAAATGACAGCAGTGTAGGCCAAGGAGATGACTCAGTCCATAGGGTCCCTGCCAAGCAAGCATCAGGACCCGAGTTTGATCCCCAGCACCTGGGTAAAAACACAAGGCACTGTAACTGCACCCGTAATCCTGGAACCAGGGAGTCAAAGAGAGGATTTGTGGGGCTTGTTGCCTAGCCACTCTAGCTTAATGGGTAAACTCCAGATTGTGAGAGACCCTGCCTCAAACAATGAAGGGAAAGTGACTGAAGAAGACACCCAGCATTGACTGCTGGCCTTCACACACACATACACACACACACACACACACACACCACAGCTTTACTGAGATAGAATTCACATTTCATAAAATTGATCCTTTAAAAAAGATACAACTCAGTGGTGTAGCACAATCACCTAGACAACCTGAATTCAGAACACCTCTTCATCCCCAGATAAAACTGCATGCCCCTTTACACTCATCCCTTCTTCCCCCCGTCACTACTGCCCCTAACAACCACCGTCTACTCTATGCATGTGCCTGTTCTGGATGTCACATGGCATGGGAATCATAAACAACGTAGCCTCTGCGGCTTTCTTCCTTCACATCACACAATATTTTCAAGGTCTCACTCAGTCTTTGTTGTATCCAGGAAGGACTGGCCTGATAGCTGGAGGAGAATGTGTCTATACAAAAACGTAAAATGCTCGAACTGACTCCTAGATTGTACATCCAATATGGCTACCTCAGAAACATCTCCACATTCTTGGAGATAGCTGTAGAGAGACATCCATTGCAGCCTTGACAGACTGGAGAAAAGCCAAAGTCCATTAGTGAGGGCTCTGGTGGAACACATTGCGACTCAAATCTACAGTGGTATGGTATGTGGCCGGCCATTCATGGGTAAGTCAGTACAGGCTGGGCTGGGCTGGAATGCTCTCCAGAATCCATTCATAAGTGAATATAAGGGAAATAGCCAAGTGCACAACGGTGTATAAAGTTGACTTCTTTTTCCCCCCTTTGCTTATGTTTTGTTTTGAGATATGTCTCAGGTAGTAAAGGCTTGTCTCAAACTCACTTATACAGCCAAGGATAAACTTGAACTCCTGAGCCTCCTACCTGTACCACCCAAATTCCAGGATTATAGGTATGTACCACCATGTCCAGCTAAAGCTGACTTCTGCCTGTGTAGAATCTACATGAATTTACAAGTGTGTATGTGTGTGTGTGTGTGTGTGTGTGTGTGTGTGTGTGTGTGTGTGGTTCCACTTACTGTTCTTTAACATACATGAAGATGTAGATACTGTATGTAGTCAGTAGAAGACATACTGTGAGTTTAGGCTTTTGACCATTCTCTAGGCTAGCAACAGAGAATAGTCATACAATAATCTCTTGAGATTACAGGTGAGAGGCAAAGACCTGGAGCTCCGAGCTAAGCTTGCGATCATGGGTGGCAACAATGATCCTCTATGTGCTCTGATGTTTGGCAGTGTGAGTGTATTAAACACACTTGACCTATTTTCTATTGAGAATGGACTTATCAGGGCATAATCCTATTGTAAGACAAGGGATATGTGGGGGACGAGAAACTCCAAGAAAGCTAGCTCTGAGAGGGTGTCAAAAAAACAAACAAACTACCAGTGATGCCTTCAGGGATGACTGCAGACCTAGGGGACACAGGAGGGCAGAAAGGAAAGCTCACCACTTATGAATATATTTTGGCTTTGTCTGAATTTTATTTACCAAGTAATCTAATCCTGAAAATATATAGATGGAGATGAGGTCTCTTAAATAGTTCCTGAGCATTTTAGAATCTGGGGACCTCCTCAGGAATCCCACACAGGGATTTAGCTGCCCTGAAGGGTTTTATGGTCAGTCACAACCCCAAGCCCGAAGTCCCAGCTAGAGAAGACCAGCTTCAGTGAAACACAAAGATCTTGGATTTGAAATTGAAAGTCTTCGGCTCTTATCTTCCCAGAGACTTGCCCACACCTGCCCGGCATTTTAGCCTGCCAATTAGAGGTGAATGCACATGCTCTCTTTGATGTCAAAGAGCAAGTGGAGAAGTAACTTCAGAGGCACCCCCCTCCCCCTCCCCGGGGCTGCTCTACAGCCAGTGACTCATGGCACTTTTATGCCTTGTGAGAGAGGCTCTGGGTCTGTATTCCTACTCCTGAGGCCTTTTGCAGAGGGTCCTCAGCATTTGGTCTGGGACCAGGGCAATATCTTAATGCACCTTTAGACCTCTGGTGGAAATGTTCTCATCACTTGTCTGGTTTCCAAAGCTCGTGGGATAATCTTCCCCAGGCATCTATGGAACACTGATCCCAGGTGGGAGAGGGGACAAAGTCAAGGTCTCTGCTCCGACATGTGAAGTCAGAGTCACTGTCTGTGTTGGTCTCAGCCAGAGTTCATTTCCTCCCACTGATGTTGGGATGAAGTCAAAGCCAGCAAAAGATAGATTGTGTAACTTTTACTTTTAAAGGAGTGCTTAATTAATGAAGGTATGATTGATATTTTGATATTGCTTATAATGGCTTCATTAATTTTTTTTTTGTCTCGGTCAAATAAGAAGTGAGAATATCAACCCCTCTCCCCAGCCAAAATCCAATAGAATTCCTCCCCAGCTGTACAAAGTCCCTCTGATGCTATCTAGAATAAAAATGTCAGTGTAAACAGTGTATGGAAATCCATCCATATTTACCTGACATCCTTTAAGATCTCTCTCCAAATTGCCTTAACAACCTCTGGCATCAAAGCCTGCTGAAAATATGTGGAGTTTTCCTTCCTGTTTGAGTAACACTTATTAAGACAGGTAGCAATTAAAAGCAAATCATAATTTTTAAACCTTAAGGGAAGCTATTGCGGTATGGGATGTCAGCTCCCACCCACTTAGGGAGTGGTTAGTAATAAAACAGCAAGCTTCACTAGGCGTTAAAACCAAAGCACTCCTCCAAAGACTCCCCGCCTTAGTGACTTTCTATCGCTATGATAAGACACCACAACCAAGGCAACTTATAAAAGGAAGCATTTGATTTGGGCTTATAATTTCAGGTGGCTAGTGTAGGCAGAAGTTTCTGTCCCGCCTGCCAATTCTGAAGTAACCAACACAGAGGCTTAATATCAATTACAAATGCTTGGCCAATAGCTCAGGCTTATACTAACTAGCTCTTAAAATTTTTTAAGGTGTTTATTTTACTTTTTTAAATTCATCTTTAAAAGTTTTGTTTTGTCTTGTTTTTCATTTTCATGGCATGTCTTCCTTATTATGTTAACCCTTTCTACATATACCCTGAGTTGTGTTTCCCAGTGAGGGATTATTTAGCCTTTAGGCATGGATGTGAAAAATTGTGCTGATTAAGTTAATTGATATGGGAAGACCCATCTTTTTTAAAGATTTATTTGTTTTAAAAAAAGTTTTTTTTTATTTTACACACCAATCCCTGTTCCCACTCCCTCCCCTTCTCCCACCCTCTACATCTCTCCATCCCATCCCCCATTCACTCCTCAGAGAGGGTAAGGTCCTCACTGGGGAGTCAACAAAGGCTGGCATATCAAGCTGAAGCAGGACCAAGCCACTGCTCCTGTGTCAAGGCTGAGCAAAGTGTCCCATTCTAGGGAATGTGTTCCAAAAAGCTACTTCATGCTCCTGGGATAAGTCCTGGTTCCACTGCCAGGGCTCCCCAAACAGATCTAGCCACATAACTTTTACCGACATTCAGAAGGCCTACTTTGGTCCCATGCAGGTTCCCCAGCTGACAGGCCAGAGTCCATGAGCTCCCATCAGCTTGGGGCAGCTGTCTCTGTGGTTTTCCCCATCATGATCTTAGCCTCACTTGCTCCTGAGATCCCTCCTCCCTTTCTTCAACTGAAGTCTAGGAACTCAGCCCAGTACTTGGTTGTGGGTCTCTGCATCTGCTTCCATTAGCTATTGGATATAGGTTCTATGATGACAATTATAGTAGACCCTAATCTAATAACAGGGAAAGGTAAGTTCAGGCACCCTTTCCATTATTGCTAGGAGTCTTAGTTGGTGTCATCCTTGTGGATTCCTGGGGATTTCCCTAGCACCAGGTTTCTCCCTAACCCCCTAATGGTTCCCTCCACCAAGATATCTCTTTCATTGCTCTCCTCTCTACCCCTCCCTCCACTCAGCTATCTCAGTCCCTCCTGTTCCCATCCCCCCAACCCTTCCCTTCTAGCTCTTACATTTTAAATGAAGCCATATTTCTTATTTACACTCTGCCATGTGGTGGTGCCTTTATTAGCATGGCACGTTCATCTCCTGCTCCCTCTTCATCCAGCTGGCAACCTCTCTGACACCGCCCTTCCTCTTCCCAGCATTCTCTCTGTGTCAGGCTATCTCACCCAATCTCTTCCTGCCCAGCCATTGGCCACTCAGCTTTTATTAACAGTGAGAGCAATACATATTCACAGTGTACAGAGATTGTTTCACAGCAGGCTAGAGTCCATGACGGTGAAGCAAAGGTATGGCTGCAGGAAGAGTTGAGAGCTCACATCTTGATCCCCAAGTACGGCAGAGAGGGAGAGAAACTGTGAATGGTGAGAACCCTTTGAAACCTCAAAACTTGTCTCCAGTGACACACCTCCTCCAACAAGGCAACACCTCCTAATCCTTCCCAAACAATTCCACCAGCTGGGAACCAGGTATTCAAACACGTGAACTATAGGGACCATTCTCATGTAGACCATCACACTCCAGATGGAAGTCATCATTCTGCTCACTCAACTAGGAAATGCTGTCCTTTCTTTGTAGTGTTATAATTCCCTGCTTTGGCAGTGCTACTCAGCACTAACTCATTCCTGAGGCTTTGAAGAGATGGGATGCTTTGAAGAGATAGGATGTTTTTTCCTGTAGCATCCTTGCACTCAGAATATGCTAGAAGTTCCTCCGTTTGAGCAGTGTAGCCCAACTACAGAAGTCATAGTTCCTCTGCTCAGTAATACACTTTGGGCTTGAGAGTTGCATGTGCTGAAAGAACTACTAAAGCTAACTTCATGGGATCGTGCTTAGCTTTGTTTCTATTTCTGTGATAGAACACTCCGACCAACAGCAGCTTAAGAGGAAAGGACACAGTCTGTCATTGAGGAAAGTCAGAGCAGAAACTCACGGCAGGAATCTGGATCAGAAATAATGGGGAAACATGGCCTGCTGGCTCACCTTCTGGCCCATTCAGAGGCTCATGCTTAACTAGCCTTCTTCCACAGTGCTGGCTAGACCACCTGCCCAGAAAACAGCTCACACCGGCTCACAGTGTGCTTTCCTATGTCAATTAAGACACTCAAGACGCCAGGCGGTGGTGGCACACAGCTTTAATCCCAGCACATGGGAGGCAGAGCCAGGCGGATCTCTGTGAGTTCGAGACCAGCCTGGTCTACAGAGTGAGATCCAGGACAGGAACCAAAACTACACGGAGAAATCCTGTCTCGACAAACAAAACAAAACAAACAAAAAAACCACTCAAGACAATCCCTCATAGACATGTCCACAGACCAATTTGATAAAGGCCATTACTCAACTGAGACCCTTTTCCAGATGATTACAGGGTACATCAAGTGGCCAGTTAATGGTAACTAGGACAGAATGTTAAACTGATACCTAGTTTTAGAAATCCCACTCTTGAAACAGAATCTGAATCCAAAACCCCTTTCCCTCCACAATCAGCTCTGGTCCCTAGAACGATGGGCCTATGTCTGGTTATCCATGCTAAATTTATCTGCAATGTGTCAGCAGATAAAATAGACCAGCACCAAGGCCCCACCCCGGAGACTCTGCGCTGCATTTTGGTACCACCCTAGGTGCTTCTAAAATACAGTTGGACACAGAAGCCACTGAGTCCATCCAAGTCTTCATCATTCTCACCGGGATCATGACGGAAACCTAAGTAGCCTTCATCTTTTGTTCCTCAGAGGAACTGTCTCAAAATTTAATGTATTTCTCCTATTAATCCACGTCTGATAGTGAAGAATGAGAGAATAGAAGCTGGCATAAGGAAAGCAGCCTTACCACTGCTGATGGTCAGTAATGATGACACAATCCTTCACTGTCATCCCTCCCAGAATTTTTCTTAGGTACATAAGATACGTATTTTCAAAAGGGAGCTCTTGCTGAGGTTGTTTCCAGGATCTTTCTCCTCTAACAATGCATTGTGGGCATGTTTCCAGGTCGGTAAACAGAGCACCCCACCCTTCTGAACGGCTGCCTGGCATCTGTGTGCCTCTGCCATGCTGCCAAACAAACTGTTATATCAGGGCTGGGCATGCATAGTGTTTCCTCGTGGGTTGGGGTTGCTGTTTTGGTTTCCTTTGTATTGTTTTGGGTCCACCCCCCACCCCACCCCACCCCCCACCCCCCACCCCCGACTATAAAGACTATTGAAATGGGTGAGAGAGGAGGAAGTTGGCATATTTCCTTGAGTAGATTCCTGAAAGAAAATTTGCTGAGGCACTGTGTGGGGTGCCTCTAGAATTCTTATACACATTGCAAATTTCTCTTCAGAACACCTTCACCCAGGCTGTGCTAGCCAGGACTAATTTTGAACCAATATAGGCATCCTTGTCTTTGTTTAAAAGAAGTCTATTCAATATAGCAAGTGAGTGAAAAAAAAAAAAGAAATAGAAAGAAAAGGAAAGGGCATGGCTGCTCCTAGGTATGGTGGAAGAGAAACTTTATTGTGGCTATAAGGAAGAGTGTAGGGAGAGGCAGGGATGGATATCTGGGAGAGTCCAGAGTGGACATGACTAGACTGAGCTGGGCCATGTGGGCAGAGGGGGAGAGGGAGGGAGAGGGAGGAGAGGGGAACCAGGTGCAGCAGCCAGGAGGCCAAAGGTATAAAAAAGGGGGGGGCGGTCCCGGGAGGTAAACCAAATTGTCTAGATTATATAGGGAAGAGCCTCTAGGAGAAGGGCAGTCCAGCCCCTGGCCTGGAGAGTTCAGGGTAGAGGGCGGGCTATGCTAGCCATACCCATAATGGGCAGGGACTGAGGGATGCTGGGAGAACCTTGTGACTAGGTCTGCTTTGGTATGTTAACTAGGCACCTCAGTTGTTTGTTCCCAGGTTTGAAACTTAACAGCATGTGAAAAAACATATACATGTTTCGATTTCTTTCAACTGGTGAATTTTGAACATTTTTACCTTCTAATAATTTGAATATCTCCTTTTGCAAATATTTCATTCATGCTCTGGGCCCATTTCCTATTAGGCGTCCTTTTCCTTATGCATATGCAGGTCGAGGTTATTAACTTGCTCCCATTTTGTCCCTTAAAAATGTAAACAACATTTATTTGTTTGTTTATGCACATATGGAGGTGTTGGGGCACTCTTGCACAGGGGTCAGAGGTCACTTGTTGGGGCTGTTATCTCTTTCCACCATGTGAGTCCTGGGGATGGGACGCTTGGCAAGCATCCTTACCCACTGGACATCTCACCTGTCCAACTTTGTCCTTTTTAACCTTAAACACTTAAAACCTCTTGGTTTTAACTCCAATTTGTGTTACACTTCGTTTTTACACTTTTATTTATTTTCAGTATTTTTTATTGATTCAATTTGTTCTTCTTTGACAATTTCATACAGGTGCCTAGGACACTCTGTTTACTCTGTACTCCCACCCACCCTCTCTTATCTCTCTCTCACCCTGTCACAGTCCTTACTCCCTGTGAGCCCGGTTCCCCATTCATGCACTTTGATCTTCTGACCCACCACTGAAATCTTCACATAGTCAAGTCTGCCGGTCTTATTTCCCCATAAGGTTCAAAGGTTCTGAGGCAATACAGTGAAAGACAGTTCTCCACTCCAGAGTTACACACTCGCCTGTTTCCCTGGTTCTCCCATGCCTTCCCTTTTGTTGAATTAAATCTTTGTGGCTAATTAACTTTAAAGTCCTATGATGATCATGCCACTCCCCCTCCTTAAATTATTGCTACCTCTCTGTTGCCTGTGGGATTAGGTTCAGCTTCCTGCATGCCCCTTGCTTTATCTGGTCATCCTTAGCTGTATGCTCACTGGATTCCCCCCACCCCCAGCTCTGGAAGACACTAGGAGTCCTTTCCCTCTACAGAGAACCCACTAAATTCCTTCAGAGCAGAGACCAACATGGCTTTGATAACCCCAGCACCTAAGACAGCATTTGGAAGGAAATACATACTAATTAAAAGAGAATAAATGACATGATACCTCTCCCAGGAACTATCCTCCCAGGCTCCTGGGCAGAATCTGCTCTTCCATATTGTGTTCCTAAAACATATCATTGCCTGTTATAATAGAGCATGTTATACCATTACATTGCTTTAAAAGCCATTGGACTTAAATAAATCTAATTTCCTCATCAGGCACAATGCCCATCACATCTCTGCCTCCCAGCAGGAACGGGCCCAACAACAGGTACTCACTATGCACCGTTGGACTGGGGTGACCGGGTTCTAACAAGCCCTCCCTGGCTTGCGGTTCTGCCCTTGGTGTGTCCTGGCATGTCCTTGTTCCCAGAAGCAAAGAATATGGCAGGCTCTAAACAGACAACTAAATTATTAGGTGGAACCTGCAATCACCAGGAGCACAAATACTGCCCCATGGATGTAGTGTCTCAGAAACATGCCTTCTGGCACCTCCCCCGGACACTATCCATCATGCCTAACTGCCAGAGGGCCCTTGTGGCCATTTGCCTGAGGATCAGAATCAAAGACTTAAGAAAACTGGTGGAAAAAATAATTCATTTTTTTCTCCAAGAACTAAATTACTCCTGCTGTTCCTTCGGCTGCTCCTACCGTAGAAGTTTAGTAGATTTCTTTTCTCTGATCTTTTCCATTGTTATACATTAAGTACTTTATTCTGATAGTCTCCATCCCATCCCAGTACCACCTTTCCAGACAAGGCCCCTGAAATCCTTTTAGTGGGCTAGCCATTCTGAGTAATCATTAAACAACTCATCTGCTTTCCCACAATTCCCTCTGCCTAGAAGTGCTGAGTGTGTCAACGTTATAATCTGAGACTTCAACACGAAGCAGCACTAAGGCCTTTCAGATGCATGTGTTACAAACTAGCTCCACTTCGAAGTTTGGGACCAAAGCAGAGTTGGTTTCCTCTGGATGACATCAGCAATCATAATCAAACCGATCTTGGGCATGTCCTCTTACCACTCCGAGATCTGGTTTCCTTGTCTGTAGAACAACAAGGAGGGTGGGCCTGTGATCTGGAAGCTTCTCTTCTACCCAATATCTGATCATCTTTTCCAGGGTGGCAGGAATGAAGACCACCCAGGCATCCACGGAGAGGTATCATTCCTGCTAATCCAGCCCTGTCACCCCGCCTGCTGTTGGTGTCCTTGTTGCAGACACGGAGTAGGGAGGTGGCTCCCACCAGCAGCTCAGCTCACAGGGCCTCACTGTGCTAATCACACAGGCTTCCCATGAGCCAGGGCTGCTTGTGAGCCAACCAAGTGCTCCCAAGCAGAGGCGTGTGCACTGGACTTCAATATAAGGCCATCCCACACATTTCCATACCTCAGAAGCTATGAGTGGAATTATCAGGGGCAATCCACAAGAGAAAGTCTTTTTTGTTTTGTTGTTTTTTTTGTTTTTCGAGACAGGGTTTCTCCATGTAGTTTTGGTGCCTGTCCTAGATCTCGCTCTGTAGACCAGGCTGGCATTGAACTCACAGAGATCCGCCTAGCTCTGCCTCCCGAGTGCTGGGATTAAAGGCGTGCACCACCACCACCCGGCAAGAAGTCTTTTATCTCTTGAGTTTTTAACAGTCAGAAATGGCTCTTGAAGCGTGAGTGTTTCTGGCCTGTCCCCCTCACCTGCCAAAGGCAGTTTTCTGTTTCCAAGGAGTCAAGCCTGCTCTCCCATTCTCACAAATGCCTGTCTGCTTCAAGGCCACCAAAGAGGGGCAGAGGGACCGTTACAAAACAGCACCTGACTTTTCCTGAGCACCCAGATGAGCACTGAGGCCCAGGCCTGGACAGGGGGAACGGGGCAGAACTCTCTTCCCTCCACTTCGGGCTGACAAAACCAGCCCAGATGGGGGAAGAATGGAAACAACCTAGACGGGTCCTTGGCGTCCCTGACGTCTTTGGGGTAAGTCCATGCCACCTGCCATGGGGCGCTCATCCTACCACGTGAAGCAGTGACACTCTGGGGAACCAACAGACTCCCCATCCACCCCGCCCACCCCACGCTATGCTCAAGACATAGTCCAGAAGGGACCTGGGCAGGCACAGTGAGGAGCCTCGTTGCTAAGCACTGGGTTGTGGTCCTACCAACACTGTCTGGTTCTGCGGTCTCCGATGTGAACTTGAGCAAACTGTTTAACCTCTGCTTGGCTCAGTTTCCTCATCAGAGAAGAGGGGTTGTTGTGGTCTTTACATGAGCACACACAGAGTGTTCAGTGCAGAAGACGCTCTCTCCACGTTAATGTTTTACACGCATCCAATAGGACCGCATCACCCACTTCTATAGCCTAGGAGGAGCTTTTACGAAGATTTATATTGACATTCACGGTTCACTCCATTTTCCTTCTCCTGCTCAAGTAACAGCTGGTGGTTGGTGAGGCTCAGATGGTGGGTAGTAAGGGAGCTAGAAGAAACAGACAGCGGCTGCCCCAGACACACCTCGATTTCATTAGCCAATCTCATAAAATATTGCCTCTCCCTTCCTTCTGTGCAGGTCAAGTTGAATTAAAATATCAAGGCTTGAGGGTGAACTCATAATCAGAAGCTGCATCAAATTCAGTTCTGTCTGCTGATGTTTCTCACACATCCAACCCAATTTCCATGCTAAATTTGCATATGTTTATCAGTTGAATGCCAGCATTATGCAAAACCAATGCATTTTTTTTTCCTTTGGGGGAATGAAGCAGGTCATTGATAATACTTAATCAAAAAAAAAAATTAATAGATTAAGCCAAGCTTAGTGACTCAGAAGAACTGACGTGTGACCCTGACAGTTAACAAGGTCTAGAACCAGGAGCACACGGAACCTTAATTTGCAAACTATTTCTCCATGGCTAGGTAGGTTATGGAAGAGGGATGAATAAGATCACACGCTAATAAGAGAGAAAGGCTTTTACAAAAGGCTGCTAATTAGATGATTAACCATTGTGGAGCTCTTCGAGGTTCCCAGGCTGGGAGATTAAGGCTCCTTCACACAGCTGTCTGCCCATTTCCATAGCCCGCAGTGGCACCCTCCAACAGACACAGGGAGCATTGAACAGCGGTGACAGAGCAAGTGCTGTGGAGGACCTGAGACCTTAATTCAATTGAATTGTAACTATTTTAAAATGCAAATAGCGCACATGGCTAGTGGCCGCCATACCGCATGTTGCATAAGTAGCAGTATTTCCTAATGCTGTAGGAAACAAATAATATACTAAATAATAGAACAGACAAAAATTTACCAATCCTGGTATTGCCTCCAACAATCTGGATCAGATTTTTTTACGGGCACTAGTGAACCTGGTTAGGGTTAGGATTTTGACATTCACTTAGTTCTCATCCTTTTCTTCAAGGACATAAAAAGGTTGAAGAAAGAGAGAACTTTAGGAGAGAATTTTTCCTCCACTTTCAAGTACTCAGAATTCTCATGAAGTAAACTGACGGCCTCTAATGACTGACTGTCTTTTAGATCAAAGCATCCCGAAAAGAATATGCAAATAACTTGTCAAGTGTTTCAATTCAGGAAGAATGGTGTCAGTGTCTCATTCCCCTGAATGATAGGTTAGAGTCCTGTACATGATGTGCATTTTCCAACTCACTCTCTTCTGCCATAAGAACTGTGAATCCCATTAGCAGACTTCCCCCAGCTCCCAGAACAATGTCTAAACAACTAGATGCTTCCCAGGTCTTTGCTGCTGAGCAATTTTGAAGGGTTGAAAGATTGGATTGTGGTGGGGACGGGCTGAAGGTGAACTGGGGGGGGGGGATAGCTAATATGTGCCTCATTTGTGGCTTTTCGTGCAGTAGTTTATAAAGCAATTAAGGAGAGGAATGAAGGTCCTGATTAGGTAGAATTCAATTCCCCTCTTTAATGGATTCAGGGGATGAGGAAACATCAGGGCAATCCATCATTGCATTACTGTCATGCCCAGAGTTGTCTGTATTTCAGAATATATTCATTTCCTTCATGGGAGGACAGAGACCTCTGTGTCAAGAGGGGTGACAAGACATCCCCAAATAATGAAAGTAGAGAACCAGAAACTGCAGCTCAGATCCCAGCTGAAAATGTCTGCTCTGCATGGCATAGCTCTTTGCTTCTTGTGAGTCCAGACACCTGTCACTAAGCTATGTGGCTGTGGGTGGTCCAATTGGTAGGATCTCCAAGCTTATCTGACCCTTGATAAACTTTGATGCTTCTTAAGGGCCAGCATCATGATGTGTTGGACTGTGCAGGGAAAAGTAGCTGTCTGACTAATTGATGATCCCAAGTCCTTTGATGTTACAAGGATGGAGTTGATGCTTAACACCGCTGTATGGTGAGGAAGACTGTGTCATCAACAGGATGTGGCAAACCACTTGTGAGCTGCTCACCAGCAGTCAAAGCATCAGTCAGAAGATGGCTTTGAAGCTGAGGTTATGAGTCACTGATGTGGATACCAGGGGGAGGCTGGTACTGCCTGAGGTGTGTTTTCTACACATTATGTCTTATCTTCACAATCACTTTTAAAGAGTTCAGACTTCTTCCTGTTTCCCATATGAAAACAGAGAGGCTGAGAGGTTACAACCACCTCAAATCATGCAGATACAAGAATCACACTGTAAACAGTCAACTTTAGTATGACTGGGCATGATGGTGGTGTGTGGGAGGCCAGCTACCACCTTTAACAGGGTTCCTATGAGGAAGAGAGAGGAATAAGGAATTTGTAGATAGAAAGATAGAGGAAATGAGACAGAAACACAGGATAGCTTCGGGAGGACGTGGATCAATATCCACCGGCCCCTTCTGTCTCTTCAAAAGGGCTTTTTATAACAATGTCAAGGAGTGCAGCAAAAGACCTCCCCCTTGCTAGATCAAAGCATACCACACAGCCAAGTGTAGACCCTTCCAAACACCTGGTAGCCACGCATGTGGTCAAGTCATCCCCTTATGTAGCTCTGCTGGGTAAAGCAAGCTCAGATCTCACTAGGAAACATCTGTGGGCCTCCACAGCGGTGCATGCTTATGATCTCAGCACTTCAGAGGCTGAGGCAGGAGGATTGTGAGTTTGAGGCCATCTTGGGCTACATAGCAAGACCCTGCCTCAAACCCAAAATAGAGAATAAAACTACTCCTTCATGTTTTGCTGACCTCAGGGCCTCTGCCTTCTCTATTTCATTAGGGCACATTGCAGAGGGCTATGAGTCTAGGCTGTTTTCTAGTGTCGAGTGTCCAGATAATACAAGGAAGAATTTTAAGAGCTTGTCCAAGCTTTTTGCCTCAAACCTGTACAGGAAGAAAAGAGGAAGAGAGTCTCAGGTAGATACTGTAGACTCACTAACTCACATGAGTGACTGGCTATGAGTCAATCCAATGCATAACTCATGAATGGAGCTGATGGGAGGCCTGCCCTTCCTACTTGTGTCCTTGGCAAACCAACTGGTATGAGGTCTGCCACTAGCATCTCAGCCAATATTAGAGGCAAAAGTGCTTTGTATCTAGATTTTTACCTTGTCAAAATTCCTAGTAACTGTCCACAAAGTTGTAAACACTTGGATATTTTTCCTCATTAAAACTATGAAATTTAACCTGCAGCTACAGCCTTACAAAGCCAAGAGATGAATGTGCAAGGTTATTACTTGCAGTGGCTTACAACAGCAAAAAAAAGATATGAGTATCCCCTCTTTCTTCAATAGGAAAATGACTAAGTTATAGAACATCCGTGAAGTGGGATACTAGACAACTGTGATGGTGCCTTTTATAAAATTGTATAGAAAACCCGAGCAGGTGGCTCCCAGTGGCAATCTCTGTAATGAGGAGACTTCCGCAGGAGGATGTCATGAATTCAAGGCCAGTACGGGCTACTTGGTGAGTCCAAGGCAGCCTGAAATAAGAGAAAGAAAAAGGGAAGGGTGGGGAAAGAGAGAGAGAAAAGGGGGGAAAGTCCCAAAGTTCATGGTGGGCCACACCTGCAATCCCAGTACTTAGGAAATAGATCAGGAATTCAAGGTCATACTCAACTACATAACAAGTTTGAGGCATATCTTTGTTACAAGAGACCCTGTCTCAAAAGAGCTCTAGGATGTATATAATTGAAAAAAAGGAAGGTGTTGAGCAATGCTCATAATGTGACCTTTGTATAAAAACAGGAAGAAAATAATCTCATATTTCCTTGTAGGACCACAGAGATTGTGGAAGAAACCAAGATGGAGGTCCCCTATGAGGCTGAGAAGAAAGAATGTGGCAAGTCAGGAATAAGACCATTAAGAAGGGCATCTTTTTCATTTATTATAACATATCTATAATATTTGGGTACTTCACAAAGAGTAGAGATTTATTAGACTCACAGCTCTGTGGCCAGGATGTCCAAGAACATGGTGTCAGCATCAGGCTGGGGACTTCATGTTGCATCATCTGATCCCCCAGGGGCAGGCCAGGTAATGTTTAAATGCTAACAGCGAGGACCATCAAAATACTATACTGTATTTGAATAAATGAAATGTCTTTATGAAGTGCACAATTCTGTACAATGAATATATGCCAATAAAATATTTAAAGTAATCAAATAAAAATGAGGCAAAAACTGAACTTGAAATGGATCAAAGGGTTAAATGGAAGATCTAAAAAAACAAGACTCTTCAAAATTTTGTTAAAACACGTGAAATTATTGATAAATTGGGATGAGGGGAGGGAAGTTCTACCTCAAAATACCATCATGATAGTGTTTAATTTTCAATGTGAGATTTGAAGAAGACATTCAGATCACAGTTAGGCTTTTATCTTTTGGGGATGTGATTATTTTTTTCCAATGCATGAATGTAATAGTTTTCAAGAAACACATTGAAAGAAAAAAGAAATGGTGTGCTCTGTGCTGGAAGCCCTGCTGTGCAACAGGGTGTGCTCTTTCATTTAATAAAGAACATCACCCTCAGGCAAACGGCCAAGGTGAAAATCCCCACTTCTTGAAATAGACTAGATAGTTATGGATGGACATGGACGAGGGTGGGGTGGGGGATAGAACAGGAGGATTAAAAGAGGAGGACGATGGGGTGGGTATAAGAGCAGGAATGTGGAAAGTGACAGGTAAAACTAAGGGGCATTTGAGAGATCATGTGGAAACCTAACACAGTAGAAGTGTCCTAATATATATGCATGCATGAAAGAAATCTAAATCACAAATAATGAGGGATACAGCCCCAGCCAGACATCTCTCATCACCAAATAAGACCTCCAATTCTGACAAGGGGTTACATCTAATTGAGCTGTTAACCAAAGGGGGCCCCTGAACACCCCAAACAACCCAGGTTGTTGCTAAGGCTATTAGTTGCTCTTCACAAACTGATCGTAAGAGCTTATCAGTAAGGACAACACCTACACAACTCTACACACATGGAGAAGTCAAGTTGGTGCCTAAGGAGAGCTTTCACCCCTATGGACTGGTGTTCATGGTACTGGAAGGGACTCTGCGTGCTGCCAAAGAAGAAAGGTAATCGCAGCTACAAACCCTAGGATCTACAATGGCGACCAGGCTGGTGCAGTAGCGGCACAAACCTTGTCGGAGTAACCAACCACTGTCTGATTGGATTTAAGGCCCACTCCATGAGATAGAATCATTCTTGACACTGCTTGGGTGGCCAAGAACCTGAGACTAGATAGTCCAGGGAACTAAGTGAAATCTGAACACAACTGTTCCGCTAAAAGGATGTAGTAATAAAATGACTCCTAAAGACACTCTGCTAGATTCATAGATCAGTGCTGTGCTCAGCCATTATTACCAGAGAAGCTTTCCCCTTCAGTAGATGGGAACAAACACAGAGACCCACAACAGAACAAAGAGCAGAGAATGAGAGACGTTGGAACACTCAGCCCTAAATGGGATGTCTCCACCAAATCCCTCCCCTGGGGTTAGGGAACATGGAGGAGAGGAGGCAGAAAGAGTGCAAGAGCCAGAGGGGATGGAGGACACCAAGGAATCAAGGCCTTCTAACACAGCAGGACCCATGCATATATAAACTCATGGAGACTGTGGCAGCCTGCACAGGACCTGCATGGGTCTAAGCCACAGGGATCCTAGTGCTGAGAAGGGAAGAGGACACAAGCCAACATCCCTAACCCAGAAGCCATTCCCAACTGATAAACTGCTGGGAAAGGAAAATTCAGTTTTCTCCAATGGCGTCTCACTGAGTATAGGAACCACTCTTAAGGACAGACCCCTTGACTCTCAGTAGATGGCCAACATAAAACAAATGCTATGGCATTTTGGAAGTTCCTTGTCAGTAATGCTTTATCTGGGCATTTTCTTTCTTCCTTCCTTCATTCCTTCTTTTCTTTTTTTCTCTGTTTCTCTCTCCTGCTGGTCTCTTGTGTATAGATTACGGTTTCCAGTGTTGTGTTTCTGTGGGATTTCTGTGTGTACAAAGGTGAGCATCTCTGCATCTATATGCGCTTATTGTGTTTTTTCTTTGTCTCATTTTCTCGTGGTGGTTTGTTGGCTTCCTCCTACTCCTACTTATTTGTTTCTATTTTATCTTATTTTATTTTCTATTACCATATTATTATTTTTAGATGCCTGTTTGTATTCTAATGAGAGAAAGAAATGGTGTGGATTGAGTGGGTGGAGAGTTGGGAAGGATATGGGAAGAGTTGGGGGGAAGGGAAACTATAATTAGAATCTATTATATGAAAAATATCTATTTTCAATTAAAAAATACAGTCCCCCCCCAATGAAGAATTATGATATCAAGACATATTTTGTTCAGTGGCTCATGACAGTTGCTTTTTGGTGTAAGTAAACCCAATAAACTTCTCCATGTTTTGAAAATAAAACCCACTTCCTAACCTCAGTTTTCTCCTTTAAAATTAAGAAGGGGGTAAAATAACAGCGCTGTGTTGAGGGCTGGCCAAGATAGACTGTTTTAAGTACACAGTTGATCCTATAGTAGCCCCAAGGCATCACGGTGTTGCCTTTCAGCATGGTAGGCTCTGAGGCTCTGAGGAGATGAGACTGCCTGAGCACCATTCATTGCCTTTGTAATCCACAAGAGAACTCTTTCTCCTCTAAGTTGTCTTGGTCGTGGTATTTTATCACAGAAATGGAAAAGTAACTGTTTCAGAGGGTTAGAGCTTCCAACCATCATAACAGAGATCATGGCAGCAGGCAGGCATGGCACTGGAGCAGTAATTGAGAGCTTATGTCTTGAGACCCAATCCTGAGGCAAAGAGAACTAACTGGGAGTGGCCCCTACTGACTCACCTCTTCCTGATCCTTCCCAAACAGTTTCACCAACTGGGGACCAAGCATTCAAATACATGATTCTATGGGGGCCATTTCATTCAAACCACTACAATCATGAACTGGATCTCTACAGCATCCTCATTTGCCTTAGAAGGTTTCTCTAAGAGGGCTTGCCAGAATGGGCCGGGATGTGCAGAAATATTTCTGTAACTCCCATCCCTATGATGTGGCCAACCACCCTCTCTTACAACTAAGCTTTTACCTTGACACATCAGTGATCCCGAGGGTAAGGTGAATCAATACATGCATTAAAGTCCCAGGAAGCCTCATTTCTACCTATGCCATGGGATCTTGAACATCCTAGCCCTAAATGATGGCTCCAATAGACAGCACCAACAGTGATTGCTGATACAGCTGACATTATCCAACTGAAAAATCGTATCATGGTGGCTCTGACTCCAATCATGCTACAGCAAGTGGATGAGAACTCGTCTAAGATTTTATTTGGATTTCTGAAGATCGAGTTCCTGTACCCAGCTGCCTGCTTGGCTGTCACTTTTGGCAATTACTGCCACCCAGGGCCTGCTCCTTCTGGGTACTATACTTCTGCATCATGGTCCCCTAGCTCTCTGTAGTGGCTTTGCACCTTAGCAACATCTTACAGAAGAGGATACTTCCTACCTTTTAGCAGAGCACTCAACTCAGCAGTTCAGAGTCCTGGGAATCCTTCCTGTGCCCCCTCCCTAATCCTACTTCCCCCAATTCCTCTGCTGTGTTCTCCACCCCCTTGCTTCCCATTATTACAAGGTTTCCTCTTTTTGGGAGCACATTGTGAAAGGTGTCCGAATCAAAATGGAGTCTCTTGTGCCAGCGCTAATAACATCAACAACAAAAGTAAGGCTGGGCGGTTACAAAGGAAGACTTCTTCCCCACAGTTGCCTGTTAGTGTCACAGAAGACTATTAATAAACTGAAAGCCTGTGGGTTCCAGTGCTCTGCCTCGCCTACACAAATGTCATGAGTCTTTGGGGATTTGGTGCCTGATCAGCAAAAACTGTATCTCAAGCTTGGCAACCCCAAATAAATGAGCCTCGGGCTCAAACCTGTCCCATCTCTAGGGAAATGATTGCGAACTGGAGCATTGCATTATCTCTGCTCTCCCTTTCTCTGGTTGCGCCCTTCAGGCCCTGCACCTAGAACCTCTGGGACCCTATGGCTCCTCCTCAGTTTTGAACTCAGGCCACAGCATTCCCTGGGGTGTTTGCTCACCTACAGTCCTTGTTCTGACCTCCCCGTGGTAACTTATAACTCTGATGACAGATTAGCAGGTCACTCAATTATAAATAGTTAAGTCTCTAATTTCTATACTTAACCTAAACAGATATATATCTTGATTAAATTCCTTAATCATCTTCTGACTATGAAGCACCAAGCATTATTCAAAATAGTATTCATTTCAGGTCCAAATCCCTAGCACAGCCTGAGAGGGTCCTGAGCAAGTGGATTTTCATTTGTTTGTTTTTTGTTTGTTTATTTGTTTCCCCAACAGGAAAGCAATGAACGAGAATTGTGGGAGGGTGAGGAAGGATCTAGTCACATGTGACTTCAGAATGTAACTCAGCTTGATGTCACGGGATCCTAGGGTTCTGAACTGTGGCAACACTGTTCCTCCCAGAGGGTACTTGCTAGCTCTTAAAGCCCTGCACCAACAAGTCCAGCAGGGTGACCTCAGGAGGGTTCGTAACAGGCAGGGTCAGCAAAGCAGCACCTGCCATTGGAGGACAAGCCTCAGAGAATGATGCACCTGCACCTTAGTCGTCCAAACCTGTAGCAGATATGCTCGAGTGTGGGTGTGCAGAGGGCATCTGTGGGGAGCATCCGCACCTGTGCATGAGATATTTAATCTCCCCATCTCTTGAGTAGGTTACTATTATTACAATAATTATATGTTACTGGAGAGGAACTGAGGCATCAGGAGAGCATGGAAGTTGATGACGTTGGCAAAGAATGATCAATTAACAAGACCATCTGATTCTCACATTGGTACCCAGCCTCCATACGAACCTAAAATTAATGCCAGGAGATTTAAAACAGCAAACACAGACATATCCTTTCCCTTACACACTCACCGGGTCACTTGGGCTTGCAGTCAACATTCAGACAAAATGACCACATTTTACGAGCCTGTATTAAACATTTGTGTTACTGCAACATAAAAAGAACAAGACTGATACTTGGGGAAATGAGAGAATAAAGCCTGGCGAGCAATGTTTTTGCACCTGGAAATACACATTGCACATATACAAATTTCTAGTTTTTACTCCAGTTCTAACTTCGAGGCAGAGCACACTCCATATTTAAACATTTTTTTTTCAACTTTCATGACTGTATTTTTGACACTTATTTATTTTGTAAGTACACGTGCACGTTCATGAGTGTGTGGAGGGGGAGGGAGGGAGAGAGAGGACAACTCTCCTCCCAACACGTGTCTGGAGGAACAAATTCAGGTCCTTGAGCTTAGGATGAGGGCCTTTACAGGTTGAACCATCACAAAGGCCCTATAACTATCTTCTTAAATCCCCAAACAAAAAATAGTAGGGAATTAAACTCCTCACATTTGTGTGTGTGTGGTTTTTTGTTGTTGTTTTTGTTTTGTTTTGTTTTGGTTTTGGTTTTTCGAGACAGGGTTTCTCTGTGTAGCTTTGCGCCTTTCCTGGATCTCGCTCTGTAGACCAGGCTGGCCTCAAACTCACAGAGATCCGCCTGGCTCTGCCTCCCGAGTGCTGGGATCAAAGGTGTGCGCCACTGCCGCCCAGCCCACATTTGTGTTGTTACAAAGTTTTGAAAGTGTTGCAGGGCAGAAGTTCAGGGCTCACTGGTCACCTGTCATTAACTTAGTCCCTCCCTTCTCCTGCCAACAGCAGTTTAACCCGGAGGATGAGGCAGAGGCAGGGTGTGCCGTGCTGTGGTTATAGAGATGGCACAGGACCGCGCTTGATGTGCAAGCATCTCAAGAACCAAGATTAACTCCATGAGGGGTGCAGAGCATTTTTTTCCCCTGTTGCCCAAACTAATGACCTGTCCTTAAAAAGCTTGACATGTGAACTGGTGCCGCAGTGAGGTGTCGTTCCCTGAAAGCCAAACAGAAGGAGAAAAGAAACCAGACCCTGCCTAAGCAACATGTTGCCGACATACTATGCAGGAGTCATTCCCTGCAAGGAAAACAAAGGGAAAACCGGCCTGGGCTATGCAACTGTAACTGTGAGAGCCCCTCAATTGTCTCATAGTTAATAATGTATCAGGCTACCCAAGAACAGCACAGTCTGAGAAGCCAACACATTTCCTCCATTTCCCCGCTAGGTCACAACACTCCTCCCTCTCAAACACAGACTCAGAAAATAAGGGGTGGGGCCCTTTAAATAAAACCCAAAGTTCTTTGTCTTCCACCGGCCGTGTCCTCCTTCTGTTCAGCATTATTCTTTGAGATATGGCAGTCTCTCTGGGAAGCCCAGATCACATGTTTCCTGTGGTGTCTTGGCTGAGCTCAGCAAAGCCTAGGATTTCACTAGGTGTTGGGTAGTAAGATCTACTGTGACAGTGTGGACTTCCCCTTTAGGGACCTATTAGCAGGTCAGAATACCTAGCAGAGCTCCCTAAAAGTGGCCCCCAGGGTCTGGAGAAGGTTAACCAGAACCAGCCTGGCTAGAAGAAACCATCTGTAATAAATCAGTTGAAAGCTCCCAGGGGGCCCTTCGCTTAGATAAGGAAAGGCTGGGAAGGGGAGGGGAGGAACAGGTATACTTTTCCACCTCCCGGAGGGGAAGGAGGAAGTTGTCTAATTAAATTTGGGAATCTAGGTAAGGGTAGGACTCCTTGATTTGGCTAACCCAGAAAGAAAACAAATTTGTTGGAAAATTAGAATATTGAAAGCCTTACTTCAGCTCTGGTCTTTTATGAATTCTAGAAAGAGGGAAGACTGGTCACAGAGAAAAGGCGGACACCTGTGTTTGAGGTTGAGGAGGGTGTGTGGGTGTCACTGTGTTGCTGGCCTCAGTGCAAGGAGAGTTTTGCTTGGATCCCACCCAAGACAGTGCCATTGCCAGGAGACCTCACTCACTCAAAACGGGACAGTCGGTCTCTGGGCAATTCTTCCGTCTCATCTCCTCCCAGATTCTGCAGCATCCATCATCTCACTCCTTCCTCTCTCTTTAATCCCTGCTTCCCAGCGACTCCTTCCTCCTCTCCTGCACACACAGGACCCTAGGTAACTGACAGACAACCACCAAGCCATGCTCTCTCTTGAGTCATGGTCTCCTTTCTTCCCTGTCAGCACTCAACACTGACTTCCCCTGCTTTTTCATTTCCCAGCATTCCCAGGTTCTGCTGCCTGCATCCTGATCCACATTGCAAAGTAAATGTGTCCCAAAGGGTCCCAGTAGACGTGGCCAGTGGCTCCTCTCCTCCCCCCAGCTCAGCTTCTGGAGAAGTTAATGCTACAAATCCCTCCGTTGCTAAAGCCTCCTCCTTCATGCCTTTCCTGACAGAAGGCTGTTCTCCCAGCTTCTCCTACACCGGCTCTTCCAGAAGCTTCTATGCTGGCTTTCTCTGCCAGTCTCTAAAGAGTAGACAGACATTCCTCAGGATTTGGTTGTTTGTGCCCTCTTCTTCTCGAAATGTGGCCTCTTCTGGTGAGGTCATCTATTTCCCCTGGTTTTGTGATAATTTCCATGCGACATTCAGATATGAGCACCCAGCTCACCTCTCTACTGAACCTAGGGTTGCAAGTTCCTGCATAGCTGATGAGAACCTCAGATCCAACAGTGGGAAATCAAGACTGCGATCACCCTCCTTTAATTTGCCCTCTTCCCCAAATTCCTTTCTCCAGTCCTGGCATAAGAACTCAGACTCTGTTTCTCAGGGACATCTTTCACTTGCTACCTTCCCTCTCCTGCCACACACAATTTAGTGTGAAAATCAGAATTTAAACCCTGGTGACCTGACCTTTAAATCTGTAACTAGTCTGTATGCAAGGCTCAACCCCACATCACCCTCCATGTCCGAATCCTTCTTTCTACTCCCACTGGCCCAGGTTAAAGTTTCCAGCCCCCCTCCTATCACTAAAAGAACTTCAAAAGTGAGCCAACCAGTCTTCTAGTGCCCTCACTTCCCCTAAAGTATTTTACTAATAGACATAACCATCAGGGCAGAGAATTGGTAACATCACCATTTTCAGAAGTAGTTGGTGAACCCCTGCCCTTCATAGCCCAGCACGAGCACCTGGATCTGCTTCATTTTTTAATTTGTTGTTTTATGTGTATGGATGTTTTGCCTACGTGTGTGTCCGTGCACCATGCACATGAAGTCCTGGAGGAGGTCAGAAGAGGACATTGGATTTCTTGGAACTGGAGTTACAATGGTTGTCAGTCACCATGTGGGGTCTGGGAATCAAGCCTGGGTCCTCTAGAAGAGCAGCCAGTGCTCTTAACCACTGAGCCATCTCTCCAGACCCACTTCTGGGTCTTTGAGAAAGCAGTGGCCAGCATTTCCTCTTCCCTTTCACCCCAACACATATACCCTGGCACTCTTGGGCTTGCTAGAGGTCTCTGAAGTTCTCTTGACTTTTCAGTGTTTTATCTAAGTTTTAATATTGCCGCTCCATGAAGTCCCTCCAGAGGGCTACTCTCCCCTACCCCATGAAAATTATTTTTATTATCTCTCCTTTCTCTACAAATCACTTTATAATTTTAAGAAGAGTATTTATTTTTAATTGTATACACACACACACACACACACACACACACACACACACACACACACACACAATTGTAGGTACCTGTAGGCCAGAAGAGGGGGCTCAGAAGCCCTGGAATTGGAGTTACAGGCAGTTGTGAGCCACCCAACATGGGTGCTGAGAACCGAACTCTGGTCTTGTGAGAAAGCAACCAGTGCTCTTAACCATGGTACCATCCCTCTAGCCCATAACTTTACGACAATAATATTCAAACAGCCTCAATGCAGCAACAAGAGCTGCTAGATACATGAATTTACAGGCCTGACCCTTGACATAAGAAGGTGTGGGTAGAGTCCGAGCTGTGTAGTGTAAGTTTGCTGATGGTTTTGAGACAGGCTACTTCAAGCAAGGCTGCAGGTGAGCCCTAACCCTACCATACGCCTACGGTCTGTGTTAGAACTTGCTTCCGTGCAGACTGTGGATGTCCCGAAGCCAGGGCTTGCCATATTGCCCGCCCTTTCTGTAGCTGTAGCAGCTCAATGTAAGTGTGAGTAGTTGACCGTTGGAAGTTAGTGTAACCACAGAGGACTTCCCAGGAGTTAAAATGATGGGCGCTGGTATAGGGATCAACCCTCCGGTCCCAGTGAGCATACAGCATCCGTCTTTCCTTCTTTGCTGTATTTAATGTTAGTGGCAGACATCAGGGAAAATACTTTAGATAAAATATAAATGTTCAGGTCACCTTGACCTCTTTCTGAGTACTAAAGAATAAAGCAAGGGCAATAGTTCATTTATTACCCACCGGGTGTTATGCTATTTTGTTGATCCCTCATAACAACCTATGTGGTGTATACTATGATTATTTCCGGTTTCATGATAAGTAACTGAGACCTAGAGAGAGTAGAAATTTGCCTATCATCATGCACTAGGGGCTGCATCTAAACTGTCCCATTAAGTCTCTCCTGTGGCCCCATGCCTCCTGAATTCCTAAACTTTTCATGGAAACCAGAGGATTCTATGATGGGTCTCATCAGATCGTTCGATTTCTCAGCACAATTGTGAACCCAGGTTTTTTTTTTTTTACCACGCCTCTATGTGCCCCCAGTTGGCTTCTGGTCTTCTAGATGCTCCCAGACCACAACAGCAAGTTCTTGCCAGTTTTTGGTAGACTCAGGGTCAAGGCAGTTAACACCTGGGTAGAGCCTCCCTCCGACAGTAGTGAGAGGAGATGCTCTGGAACTTATTAACCCTGCCTGGAGCACTCTGAGTCAGGAGGCTGTGAGTCAGAGAGCCTGAGTTAGAGCAGGCAGCAAGGCCGTTGGTTTCTAGGGCAATGGACTCAGTACTCCCAGGGTACTTTTAATTAGCCTTTTAAGGCCTAGGATATCTCCAGTTTTGGCATGGGCATGGCTATTCATAATTGTCCCCCAGAGAGAAGAGACTGACTTCAGACAAAAGTCTGTGGTCAAGAAGGCTGTCTGCCCAAAGCTCGGAGGCCACACCCTTGTCTAGACTTACGGGCCAAGGTTTATAGCCCTGGATTTGAGAGCTGAATAAAAAGAAACAGCAGATCACAATCATCCCTGGGTTTTTCTCAGCCATAGGTTACCAGTGAACCAGGGAGTGGAAAGCTAGCCTCGACCCCAATCCATACCCCGTCCATCTGTTATTGCAGAAGGAGGAGAGGAGATGGACCCGGGGAGAGGTGAGGAAAATTACTCTGTCTTAGTGCATTCGTTCACCCAGTATTCATTCATTCATTCATTCATTCATTCATTCATTCATTCATCTACTCACTGGTTCCTTGACACATCCATCCAGTACCCCCTGAGCATCCCATGGGCAGGGGATTAAAGGACAAAGAAAACTCCATGGGCCATGTCCTTGGGGGAATTCCAATCTAATGGAGCACTGGTGTTATTTATCTAGGATCTTCCTAGTCCCTAGAGTCATCCCCTGCTGCACCCCTGACCCACAATCCCCAGGCAAAGTAGGAAGAAAACATCTTTGTAGTCTCAGGTCCAAGAGGCTCCTGGCAGCACTAACTTTCAGGCAGGTTCGGACACAACTCCTGACATCTGCTCCTCCCTCCCACAAGGCTCCTCCCCTCCCACAGGGCTCCTCCCCTCCCACAGGGCTCCTCCCCTCCCACAGGGCTCCTCCCCTCCCACAGGGCTCCTCCCCTCCCACAGGAGCCCCTCTGGCTTCCTATTCTGTCACTCACATCCTTAACCCTAGGCTTTTTCTGAAGCCACTTTGTCCATCATAGCCAAAAAGATTTTTTGGGTTGTTTTCCTTCCCATTGCTGACTCTCCTGCGCCCTCTGTCCTTTCTAGAAAATCAGAAGAGAAAAAGATCAACTTGAGAAGTGCTATGTGGCACCTCAGAGTCCAAGTTCAACCACGAACTTAAGGAACTAGAAAGTTAGAGAGTGGCTGGAGTCTGCACGCTGACGCTCCCCCTGCAGGTGACTGAAAATTCCCAGAAAGGCTGGTGAGATGGCCCTTCCTGTCAAGCCTGAGAACCTACGTTTGATCCACACAGCAGGAGAAGGAAACCCACCCCTGTAAATTATCCTCTGACCTTCACATGTACACCACACACACACGCACACACGCACACACACACGCACACACACACGCACACACACACGCACACACACACGCACACACACACACACGCACACGCACACACAATAGATGATTGATAGATAGACAGATAGATATGCAATTAAAAATAGAAGTTAAAAAGTCAGAGAAAAAAACAAACCCACATAACTCCACCCCTACATTATCCTCTCTCTTATGTGGAAAAGCCAATGAGAGAAGTTGAGACAGAAGGATGGTGGCAGCCAACTGAGGAGGGATGGTAGACTTCAGACAAAGAAAACCACTGGTGCATCCTCAGAGGATGCCTCTCTATCTGCTATGGGACTCCCTGAGTAAGGGGTCCAGGTCGGCAAGGAAAGGTCTTATCGGCCAAGGCAGAGGAGGACAAAAAGGAATGTTAGATGGGACACCCTTCCTAGCCTCCTCAGGAGCACCACGGAAGCCATGATGCTCCTTAGGGACAGATACCAAGAGACTCTGTACCTCTGTGGCATGGGCAATCTCCAGGGACTCAGGACGGAGTGACCAACAACACCCCACCCCAGTTTTATGGTCGATAGGGCTAATGAGCCATGTGTGGAATAGTGGGTCTAAGTGGAAGCTGTGTTTGGGAAGGCAAGCTCTGACTCTCACACTGAGGATGGGAATGCCTCAGCTGACATGGCAGGGGGTAAGGAAGAAGCAGTGTCATTAGCTGGTGAGTCTGGGGAGAAAGAGGGTGACTTTCGTATAAATGGGAATAATTACCTCTCAAAAGTAATGGTCAGAAACAAGAAGGAAAGAGCCCAAATCCCTGCATGTTGGCTTGCTGGACAGCAGCAGCCGGGTTCAGAGAAGCATTTTGCTCTCTTACGTGCCAGCTAGTTATAAAAATAAGCAGGATTTTGTGGGAGCCCGTTCTCGGGTTCCTCGTGGCTTTACCCAGCAGGTCCACATAGAGGATGATTGGGACCACAGGCCTGAGTGCAGGTGTCTGGAATGGTCTGCACTTGGCTGTGCTGGGGAGGAGGTCTTTTGCTCCACCCCTTGGCGTCTCTATAAAAACCCTGGGGCAGAGACAGTCGGGGCCGTTGGAATAGGTTCCAGGCCCTCTCGAGGCTATCCTTTATTTTCTATCTGTTTATCTCCACAAGATTCTCCGCAATAAATCCTTCTATCTAATATTTCCTGCTGCTCGCACTCAAGAGAACTCTGGGGAACTGTGGGGGTGGTTGGGTAAACGCCCCACAGAATGGCGCCATAAACAGGGACTAAAGAAAAAAGAAAAAAGGGACTAAAGAAAAAGGGGGACTAAAAAAAAAGGGGGACTAAAGACAAATGAACAGGGACTAAAGACAAATGAACAGGGACTAAAGATAAAGGAAAATAATAGTTTTATTACAGAGTTTTTGGCGAAAGTGCTGAGTTCAGCCCTGCCAGTGGATAAGGCATGCCGGTGTTATGGAAAATATATATTTTTTATATATATTATTGAGAGGCAGGGGTTTTATCCTCGAGAGAAAAGGAAAGTGGACTGGAAGGATGTCCGATGCTGCAGCGAAATTCTCTTCTGTCAAAATTTTCTACTATCCCTTTCTCAACTTCTATCTGAAAAATAAGTATAAGGTATAGCGTAGTAATATAGTTTAGGAAAAACTTAGAAGTGTAAGATTGTGTAGGAAAAAATAAGCAAGGCAACTAGACAGAAAAACTCTACAATTTTCTAACTTTGGGGGCTATGAATGCAAACTGGAGGGAAAAAAATCTTTCTTTGGGCTTTACGGGTAGTAAAAAAGCTCTTCTCTGAGCTTATGGGGAAGAAAAAGTTTCCTCTGGAAGCTTTTGACCTGGGGACAGCTGAAATGCTAAGTCCAAGCGGCAGGAGAAAGTAACTTCTCCCTGAGGCAATAATGGGGGTGTAAAAAGCCAAAGTTTAAAGTTGGGAAGTTTTGGGAAAAGTTGGTCTTTCTCCTGGGGGGAAAAAATCTTTCTCTTAAACTATAAAGCTTTTCTTGGAAATTTTTTGGGGAAAATCTCTCTTAAAAGCCTTCATCTTTCTCAAAAGTTCTCTTAAACTTAAAAACTAAAGCCTTTAATTTTTTCTCAAAAGGGCAAAAATTAGAATCACCTGAAGATATTAGTATGGCGACCACCTGTGATTAGCTCTAAGGGAAAACAACAAACCTCTTAAGACAGCAAAACCTAAGTTCTGACTTTCAAGCTTTAAAAATCCTCCCTGCAATGCAGGAGGCAGGGACAAGTTCCTAAAAACCTCTCTTCTAAGCTCTGTCTCTTCAAGCTAGTAAAAGACAGTGGGTCAGAGTCCCCTGAGGGAAACGCTTGGGAGAGTGTGGGTAAAGAGCTACAGAGAGCCCAGAAGGGCAGGAAACTTCACCTGAGAAAAGCAAAAAAAAAGCCAAGCTTTTCAGTTATGCCCAGCTGAGGCATCAAGGGTTTTGTTTGAGCGTTTCAGAATGAAAAGGTGCTCCTAATCGTCTTAATGCAAAGATCCCCTGAAGCAATGCAAACTGTTAGCATTGTATCCTTGCATCTGAGCAAAAACCCAGAGGCGACTGGCCAGCCTCTCTGAGTTGGAGTGCATTTCGGGGATGCTAGGGTTCCTGCAGTTGCAAACTTCCTGGAGCACAGAGCTGAGGCAGGAAGGTGCAGGACCCAGGGGAAGATTGCCAATGAACAAAGCTAAAGCCAGTGGGAATGGCACAGTTGTCTACTTTCCTACAAGTCCCGGGTTGATAGGTCCACAGCTGCAAAAAGAAATCTGAGAAAAGCTTTTCTATCAGAGTAAGGACCTTTCTGGGAAAACAGTAAAGCTGAACTGTGTCTGAAGCAGTTGTGCTGCTGAGTCAGAACGCTGTCTGGGGAAAGAGCCCAGCCAGGGCAGAACAGACCTATCCAGGAGTAAAGCTTTCTTTTCTGTCGGAAAGCATCTCTTTGAGAAAAACTTTGTTTCAACTGACTCCCATGAGATGAGGGGGAGTGTAGCCCTGAGGGGTGATTGCCTCTGGCCTAAGCTCTGTCCTTGAGCACCCTGATAAGCAAATGCAACCCACTGGGGGACTGGGCCAGGTGAAGGCCTGATGAGACAAAACACCTGTCCTAATGGGAGTTTAGAAATGGCAAAAACCTCCCTTGTTAGATTTTTCAGTCTGTATGCAAACTCCACAGACCCCCGAAAACAAACGGACAAAAAGCCCCTACCTTCAGGAGCAGGGAAAGCCGCCACTGTAGTGTCGGAAACTGTTTCTGGGGTAGAGGGGATAAACTGAGACTAAACTGAGAACAGTCTAGGAGAAAGACTCTGAAGAAACAGAAGGGACATATTCCTCCCCAGAAAATGCATGACCTGAAAAAGCTGCTAGAATTTGAGGCAGATTCAGAGGGAGAAAAAAAGCCCCTACCTCCAAAGGCATCTAGCAGAGGTACAGAGTCGCAGACAGATACCTGAAGTTCTGCATCTGGTGGGGAAAGAACAAGCAAAATGAGAATAAAATTAGTGGGAGAAAATCTCTTCTGAAGGAGCTATGGAAAAGCTGTTGTAAATGATCTTGTTTTTCACTGGCTGGCTAAGACAAACAGAAGCCCCGAGGAAAGTTGCTATCAGAAATTGCCCACCTCAATGCGAGCTAACGAGGCAGGTGCAGTTCTGATTCGGGGGCCAGAGTCTGAAGGAGAAACACCTGTTAAAGCCAGTTGAGGAGAGAATAGAAATCTCCCAACGTGCCATAGCTGAAAATGTAAAATGCTTGTTCAAATCTCCCATTGCAAAAGCGAAGAATTTTATTCAAACCTCCCGGGCAAGAATTTGTAAGCAAGTCTGGTAAAAAAGAACTTAGAAGTTGACTCTCAAACCCAAAAAGAACTATGGGAAATGAAGTCCAAAAGCTAGCTTGCAATAAGGGACTGATATAAGGGAAATACATTCTGGGAAAGATAGTTTTTCCGCTAAAGATGGCGACATTGCCCTGAAACACATTTGTCAGCTCGAAAATACGTTCATGGTAAACTTAAAATACAGCCTTTAAAAGAATAAGGAGGAAAGTCGTCTAAGAGTTTAAGTATCAGTTCCAATGAAAAATTGAAAGGATACGAACTAGGTGCTTCGCAGTTTGGGGCTCTGTTGGTAAAATGCCTTATTTACCCTAATAGCTGTGCAAAGTTTTTACGGTTGTTGGATGACAAAAAGCTACCTTTAAGAGCAAACAAGCCACTTTAAAATCCTTAAAACAAGAGAGAGCAGTGTATACACTAAATATTGTCTTAGCTATGAAGAAACTTATGTGAAATTAAAAATTACCTTTTGAACAAACAGCCTGCAATGAGTGATTCCTTTGCAAATCTAATTAAGGGGATAAGAAACAGGCATTCAAAAAGAAATGACTGCTCTATAGATGGGAAACAAACTTCCGAAAATCTAGCTGTCTTACAAAAGAGTTGCTTCACCTGAAAGTTCCTTATAAAAAAATCAACCAAAAAAAAAAAAAAAAAAAAAAAAAAAGCCGGGCGGTGGTGGCCCACGCCTTTAATCCCAGCACTCGGGAGGCAGAGCCAGGCGGATCTCTGTGAGTTCGAGGCCAGCCTGGACTACCAAGTGAGTTCCAGGAAAGGCGCAAAGCTACACAGAGAAACCCTGTCTCGAAAAACCAAAAAAAAAAAAAAAATGCTAAATGCTAAATATTACAGCTGCTAATAACATCAGGAGTTAAAGCTAATGAAGTGAAAATACTAAATACAGTTCGGAGCTGTGCCACTTGTGGCTTTAGAAAAATACTTTATATCACCTAATAGCTATGCAGTATTTGGCAAAGAGCTTTATAGCAGCTAAATACGGTAATTTCACCCTCAGCGTGAAGTGAAGTCTTTCGGCAGAACAAACCAAAAGTACTGCTGTAATAGAAATGTTTGTCTGAATTGAAGCTCTTAGGGGAACTACTATGAATTTGGGTGAAGGGACAGCCTCTAGTTAAAAACTGTCTACCGCTGACAGTGCATCTCTGCCGGTCCGGAACGGCTGAGAGAACTGGCAACTTTGGAGTGTGGCATCATCCCGGGAAGGTTACAGTCCCCTAGCAACAACTATCACAATTCTATAACAACAACACTCAGTAAATCCCAGTGCTTTATAACAAAGCTGACTATAAACTCTAAACTTTAGAAATGATGTACGTACTTCCTGTCTAGTTAAGAATCTTTCTAATAGAGATAGTGATAATAATTAAGAGTAATTAGAAAAAGATGAAAATAAGATATGTAAGTTTATAAAAATTCTCTTGTTAGATCTGTGTTGAGAAATCTTTAGGTGTTTGCTAAGTTATATATATGCTAATGGTAGCCCTATATAAGTTTGTAAAATAGATCTATAGAGTTCCTTTAAGAATATAAGCTTGCAAGAAATATCTAAGGTAGTCTTAAGACATGTAGTAATAAGCTTGTAAGAAGTAAAGATACTAGTTGTAAATGAAAGTATAAATAAGAAATAAGATAAGAAGTATATAAGAAGTAATAAGAAATATATTTGCTAAAGTAGTTCTATAGTTTCCTTAAGGAGTATAAATAAGTAGATGTTAATACATTATATGTGAGTTTGTACAATGTAAATGTTGAATGTGAGTCTAAATGCTTTGCAAGGCAAAAAATGTTAAGAGTGAGTCTATTTTTAATGTATATGGTGAAAAAACCTGAGATACAGAACTTAGTGTCCTAGCAGACTGCAAAGCAGGCAGTCTGAGCGGTTTTCAAAGGTTCCAGAAGCCGCTAAGAATGGTGGATGCCAGAACCAGCACAACAAGGCATCCGCAGCTGAGATCCGTGGAAAATCAACGCAACACAGAAAAACCTGAGCTAACATCAAAAACGGTGGGTGCGGTTTAGAATACTACTGTACCTAAGGCTTGAGAACAAAAGTTGCAGAGACGCTTGTTTGAACTAAAATTGTTAACTGCAAAAAGTTTTGGTTGTAAAACGTCTCTTCATATTTGGAAGTGAAGCCTGATACCAGAATTTATTTGTTTGAACTTTTTGAACTTAAAATGAGATAAAACTACAAAAAGATTTTGGTTATGGATTTCTTCATATTTGGAAGGCTCGTACCAGAATTTATCATTTGAATTTTGGGACTTAAGAAATGAAATGAACAGTACAGATTTCATTGCAATGGGACAATTTTGAGTTTACTTATAGTAATGACCTAGGAACTGTTTTCTGGAATTGGGTTAAAAATGGAACTGTTTAAATGAAGAAATTTATTATTTCTACCTAGAATCAAGATGCAGTTTTGTGTATGCATATATGCTTTATTAATTGGTGATTCATGAATTGTTTTGTGGAACTGTTTATGTAAAAATGAAATTACTTACAGAACTGGTTTTGTATTACAAATGGAAATGTTTAAATGGAAAAGTTTGAGTTTTCTAACTAGGCTTGAGATTTTGCTTAAATTATAAAGAAAAGGGGGAGAGTTAATATTCCTTAGTCTAATTTCAAAAGTTGTTTGAGTGGATTAATGTCATGTTTTTGTTAGTAAGAAATGCAAATGGGGTATACTAAGAGACTACTTTTAAAGTGTAAAGAGTTTTATTCTTTTGGATGTTTTGCTAAGTTTTCAAAGTGTTAATGGTTAGATTGAGAAGATTGCTTTTCAATATGGGTTTGTAGGAATTGTATGAGTTTGGGTTCTTCTAACTAGGTTTGAGATTTTGTTTAAAAAATTATAAAGAAAAGGAGGAGTTATGAGGTTGAATTATGTTTGCAGAAATTATATTTACCCTATTGATATTAATGTACCCTGGTTTTGTGGAGTTAAGGAAATATTTAAGTTTGATGTGAATACATTGAAGTTTTTCCTATATTCTGTTAGCAAGAAAATTCAAATGATTGAGTTAAAGTTGTAAGACGAAGAAAATTGTTAACTATATATAGCACCATATATGCTAATTCAAATGGTTCTGTTAAGAGTTTGCTTTGAGTTGTAAGATTGAGAGAATTGTGACTATGTATAGCAATATTTATGTTGACCTGTTAATGGTAATGATGAAGCTAAGGGATTCTTTAAGTTTGTAGTCGCCTTAAGAGTTTTTGGCTTAGAAAGGGCTTGAGGCAGCTAAGACTGCTGTAGTCACCTTGGACCTAATTCAAAAGAGAAATGCCATCTTTATCATCCTCTACTCCCATATTGGGAGGCGTAACAGCTTGGAGATTGCTGTAAGCCATTAACAGTTATTTTTTTATATATTAAGAAAGGGGGACCTGTGGGAGCCCGTTCTCGGGTTCCTCGTGGCTTTACCCAGCAGGTCCGCATAGAGGATGATAAGGACCACGGGCCTGAGTGCAGGTGTCTGGGATGGTCTGCACTTGGCTGTGCTGGGGGAGGAGGTCTTTTGCTCCACCCCTTGGCGTCTCTATAAAAACCCTGGGGCAGAGACAGTCGGGGCCCATTGGAATAGGTTCCAGGCCCTCTCGAGGCTATCCTTTATTTTCTATCTGTTTATCTCCACAAGATTCTCCGCAATAAATCCTTCTATCTAATGTTTCCTGCTGCTCGCACTCAAGAAAACTCTGGGGAACTGTGGGGGTGGTGGGTAAACGCCCCACAGGATTTGATAGTTTTTCACTTTGGATAAGAAAGAGAGTAGAACTACTTTGAGCTACATAGACTCGTGACTGATCCCATCGACAGCCAATTATTACTCCACACATGCCACAGTATGCCATCATCACCCAGTTCCCAGTTCCGCTTTCCCGCTTCACCCTCCCTCCTGAGCTTCTGTGACTTTTCTCCACCTGGCTCTGAGCTGGGGTCAGGAGACCTGACCTCCATGCCTCACAGTGCTGGACTCCTTCGTCTGTGGTTTGGGAGCAGGTGAATGGAGGGCCAGAAGACAAGTGTTCCAGTCATTCTCTCCACACCTTTGTCTTCCCCAGCAGCCACCGCGATGTCCATTCTCATGGTATGGACATCCTTCTAGATGTACAGTTTCCACCGGACAGCCTCTCTTCTGGGTTCCAGTCCTGGGTGTGGTTGAGGAACATGGCTTCACTCTTGTTTGTTACCAAGAGGATACTGGGTCCCTACGCTGCTGGTCCCTGGGTGTCTCAAGCTCCCAATGGGTTCCATCCATCCTGCATTCTCTTCTGGAAATAGTTTATACTCTAAGCTATCTCCAGAACCTTCTGGTTCTTCCCAGAATCCCTTGTGACCCTCCAAATATTCTGGGCTGAAGTCCCTTTGCCCCAGCATCCATGCTGTCTTAACAATTAAGCCAGTTTCTGCTTGTGCATTCAGTAGAGGATTGAGACCTTGGATTGAAGTAGGACTCTGACTAGACTGACTGTAAGGCATCTGTGTTATAGGCATCCCTCTTTTGTTTCTGCTCCTCGATGCTGAGACTAGGCAACTGAGGGGAGGAAGGAATGTATTTTGGCCCACAATATCGTGGTGGAAGAGGCAATGTTAGCTGGAGCTTTGTTCTCAAAAGTGGGTGCTTGCTGTGTGGCCTCATTTTGACAGACCAAGGAGCAGTCAGGAACCCGGCCAGCTGGAACCCTTTAATTCCTCTTTAACAGCCCTGTATCTGCCAGTGAGGCCTAATGCCCCAAAGATTCCACAGTCTCCCACAGTGGGGTCACAAGCTAGAACTTCACAACTGTGGAGACATTTCACACTCAAACCATTGCGGCACCTTTGTAGGCTATTGAGAGAGGAGATGGAGAAGGTAGAAGGTAAGAATGAGACAGATGTTCTATGTAAAATAATATTAATCCTCTGACACTTTTTTTTTTTCAATGAAGGTCTTATGAACTGGACACTATGCTAGGACCCGGGGATGCCAAGATGCCTAGGGACACATCTTTTTCCTCAAGGAGATTACAGTTTAGTGGGGGGACAGAAAGTGGTAAAGAAATAATTACAATAAAGTATTGTAGAATCGGGGTCTGAGCCAAGTGAGAAGAGTTGCTGATCAGAGAATCAGGGAAGGCTTCCTGGAGAAGGCAATTTCCAATGACAGTCTTCAAGCAAGGGGGATTAATTAGGAGAAAGGTTTGTGGGTGAGAGGTTTCCAAACAAGAATGTTGTTGCAAGCTATGCAAATCGCCAGGTGTTTCCACATCTGTCCTTGGAATTCAAAATATACCCCTGTGGTGGTATTTTACTTGTACTGAAATGTGATTTTAATTGTATGTTAATAAATAAAGTTGTCTGGGGGTCAGAGCTATTAGAGCCATAGCAAGTGCGTGGCGGCGGTGGCGCATGCCTTTAAGGACCTGGAGGGCAGTACATTCAGGCAGTGATGAGGTAGTCACATGTTTGGGTTTACAACCAATGAGAAGGCAGAACAGCTAGAGTATATAAAGTCATACACACAGGAAGTAGGCCCCTTTCGGAGAGCTCTCTTGGCTGAAGAGGATCCCTGAATCAGGAAGGGTGAGGCTCTTAGCTCTGACCTCTTGGCTTTCTTCTCTGAATCGGCTCTGTGTTTCTTATTTAATAAGACCGTTGGTTACATCTACATACCCCCAATGATTCCTGCACCAAAACTATCCATGTCAGAAGTGCTTGGGGAGCTTTTGTACATGCTGATGTCTGAGAACCCCAAGATTCACTCTGAAGCACTCATCAGAGTTCAAGGTCACTTACGACATGCATAGACCCCTTGAGAGGTTCCAGGATGGAAGAGATGTTGAAAATGTGGTACCCACACGAGGATTTTGGAAATTTGTAAAAATGAGTTCTTATTTTGTTCTTTTTAAAAATGATTATTTATTATTCATGGGTATGGGTGTTTTGCCTGCATGTATGTATGCGTACCGCAGTGTGCAGTGCCTGCAGAGGCCAGAAGAACTCCCTGGAACCAGAGTTGCAGACAGCTATGAGCTGCCATGAGTGTGCTGGGAATTGAACCTGGGTCCTCTGGAAGAGCAGCCAGTGCTCTTAACTACCAAGCATCACATCAGCCCTGTTTTTTTTTTCTTCCAGCATGCTCTTTAGGACCTTGGATCCTAGATCAGGCCCCAGATCTAGGTCTCTGGACATCGATCACATCAGCGTACTTTGAAGAATGATCGGATGGGTTTAATGTGTCAAGAGAGTTGAAAACATTGCCTAATTGAAGAGCTGGAAAAGACACTAGAGTTCTAGTAAAGTTCTGTCACTTTACATCTGAAATAGCCATAATCCAGAGAAGGGGAGTGACGAGCTAAAGGCCCCACAGCTCAATACTGAAGACCAGGATTTGCACCTAGTTCCTCGGCTCCAAACCCATTCCTCTCCTGCTCACGTATCTGGCTAGTTAAAGGCATGGGTGCCATGTACCAAACCCAGGGGCTGCAGCCTGCCTCTCCCTTCCTCTGAAGCACAAGTCTCACAGATTTCAGACAACTATTAGCATCTTGTAGGGCTCAACCAATCAAGGAGGCCTGGGATGACTGACTTGGGGACAGCTAGGGCAGGAGAGTTGAGGTGTATGATGAGAGCCCTGAAGGGCTGATGCCAACAGGGAATACCAATCCAGTTAAAATTCTGCTGGGTCAGAGACAAAAGGCATAGAATTACTGTTAGGAGAAGGCTCTTCCCAGTCTGGCTTTTAACACATGAGTCTGTGTAATTATCACCCAGCAGAGGCTTCTCTTTTCCAGACAACCCAGCACTGTGAGGAGTTCCTGAAAGCCGCGGACATTCGCCCAAGGGCCCCACTGAATCCTGTGAACCTCTTTATCCTTGATCTGCAAGGCTGCCCATCACATCACACTCACTTCCCCGTGGGTTTGTAATTAGTCTTTATAGACTTCAAAACGTCTTTTAAAAAGTACACTTGTATTAAAAAAAAAAAAAATAACGCCAGGGAAAACAGAAAACATGGGGCTATTTGGGGGTGTCAGATACCCGCCTCTTGCCTGGGAAAGGTTGTAGCTAGCCTGGTCACTCGAAGACAGGGCCAGTGGAAGGATGACTCCAGCCATGGGAAACGGGCGAATCTGGTACACAGCACGCGCTCAAATAGAGATCCACCATCCCCATGAGCTCAGAGATGAGAAAGGAGAGGAATGATGGATCTAGGGAACGTAAATGTCCCAAACAATTTTCTTGCACTTTTACTCATTGCGATGATCTGGTTGTGAAAGACACTTACAAGTAAATGAATTCACTCCTCACGTGTTCTTCAGTCACTGGTGCTGGCCCTTCCTGTCTCTTCTTCCTGTGATGAATTCAAGCCAGGTAATGTCCATTGTGTCCATCAGAGTGAAATGTTTATATTTTCAGTTCTGTAAGAAAAATGCAACTCACACAACATGTTTTGAGTAGAGGGGTTTAGCCATCAATGAAAATAGTCAAAGTTTAAAAGTATAACATGACAGTTCCCCTTCCATGTTACTGTTATTGTTTAGGCTGCCATATTGTTAAGGCATCATGCACAAAGATTCCCTGTCATTTCTAGAAGACATGATCTAAGAGCAGCTTGAGAAGGCTGTACTTACATATTTAGGCATATATGCATATGTTCGAGTGTGTGTGTGTGTGTGTGTAACAATAACAACTAAAGAACAAAAAGAGACCATGATTTCAAGAGAGGGTTGTTGTGGGAGGAGCTGGAGGAATGAAAGGGAAATAGGAAAACATTGCAATTATATTTCAATTTATATATATATAATATATATATATATATATTATATATATATATATATTTAAAGTATAGGATGAGTTTTCTGGATAGTGACTGACATTTATGGAAAGTTTACTATGCACCCCGAACTCTAACAACCATTCTCTCTCTTGATTGTCCCTGTGTTCCACTATATAAATATTATTATTAGAGTCTAACAACATGTAGAGAAAGGCCCAGGGAGGCTAAGAAGCCGACCACACCTAGAGGCTCCGAACCAAGGGCATCAAACCCCTAGAATGGTCGGATTAACACTGGCGGCACTTGTAGAGATGGACCCCTGAAAGGTCTCCTCACAGAAAGAGGAGCTGCTGCTTGGGATGTGCTGGCCTCCAGCTCTCGACAATACCACAGGCTGTCTGCTTGCATGAAGCTGCCTTTCCTGGGGTTGTACCTTTCCTTCTGGAATGTACATGGCAGCCACCTCCACCCAGTCTTTGACAATTCTGAAGGGTATAGCCCATTCCAGATGGGTCAACACTGAGTCAGATCTTAATCCCAGAATTCCCCTCTCCTCTCCTCACTCCTGTTTGCTCGCCTCTCCCTTCCCAGGTGACTGTTTTTAGTGAGCATCATGTTCTAGAGAACCAAACATCAGCAATCCTGTGCTCTTTCCCTGAGATTTCATGTGTATGTGCAGATAGACTCAAATGCTTATGTGTCCATACAGGATGCTTGTTGCCAGGCCATACCTTCCTCAGAAGACCACAGAACAAGCTTTCAGGTCAGGATCTTTGGTTGCTTAGGAAGGCGGTAGAGCTGAAAGGTTAAAAGCATTCATTTGGAGTCAAATACGACTTGGAATCATAACCTACCCTCATTTATGAGAGTTGAATTTGATCGTTTCAATGAAAACCTTCAACTGTGTGTGGCCCACTGTAAACCTTCAATAATTGGCAGCTTCTATTATTGCCTTCCCAAGTTTCCAAGTCTCAAGTCTAGGCCACACACGCCCTCAGGCTAGCCCTGCCTCTTACAGCGAGACAGTCTCTACCCCAGCTTCCCTCCTTCCTCTCGGCTCATCTGGGAGTGAGCATTCAGCCCCAGCATCACCTTGCTTCAACTTGCATTCTCTAACCCCTGGACTGTCACAATAGCATTCAGAAGAGTTTCTTGCTTCTAGGACTGGATTCTCCTTCAATCCTTCCTTGACTTTCTCCAGAGAGTGAGCGGTATGTCTAAAATGTAAATACGATCTCTCTGCAGAAACCTCAAATAACTTCTACTTCTGGCAAAGACAGTCACTGGTACGAACTATGGCAGCCACTGAGCGGCCACCTCTGCTTTCTCCCATGTCCTAAACTTGCCATGCTGTGTGCTGTTTGGTGGCTCCCTGTTTCTGAACGCCAGCGTCCTCCCTCTCCACTCTACATCCTCAGACCTTCTTGGAAAATTTCTACTTATCTTTCAAGCTCCTTGCTGTGAACTGAATTCTTGTGTCCCTCCAAATTCTACACGTTGAGCATGGACCACCCCCTCCCCCATAAAAGCAAGCATGTTGAAGTGGGGGCCACTGGAAACAGACTGAGATACACCGCAGAGGTACAGCCTCCGTGATGGGAGTTCGGCCTTTACGAGAAGACAAGATTTCTCTTTGCCCTATTCTGTGTCTCTACCGTGAAAGGAAGCCAGGACAAAACAGCCGTGTGCAAACCAGGACGAGAGCCCTTACTTGACACACTCCATCTGCCAGCGCCTCGAAGTTAGCTTTCCCAGCCTCAAGAATTACAGCAAAGAAACTTTGTTTAAGCCAGCCTGGTTATGTGCTTTTGTTACAACAGCCCATCCTGACTAGGACACTCTGCCCAGTCACTTTTCCCAGTGGTCCTCACCTTTCCTTGTCAATGGCAAATAGTATCTGGCATTACTTTCATTAATGTAAAAAAAAAAAAAAAATCTTGCATCTTTCCCAAGATGTACGTATTTAGTTCTTTATTTCTGTAATTTCTATTTTTTCAAGGTTCTGTCTCTGAAGTTTTTCATTCACGTTTGAAAGCGTTTCCCTAATTTTGCCCAACTGTCTGCAATCCTGTAACTCTCACTAATTTCATTCAGCACTCTTAAATTGTGTATCAGGCACTTTGTCAAATTGTTTTCTTTGGGATCTGTTGCCAGCTCACTATTGTGTTCCATTGTAGGTATCATGTTACCTTACACTCTGTGATTAATACATTCTTATAATCCTATATTACAATTTCAATATCTGGTAGATCCATTGTCTCTATACTTTTATAATAAATGGCTGGTGTGTCATACTGGTTTTGGTTCCAGCTGAGTACCATAGCTGTACTGGATAGTTTTTTGTCAACTTAACACAACTATAGTCATCTGAGAGAAGGGAACCTCAATTGAGAAAATGCCTCCATAAGATCTGACTGTAGGGCAATTTCTTAATTAGTGATTGATGAATGAGGGTCTAGCCCATTGTGGGTGGTGCCATCCCTGGGCTGGTGGTCCTGGGGTCTACAGGAGCTCAGGCTGAGCAAGCCATGAGGAGCAAGTCAGTAAGTAGTGCCTCTCCATGGCCTCTGCATCAGCTCCTGCCTCCAGGATCCTGCCCTGCTAGAGTTCCTGTGATATGGAAGTGTAATCCAAGTAAACCCTTTCCTCCCCAACATGTGTTTTGGTCATGGTGCTTCTCTCAGCAATAGAAACCCTAAGACAATAGTGTAATCTATAGATTGTTTTGATTTTGGCAGCAGGATCAGAGGGAGCCACTGTCTCTTGGGCCCATATGGCAGGAGGGACGCTCTCATAGCCCTGGCACATAGGATGCACACAGAAATGAGGGTGGGGTGCCCACTGTGTGCCCACTCCAGTAATGAGGACCCAGGCAGTAGGAATAGAATAGGAATGTTCTCAGTCATACCCTATAGGCTTGAGAACTGGGGTCACAGTTGGTCATCAGGGTTAAGTAGGGTTCATGATTCTAGAATCTCTGTGACAGTGTGGTAGAATATCTGTAGAGCCCAAGGATGGGGACACACAGGGGTTTCTGACCCCTGGGACAGTGTGGATTTGGACAGCAGCTTTCTTCTCAGGACTGTGGCAAGTATAGCATCCTGGCCTCTGGGGGTTGAAGCAGGGAAATGTGAGAGGCCGACACAAAGCCACTGAGAGGACTCCATGAATTTTTTTTTTTTTAACTGTGCTGGGACTGTGATGACTGTGGAACTTTCCAGGCCCTGGCTTGCTAGTGTCTGCCTGACACAGCTTGCTAAAACCCCCTATCCACCTTCTCCACTCCAAAGTTGAGCCCTCTGCAGATGGGGAGTCAGGGTGGAGGCTGCTGGTGTACTTCATTCCTCGTCCTCTGCTGCCGTCCTACACCCTTGAGTCTAATAAGGTCCCAGCCTTTCCCGTTCCAAAGACCAGCTTCTTTCTTCAGTCATCTACCCCAAGACATAGCTACTCACCTGGAGCCTTGGTTCTTCTTTGTAAAGAATCCAAGCCCTTGACACCTCTAAACAACCGTCATTTACCAGCTTCTAGAGTATTCCAAGACACTCAACACCCACAGGTCACAGGGTGACAGGTGTGTGGGCAGAGGCACTTTACTTTTCCCAAAGCAAGGAAGCTAGAACTGAGGATGTATCCTGAGCTGGGTTGATCAGGGCAAGGCAGACCTGCAAGACATCTGTGTCCATGTCTCCGTGAGTTTTCATAGGTGTGCATGTATGCATGTGAAAGCCAGAGGAGATCAACATCTGATGTCATTCCCCCGGTGCAGTCCATCTTGTGTTTTAAGACAAGGATGCTCATTGGTCTAGTACTCATCAATTAGGCGAGCCCTTAGAATCCACCCGTCTCTGCCTTCCCAGTGCTAGGATTACAAGTGCACACCACTGCATCTGGCTTTTTATGTGGGTTCTGGGGAACAAATTCAGGTCCCCATGCTTGCAAGGAACTAAGTTATCACACCCAACCCCCAGATTGACTTTGTTTTCACTGATTTTTTTTTCTTTCAGTTGTTTTCAGTTGGTCAGCAATGGTCACCCAAAGGACGTGAACACAGGGCACAGTGACTGGCCATTAAACTTAAGTAAGAGGTTCTTAGAAGAACTCAAAGCCGTCGTTTAAATAGGGCTTGCCAATTACCATGGCCCATTCCAAGCCACTAACTCGGTGTCACTAAATACTGAACGAGGAAGAAAGGGAGGTGTGTGCATTGATACTGACTCCTGAGGAGGTGTCTCCAGGATCCAGCAAACCACTCCATAGATAACTAACATCCAACAGGAAGTGGCGTTCTAGTATTCGCTGACCTTTCAATTGGTAGATCTGGGGGTAGGTAGCTCTATGTTATTATGGCTTTTGTTTTCTTGGTAAACCTTGTAACTTACAAGATTTAAAACTTCAAAAGCCCATGAGCACCATAAACCTTCCAGGAGACACCTTAAAAAGTAAATAAAACCTCCTGGACACCATAGTCATTCAAGGGACAGACCTTATATCCACTCACATCTTATCCACTTACATGTCCACTGACTGTCCTTGTCTTCACTGTCCCTCTGTCCCTCAAGATAATCCTTCTCCCTGGATCACTGCCACTGTTGTATTCAGGAGTTAAAAAACAAGACTCCCACACTTTCTCAATAATATTCTTACTAGAAACACCAGGAAACTTGGCACCAAACTTAAATTCTTCTCTAGTTCCTCTACCCACCTCCCAACACTGCCCCCTTCCTCCCCCACGCCCGCCCCCCCCCCCCCCGCCCCACCACAGGGTACTCCTTGCAAATTACTACGCACTAAATTACCTCCCCTAAAATTTATATGTGGAAGCCCTAATCTTCAATGTAACTTTATTTGAAATAGAGCCTTTAAAGAGATAATTAAGGTTAAGTGAGCTTGTAAGAGATGCAGCACCAGTGTCCTTAGGGGGGAAAAGAGATACGTAGGAAGTGCACAGATTGGGAAGGCCACCCAAGGACACGACTAGAAGGCTGCCATCTGCAAGCTAAGTCCCCAGAGGAAGCGATGCTCCTGGCAACTCAAGCTTGCACTTGGAGGTTTGAAAACTGTTATCAATTTCTGCTGTTTAAACCATTCAGCCACAGCATTTTGTTACGGCATCCGGAGGAGAGTCATATACAAACGGATGTAGAACAGTCTCCAATGTTTCCTGATTCTTCTCGGTAAATGCACAAACTAGTTATGACCCTAGTAATGTCTCCCCCCCCCCCTGCACTTATGTGGCTGCATTTGTAAGCTCACAGTTGCTCTGCTCTGACACTGGCTGTACTTAAAGGTCACCGAGAAGGTTAATGTTGGACAATCTGTAGAACATTATAACTCGGTCTGAAATAAAAATGAATGTCAGTTTTGTTTTAAGATATTTATTCATTTTGGAAACTTTCATCAATAGCATAACATGTTCTTTTTACGTATTGTATTAGATTACATTTAATAAAAAATGAACAAGAACTTGCAAAGTTTGTTGAAGTAAACCTGGTGTTTCACATAACTCTCTACTTACCTCTAACCTGCTTCTGAGGACGCAATGAAGGACGAACTTAACTAAATTGCAAAGTTGTTTCTCTCCAGCGTAAACAGCTAAAGAATGAGTAGGACTCTATTTTCAATGGTGAGTATTATTTGGCCCGAGCAGACATTACAGAGCATGGTCCGACTAACTGTAGATCTGATCAACACAGTTCCACGTGCCAAACCCCCTAGTCGCTTCCATGAAGTTGCCAGTAAATCCAGATCTCTGGCCACCACCTGCAATCACACAGGCAGCCAGTCTCGGGAGAACTGTGCCTAGCCTGGTTCGTAATTAAACTGTTGTTGGTAGCTAAGAAAGCGCTAGCGAGTTTGTGGTAGGAGTTAGGTAACAGGCTTGCTCCGGTTTTCAGATCACCTTGACTGGGCATTTCCATGCTGCTTCCTGCTGCCTCCGGTTCTCCAGCCTCCTGCTACACAGAAGAGCTTTCTGGAACAGAAATCCAAAGTGGTTGCCTGGCGTCTCCACCGCTGGTGCTGACTCAGATCCCATGAGTGTGTCTTAAAACTAATAAACACGTCAGAGTCTAGGAACAGTCAAGACCACCAGAGAGGAATGACAAATGACTTGCGGAGAGATGAAAGTACGTTCTATCTCATGGGCGACTCGGAGAATGATGTGTGGACTAGTTTTCTTGTCACTGTGACAAGTCCCTGAAAAAACAAGCTAAAGGAGCATTTAAGCCTCCAAAGTCCTGGTTTCAGAGGTCTCACACACGACCCAGCCAGCTCCCCGACTGTTTGCCAGCTTGAGGCAAGGTGAACATTAGGTAGCTCATCTCCTGGCCCATGGGAAGGAAAGAGTGAGCTAGAGAGAGGGCCAGGGACAAGGCATATTTTTCTGAGATAGGCCCCCAGTGATCCACTTCCCTCCGGGGGCCCACCTCCTTTCTTTCCGCCATCTCAGTAACGCCACTATATCATGAATGCATCCTGGAGTTAGTTTCTTGGCTAAGCCAGAGCCCACATTTCAATCACTTCATGTGGCTGAGAATGGAGCTCAGTGGTAGACCTCCTTCCTGGTATGTACAAAGCCCTGAGATTGTTTCCCAGCAACACACACGCGCACACACACACACACACACACACACACACACACACACACATACACACACACACACACATACACACACACACACACACACACACACACACACATGCATGCACACACACACATGCACAGAGGAAAAGAAAAGTAACTGTCTCTCAGTGGTTGGACCTACTGTCACTCTTTCTTCATGCAGCCTACTGATCCAGATGTAGAACCCTCAGCTGCCTCTCCAGTACCATGTCTGCCTGTGTGCCACCATGCTTCTCATCGTGATGATAATGGACTAAACCTCTGAACCATAAACCAGCCCCAATTAAATGTTTGCCTTTATAACAGTTGCTGTGGCCATGATGTCTCATCATAGCAATAAAAACCTAAGATACCTACCAACTCAGCCAGGGCAAAACTTTTAGTAATGAGCTTTCCAGGTAGTCGATTCATATCCAAACTATAACAGCATGTTAAAAAGTAGTATTTACCATTTGCCTAGTTGACACATTTAATAAAACAATGGATATTTAACATAATGCTCTTGGGATAATACTGATAATACTGGGGAACAGATTGGAAACGTGTGTCAGAAACCTTAAAATTGCTCATGTGTTTTTCACTTCCAGCCAAGATGGAGTAAAAAGCATTCAATTTCTTCTCCCTCATGAAATTACTGAAAAGAAGAAGTCAAAGTCCACATATATCTAACAAAGAGGTTCATAGACCTCAATCTCAGTCAGTGACGTTACAATAATCCCTGAAAGACAGGAAGCACATCAAGTGAGCCCTGTGATCTGAGTTACTTTAAGGACACGCAATCATCCTACCATGAGTGGTGGGCCCAAAAGGACTCTGGAAGCTTCCCAGAGTTGAACAGAAGAAGACGTATATGCATGGAGACCACAGAAACTAGAATTCCCAGATCAAAGTTCTGGACAGACAAAAGCTTTATGGAGGACAAAAGGACGTGCAGAAACATCCAAAGACTGGAAAGAACCATTTGATAGGACTCGAGTTCAAAATGCCTGGCACTCATGATCCACAGGATGTGTTCCCATGATAAACAAGGAAAATGCCATGATGAACAAGGGAAACACCAAAGAATCTTGTCTCAATAGAAGGAAATATGCCTCAGAATAAGTACTTTTCCAGGCTGGTTTACATATACATATATTATTTTTACTTTTTTAAGGAGCTTGAACAAAGGTATGTGTTGTTTATTTTTACTCTTTTGGGGGGCCTGCCACCCAGCTCCCAAACAAATCACACACGGAGGCTTATTCTTAATTATGAATGCCCAGCCTTAGCTTGGCTTATTTTTTTTTTTTTTTTTTGCCAGCTTTCCTTAACTTAAATTAACCCATCTGTCTTTTGTCTCTGGTCTTTTCCCGTTCTCTTACTTCTGTAAATCTTACTCTTACTCCGTGTCTTGCTGGTTGTGTAGCTGGGTGGCTGGCCCCTGATGTCCTTCCCTTCTCTGGCTCCTCTTCTCTTCTTTTCTCCTCCCAGATTTCTCCTTCTATATATTCTCTCTGCCTGCCAGCCCCACCTATCTCTCTCTCCTGCCTAGCTATTGGCCATTCTGTTCTTTATCAGACCATCAGGTGTTTTAGACAGGCACAGTAACACAGCTTCATAGAGTTAAACAAATGCAGAATAAACAAAAGTAACACACCTTAAAATAATATTCAGACTGACCAGGAAACTCCTTCCCTGTTAGCTACAGACATGGCACCAGGAGGTACTATGCAGGATGCTGGGTGGAAAAGAGAGCAATGGTACCATAATCCAGGTCAAAAGCCCAATGTCTGAGATATCATAGGCTCTAGGGTGGAAGCTATTATTTTCATTTTGCTAAATGGTCATGTTTTCAAATGGCCTTCTAAATACTGATGTTTATACCCATAGTTTGACTGGGGCTGCTCCCAGCCTTGGTCGGGGAAGCTTCTTTTCATTGTGGGAAGCAATCTGTATAAGGGTAATTGTATGTATGATTTTAGGGCCGACCATTTGATATTGGATAACAAGTTGGTGAGTTCCTCTCTAAGGAAGCCTCTCCCTCTCTCTGCATCCCTTCATTGCCTGTAGTTCTTTGTGGAGGGTCGAGACGTTATGGTATTTCCCCCACCAACCTTAGCGTATCAATTGCTGTCATCCTTGTTCAGCAGCCATACAGGGGAGACTCTACGGGTGTAACTTCTGACATTCCTAGGAGACACAATCTCACAGCAAACTCCCTGATCCTCCGGCTCTAATAATCTTTCTGTCCTGAGTCTTAGATGTGGGAGCTGTATGGTATGTGTGTCAGTTGGGACTGGGCTCCGCAACTCTGCATTTTGGTTGGTTGTTTACCATCAAATCTTACCTGAAAGAAATATTGAAGAAGAAATGATGTGAGATATGAGTTTGCGCAAATGAAGTAAGAACACTCAAACAGGAAATTACAATGGCTAAGTAAATAAATAATAAGTACAAAGCTTTTGTTCTTAAATGCATTGCCCAGTGTTCAAACCCTGGCTGTGACAAAATGCCAGTTTAAAATCAGCTAAAAAGCAGAAAGGTTTATTTTCCACTCACAGTTGCTAGAGATTTCGCTCCATGGCTGCTTTTTATTACATCTTTTATTTTGGTGGTACAATGTATCACAGCAAGACTACTCAGCAGAGGAGTCCTGGTTAGTTCATGGTAGCCAAGAGCCACAGTCCCAGTATCAAGGACATACCACCAGTGACCAAACTTCTTTCCATCAAGCCCCTTGTTTAAAGATTTCACGTCTTCTAGTGGGCCCTCAGTGGAAGACCAAGCTTCTAGCACACAAGCCTTTGGCAGACATTTAAGATCCAAGTCACAGTGGTAATTAAACATCCCTAAATAGTAATTCACTGCTTACTAAATAAAAATAGTAACAGTAAGGTTTGTGTTTTGAAATGGATGTACAAATAAATTGTATAACAACTATACACCAAAGTCTGAGAGTTAAGAAATGAGATTGTGTGGTTTTTTTTTTATAAAATTTGTGAAATCATACACTATCACCTGAAAATAGAATATGGTTAAGTTATAGTATATTCTACAGTAAACACTTCAATAAGAAAACAAAAGAGTTATAACTGATAACTCATCAGAGGAGATAACATACAATCAACTTAAATTTGCAATTAATAAACAGAAGATACAAGAAGACAACGAGAAAACAAGCAAAGACATGCTATGCTCACATTAGCCAAACAATGACCAGGAATCAAGAAATTCAATGCAGAGTTTATACACTCATGTAAGAGCTACCAGCTACACGAAGCACAAGTGGGTGGGGCCACAGGGAGATCTAAGCAAGTCCCCAGTTACAGTCAGAGACTGAGTATCCCATGCTCAGTAATTAATGGAACAATTACAGAAAAAAAAAAAATCACAAGGGCACAGAACATTTTAACAATACTCTCTATCAAGTTGACACATTGACGTTTAATATAACCTTCTGCCTAGCAACAAACAGCCCTCTTTACAATTGTACTTGGGACATTTATCACTTGGGACATAAATCATAAAGGAGGCCTCCATAAACTTAAAATAATGCAAGCCACACCACATACGTGCTCTGACTAGAGTGGAATTCAATCAGATGTTAACAGTGGATGGATGGACTCTGAAAAATCCTCAAAGGTTTGCCTGCTAAATAGCACACTTCTAAATGTGAAGGGTGTGATTCATACAAACATACAATTAATTTGTATACTCGCAAATAGCCCAATTAGAAGTTGTTTTGAACTAAGTGATACTAAATGTAGAGCTTTAAAAATGTGTACTAATGCAGTCCTAGGATAACCTCACAGCATTAGATGCCTTCATCAGGCAAGAAGAAAGTCCTTTAATCAGTGATTTCGGAGCTTCCATTAAGAAATTAGAAATGGAAGGGAAATAAAATCAAAACAACTAAAAAAAAAGAAATATAAAATCAGAAAACACAATCCTATCAAAATCCCATTGATTTTTTTAATTAACAAAGTAGATGTTGTATTTCCATGGAAATACCGAAGACTTCAAAGAATCCAGATCACTTTGAAGTAGAACCAGGCTGGGGGACAAGGACACCTCCAGATCTCAAGACCTATTAGAAAGCTACATGCATCGAGACAGTCCACCAACGGACGGCTGGTTTTGACAAAGATTCAAAAGCAGCGTAGAGTGGAGAAAGCTCACATTTGCAGTATTCTGAAACAATTAGACATCCATGTGATGTCTAAACACTGAACCCCCAAAACATCTTAAACGCTTCTAAAAGGCACCTCCAAATTGATCCTAGACAGAGTTGAAGTCAAGACAGATATGAATGGAGCCATTACTCTGGCTGAGGTCATTTGTTTTGAGGCTGAAAGCTGGTGGAGGGTATTCTTAAACACACTGTGACCCCCCCCCCCAAAAAAAAAAAGAGATGGTAAGGCAGAACCTCCAGACCTGGGCACAGTGAGCAGTGCGAGCCAGTCTGTGAGCACGCCATGTGAACGCTGATGGGCCCCTGGGCATCTCTTGATGCTAAACTTATTTTGCAGATCCAGAGTCTCCAAGGACAGGTTTCTGAGAAGGGAACTAGGGCTTTTCTCACAGAGAGCTCTCGCTCCCTGGCTGGGAAAGACCAGATGAACATCCACAGTGCAGAGTGGAGAGCAGGGCTGTGGGAGACCCCGAGCTGCCCCAGCAGCTCCAGAAGTGATTGCCAAAGGAATTTAGGCTACAACAGAGACCCCATGGGTTCAGCGAATAGGGAAGAGCAAGCCAATGTACTGATCTGTAAGAGACTTCACCTGAGGGTCTGTGAGGTGGCTCAGCAGGTAGAAGGCTTCTTCTGCAACCCTGAAGTCCTGAGTTTGAACTCCCAACCCTCATGTAAAAAGCGGGCATAACTGCACATGCCTATAATGCCAACCCTGGGGTGGGAGGGTGTCAGGCCAGTCCCAGAGCTCGCTGGCTACAGCAAGCTTGAAACACACCCAGTGTCCTAAGTGTCCTACCCTTGCCTCCATATGTGCAAAGACCACCCTCATACTCACATGGACATATGCATGTAACACACACACACACACACACACACACACACACACACACACACACACCCCACATCGACAGAGAGAAACAGACAGACAGACGGAGGAATTAAACCCAGGGCTGGGCAATCACTGTACCACTAACTCCATCCCAGGTCCTCAATGTACAATTTTTAAATCTTATAAAAAGAAATGAAGGTAGGTTAGCTATTTCTCTGCACAAAAGCCTATTTGGCTCTCTGGGACCTCACATCTTACAGAGTGAGAAGATAGGCCTTAATAAATTGTAGAGCCTTTTCAACGACACGATTCACTCTGTCTTAAAAGTGTGAGAGATTACATGGATAGGCCCTTGCTACTCTTCTACATCGTCTTAAAAAGAAAGAGAAGTAACAAAGAGGTTTTTAATTTCTCCAAAAGCGTTCTCTTTCCTTAGATTGTCAGCTGAGCCGGGCACTCTGCCCTAGATTTTCTTCTTTGAAGTTGAATCCCTTATTGGTTCTGATGAGATTAATCCTGAAGTTCAAGATGGCTGGGCCTTCATGTTTATTTATAAGTTCTTTATTGAAGCACATAACTCGTGCTTGCCCAGAACCTGATGCAGCCTTTCCTGTACCATGCTGCCCATAAATTATCCAAATGCTCAGCTTCCAGATTGAGTTTTTTCCCTCCATCCCCCCATTAAATCATCATATTAATCACAACAACATTTTCCTTCACTGAGGATGTTGGTGAATGGGAAGTAAATTATCTGCCAATTGCATAGTCACCAAAATATGTAAGATTATTCCAGGCTTCTTAAAAAGTAGCAATCCCACACTGCTCAGTAGAAATACCAGGAGTCTGATTTCTTCTGAGTTATAGCAACAGATGTGCCGGACTCTCCTGGAAGGTCTGGCGTTCAGACGATGGCATTGGTGCACATGAATCTGATTTTATGAATTGCCATTATTATTTATGGTTTGCTGAGCAGCAATGATGCATAGCTCACTTACCATGGCAACACTGGGTCCAAGATGTATTTTTCCTCTACAGATATGTATTCCATAAAGACACCGGTTCACAAACTCAAGTGTGTTTCATATACACTGCAAAGAGACAATCTGAAGAGCCACAGGCTAAGAAGCAATGTGGCTGTTGCTTTTACGACTCATGACCTCCTTTTAGGGGAACCCATTTATTACTTGTCCAATACAGGTGCCCTGTAGGCTATGCAAGACACCCCACATGAATGTGGGAGGGATTATGGCCTTGTGATTGTGAATGTGAGCTTTTGAGTCACGTGTGCCTGGATTAAATTCTGCTTCTGCTGCTCACTAACTGTCCTCTTCGGAAAGCTACTCTACCTTAGAGAGCTTCTCTTTGTCCAGCTATGAAACAAAGCTATTAACAGTGGCAACTCCAAAGGTTATTAGTCGGTAATTTAAAAAGATAAGACACTGCAGACCCTCTAGGGGAGTGCCTAGAGCAAAGATAATGTCTAATAATTTCAGCATGAATTATTAGAAGATAATGACCATCAGCTGCTGTCAGGATTCCTAGTAAACTGCAATTTTCTTTAACTCATTCTAGAGAAGTTACCTGATGGTTCCAGGCAGCCGTTTCAATAACTTGCACCCACCGTTTCTTAAGTCCTACGCAGACGGTTTGATCATTTGCTGCACTTTCTGGTGTTGAATGAACAAAGGGTCCTTTAGTTGCTCTGTGTTGTTTTCTTATTATCTGTCTGGTGTTTCTCTGTGTTGATGCCTTTCTGGACTCAACCCAGAGTGAGCTAAAGATTGAATGTTGATAAGCTATATTCGATAAACCCTAATAGCAATTCTTTCATTTCCAAATATTTTAAAGTGCATTTTAATGGACAATAAAAGGTAAAATACAGTCAGCTTTACTTGTTGTTAGTGGCAGGGGAAAATCCACATATATTTATGGCAGAAAAGAAAGTCACAATCATGATACTCTCCATTTTTCTATCTACATGTTTTATAAAAATTATTGATTTGTTTTAATATAAAACTTGGGGCTGGGTATTGCAGTGCATACCACATTGAAGATGAGGAAGGAGGATCATAAGTTTGAGGCCAGCCTGGGCTGTACACAGCAAGACCCTATGTTAAGAGGAAGAGGAATGGGAAGAGAGGAGAAAAGGGAGAGGGAGAAGGAGGCGAGGCAGTAAAAAAGTCCACATATTTTATCAAATAGGAAGCTAAGCAATTTATTTTCTATTGCAGCTAGTTGGCTATTCAGAAACCAATAGTCCATGGTATCATGAAGCACCTCCTGATGATATCTCCTCTTCAAGGTGGCCAGAGGCTCTTACATCCAGTTTACTGGGCCCTCTGATCATTGCATCTCCATCTCCATCATCACCATCTTCATCTCCATCATCATCATCCCACCATCAACATCATCATAACCATCATCATCACCACCATCATCGCCATCATCAACATGACTGTCATTGATTTTCCATCATATTCCACATACTGTTCTGATTTTTTCACACATATCAACTTATTCAGTCCTTCAACAACTCTTTAAGACAAGCACCATAATTACTCCCATTGCTATTGGTAAGAAAAAATGGGATGCAGTCATCTCTCAGGAAGTATCTACATGAAATTGGTTCTAGGGTTTTGTGAACACCAAAAAACCATAGATTTTCAAATCCCTTATATATAATGGTGTAGTATTTACACTTAATCTCCATGCCCCCATATCTTTTACATCATCTCTAAAGTTACTCTATTATCTAGTACAACACAAATGCTGTGTTGATAGTTGTTCTACTGCATTCCTTCAGGGATCCTGGCAAGAAGAAAACATCTGTACAGACTTAGTACAGATGCAATTTTAAAGAATCTTTTTTATCTGTGCTTGGTTGAATCTATGACCACAGGACATGAATACAGAAGTTGAACATACTGTTCTTTTTTTTTTTTTTTTTTTTTTTTTTTTTTGAGACAGGGTTTCTCTGTGTAGCTTTGCGCCTTTCCTGGAACTCACTTGGTAGCCAGGCTGGCCTCGAACTCACAGAGATCCGCCTGGCTCTGCCTCCCGAGTGCTGGGATTAAAGGCGTGCGCCACCACCGCCCGGCTGAACATACTGTTCTGAAACACAGATCCGGGGTGTAGTATGGGATCATGGTTTGGAGCAGGAGATTGGCAAAGAGTACAATGAGATGGAAGAGACAATGGTTCTAAGTCATGGTAGTCCCAGGTGGGGAGATGATTAAAAACAGGAGCCATTACCAAATCTTCAAGGTTCCATATGCATTTATGAAGTGAACTCTCTCTGGGAAGGGCTTCTTTAAGTCTCCTGGGGCAGAAAACATCATGTTCCTACTTGTCAAAATCAATCCTGTAAACAAACAATTTTCTTTGGGACAAGTCCTTACTTAACCAAATAACAGGCTGATGCTGAGAACAGACAAAGTGGGAGGCTTCCGGGCTCACAGACCAGCCTGGGGGCTCACTGAGTTATTGTTAAGCAAGAGAAAAAACTGGCTGGTGGAAGAAGGAAATCTGTCATTTCCTGTGTACCCTAATCCTCTGGGCCACAGCACCCCAGTTTCTACTGTTATGTAAGCCATGTGACACTTTTCCTGGGGTGTGCCTTGTGTGTGACATTTTAAAATTTTGAAAAGTGAAATGATGCCAGAAAGCTGGCTTCAAAGTTTGCTGCTGGCTTCAAAGTTTGCTGAGGATTTGTGCTGTTGTTTGTTTTTTGGCTCTTTTGGTGGGGGAGGGGGGCTGCCACCCAGCTCCCAAGCAAATTACACATGGAGGCTTATTCTTTTTTTTTTTTTTTTTTTTAAAGATTTATTTATTTATTATGTACACAGTGTTCTGTATACATATCCCTGCAGGCCAGAAGAGGGCACCAGATCTCATTACCGATGGTTGTGAGCCACCATGTGGTTGCTGGGAATTGAACTCAGGACCTTTGGAAGAACAAGCAGTGCTCTTAACCTCTGAGCCATCTCTCCAGCCCGGCTTATTCTTAATTATGAATGCCCAGCCTTAGCTTGGCTTATTATCATTATTATTATTATTATTATTATTATTTGCCAGCTTTTTTTTAACTTAAATTATCCCATCTGTCTTTTGTCTCTGGACTTTTCCCATTCTCTTACTTCTGTAAATCTTACTCTTACTCCGTGTCTTGCTGGTTGTGTAGCTGGGTGGCTGGCCCCTGATGTCCTTCCCTTCTCTGGCTCCTCTTCTCTTCTTTTCTCCTCCCCGATTTCTCCTTCTATATATTCTCTCTGCCTGCCAGCCCCGCCTTTCTCAGTCCTGCCTTGCTTTGGCCGTTCTGTTCTTTATTAGACCATCAGGTGTTTTAGACAGGCACAGTAACACAGCTTCACAGAGTTAAACAAATGCAACATAAACAAAAGTAACACACCTTAAAATAATATTCTACAACAGATTTGGGTTTCAGCAGTCACTGATGCACAAATATCAGCTCTGTCAAACAGATGGGTTCTGGATGTTGCTTCTTTCCCATGAGGATGCTAAGTTACATGGAGACATTAAGAAAAGAAGATCAGGCCGGGCAGTGGTGGCACATGCCTTTAATCCCAGCACTTGGGAGGCAGAGGCAGGCGGATCTCTGTGAGTTCGAGGCCAGCCTGGGAAGGCCCAAAACTACACAGAGAAACCCTGTCTCGAAAAAAACAAAACAAAACCAAAAACAAAAAAACAAAAAAACAAAAAAAAGAAAAAGAAAAGAAGATCAGTGTCAGGCAATGGTGGTGGAGCACACCTCTAATCCCAGTTCTTGGGAGGCAGAGGCAGACAGATCTCTGAGTTCAAGGCCAACATGGTCTACAGAGCGAGTTCCAGGACAGCCAGGTCTACACAGAGAAACCCTGCCTCAAAGAAACCAGAGAGATCAATAAGTTGAAAAAGAAATTGTTCAATAACTAAATAAAATTGCTGGGCAGTAGTTGTAGCCAGCATCTGCAGAAGCTGAATATATTTTCATCTTCAAGAGTCCCACTCCTTAGCAACATCTCAATGCCCTAATATCAGACATTCCCCAAGCTCATGAAGCATATATAGGAGAAGCAGAGCAAGCAGTTGGCACAGGGTAAGGAATGTCACAGCCAGCATGATAGTTGGATAGATAGAGAGAACCCAGCTCATTGTGTGGCAGGCATGTCACATGGCTCATATACGTGGGCAAACCTTATCACCTGCCTCATAGTTTTCACAATATCCTTCTAGAGCAGTGATTCTCAGTCTTCCTAACTCTACGACCTTTAATACAATTCCTCATGTTGTGGTGACCCCCAACCATAAAGTTATTTTCATTGCTACTTCATAACTGTATTTTGTTACTGTTATGAATTATAATGTAAGTATCTGATATTTCTGATGGTCTTAACTGACCCTGAAAGGGTCGTGCCCCGCAGGTTGAGAAACACTGGTCTAGATACAGATTTTTAAGTATTCTCCTGGTATTCACCTATTCATAGCACACAAGATGCTAACATCCAAATATAAAACTTACAAAGCAATTTGGATTTTAAAAATTGTAAATGTCAGATATCAAATCAAACTACAATTACTGATAGATACCACTTTGTACATCCAAAATTAGCAAAGAGGTTTTTTTAACTTTTTAATAATATAATACTCATTTCTGACTAGAACATATCAAAGGGAGCCTTCCCTGATGATGGCACAGTGAGGATGTGATGGTAGTAGTCTGTTAGAGCCCTGGGACTTGGTCATCGCTCAATAAAGGGTTGTTGAATGAATGAAGAAGTCCAAGAACTCATTCTTTCTTTCCCCTTACACTGGCTGAGCCCACCCATGCTTGTGGCTTGTGATGGATTTCCCCCTGCAGGACACCAAAGACACAGCCAGGCCTCCACCAGACAACTATTTTCAAAAGTCCTGTCTCCTCCAGAATAGTTTATCACTCTGACAAAAGAGTCCAGGGTAGGTACGTCTTCGTTCATCTTTTAAAATACTCCTGGGCCCAGTGCAACATGTGATTCTTTTTTCAAAGGATTTGACATTCAAGATGTGATTCTTAATTTTAGAGGTTTGTCAAAAGAACATTCCAGAGTAAACTAGTCTTCCCAGGGATGCTTAGCCAGAAGTGTGAGGGTTAAATAGAAAAGCAGCATACAGGCGAACCATAGAAGTAGTGGTTGATGATGTGTTCACCTTGGACAGTCATTAGATTGATTCCCTGAACAGAATCTCCAGAATATATTTTGGGGCAAAAAGAGACGAATAAGAAAAAATAGGAAGCTCATGATTCTGGAACATTTGGTACCAACTTGCTCTTACTGCAGATGAAAGAGAACTAAGTTAAAAACAGCCAAAGTCAAACAATTAGAATGAGGAACACCAGTTGTCATCCTGGTTTGTTTGTTTGGTTAGTTGGTTGGTTAGTTGGTTGGTTGGTTGGTTGGTTGGTTTTTTTTTTCTACTTGATCAGCATGGGCTACAGAATTTTTCATAAAACACAAATTCTAAAGAATTTTCCAGGCAGAGGACAGAGGAGGATGTATGATGAGATAATGTTTGGAACGGTCCACACACCATCATTTATGCAAGCTAGCTCTCCCTCACTCCATGTTCCCCTAGGGATTCAGAGTGCATAACCTTCTGTGACCTTTTGCAGTTGCACCCTAACTTGCACAGATCTCCCCTTGCCTGGAACCAGCCTCCCACAGTGGTACAAAGGATGGCAAGACCAAAGAGGGGACCTCAGAAATAAATAGCCACTACCCACCCACACCCCCAGTATCTCCAGGCTGGAGTCCTAGGAGGGACCACACTCTATTTCAGAAGAGATCTTTGACCATGGTCCATTTCTTGTCTCTCTGAAGCATCCATTTGAGCGGAGAATTTATCCATTATTACCATCTGTCTGTGCCATCTCCAATAATACCTTACATCTTCCACTCTTCTGCTGGAGGGCATGCCTGCTCCCCTATCACTACCCAGAAAGGTAGCCCTTAGGAGCTTGTGTTTGTTTATAATGTTTTCTCTCCAAATAATCAGAACAAGGGTTTGCATTTTCTGATGTGGAACTTCCCTGTGGCTTTAAATAAATCCTGCTTGGTGAAATAGCTTGCCAAGGCCGGCTTATTGGCATCCGTCATCTTGAGAAAGAAGTGGAGACCTCCTAAAATGAAGTCTTCCAGTAGCAGGGGTTAACGGGTATCTGCCTAGAACAGGTCCTTCAAGTCTTCACTAAGATTCCAGAGAGTGTTTTTCCGCCCCTTGTTTTCGTAAGAAGTGTTGGATCCGGTGAGGTTCATTCGTTCTAAAAAATAGTTATTGGCGTATATTCATTGTCCGCAGCAACGGTTTCAGGAAGACATTTTTATACAAGATACCGTGTACTTGTAAGTATGCCCTCTGCACCCTCCCCTTCCTCCCCCCTCCCCTTCCTGAGGGCCTTTTGTGTCCCCCTCCCCCACTTCAGCCTTGCTTCTGCTCTCATAGATACATGATTTCATGTCTCTCTCTATATATAAAATCCAGGGTTAACAAATGAGAGAAAACAAAACTGTAACCTTCGTTCTGAGTCCCACTTAATAGGACAATCTCCAGTTGTGTTCCTTTTCCTGCAAATGGCGTGATTTCAATCTTGACAGCTGTGTGACACGTCACACATGCATGCAAACCGCAGTTTCTTTTTCCACTCGCCCATTGACGGACGTCTAGGCTAGTTTCATAACTTGGCCTTGAGAATGGTACCACAGTGAACATGGATGTGTAAAGATCTCTGTGGAATGCTGATTTAAAGTTCTTCAGGTTTACAGTCAGGAATGATATAGCTGGGTCATAGAGTTGCTCTCTGGAAGAACTTCTGTATTGATTTCCATAGTGGCTGAACTAATAGCAGCACCTCACTCACTTGAGCCTGTATGAACACATGCTTCTTGCTTTGGAAATTCCTTATGCCTCATCCAGACACCACGGAGGCTGTTGCAGTCTCCTACCCCTCTCTGTATGAGTCATCTGGAGCAGGCCTGCAAGGGCTACCTATTCACGACAAATGGCGGTGTTTGAATCAAAGCTTAATTTATGGCAGGTACAAAGGGATTAAGGGTAGAAGGAGGGTGGACTGTGTGTCCCACATGCCTCTTGCACAGGCTTTGAGCACACAAACACATGCAGCAAATAATTTACATGCACGAATATGTGATTACCTCACTCACGGACAGAACTTGGGGCAAAGGAGCTGTAAACACGGTACCTTCTGGTGTGTTCTCTCCCTTCTAACCAAAGACACAATGCTCCTCTTCCCCACAAAGTCCACATCAGAAGCACAAAGGATACTTACGTAACAGAAATATTTATTTTGGAGTTGAATGAACACTTGAATGTCTAAAGTCACAAGATGGACTCTGCCCCAAACACATGCTTTCAGACCCATCTGGACTTTGTAAGACCCACGCAGAATTTAGGGGTGGAGCTGGGAAATTCTCTAAGGTAGGCATATGAGAAACAAGGAAAGGGAGTAGATTTAAATGCAGGAGGAAGCAGAACTGAGTGACCATGACAAAAGACAGAGCAGGGAAGGGGTTTAAAGGTCCATGGATATTTACATAATGTAAAATTTTCTTTCTCCCTCACACACCCATAAACACCCCCCACCCCATCTCCTACCTCTACCCACCCCACCTCCACAGGGCCAAATATCTTTCCTTGAAGAGCTCTAAGAGACTGGTAGGAGATTTCCCACATACCTGAAAGGTCCACTGGTTCCTCTCAGGAACATTAAATCAGAATTTGAGCCCCGAAGTTTGGCTTGGGGATGGAGCAAGGAGGAGCGGGGTGCTAGAAGAGAGTGATTTCTGTCCCAAGCACTTTGTCCAAAGTTGTTAGCCTGTTCTGTGGGTGTGTCCACAGTCCCAACAAGGCAGGCAGCATTAAAGTCTGTCCCTCATTTGGTTTGGTGCTTCAGTGAAACCAGTCATGGAAAAACTAGAAGCAGGAGTCTAGATTCGTGAGTTCCATTGCTGCTGGACACTCTGACACCATGACACCCCAGTCACCTTCATTGCATGCTGTCCGCAGCTGGATGTGCCTTTCCTGGTTCCACTAGGGAACCGTGAAATGTTCCAGATAGGGCTTCTGGTAACTTCAACGTGTTCCTTCCCTCTTAGGGAGCAATGGCTGGCTGCCATTCTTATTCATAGTTTTATATTTCTCAGGAAATCATATAACATTCTAGCAAATTCTCCAAGGTGTATAACCTCTCATCGTAAAGGAGGGAATGTGGGGGTGAGATAAAGGAAAGCCTCCAGAGTTACTCAGAGAAGAAAGCCGAGTCTCAGGTGCATAATAAAGGACACTGGTGGGAACCACAGGCCAGGACAGAGACTATCACAAAGTCAGAAGATTCTGGGCCAAGTCAGAGAAGTATCAAGCCAAGTACAACTTCCTCAACTCTTTATCACCTATTTTCTGAAGAATTGCTTGTTAAATGTTTTTTTTTTTATAAGCAATACATACTCATGGAAAGGAAAATTAGCCAAGAAGGAGAAATTAAGAAACTCATGTGAATTTGCGGTACACTGCTTTAGAGGTCCCAGATCGAGCTTCTCCCTATGTTCTGACCTTTGCCACGTGACTCTGCAGATCTTTCTGCTAGAAACAAAGACCATCGCCCTCTCCCACTGAGTCAGGTGTGGCCACGAGGGCAGAGTGGGCACTGTGCCAACCGCAAACAAATGAGTCACGGATGGCATGGGGCGACACTCACTCTCTTGCGTTCCCCCATCATTGCAAGGAGAAGCTGGCCGGGCTAGCCCACTGGCCCAAGAACTATGAGATACAGAAAGAAAACGTCAGTCTACCCTATACTTCGAAGGTAAGCCTTGTTGAGCTAACTCAACAAACGCTGGCTGACCCACAGGCACGTGGCTGTAGGCAAAGTGGTTTTTCTTCCAGGCATCAAGCTTCAGAATACTTAGTTGTGCAATGTTGCTGCAAAAGCTAACTGCTGTGAATGTAAAGAGAACAGCACATAAGAGCAAGATCAACACCGTTTACTTTGTGCTTTTTTTTTTTTAAGCGTGCGTATGCTCTGGGTATGCACCAATCTTTGTAAAGCACTTGGCCATAGTGCTTTAAAAATTTGTGGGGCTTCCTCCACTTCCTGGGGAATATGTTTTTTCCAGATAAAAATGTAGGTATACCTTACAACATATTTTAACATTTTTAATGATGATAAAGTGGTTTGTGGTAGTGATATAAGGATCAAATCCAGGGCTTTGTCAATGCTAGGCAAGCTCTCTACCCTGAGCTACATTCCTAAAATCATTTAAAATTATTTTAAACTCATATATGATAACATACAACATATATGTGTATATATATATGTACTGGTTAGATAAATATATACATTATGTAACATTGGAACCAAATTAAACAGATCTATTTCCTCATTTATCATTTACAGTATAAAAATTTAAATCTTTTATTTGACCTTTTAGAAATGTACAGTACATTTTCATCATCTGTCATCACTTCAGTATGCAAAAGCACCCCAGAAGCATCCATTAACATTTCCCTATCCCCCCAACACCACTACTACTGGTCTCCCCAGCTTCTAGCAACCATCGTTCTGCTCTCAACTTCTGAGACAAAGTGTTTTAGGTACTATGTAAGAGGAAGATTACGTAACATTCATCTTTCTGTGCCTGGCATATTTCATTTAGCGCATGATCTCCCGTTCTATCCATATTGTTGCAAATAGCAGGCTTTAATTAGTTTGTGACTGAATAGTTCTCTGTATATGTCCCATATGTTCTTTATGTGTTCACCAGTTAAGGGGCACTTAGATGTCTTGGTTATTGTGAATAGGGATGCGATGAATGTGGATGTGCCAATGATTCTTAACATCCTGACATCACTTCCTTTGGGTACATATGCAGTAGTGGCTGGGTTGTGTGGGAATTCTATTTTTAATTTTTTAAGTGCCATCCACCCTCTTTTGCATATGGCTGTACTAGTGCAGATTCTTAAAGTTTTACTTGTAGACTTTGAGAAATATCTTAATAGATGTTTTTTGTAAGCAATACAAAGAATGTAGATCAAAACAGAAGTCTCATCCAGCCTGCCTTCCCATTTCCCTCATTTCAGAGATCCTTTGCTGTGCATTAGTAAACATGCATAGGGCTTTCCAATGTACTGTTCTAACGTTTGGATGACCTATGACTTTTCTTTTCACCAATCAACAATCTTTACATTTAATGTCACAACCATTATGTAAATTTACCTCCTATTGAAATGTTAAAAAATACATAATTGGGCATATTAGTGCTTAGAATATTCAAGAATTCCATCATCAATGGACATGTGAGTTATATCCAAGTTTTTGGGGGTTACTTAATACACATAATTCTCCATGGCTCTTTGATTACAAATGAATGTGTTCCAGGATCAGTACTTTGAAGAGAAATTAATGGCTGTTAACAAATGCAGTCAAAGTGCCCTCCAGAAAGCCCAGGTCCAATTTGCCTTCTATCAACAGCACATCAGCCGATCCGTCCTCAGCAACGCTGGCCCAGACCTCTGATTGCGTCTGCTTCTTTTGCAATTTGTCTCGCAACTTTGGTTACCAATCTTTAAAAATCCATTCTTTTGTTTGGTTTGGTTTGGTTTTTCGAGACAGGGTTTCTCCGTATAGTTTTGGAGCCTATCCTGGATCTCGCTCTGTAGACCAGACTGGCCTCAAACTCACAGAGATCCACCTGGCTTTGCCTCCCGAGTGCTGGGATTAAAGGTGTATGCCACCACCACTGACCGGCTAAAACATCCATTCTTATCTCATCATATTATCGAAGAAAGGCACTTGCCCTCTTCACAGTAGCAGCATTTGCTTGTGGTTTTCTTATTACTGTTAGTGTTATTCTAGTCAACTTTATTTCGGCCAGCCCAGCCCGCTCTGTCCCGGCCTGTCCCCCCAAGGCTTGGTTTGTGCCTTTACCTAGGCTTTCTCCAGGTTTCTGACTTCTCGGAGCCACAGTGCTCACACGTCTTTCCAGGCTTGTTGCAGACCCTTCGTGACACCTACCAGCCATTCTTTGAACTTCCTTAAGTGGCCTTTGCTACGCCATTTGTTTTAAGTTGACTTAGAATTACCAGCCACATAATAATAATAACGTTCACAAATCTATTTATTAATTCTTAACTCTGTATGAATCATTAGGCTAAGTGCGATTATAGACCTTGTGTCATTTATCATCTCTACAGTATAAATGTTTGGATTTAAAAAAAAAATCTAGAGATGTGATAACTAAAACCATCTGCTCAAGGCCGCACACGAGTGACTGATCAGAGACTCCAGGCCACATCTCTCTGCTGCAGATCCCATGCCACCTCTTTCTCCGTGATCTGCTCTTCTCTCTTCTGTGGGTGCTGTGGTCTGAGTACTACTCCAACTCAAAACCAGTGTGCTGACATTGCATTTTCAACGGTATTGAGATGTGCGGCTCTTAAGAGGTCACACACCCCACCCTCACTAAGGGAATTATTGTCCTTGTAAGAGATTGTTTGAGGGACCTTACACCACAAAAGGATGCAGCAAGAAGACACAGACTGTGAGAATCTTGCACTTACTAGACACTAACTCTGCTGATGTCTTCGTCTTGGTCGTCCCAGCCCTTAGAACTACAAGAATAAATGTCTGTGGTTCATAAGCCACCCAGCACCTGTTCTAGCTGCTTTCAAATACCCAGACCATGAGACTGGAGGCTCCTGAAAACAGAGCTAGAGTTTGGTCCTTTTGACATAATCCCTACAACATGACACAATATGGTAGATGGCCAGTTACCGTGGTGGTTGTTGACCAGTGTCCTTTCCAGGATCACATTCTAGGTGTGAATTATTAATCATTGATAGTGTCGTGGCCCACAATCTAAGTGATAAGGAAGGCTCCATGGATTGTTTTATGGAATAAACACCATGTCCACCCCTGCCCTGTGCACATTTCCTCTGCAAGAGCAATTTGAGATAAACAGGAAATACAACGCATAGTCCTTGGCCTAAGAAACTTTCATTCCAAACCTGAGGGATAAAAGATAATTGAAACACTAAACTGTCATTAACTGAAGTGCCCCCAAACACCTACCTAGAAAACAAAGACAAAAATCAAGCTGCGAGTAATGGTGTATGACAAATGGCTAGGGAGAGAAAGCTTCCAGAAAGACGGGGCCTCAGGAGGTAGAGTCGGGAGAAGGGTGAGACAGGGACAGGTGAGGAAGGCCTGCCAAACAGCTTAAATGAGGTCTTGGGGCAGGTTCCCAGCTCCCACTGCTTTCCCAGGCTCTGTGTTCCCAGCATCCTTTCTCTCTCAAATGGGGCTAATCATACAGCACCTTGTTCAGACTTACTAACATAATATGGTCTAATTAGGCAGTTCCTGCAAGCACTTTGAACTCCATTGCAGAAGGGACGTGAGTGTAGTGAGGGACTTATTATTAGTGGGAAAGTGGGCCAGCCCTGTCTTAAATACTGAAGCAATTCTCTCATAAGTAAGTTCAGCCCTGTGAAACAGTTGCTGGCACATCTCTCTACAGAGAGCCTTCTCTATTGCTAAGCTGCAAAGACATTGGACAGGGAAGGAAAACTGAACTTTGAATATGGGAACAGTTGAAGATGATCAGGTCCCTACTGGCATCAGAATAGGTCAAAGGCTTCAGTACAGGAAACAAAACAAATAAGCTAGGTGATATGGCTGCTTAGGAACCAGTGAGTCTATTGCAAGCCTGAAATGTAGCCAGTTTGGCCTTGAGCTAAAATGACCAAATCTCATACTACTGCCTATTAGAACATGTTTGCACAAAACTGTTAAGCAATACAGGTTGTTTGTGTCCAAAAATGCAGACCGCACAGTAAGCACATTGTTCCCAGCAGAATACTGAGGCTTGTCTACAGGGCTGGACCACTTTCCCCAGAAAACAAATCTTGAAATGGAATAAATTGCCAGCAACCTGAATGATGGGTTTCTGGGTAATCGCCCTCTGGTGGGACAGGGTGGGACGGTGCTTGATACTGCCAAGACACAGGGCTGAGGTCAATCTGTCAATGTTGTCCAAGTGAGGCAGAGTTTAAATTAGCCCGGGAAAGAATCTGTGACACTGAGAGGGAACAGGAAGTCACAGAGGATTCCTATGGATGCCATGTACCCCTAGCATTGGAGGTATTCAACTACCAGCCCAAAGACAGATGAACTACTGAGGCGGACTCGGTGGGACTGTCAGTGGAGGGGTAACTATGGAAGCTGGGATCAGGACACCTCATCATAACCTAATGTGGGGCTACTGAGCAGAGAGTGACCCTGAACCCTGGAATGGGTTCCCCAACCACAAATGTTTGGCACAGTGTGGAAACTGAAGCCAGGGCTGTGCTCACTGGCTTCAACATTTCTTGAGTGAGGATCCAGAGTTGGGGCTTGGGCATCTTCTTTTATTTACTTTAAAAATATCTTCTAAAAAAAATCAAGCATGCCCTGATTTGACAAAAAGTGTAACATGTCCTGTTCTGAATTGCTTCCTTTCTTTTCCCTCTAGAGTTCCATTAATCCTGGTTTTATGATTGGTAAGGTATGTACCCAGTAAAAAAAAAAATTAAGATTGTAATTTAATTACAATATTTCTCCCTTTCTTTCCCTCCTTCCAAACTCTCCTATATCTCCCTCCGAACTCCTTCAAATTTATAGCTCCTTTTTCTTTCTTTCTTTCTTCCTTCCTTCCTTTCTTTCTTTCTTTTTTTTTTTACAAATTGTTATTGCATGCATATACATATACATTCCTAAATATACCCTATTCAGTCTGTGTAATACTACCTGTCTGTGTGTTTTCAGGCCTGAATGTTTGGCACCGGATGACCAACTGGAGAGTTCTTCCCTAGAGAAGACCATCTCTCTCATTCTCAGCTTTTCTCAGTCCAGCAGAGATTGTTTTTTAAAGCAACAATAATAATAACAATAGCAATAATAAGAACGACTAAAACATTAACAGGAGCCGCATGACTGAGATATGCCTGCTCATCATGATTCTACTGTAACTTGGTCATCTCACTTAAAGACATTGAACAGACAAGTGGAACTAAAAACCTAGAAACAGCCCTGTGGCTCGATACTTTCTGTAAAGATTTATTTATTTTTATTTTATGTGTATAGGCATTTTGCCTACATGGATGTGTGCCTAATGCCTATAGAGGCCAGAAAAGGGTGTCAGATACTGTGGTAGTTTGAAACCCTTAGGACCTGAATGCCACACCAGGGAGCAGCGTGGAGTTCTGTGTTATATGTTTCCAAATACTAAAAATTTTACAAATTTCATGTTGATGGCAGGGGTTGGCCTTCTGTGCAAAAACTGAAGTTCACTTGGCAATATGGGGGTCTTCAGAACATCATACCTGGGCTCAGGAGCCAGGGCCCACCCGAAACCTGGTGCTGGATAGGTGCAATCTGTAAAATAAACCAGAGCTGAGGCTAGTGTTTGGTGTCTCCTGTCAATGATGTATGGTGTGCTCAGCTGCCCTCTCTCCATCAATAGATGCTAGAATCTGTGAGAAGTCAGCAGCAAAGGGCAGACTGTGAGCAGAGTGCTTCTAAAATCACACGGCAACTCAGGTGAGTTCAGATTTATCTCACAATCCTAATAAATTGATTGGAGTTGGAATCACAGAACAGTAAAAATCCCCAATAACCTCCAGACACTGGGAATTATCCAGCAAATATTCACCAGAAGCACAGGGCTCTTAATTAAGTCCCTTCTCAAGTCACATGGTTCTGGGTTTTGTCTGCAGAGCCACGGGACTGATGCTTGCATGTTCATGAGTGACAGCGAGGCCCAGCACCAACATACAAAGCAAGGGCCACACAGCCGAAGCGAAGAAGGGATGGAAAAGTGTTTTGCTGGAGTTCAAGTGAAATGGAATTATTCCCACATATGAGCCACGTGGATTTAGTGTTACATAAACAGAAGTTGTATAAGCGGGTCCATTTCCCATGGCTGAAGACTGGCTTTGTCTTTTAGTCTTTCCCTAACATGTGACAGTGTGTTAGGGTAGACAACTCACCTAATGTTCCTAGGACCCAGGTATCAATCCCCAAAGAAGGTTTTCAGTTCTAAAACCAGAACAAGTCAGAGCAAACACAGGTCAGTCAGGACACAGCATTCTCCTATGCTTTAGCTGAGGCCCTATACCAGGCTTTTTCTTTTGGGCCACCAACCAGCTCCCAAATCATGACATGGAGACGTCTTATTAGTTATGAATGCTCAGCCTTAGCTTAGGCTCGTTTCTGGTTAGCTCTTATAATTTAACGTGTTTCTCTTCATCTATGTTTTGCCTCGGGGCTTTTCACCTTTCTTTCCTTCTGTATATCTTACCCTCACTGCCTCTCGTGGCTGACTGGCAGCTGCCTGGCTTCTGGCCTCAGGCGTGTCCCTCTTTCTCCCTCATTCTCTTCTTTTCATTCTTCTCCCTTGCCCAGATTTCTCCTCCTACTTATTCTCTCTGCCCACCAGCCCTGCCTATCCCTCTACGGCCTAGTTATTGGCCGTTCAACTTTTTATTAGACCAATCAGGTGCCTTAGACTGGCAAGGTGAAACAACAAATCTTTACATAGTTAAACAAATGCAGCATAAACAAATGTAACACATCTTTGCCTAGCTAAAATAATATTCCACAACAGGACCTCTGTGTCTCACTCTCCTGTTTTCTCTCCCAAATGACAGCAGCAGGTCTTGAACCTGGCTGCCCTTAGAACCATGGCAAAGCCTTGCAGCTTCTGATATCCAGGCCACACTTCAGAGCCCCACCGTGTCACAAGCTTACAGAGCCCCCAGACCTCAGGCCTTGGACATCTGGGTGCAAAGTCAAGCTTGCAGGAGGCACTAGTTAACACTCAGTAGAAAGGGGAAGGGGTGGGAGCAACACTCGGGATTAAAGAAAGTCCTTCTCACTCCCAAACCCTACGGTAAGAACAATCTTGATGCTTAGTATCTAGTATGCTTTTTGCTCAGTGCCACAAAGCCGAGCGGTGGATCCTCTGGTGCTAATGCTTGTTGCCCATGGCACTAAGTCTTTTCGGGGGTGGGGAGAAAACGACATATGTAGTTTTACAATCTAATGAGGATAAGAAGCACAAATCAGACTCTGATATGATCAGGAAGCTCTTGTCACTGAGGATGCCTGTGGGCCCTGGCCCCCCATTGTGAGTGGCAGCCGCCTTGCTTGCCGACCTTGACCAGATGTCCTCCCTATTCAGATTCCCTGCCGGTTTCCTTCTCACCTAACGTTCTACCGGAGGTTCTTTGTTCCTGTATCCTGCATTTGGTGTAAACAGCTTAGATGCAAGAATGTAGAACATTCAGTAGCAAACTTCTGCCCTCCGGGCATCCGCCATTGTGCTGTAAGCCTGTATTTAAGGTTTCCTCCCTCTTTCAATAAAAGGCATTCGGCTGGCACTCGGCATTCAGCCGTGGCAAATGACTCGCTGTCTCTTGTCCCTTATTTTTTAATCCACAGCCCCTCGCTCGGACATGGTGAACGGGTGGTGATAGCGCGGGCGTTATCCCTACAAATGGAGGTTCCTACCGAGATCCGAGAAAGAAGGGACAAGCTGATGGACACCCGAAAGGCATTCGGCTGGCATTCGACTGGCACTCGGCATTCAGCCGTGGCGAATGACTCGCTGTCTCTTGTCCCTTATTTTTTAATCCACAGCCCCTCGCTCGGACATGGTGAACGGGTGGTGATAGCGCGGGCGTTATCCCTACAGATGCCCACATTCTTCACAGCTATTAAAACATGTCCGTAGACAGAAGTTTCATATGGAGTTTACTTTCTTTGTGGCATAAGTTAGCCCCTGGGTAAGAAAATGCCCTTGCCTCAACTGCTGACAGTATGCTGTCCAAATGGGACAAGCGGGACACAAAAGAAAGTGCCACGCCCACGACGGTGTGGCCCGCGTGACAAATGCCTTGGATGAGGTGGTTACGTGGGAAAGGGGGGCTCGTGGCCCTCGGGTCTATGCCCCCGGCGACCCCTTATCAATCTGCCCGAATCATGGTGCCAGGCTACACGGAACCACGCAAAATCTGCTTACAGAAGCTGGCTGGCATTCTGCCTTTTTTCTCTTTGCAGCTGTGACTATTGCTGTTTCCTTGTGTATTGATTTCAGGGAGTTAGCTCTCAATGTTTCTGATGTGCCCCATAAAGAGAATAATGATTCCTCAAAAGTGGCCTCAATACCCCCACCTATAATTCAAGCTTTTAGGCAAACAATTAAAGAGAATCTTAGAAGTTTGGGGGAATTTATGAATGATTTAGAGCAAAAAGAACTTATGACTCAGAGGGACAAGGATTCTAGCGAGGAGAGAATGATAGTAAAAGTCTGGGAACTCATAAGCAATCCACACGTGCAGCCAACAGCAGCTTCAAGGAAGCAGTTACAGGAACTAGCCAGTCCTACAAGAATTATCAAGGGACAAATAGAGTTTCTCATCAAGGGTCGGTGGTGGCAACCCCCTAACTTTAATCCTAGATATAATAATTATTTGGAGCCATTGCCCTTTACGGGAGCTTATGATAAACATGGGAACCAATGGGTGAATCATAATAGTACGAAAACAGAATGGCATAAGTTACAGTTCATGGAAAGAATAGCTAGGTCCCAACCCCCCTGGTGCCTTCTCACCTGCAAGCAAAGGTTAAATATTTTCACACAAATGAAACCATGATTAGAACGATGGTGGGAAGGGTTTAATTTTGATACAAAACAAAGGTCTAATAATTACGTAGAAGGAAAAACTTCAACTAGTGCGTAGTGTTCTCTGTCTGGATGAGGGACCACAAAAGAGGAAATAACACCTGTACTCATGAGATCTATTAATCATTCTGAGAAAATTGTGTGACCACATTGTTAATTCTATATCTATCGCCCCACTGGCCGATTGCCATGATTCCTCAAATGAATGTATAAAAAACACTGCTTGATCTGAGTAAAATTGCAGCAGTTTCACAGCATACTCTCGTGTCTGTGTCTGTCTGTCATTCGCCGAATCTCACTTATCCTGAGTACCTTCGACCTGTTCTCCCTCGGTCTGGTGTTCCTACTGAGACCCAGTCCGCGGCAAGAAAGGACTGCTGAACTTTGCCAAGACAAGGTAAGCCCTTCAGAAGATCCTGCTTCACAGAAAAGTCTATCAGATATTCTAGGCCTGTAGGCTGAAGATAGATGCCCCAAAGTTGCAGAGGAACCTTGGGTGACTGTTCAGGCAGCCAGCTGTTTCTGTCATTTCTCACATTTTTTGGAAGTCACTTGCTTGCACTTCCTGCTTACTCAGCTAATATTATTTCCTTCTCTGGTCTCTGATGGAGCTGAAGACTAGATAGTTATCTAGTTATAGTTTTCCTTGTTTACCAGACTCAGAAAAGAAACTAACTAAAGAGGTGTAAAGTATATAAGATTGAGAGACATAGAAAGATAGTTTTAGATGGTAATGCAAGTTAGGATAGAAAATGAATTAAGTACAAAACTTTGGACTCACCAAGATAGGATAGATAATGGAGTATTTTCTCTGAATTTGTCAAATGCAAAGGGACTAGATATTGCTGATGCAATTATTGCCTGTATATATTGTATCTAGTTATTGTACTTATTGTATATAGTTTTTCTTACATTATTTATTATCTTTTTTATTTTAGACAAAAAGGGGAAATGTGGTGATGTTTTGTGTATGCTCTAACAAATAAAGCTTGCCTGAACATAGGAAGGCAAAGCCAGCCACTAGTTAGCCATAGAGGCCAGGCAGTAGTGGCACACACCTTTAATCCCTGCACTTGGGATCTCATGCTACTGCTCCCAGTACTTGAGAGGCACACACCTTTAATTCCAGCACTAGGGAGGTTGAGACAGGAAGTGATATGGCTGGGTGGAGAAAGGAATATAAGGAGATAGTGACAGGATCTCATGCCTTTCGGCTGAGGAGTTGGTGAGGTGAGAGGTGGCTGTGGCTTGTTCCTTTGTCTCTCTGATATTTCAGCATTTACCCTGATATTTGGCTCTGGGTTTTTATTAAGACCAATTAGGATTAGTACACATGTCTCCTAATCCAATCCTTTCTTTGTGTTCAAGGACTGGAAGACAGAGGAAGTGTGCATCCAAGGAAGACAAGTAAGGTTCAAATCTTTCTCCCTCATTTCATTCCATCTGAGAAGGTCAAGGCCTTTCACTGCCCTGTACCTCAGTGTGCTGATCTGCAAAATGGGTGATGATGTCTGCTGCAAGCCACTGGGGGACTGATAAGAGAACCAATGTGTTGGGTTTTACCCAGTGTCCACCTAGAGAGCAATCAATGAGTAGTTTCTTTACCTACCTAGAGGGAAAATAAAACTGTTCATTATGTAGGAAGACCCATATTGGTGGGAGGAAGGCTCTGGGATGGAAGGGTTCCTTTCATAGCCATCGGAATCCTTCTTCTAGAACAACGGGCAGTGGAAATCTTTCCCAGTCCAGTTCCTGAGAAGATACTGTATTCAAATATGAGCTACAGGCCTTGGTCAGCACCTTTCTGAGCTGTCATTTTGGATGTCATCTTGGATTTCAACAGTGACAAATCTCTGCTCACCAGTAGAGATGAGAAGAGAATGTTCTGAGCAAGGAATCCTGCCAGGGTTTATTTCTGTCACAGAGAAATGAGGATGGGAAAGGGGAGCATCTATGTGTGCCTGAACTTCTTATGGCTATGTTCAAAGCCAGCTCGTGACCCTTAGTTACAGCTTTAAAGAGGTTAGAGCTGGTGTCCTCTACCACAGGGTTATAATCCAAATATGTGTACCCTGAGACACCCAGTTTCCTCACTGATTCTGCACATCACATCAGAGGGATTCAGAATGAATCCTTCTTGCTGCCTTCTGTGATGTTTTAGAGACTAGACAGCTTTGGTCTCCAGGCTTCTTATTTATTTATAGGTCAGCAAACTGGGTTCCCATTGTTTGGGGTCATATAAAAGGATAACGTTTGTTTCACCTGGTAGATCAATGCGTGCCCTGGACGGGTTTCATTTATTCTCCTTCATCGAAGGAAGTTAAGAGGGTGTTGTGTGAATTTTCCTAGGTCAAGAGGAGTGGAAACGCCTATATGTAGCAGATAAGATGCCAAGGGACCAAAGAAATGGCTGCATCTCAGCCTATCCTGGTAAATCAATGGATGTCTTGGGATTACTTATAGGAGCATGGTGAGGGGCTGCCTATAGGAAAATGGGTGACTTAAAGGTAGCTCTGCCACCACCCAAGTCTCACTCCAACATGGAGGACCCAATCCCATCCAACCACCTTCTATACTCTAGGACGGACACACACACACACACACACACCACAAGGCTATGTGACTGGGGAAGATTATATGTAGCTGGGTGGGGCAGGAAGGAGCAAGCAGCTGGAATCTTGAGTGAGGGTACTCCTTCCCCCTTCTGTGGGGAAGTGTTAACAGGTCTGATGATGCGAGAGTAGTCTCCTGTGGGTCATCAAGCTGATCATGTCATGCCTGGAGAAGAGAGTTGTACTGCAGGGGCCAGTTGTTCTAGACTGATGCTCAGCTATCACTGTCTATAGGACGATCACTCATGTAGTTTTTGTGAGAAAGCCAGGGACACCCAAAACTAATTAATCCTCGTTTATTATTTGAACCAAACAAGAGCTTTCTAAAACTCAAGACTTCTGAGCTGCACACTGAGCCACAGATGTGCCTCATAAGGATGTGTGGGAGATTGCACCTTCTCAGTTAGATATCACATTGCCTTTCACGATGAGCATCATCATCTGATTGCTGTGGGATGTCTTTCTGTATGCTGTGACTATGTGTTGCTCTGATTGGTTGATAAATAAAGCTACATTGACCTATGGCAGGGCAGGACAGAGCCAGGCGTGGTGGCACATGCCTTGAATTCCAACACTAGTTAGCCATAAAGGTCTGGAGGTCTGTATAGACAGACAGAAAGTGACAGAGCTGGGCAGAAAGAGGAAGTGATGTAGCTGGGTGGAGAGAGGAAGTGAAATGCAGAACAGAAAAGCATATAGGTGTGGGTATACAGGAAATAGGTTTCTTTGGCAGAGGATCTCCAAGCGGTAAGAATGTGGCTGACTTCTTTCTGCTTTTCTGATCTCTCAGCTTTTCATCCCAATATCTGGCTCTGGGTTTTTTTTTTCATTAATAAGACCATTTAGCACTTCATCCTACATCTGATTGAATTTAGAGTTTTGTTACTTCTTGCTTCAGAGGCTGAGAATCCCAACACTCATTTTTCAAGCCTCCCTTGAAAATAGGAGTAACCCTGGGTATGATGCTGAGCTGTGAGATGTAAGAGGAAATCTGGTGGTTTGTGACTGTTCTTTTGCTAGGCTGATTATGGGTGTGGACAGGCAACTCCTGATCCCCTTCTCATCTTTGTTAGGCTTCAAGGAAGATTTGATATGCAGGGCAGTGACTTTGTGACCAGGAGATGTGAAGCACATTGGAAAAAAAATCACAAGAAAACTGTGTGGTTGTTTTTTTTTTTTATTTTACTCTTCGGGGGCTCCGCCATCCAGCTCCCAAATAAATACATGAAGATGTACGTTTACTTATGAATGCTTGGCCTTAGCTTGGCTTGTTTCTAGCCAGCTTTTCTAACTTAAATTATCCTGTTTCCCTTTAATTATGTTTTGCCTCTGGGCTTTTTGCCTTTCTTTATTCTATGTGTCTTTCTTTCCTTCTTACTCCGTGGCTGACTGTGTGGCTGGGTGGCTGGGTGGCTGGCCCCTGGCATCCTTCTCTCCTCCTTTTCTCTCTCCTCCTCTTCCCTCTCAAGCCTAGATTTCTCCTCCAATTCATTCTCTCTGCCTGGCAGTCCCACCTATTTCTCTTTCCTGCCTAGCTATTGGCTGTTCAGGTCCTTATTAGACCAATCAGGTGTTTTAGGCAGGCAAAGTAACACAGCTTCACAGAATCAAACAAACACAACATAAAAGAATGCAACACATTTTTGCATCATTAAACAAATGTCCCATGGAATAAACAAATGTAACACAGCTGGGTGGTGGTGGCGCACACCTTTAATCCCAGCACGTGGGAGGCAGAGGCAGGCAGATCTCTGTGAGTTCAAGGCCAGCCTGGGCTACAGAGTGAGTTCCAGGAAAGGCACCAAAGCTACACAGAGAAACCCTGTCTCGAAAAACTAAAACAAAAGCAAAAGCAAAAACCCAATGTAACACATCTTAAACTAATATTCCACAACAAAACTGCAAACATTTCAGCCTTGATCAAAACTCCTAAGAGTCTTCCTAAACTTGATGTGTGGAGAGAAAGATGAACTCTTGAGTTGTTGACGCCACTGCAAAGTGAATCCCTGTTACTCATACTGGGACAAGGGTCTGGTGTGCCTTTCATTTTTAAAGCTTTTTCATTTTTTTAAAGACATGTAGAAAGTCACTTGGACAGGATGAGAGTCGTGGGGATAAAAGAGGAAAGAGACCTGGCAGCCCTCCTTGTTGGCTGTTGGAGGAACAGGGCCAGGGCATCCAGAGCTGATCTGTTCTGGGGGCTGCTGTGCTACTCTGTCCTGCCAAGGGTGTCCTTTCCACATCTGGCCTGGCCCTCCAGACTATGGTGGATAACCCCATATGGGACCTTCCAGTCCCTCCTACAGGACCTACATTCTCTGCCCTCTCCACTGTTCCCACATTTTTTTAACCTAAATAGTAAGTGGCTTAGGGAGTATCGTTGCTTTCAATTTCGACAGAAAAGAAACAGCAATAAAGTAGCCAGAGAGGAATCATTAAAAAAATCCAACACACCACTCCAAGGTAACTTTTCCTTCCTGAACTATTTTGGCCCAACCTCTAAGAAAGTCGCTGCCAAACATCCACCCTATGGCTAGCGGCTCCTTATTAAAAAGCTGTCTGCTGAGTGTGGAGTTCAGAAAAACCAAGGCTGGACCACTGGGATGGCCCCCAGTGAAGCAGGACATTGTCTACTGGAAAGCTGTTTCTGGTTGCTTTGTATGGCTTGGATACCACATTTCATGGAACCTGCCAAGTGCTTATGTAGCTTTAGGGACTTGCCCTGGCTGGGGCAAGGAAAGAAAGAAGAAAAATCAGACGCTGAAGAAACCATCCCCACACACATACACAGAAGAGCGGGATCTAGTGGACTGTGCTCTGTAACAGAGAAACCCGAGGCCCCCAGAAGCTCAGCCTGTTCATTATATACAGTTGAACAGGGAGGCGGGGTTACTGCATATGGCTGAACAAGCAGATGGGGCCATTACATACAGATAAGAGGCAGGGTTATTAGAGCTGAACCAAGAAGCAGGCTTAGCTAATCTCAACAGGATCAATCTCTGTTGGGGAGCAGTATTCAGACCATAAACATCTGGGGGTGAGGAACAAAGCTATGGTGGAAATAGTCTGCACACCCAGTCAACATTCTTACTTGGTTCCCTAGAAAGGCTTTGCGACCCCTCTGACCCTCACCCTGGGAAGGCTTTGCCATTCCCGTGGGCCTGAGGCACTGGAGTTCTTGACATGGCTAGGGATACATCAACTCACACACTCACTCAGGACCTTGTTCACTCAGGGCTTCCTTTGCTCCTCACAACACTCCTTCGAACTGGACACTAGGGGTGCATGAAGAAAGGGGGTAGGAGTTGTATCTTACCCTCTCATGGAAACAAAGCACCAACTTTGTTGGTTGCTCTCATTTGAAAGCCAGTGGTCATCATTTCCATGGCTCTTCCTGGCTGATAAGCTCTGGAGCAGTGGGTGGCTCTCAACCTGTGGGTTCTGACCCACAGGGGTTGAATATCAGACATCCCGCATATCAGATATATATTTAATTACGATTCACAACAGTAGCAAAATTGCAGTTATAAAGTAGCGTTGAAATAATTCTCTGGTTGGGGGTCAGCACAACATGAGGAACTGTATTAAAGGGGTGCAGCATTAGGAAGGTTGAGAACCATGACTCTAGAGTCAGGTGCAGGGTTTCACACTCAGGCTGCCTGCCTGCTTGGGCTCCCTGGCATATCTCACAGGATTGGCATATGACAGGATCTCATGTGGAGCAGTCATTACACAGTCAAGGATGACCCTGAACTCCCGATCCTCCACCTCTCCAGGGCTGGAATTATAGGTGTGTATCACCATCCCCAGCTGTCTATTTTCTTCTGAACCTTGCAAAAATCTGCAACCAAAGTGGCTTGGATCTGGAAACCTGACCGGGGCATTGAGAGAACGAAGAAAGGGAAGCCTCACAGATAGAAACATGTCCAGAACAGCTGGAGTCGGGTGGGGTGTGGGCACTCTGATGGAGGGGCACCTGCTACTGCCACACCCCTGAGCCTCAGCTTCCTTATATTGTACAGCACAATGGGGAGGGGCTGGCTACTCTTGGTGGGAGGTCTCTGTAGTCCAGCAGTTTTAGACTGTAAACATCTGGGAGGAGGAAGCTGCAGTTCTGGTCTTTGTACACACTGATCACTCCCTCACACTTGGACCTCAGAGGAAAAGCTTTGACATCTGAGCCTGACCCATATGAGGATGGCTGTGACATTCAGTGGGGCTGAGGCCTCGGAGTCCTCGCCCGTGTCGTTAATACACATTCACTCAGGACTTCCCTCACTCAGGGCTTCCTCAGATCCCTACAGCTGACCTCCCTGTATCAGGCTTTTTTCCTTCTTTTTAATGCTGCAATCATTTTCCCAGACAGGCAATTGCTTTTTTTTTTTGGGGGGGGGGGGTAGGTACACTGAAAGGTCTCTTCCAAATCGGCCTTTGGACTTTCTTTCCCAGCTACATCTATTTAGAATACAGGAGGCTCTATAGGAACCAGAAGTTGATCGAGTTTACCTCAGAGAGGATGTCATCCTTGGTGTGCCACTCACTGGATCACTGCAGGAGTCTGGGTGTCAAGCACTACTCAACACCACATCAATCTGGTGAATCAATCAGCTGAAGTGCCAGGGGACCAACCGAATGACCGAAGGCCATTGATAATAATAACCTGCTTCCAGAACCCGTGCCTTTACCCCTGCAAACACTATTGAGGATTCTGACAGAGAGAGGAAAGGACACCCCCATCTCCTTCCGTACCCAGTTGCCTCACCTGGTGTCAATGTTAACCTCTATGCGAGAGATGGACATAGAGTCTAAGGTCACCTACCCCTAAAACTTTTACCCAGTTACCCCTTTTGCTCAGTTACCCCTAAAACTTTAAATGCCCTTAATTTCCATAACCACTGTTCCCAGCACCAGAGCATCTGAACATGTGTTTCTGCCCGGTTCCCCACCCCCACACCTGAGCCGCTCACAGAGTGGCATCCACGGATGAGACTCAAATCCGAAAAATCTCTCTCAACGGTATTTGTAGCATACTGATCGCGTTTTGCATACTTCATTCTTGCTTTAACAGTAATGGCACAGCCACGGGATAGCAGCTGGGGGTGGGGAGGCACCAGGAAGCAGCAATGAACTAGCGCAAACCTCAGCAGGAGAAGAACCACGAATCATCCAATTCCAGAGCTCCAGGCTGCGCCTCCCTTCCTCCCTCAGTGTTCGACATAGCCGTTTATGAAGCTGTCTTCGATCTACTGCCTTATTGTCTAAGTTCTGGAAGCAAACTGCAGAAGAGTTCCTGCACTGAGCGTGAGAATAAGACTCAGTAGTGAAGCACTCTTCTAGCTAGCATACATGAGGTTCTGGGTTCCTTCCTCCGCGATCTCTGCTCACCCCTCTCTCCCCCAGCACACAGTAGAAACAGCATTCTGGGTTGACTCTTAGGACCCCAGGTCTGGATTTGGTTCTTATCTGCTACACTATAATAATGTCTCCTGGGGCCTGGAGAGATGGCTCAGGGCTAAAAGCATTTGCTGCTCCTTCAGAAGGCCCAGTTCGGTTCCCAGCACCCACATGAGGGAGAACAACCCCCCTTAACCTCAGTTCCAGGAGACCTGCAGCTTTCTTCTGGTTTCTGCCGGCACTGCACCCGTGTGGTGCATAGACATGCATGCAGGCCAACACTCATACATATGAAATAAGAATAAATCTTTGGCGGATGGTGTTAGAGGTCGGCCTTCATTCCTGCACATGCGTAGTTCGGAGTCTTGTTTCTTACGTCATCAGCAGGCGCTGGCGACTATGTAAGCTCCCGGCGTGGTCACACAATCTGCGCCTTAAAAGCACACAGCGCTCTGCTCTCTTTGCTCTACTTCCCTCTCTCCCCGCCCCGCCACCTTCCTCTCTCTCCAGGCCTAGCTCTCCTCCCCGCCCCCAATAAAGTTCTCTGTAACTAGGTAGTCATGGCCATGGCTCCTGACTTTTCTGCCAGTAACCAGTGCCGCCACCAGCGCAGTTTATCATCCTTTCAGATGGTAAAGAAAAATGATCAAAATATATTGTATTAAAAACATCTAATGAAAATTGAAAAATAAATTTTTAAATAATTAAGTAAAATAATGACTCTTGGATAGCACTTCCCGCTCTTCCTCAGGCTATCTCTCTATCTATCTATCTATCTATCTACACCTCACCTTTTCCCTCTTCCTCCTTTCCATGCTTATTTAAATGAAAAGCATTAGGTGCCATAACATCCAGCCAGTGCTGTCAAAATGCTCTCACTTTGTCCTTCAAAGAAGGACCACTCTCTGAGAACATGGAGAAACTGACGCTGAAGGCAGGTGAGTGGTTTGCCCTGGGTTGCTGCAGTGGCATCTCCTAGATCAGGACCTCGACAGAGCCTTTTGCCTTCAACCCAGTGCAGAAGCAACTGAGCTAGAGAGAGTTGACAGGGCTGCAGCTGCCTGCCACGCCCACCACACCACTTCTACCCAGGAGCTTCTCCCTCAACACTCTGAGATCCTTTCTGCTACCCTGGTCCCTTTTCACTATTGTGTTATAGATCATTCAGATGGCATTGCAAAAAAAAAAAAAAAAAAAAAAAAAAAAAAAAAAAAAAAAAAAAAAAAATTAGCGTTGGCTTTGGAGACTGGGTTTTACTCCATACAGTTTCTCACTTGCAACTTTTGCGTCTCCAATATCCTCATATACAAAGAGAAGGCACCCCACCCACATACTCACGGCGTTTTCTGAGACTCGGATTAGACAGTGCTGATGAGCACATTGCACACAGATGACCACATGGTGTGTGCAGCTTAAGGAAGAAAGGGTTTATTTTTGACTGGTGGTTTGAGTGCACAGTCTGTCACAGCGGTGGGGGTGGGGAGAAGCATGGCGGCAGGAAGGTGACATTGATCACATGAGTCTGCAATCAGGATGCCAGGGCGAAGAGTGCCGGTGCACAGCTCTTTCTTCTGTTTCTTCAGTCTGTGATCTCACCCCATGGGATGTTGCTGTTTACATTCAAGGATGGTCTTCCCACTTCAGACACCTCTGCCAAACAGTCCCACAGACACTGCCAGCAGTGTGTCTCCTAGGTGATTCCAAATCCTATCAAGTGAGCATTGCAGGCTACCTACCATCACTCCCAATGAATAGCCCCTCCTGAATTGTTTCCTCCCTTCTGACATCATAGCACTCCCTTTGTTGAGCAACCAAAATAGAAACCACAGTTCTTACTCATTTTGTGTTACTTACATTGCCATGGTTTTTGACTGCAATGCTACAATATGCAAATTATTAAATGAGCTGCTGAGAGTTAAATAGGGGAAATGTATAATCTATATAAGATAGACCAGAGATCTGCCTGATTTCACCCACTCCATCTCAGACTTTTCCATTGACCAAGTGGATAAACACAGAAGTTCTGAGCCCCTGGCCCCTCCTCTGTCAAAGGAATAACAGTACCCACCTGTGGAGGCGTTATGAGGAACAACTGAGATAATCACATCATCCCATTGGCAGGCTCTCAGCACACAGTAAGTGCTTAACATGTATAATTCATCATTACTATTCTGTTTTTTTGAGTCAGAGTCTTACTATATCTCTCAGCCTTAGCTACCAGCCACAGAATCCTAAAAATGACCGGTGTGGATGGCATATGGTGCCTGATGTACTAACCTAAGTAGTACAATGGCCAATGCATGTGTGGTGTTCACAGAGCCAGGAGTTATTGTAAGTGCTTATACATGCAAATATTGTACCATATCACCACTTCAGGAGATAAATGCAGAATTCCCATGACTTATAGATGAGGAAGACTGAACATAGAAAGGCTAAACTATTTCTCAAGACTGCAGAGGTATTACTGAAATCAAGATCTAAACCTAGGCAGTCTGGCTCCCAGGTCAGCCTTCTGTGTAGCACAGCCTAGCATAAAAAAAGGGTGGGGTGGGGTGAGGGAATCATTAAGTTTGATAGTGTATTCTTCATTAATAAACTTAAATTCCAGCAATTGAACATCACAGTACACCTGGTGTGCAAAACCAGGATTGTTCATAGTTTCTCTTCTCCATTTTGAATTTAATTTCTACATTTATATGATCAGTTTAGTGTCAAATAAGCTCAGACCCTATCTGCAGTTGGGCCATGGAGAGGAGCCAGAGTAAAGAGCCACTTCCTAAATGCAGTGAGATAAGCAGGGTCCCAAAGTGGCCCTACACCTCTGGCTTCCAGCTGGTAGAGGGCACGGTCAATATGACCATGTTACAGAGTGAGAGACTCTCCTACCTGCATTGAGGAAGTAAACCGGCATGTTGTTGCGGGGGGGGGGGGGGGGGGGGGGGGGGCCGGGCCTGAGGCTTTGGGGACACTTAAAGATACAGAGGGTAGCCCCTAGGTGACAGCCAGTAATGACGAAACAGCCTGGCAACTGAAAGGAACAGAAGCCAGCTAACTCATGTGAACTTGGCAGAACATCCCAAACTCCAGAAAGGGACAGGCCACCTGTGCTCTCATAGCAGCCTTAAGAGACCCTGGGGGCAGGATCCAACTGAGTCATGTGCAGACAGGCTCCTTACCCACGCTGTTGACTCAAAAGATATATGCTGTTTGAAGCCACTTGGTCTGTGATACTTTTGCATACAGCAAGAGAAAAAACAAATATGTACTTCTTGTTGTTGGTAGATAAACTGGACTTGACAAGACTGGATAAGACCAGAGTCATTGTCTTAGTTTCAGTTTGTTTCTATTGTTGTCAAGAGACATCATGACCATGGCAACTTTTATAAAGGTGTGGGAGACCAACCCCCACACTTATTTACCCCAAGAACTCTTGAGGAATGAGAGATAAGAGACTTAGTGAGAAATAGAGGGGAGAGAAACAGAGAGAAAACACAGGATTAACTCAGGTGGGCCTGGATCCTTATCCACCAGCCCAACTTCATTCCAAAGGTCTATTTATAACAATGCCAAGAGGTGAGCAAAAGACCTCCCCCTTGCTAGTTAGACCCTTACAAACACCTGGTACCCAGGCCAGTGGTCCAATCAACCTCTTATGCAGTCCTGTTGGGTACAGCCACTAGGAAACCTAGGGGACTCCAACATAAAGGAAAATATTTAATTGGGTGCCTTACAGTTTCAAAGGTTTAGTCAATTATCATCATGGTGAGACATGGCAGCATGCAGGCAGACATGGTGCTGGAGAAGGAGCTGAGAGTGCTACATCTTGCAGGCAACAGGAAGTTGACAAATACTGGGTGATATCCTGAGCATAGGAAACCTCAAAGCTCAACCCTACACAGTGACACACTTCCTCCAACAAAGCTATTCCTACTTCAATGAAGTCACACCTCTCAATAGTGCCACTCCCTATGAGCTTATGGGGGCCACTTTCAAACTACCACTGTGGTTAACGAATCAACTCCATAATACAAAGTGGTATCTCCCAGGATCTCAATTTAAAATGTAAAAGGCAAGGGTTAGAGAAAGGACTCAACAGCTAAAAGCACTTGTTGCCCTTGTGGAGAATCTGAGTTCAGTTTCCAGTACTGATGTGGTCTAGTACATCCATCAAGAACTCCAATTCCAGAGAATCCAATGCACCCCTCTGGCCTCCAAAGACACTGAATGCAAGTGGTCCACAGAATTATACAGGTAAAAGACCTATACACATAAGATAAAAATACATATTTTTTTAATGCAAAATACAAAGTAGAAGCATATTTCCTGTCTAGGAACACAACTGCATCAACAAAGAAGTGTTTCATCCCTTGGAACTGATATTAATCTTAAGCGGACATTTTTGGTTCTGTTCTAAGTTTGTTAACTCAAAGAGCAGAGGATACTTCCAAAATGCATCTCTTTCATTCACTTGGTTCCAGGAAGGGCTCTACCTAAATAAAATTGAACGACAGAATGTCTGCTCTGTACTTAAACTTCTCCTTTGGCGTCATAGTGACTTAAAAACCTATCTCAGAAAATTCTTTCTGTCCATTCAAAGTTCCCCTTCCTAAGTCTGCCTCCCTCTGGCACACTCTGAGACGTGATGGGAAACAGGCAGCCTGCATCAGATGCACAGTAACACTTCATATATTTGAAGGCAGATAAATCCCTCTTAATGCTTATCTTCCCACAGCCCAAATCCCCTCGATCCCATCCCCTCTCTCCAGTTCCCTGAGGTCTCTTACAAAGGTTTTGTGCTACCTGTTTCCAGCCTTGGCCAGCAGACGTGCACCTCCAACCACAGGAAGTGACAGTACTCTGTTAGCATGATGGTGGCCGGAGGGTGGTCAGAGACTCTCATTTGCCACACTGTAGCATACATGAGCTCCTAGGATTATATACAAATAAAAAGATCAGCAGCAAGAAACAGGGAGCCACTAAAGGACCAGGAGCTGGTGACAATTCTTCTTCGGGAGTTAAGCAGGCGCTGGCAGACACAAGTAGACACAATAAGAATTACTCCAGGAAAGAAAATTTATCATGGGCATTATAGGAGTCCAAGAAAGAGGTGGGCCAGTTCACTTTGACCAGTGGTGATTCTCCAAGGTGGTTCCGGAGCCATCTCTACCAGATCACCGCGTGCCTTTCCTAACACTGACCTAATGAATTGTTCTGAACTGGTGCTTAAGACAAAAGGAATTTATCCTTACAAAGAGTTAAAGGGGAAAAGTCTAACACCAAGCTGTCAGCGGAGGCAGGCTCTCTCAAAAGACTGAAGCAATCACACTCCTTTTTCTTCATCGGTGTCACTGCCAGTAATCATTGGCACACCCAGGTGTATGGACTTCACTCCAATCACTGCCCCTGTCTCCCCATGGCATTCCACCCTGTTTCTGCTTCGGGGTATCTCTTCCTACTTAGTGCTCTAAAGGTGCTAGTCAAACCGGGCTAAGGGGCCCACGCCATGGCAGTGTGACTTCAGCTTGACTTGTCATCTCTATCCTCTTCCCATATAAATGCCCTTTGGAGTTCCTGGGAAGGTCATGAATTTTGGTGCGCGGTGATCGAAACGTTACATAATTTTGAAGCCCTCACTACCCCATCCCCGCACAGTGATGCTAGACACGGGGCTGGGGGAGTTGATTGGGTCCTACAAGGGACGTCAGAGCACTCCTCATCTCTTCTGCCTCCTGAGGGCATATCAAGAACTTGGCCCTTGCTTGACACCAAATCAAGCAACACAGTTGTCGTTGACTTCCCAGCTTCCAACAGTATAAGATAGAAATATCTGATGTTCTGAAGCTCCCAGCCAACGGGCACTTTGTTATACATGCTCAGCAGACTAGGGTGCATTGCAGTATCTAGGAACTAGCTCCAACTGTGAATGTGCTGGCCTTCCATAGCACCTGTTCAAGGATGAGGCCCATGTCAACAATCCCAGATGCAGACATGAAAGCCGAAGATGTCGCTTGGTGACAGAGAACTTGCTTAGCATGCATAAGGCCCCTGATTCAATAGTTTCCAGCACCAGGGGCTGGGGGGGGGGTGCAGGCAGGTGATTCTGATAATGGGAGTTTTGGGAACAGCTGATTTTAGTGTAACTGAGGGATCTCCTAGGCTACATCAGTTCAAAAATGTATAAAAATAATGGGATCTCCTTAGCAGGGTGCAAAATTTCCTAGAAGAAGAGCTAGGCTACTACCCTCACATTGGGCCTATGTGTATTGTGGTTCAAAATCATTATTTTGCTATGAATGCATTTGTATGACTATACCAATGTATGCATATATGAATATATAAATATATGCCTTGTGCTTGCCAATCTGGGACCAAGGTATGACTGTTTTACATACTGGCTTTTTAGATCACAGTTTACAAAGCAACCCCCACCCATCCTACGAGAGGGCACATCCTTGGCCTGCAGCAATACAAAGGATCCTGAGGGACACCACCCCTACAATCCAAACAAAGCGCCAGAATCCAATCTGATTGCAGATCCAGAAGTGGAAAGTCAGGGTTCAAGGTCACGGGGCAGGAAAACACACTAAGTCTTCAGCCCACAGGAAGCAGAGAGGCCATCCTCAGAGGACACGTTTCCGGCTTCCGCTCTGCTGGATAAACACACCTGCCTGAGATGCTATTTGAAGATCCTGAATTTTAGTTCAGTCAGTAGAATTTTCCGGCTGTCTGGGAAGTTTCTCTTGAGCTGTATCCTTCCAACCTGCTAAGTTTTTATTGCAGTGTGGCCTGGGGGCTTTGACAGTCTCTGGGGGCACAGTAAACGAAAGGACATGAAAAGAACGTCAGATAGCATTCTAAACACCGTGCACCAAGAGCAAAGAACCACATGGAAAAATCAATGATGATGTGTCCTTCGGGGCCTGTGCTGCTGCCTGGAGCCTGGGTTTCTATTCTTCTGGAAGGAATTATGCAGTGATGGTTGCTTCTGCGAGGGATGTAGGCTCAAGTTTCCTAGACAATATCCTGACTCTGAATGCACATGTCTCAGCAAGATGTATATCCACTGGCTGGGCAGCACAACAGTGGCTTGGTGTCTTATTAAGAAAGTAGATACATTAAGCGAGGTGGTGGCTTTTATTTTTATTTTTTTAAATCAGCATCTTTTTGACTCAAACACACCTGGAGAAATAATACTGCTTGCTACCTTGATTTTTATGTGGCCTTATACATCTTAAAAGCTGCTTAGGAGAGAAATTGGGCCAATTGAATGCTGAAGCCTTGCTCTAACTCTGTACCTGTTCCGTCATGTGCTTTGAGATTTGAGCCGCTCACATACAGCATGGCTCCTGTGTCTAAATAGGGTGGGTATCACACAGCTTCCATTTTCGACAGCTGGGCAAGCCTGGCACACGAGTTCATCCTTGGCCTTCGCTATTCACAGGGAGCAGTTGTACCTGGAGAAGAAAGACTAACTCAGAGGGGGAAAACAGATCATTGCTGGAAAATGAATGGGCCCTTGGATGCAAGGCTTGTTTAGAGACACACTGATAGACCATTTGTGCCTTTCCTAGCCTACTCTACAGCGGAAGCCCCAAGACAATGCATGTGAAAACATAAGAAGTAGGTATCTTGGAGGGGAAAAAAAAAAAATCCACGAAATCCTGAGTTCTATTAAATCCCAAATGATCTATTAAAAAATTAGCCATGAATGGTTGATTGCAAAGCCAAGCAGAGCTGGGGTGGGGAGAATGTTTTCCTACAACAGAGCAGAGCACTTCCTGTGCCCTTTAATTGAAGAAGCTAGTCAGTCCAGTTGGGGTGGAGGGATCAGTGGAAAGTGTCTGGCGGTACAGTTCTAGGAAACCATGTTTGTTTCCTGACTAACTTCATTAATGAGCAGATCTACTTAGATACCCTTCAATGATGATACGCATGTGTCAGGAAGGCAAACCATGAACACCGGGACCTTTCTGGTAGCATTGTCCGATCCCCTCAGCACGGTCCATGGTATGAAGTCAGAGAGGCTCTGAGAAACCGTGGTGTGAATGACAAGGAATGCCAGCTACTTTCCCCGGCTTGATGAACCTTTTTTAATTAGAATTTTTGGAATAGAATGCATGCTATTCCAAAGAAAACATTATTATTCCTAGGACATTAAAACTCTTTCCTTAGCTTCATGCTGCGTTTGCCTCTTCGGCACAAAATGATTTATCGTCTCTTCTTCCGGTCCTTTTGAACGCTCACTCCTTTGTGTGTGTGTGTGTGCACCTTTTTATGAGCTTGTCTCTCTTTCTCGAATTTCCTGTTGTGGAGTCAGAGGACACATTTTTATTTTGTAATAAGGTTGCTTAAATCACTTCCTCAATCTCTCTCTGGAGAACCGGCTTTCAATAAAAACATTTGGTGGGATCTGAGAATGCCTTTCCCTTTGTAGCTAGCTGCCTGCTTTGGGATGTTGGGGAGGAAGCAGAAACCAGCTATTGTCAAATGATGGCCGGGCAGCGGGCAGCGGAAGGACTCGCACACCGAGGGAGATTAAGAACAAATTGGGCAGAGGGTGTCAGAGCGCTCTGTCCTTTCTAAGGGCAGCCTTTGCTCCCTCTCTCCCTCCCTCCTTCCTCCAGCGTCGCAGGGAACATAGTGGCTGTATGTAGGGTTGGACTGCTCTGCCCACACTCCCTCCTTGGCCCCATTTCTCTGCGTCTGGGGCAGTGTGCGCAGGGCCCTCGGAGGCAGAGTGACTGCTTTTATCCCTTTTGAAAATATTTATAGCGAAACACTGGCAATTGCCTTGGGAAGCAGGCCTATAAATTTCCTCTTGACTCCCACCTCTCCCTATCTTGAAACTCACGATGAATCAGTCGTAGAGTGAAAAGGGGAAGGAAGAGTCTTTGGGGGAAATCTGACAGCGATCGCGTATCTTATGGGCAGCACTCCAGGCTAACTTGACCGACATGGTCTGGCCACGGTGACTGATCCCAGTAAGGAAAACATAAATGCTGCAGGGAAGTGCAGAGCCCAGGCTGGAGATGGCTCTTGGGCATTCCACCCTGCCTTAGAGAGGATTCACCCCACAGGCTGATGTACAGGCCCGCCTGGCAGCTCAGATACTCCTTCCAAAAGAATGTGGGAAAAGAGAACATGCATAAATGCAGGCACTCTGAACCCAGCAGGGCTTTGTTGAAATACCAGGCCTCATTCACACTGTGTGCCTTCAGCAGACTCCCTTATGTTCAGTCCACATGGGCACAAAATGCCACATGCCACCTTGGTTTTGAGACAGGACTTACATCTGAGAGGCTGAAATGGTTCAGGGTGTCCTGAAAGCTTCTCACCCAGCCTATTGAAGGGACAGCGTCAGAATCAGTAAAGGGTCATGGTGACACGTTTGGTCTTTTGACTCTGCCTCTTATCTGTTCCTGATGTGGGAAAGTCACTAAAATTATCTGAAAAATAGAAATAATAATGTCTACCTCCCAGTGCGATCGTGAGAAATAAGTAAGACAATGTACACAAAGCTCTCAAACAAACTCAGGCAAAGGGAAACCTCAATGAAAGCCTAGTTTGTCACTGGCATGGGCATGATAGTGGTGTGACTATTTCTTGGCAGCTCCGGCTGCTGTGACCTCAGTGTTTGCAACCTAGAAGGGCAGGCTAAACACGTTGTCTTCAGGAACTTTATATCACACCAATACATAAATATCAACTTTCTGGCTGGACTCCCTTGACACACAGTCAGTGTGGTGTTACCAAATGCTGTCTGTGTCCCTCACCATGTCACCTGGTCATGAGGCCTGAATGGTGATCTATCTGCTCGCTCACCTGGCTGTAATGGGTCTGGTTTTCATAATAGCACTGTAATTTTCATTTTATTTTCTCACTTTCCTAGCTGTCCAGGACATAAAATCAGAGTTGGTGGTGACTATTTCTCCCGCATCTAAAGAAATTATGGAAGTAGACATGTTTCCCAAGTTTCTTGAGACTTATAACCACTTCCCACTATCTTCAAGAGCAGCTGGGTGGGGATTCTCAGGTCCGTTTGTATGGTCTTGGACAGAAAGCTGAATTGGATTATACAGTCAAGCACTTGTAGATGTTGTTTCTACACGAGTGTCTAGAATGATTCTTCCTGTGTGCTGGAGGAACACTTCATCCCCCAAAGAGGATCCTGAATACCAGAGTCCTCACTATACTCACTGCCAGGCCATCATTCCCCTTATCAGTGGTTCTCAACTTTCCTAATGCTATGATATGGTTTAATACAGTTCCTCACGCTGTGGTGACTCCCAACCACCAATTTATTTCATTGCTACTTCATAAATGTAATTTTGTTACTGTCATGAATCATAATGTAAATGTCTGGTATGAGACCCCTGTGGGGGTCTCGACCTATAGGTTGAGAACCCCTGTCTTGTATGTAACCGTCTCATAAATGCCAGCGTTTACAGCCTGCCTCTTCCTCAGACTACCCAAGACTCCTGCTCGGGTCTCATTTTGTCTTCTTATCTAAAAGTTGTTATAATGTCCTCAACCTCACTGGTCCTGAGAGGATTTCTGATGGCTGAACAGACAGGGAAGCCAGTGCATTTAGTAACCTGAAATTAAATGTTGCTACTGTCCGACTCACAAGATGCTCTGGACTTCGGGAGATAGAGGGAAGCCGATTGAAAAGTAAGATAGGAAGCCGGTATCTCCTGAGGCTCAGCCTCTTTGTGGCCCAGCTTAAACCTTCAGTCTTTGGGGCTCTGGTTGATTGGAATGAGTTTAGGCTGATAAATTCCAGGAGCTCCTCCCCCTCCACATAATTCCCATCCCCACCCATGACCAGAAATGAAATTGCTCTCTGGGAACCAGTTCCATTTTGAACGGCATGTGGTTTCTAACACTCTTTCAGTGAAACGCCATTGGAAGACTCCTTCATAACCTAAAGTCCTTGAGCCTGTAATTAAATCCTGTGTAATCAAAGAACATTACAGAATAACCACCAAAGTACACAATTTCTATATTCCTCGACAGAGCAATCATCATTTACCACCAAAGCAATGCCCTGAAGCTATCGGACAATCATTTCCATTTTGGAAATTGGCTTGACTTCCTTGTTGCACATAAAGGCCCTGCCCAGGGTGTGTGCTCAGCACCAAGAACTGCAAGGCATTCTTACTGATGGCTAGTGTGGGTTTCTGTGCAAAATCAGGACTCTGCTGGGAAGGGACAGGGGAGATGGGGCAAATAATAGGCTAGCTGTGGTTGTCCTCAATTAATCTTCTATGTACCCCATAATCTGGAGGAAATTGGAGTGGTTGCCAATTCCAAATGGAGAAATTCTACCTTGAAACAACAACAACAACAACAAAAAAAAATCTATGAACTTCAGGGTAAAGCCATAACGAAGAGCAGTACAATGCCTTCAATGCCTCACTTCTTGTTTTTCCTGAACAAACGCACGTCGGTTGTGAAGCGTCACTGTTCAATGTCTTCTGTAACTCTCCACCTCCTTTGCCTCACCTCCACCACGTCACTTTACAAGGTGGCTAATGAAAAAAGCACATGTCCTTGTGCTTTCTCGTTCATGCACGTGTCCCTTTAGAGATAGCGTGGGTGGAGGGAAAGAGGGAAGGTAGGTAGTCTCTGCATTGTGCAGCCATGGGCTGAAGAGTGAAAGGGCTGAAATCTAAAGGGTTGTCGGATACTTCTGCATTCTTTATTGCTCATGTCAACTACAAAATTGAAAATCCCTCTCTCCTCCCTCCACTCAAGAATGTCTGCTGTTGATTGAGAATAAAGACAAGTCCAAGCCCCTTAATTTAAAACCCCCTAAACTCAACAGAAGATGTACTGGCTCCTCTAAGTGAAAATGCAGAGAGAGCAATGACCAGGTGTGGTGGCTCCATACATTATGACTGTCTTGGCTATGGTGGGTGTAAAAAAATCCTCCCAAACTGATTTCATTTCTAAGTCATTATAGATACAGCCACTAGAGTTCTAGACATCATGGTATGTCCATCCTGACATTCAGCCTGACTGGATCACTTGGTCTATACTGTCCTCATCTGGGTGATTATGATCAGGTAAATAGAATGCTAGTTGTCCTCATTAACTAATTAATTAAAGATAATCCCTAGATCATGAACTGTTAGGTTGAGCCATAGGGAACTACAAACAGCCAAAGATCTTTGACTCATGAACAGAATTTTCACACGGTTGAACCTAGTAAATGAGGTGTGTGGAGGAAAGGATGAAACCCTGGAATAGTGGGCAAGAAACCAACAAGTCTGATGACCTGGCATTTTGGGGAATCGTGGGTAGAGGTGGCTCTGGGAATTCTTCCTTAGTTGGCTTTGCTGTACATTAGCTGTGTCCACTTGGTTAAATTTCCCAATCTCTGCACCTTCGTTTCCATCTGGGCAAGTTACCGTTGTCACAGCACCTGTGTTTGGGGAGTCAATAATAAATACAATCTTCCAAACGATACCTGGCTCTTGGCAGATAGCAGCTATTCGTTCTTGTGTGGTTTTTGTTATTTCTGGGCAAACGTGATGTCCCCATTTGTCAACACCCTGGTGCCTCATTCATGCATGGGTGACGTTCCGTCTTGTAACTCGTTTCGGTGGCTGTACTCTCCAAGCGTTCTGGGGGTTATTAAAAATGGGAATGCTCCTCCAGTCGCATTTCAGCACACTGAAAAAGGGTCTTTTTCATTTGTGTGCTCACCCACAGAGGCTGCAATCACCGACTCTGGAAACCAATTAGAGTCAGTGAATTACCCACGGACATAAAATTAATGAAATTTTCTGACATAATTGTTTTCTAGAATGCACAAGGTAACCAGCGAGGCACCGACTCAAATGAAATGACTAGCTTCATCAGCTTCTCAATCCCCACCTGGGGCCAGGCCTCTTCCTCCTTCTCTACCTTCTAAGGAGGCTTTACTTTCTTTGATTTGATTGTTTGCAAAATCCTGGCCCTCAGTGTAAACAGCATTTTGGGAAGGTCATCTGAGCACCTCCATCTGCACCTGCACAGATTCATGCCACAAGTATCCCAGACCAGGTGGGCAGCTACACTAGCCGAACAGCCCGGGAAGGCCACCCCTCATTCTTCTCCTTTGGTGGAAGCTAGGCTGTTTTAACTAGCCTGGCTATAGGCAAGGGAAGACTGGGAAGCAGGATGAGTATAGGACAGAGGGTGGTCCTAGAAGATAAGCAACAGCTACCCATTTCCCAGGCTCCCACAAAACAAACGGCCTCTCTGAGAAACGGAACATGAGCAGAGGCAAGCAGATTTCTTCTTCCATAAAGTGAGCTTTTTAGATGATGTGACCTTTTCCATCATGCCTCACTCCAGATTTTGAGAGCTCAAGGACAGGGGAGCCTTGGAGACAGCTCCCTTTTAATTTTTTCTAGTTCAATTCTAAATTCATCTACTAACTAACATCCAAGGGCCAGACACCAAAGCCTTACTAGACCCCTCCCTGCTTTGGACTTATAGAGAGTATCCATCAAGATGCCTGCACAACACAGTTCAAAAGCAATTTGGACCAGGTATTGTGATTTAGAGTTCTTGTCAGAGCTCGAAACACACTGCCCCATACCATGGTACCATCCCATCTGCTACTTTGAGCTGAAGGAAATTAGAAGGACCTGGGAAATGAGTTCTTTGACCTCCACCCGCCCTGTTTGTTCACTTCCTCTCTCAAAGCAGACCACAGGAAGAACTCCCCTTCTCCAAGATAGATCACAGAAACCATGCCTTTTCTTTCCCCAAGCCAGCAATCACACCTAGAAACATCACTCCAACCTTCCTGTGTCTTTCTGTGTAGGAGCTGGCTATAAAAGAAGCCAATAGCCTGTATAGGCAGAAGTTTCTGTCCCGCCAGCAGTTCCCAGATAAATACACTGAGGCTTATATTAATTATAAATGACCAGCCAACAGCTCAGGCTTGTTACTACCTAACTCTTACATTTAAATTAACCCATATTTCTTATCTAAGCTTTGTCATGTGGCTTGGTACCATCTTGCTTCTCTCTGCCATCTGCTGGTGATTTCTGACTCCACCCTTCTTCCTCCCAGCATTCTCAGTTTGGCTTTCCCACCTATCCTATTCAGCTATTGGCCAGTCAGCTTCTTTACTGAGCCAATCACAGTGACAAATCTTCACAGTGTACAAAGGGATTATTCCATAGCAAGCCTTCTTGTCTGATGGGTCATGAGACCCTTCTCCCTGAGGAGCTCTGTCTCATCCCCAGAAAGGAGGAACTCCATACAGAGAGGACAAGAAGCACCTGAACACAGAGGCCCGTGGATCTCCCCTCTTAGTTGATCACTATCAAAGCACACCTCTTGCTTCAATCACGTTTCCACATGACTGTCTATTCTTCATTGAACATAAAGAGCTTTCTCCCAGGTTTTGGGGGTATTGACCTCTGAACACTCTGAATTACATAAAGCTTTATTAAATGCATTTGTATGTTTTTCTCTTGTTAGTCTGTCTTTGTCAGCTTTTATTTTCAGACCTGACCAGCAACCTGAAGAGCGTTGAGGAAACTTACCTAAAAACACCTGTCTGAATAACAAAACCATTCTGTAATATCACCCTGTAAAGCCTGCTTGTCATCACCATTAAAATATCAGTCCGCCTTACTATGTAGGGACTCTGATCAGACAATTTGCCCAAGCATTTGTCTGTGTTATCCCACTGAGCTCTGCCGTAACTGTCTGCGTGAAGAGATACCAGACCTAGTCTGTGTATAAGAATGCTAAAGTTCAAAGACATTACGTTATAGCCCGAGTTCATACAACTAAAAACACATGATATGATGGACCTGAAAAGAGGTGCCTGCCTCTAAAGACTGAATCCTCTTCATTTTGAAAGTGTTCCTGATATAGGTCTTGTGGGGTCAAACACAGACCACACATGGTTCTTTGGGCCTTCTCACAGTACCCCATACCCAGCTGAGCATGGACTTGAACCTTATTTTCATTTCTCTATTGGTCATTTAGAGCTACAGCTTCTAAAGTCAGCTGGACTGTAGATATGACTTCCAACAGCTGCCCTGTCCATTTCTGGCTTTCATCCCATCTTATTATTCTGCTTGTACTACCATCCATGGCGACTGTGCACCAAACAAAAAGGAAGAACTGTTAGTTTTGGGGAGCTATCACAGGTATGAAATGAATCTAGAAAATTTGGCTCTCAGCCTGATGAAACTTGAGGAATCAGCAAGCACATGTTGTTGGTCAAGTTTGGAGAGTTGTCAAAAGATCTGTGGCTCCTTAGCTTCTGTTCCACATTCTTTGGGTGCTTGGCAGCCCGGTCAAGTGCCGAGCATTAAATTTAACTTTCCTGTCCTGTTAGCATCCCAGGGTCATTAAATGCACTGAGGTTCATGGTAATTCATCTTACTCAACATTTTCACAGCTCAGTAAGCATGCATTCATTACCATGGACATCATGTTAATGTTTAACAAACATAGCTGGTGATGTTTCCATTTTCACTCACCTGTCATGAAATATACTATGTGTATACAAATAAACAATTCATGCAGAGATGATGTTTCCCCCTTTGTCTCGGGAAAAGACAGTCAAGGCTCGCCAGTTGTCTTAGGTGAGAAGAGCCTCTGTGTTTAGACTCTGAGTAACTGGGAGTCCCAGCTCTGGTGAGGCCTCCGTTAGCTCAAGACCCACAGGAGCACAGCGTGCCTGGCGCTTCCCCGCGTAATAACGCCACTTCTCATTCCCTCAGGATATGTGTCTACAGTTTGTGCAGCACTCTTTCTTGTGTTTACAGTCTGTGGTTGCTGGTTCAGCAGGTTACTCAGTCACGTGAACAGGCACTTCTGTTGCACAAAAGTTTATGCTGTGGTTCGTTCTGTGCCTTTTTGATTTTTCTTGCACTTTTTTTCTTGAGGTGGTGTGCCCTCTGTTAACACTGTGCAACTGTCTGACTGTGGTTCAGCACCAGGAGGCCATGGTCCATTGGCCATCTTCTACAAAGACCGGTAGACAAGGCAAGCTGGCTATGTGAGCCACAGGAGGGTGTCCTTAAATGTGTGAAAAATATAAGCTGTTCCTTACTTCTGGTTGCCTCACGTTGACCTTCTGAGGTAAGAATTTAAAGATGGAATCATAGATTCCTGATGTTCTCCACTCTGCAAGTTCAGCAGTCTTCTATGTGGAACATGAAAAAAGATACAAACTGCCACAAACCTTGTCCCTCAGATACACATGTTATAAAGAGGACCCAGCACCAATATCTATATAGCCTACAATGAACTTCAATTCTTTATTATCCTGCCTCTATCTCTAAAGGGCATGGCCATCACGTTTGGCTTCAAATGCCTTCTTTCTTTCCTTCCTCCCTTCCTTCCTTTTCTTTACTTTCTTTATCCCTTCTTTTCCCTCTTTCTCAGAAAGTGAAGGCAATGTTGACCCAGAATGCCATTCCAATGTTCTATCGGGATGAGGCATGAAGCTTCCATATCTTTACAGCACACTCTTCATTCTCTACTTTCTCTCCAGCTCTGAGGCACAGAGTTAAAAATAAAGTAAAAGAAGAAAATACACTAATATATTTAGCCAATCTGATGTAGCCATCTTTACATTGTCTTTGTGTTGAATGAAAAATGAAAATAGACATTCATGTAGAGATATAATTGGGGCATCGGAACATTTGGAAATACCCTGGAGTTTTCCTCTTCAAATTATGGAAAGATAAATAGAGTGAGGTTACACACTTCACTTGGAGATGGGAAATAGATGTTGTAGATGAGAAATCTACGTCTTGTTTTCCCTCCCCAGCTTTTGTTCCTTTGAGACAGTGTCTTGCTATGTAGCTGTGGCTGGCCTCAACTTCACAATCCTGCTTCAGCTTCTTCTAAGATTAGAGGTGTGTACCACTATACCCAGGCATATACATGTGTTTAACAGGGAAAAATGTCTCTGAGTGAAGAACACAGACCAATTCTCCATTATGAAGCAAAGTTAACTCTGATAAAGATTGTAGCCAGTGAATTGGTCAGGAGTACATTCAGCTGCAAGTAATAGAACATTCTAAAGTACTGCTCAAGTGAAGTGTGTGAGGAGCTCCACACAGCTGTCCAATTCTGCCTTGCTATTTCATCATCTAATTTAGGGCTTTTTTATGTTCATGGTTGAGAAGCATCTTGCACACATTTTAGGCAGAAGAAAAGGGATAAAAGGGGGCCCAGGGACCTCTGTCATGTCCTCCTAACCAGGACACACTCACAGCTTTACTAGTGTCAAGAAAACTGGGAAATCGAGGTCTAGCCACTAGAGGTGCGAGAGTCAGAGGGAGAAGAAGACACACGAAGAATATACGAATGAGACTCCATCTTATCTCCATGACCGGAGCATGGAAAGCTATGTTTAAAAGATGTAAGGATGGGGCTGGAAAGATGGCTCAGAGGTTAAGAGCACTGGCTGCTCTTCCAAAGGTCCTGAGTTCAATTCCCAGCAACCACATGGTGGCTCACTATCACCTGTAATGAGATCTGGTGCCCTCTTCTGGCCTGCAGAGATGTGTGCAGGCAGAACACTGTATACATAATAAATAAATAAATAAATCTTAAAAAAAAAAGAAAATATACGAAATGTTTACTTATTTAAAAAAAAAAGATGTAAGGATGGAAATGCCATTAGAAACTTTTATGAATGTATGTGAACACTCCAAGTCCTTTGTTTATATGGACTTGTAGACATGTAAAGTTGGTACTCTTGGACCATGGCAGTAGCCTGAATCGTCCCAGGCTGAAACTTCATGTGTGGAAGGAGTCACTTTGATGATTATCAGAATCCAGGGTAACAAACAGCATGCACCTCAAAACCAGGCCATACTTTCCTCCAGTAGGTTGCAAGTAGGACTGTTGAATAAATAATACAATTTTATTTCTTTGTAAGAAATCACCCTAGAGAAAAACCTAACAAGCTTTATAAATGACTTTAGTCCTGTATTTATAGAATCATCAAGAGTACTTGAATTTTTTGATCACACTTTATTACAGAGCATGGAGGACACTCATATTGTAATAATATTGGCAGCGCTGTAGCTTCATCAAGGCTTCAGATTATATCTCTGGTGAATTCCAGGGTCTCCTCTGTATAATAAACCACTAGCTGTATGGTTGCAGAGCAAAGTGCTACCCTTAGGGAATCAGGGCAGAGATTGATGTGGGCTATACTGGTTAGAAAAATGCACTACTCACTTCTGGAGCTAATGGACACACAAGAAGATATGTTCAAAGGCTAGATCATTTTCAAAAGAACAGCAACATCTCATTTCAGATGCCCGTCAACTCCTCCTGTCTGGTACACTTTTGGGAAACACCAAAACAAACCCAAAATGCCACTAGGGTAGCCAAAACAGGTCTCACAGAGTCAATGTACTGAAGTATAAATATTTTATTTCAAAGGACACCTCACTCTGAGTCTATTTATTCTAGCTTTGTTTAAAAGTTTGCGAAGAGTGATTATCTGGTCTCTTCATCCAAAGTTGAGTAGGGATGAATGACAAGTTCAAGAAAAAAAGCATGAAAGCTAGCCTGTTGGTAGCAGCAAGAAATTACAGGAACAGAATGAACCCAGGGAAGGAAAAAGGAATCTTCTAAAACCCAAGACCAAGAATTGCAAAGGCATCGCTCTGTAGTGCCATTGGTGAAGGACATCGATAATACTTAAGGAAGCCCTGGGTTGCTACAGTTTCTGCCATCTTTAACATTCAAATGTTCAACAACAATAAAAGGTTGACTTGAGGCTGTCAAAACGGCTCACTTGAATTCAGTTCCTGAACCCACACAGTAAGACAGAAACGGCTCCCAAAAGGTGGCCTCTGGCCTCTCGGTGTGGGCCGCGCATGCACATACCTCCTCCCCCATTCGTTTTTAAAAGGAAGATTAACTTGAATTGAAGAAGATCAGCATGTAGGAAATCAGAGAAATATGTCCAACATTCCAAGAAAGATCTTTACTTAAATGACTAGCATTTCTCTTATTCTTATTCAGCATAAGCCTCAATTATCTGGAAAATTCTCATGGAGAACTCAATTCCTGGGTAAAATCAGGAAAAACGTTATTGCACCCCTGTAACTGAAGTTTTGCATGTATGTTCAGTTTGTGCAAACATGAGAAAACAATCAATGTTCAGAGAGATAGTCATCCCTTTTTAATTATAACCCATTTCAGCCAAACTGTAAATATGGCCATACTTGAACACACATTGAAATAAACATGTTTAAGCATATTTATTGACCCATACCAACTCCTTAAGTTCATTTGATTCCAGTGTGAATTGCTTCCAAAGCACTTGCACCCCCCCCCTTTCTCTCACATATAACATAGGCTGAGCTAGACATTACCAGACAGAAAACAGAGCAACCAAAATATATCACTCATTTACCGCAAGCATATGGAGCACTCAAACATGTTTTAATCAGTGTGGTCCAAGTGAACCACAGAATGGCAACGCTTCACTTCCAGTAAATGCACATTAAGTATTTCCCATTAGAGAAGTATCAAGTAACAGTCTCGAAATCAGGCCTTTCCAAATGAGTTTTCTACTCAATAACCCTAATGCTTAAAAGGGTACGCATTATATGGTGCTTGGTAGCCCAGCAGGATATGATACTGGGCTACTTGGCAATCTGTCCTTCTCACATGCCTTTGATAGCAAGAAAACTTTCTCCCCCAACTCTGGTGGAAGAAGAGCCTGCCTTTATTGGGTGGCTTCTGTCAAGAGTTCCTGGTTAGGTGGAATGGCACTGTCTGTCCCAGGCACAGCAAAGGGGACAACCCTTGTGACCATTGCTCTGGAGGTGGTATAGAAAAAAAGAGAAAATAAGTATCTGCCTGTGACTATGAGTGCTTGGCAATTCCCAGCATCTGCAGGACCAGGGTTTGGGGAAAGCAAAAGATTAAAGAAGGAATCTGTGGCTAAAGACAAAGGAAACTATTAACCCTGATTCATCATCTTCATAATGACTATATTACCTGTTCCTTTTTACAGCACTTCATATGAATGAAGCCCTCTGCCAAGAATTTTACATGCATAGATGCTCTCATTTAATTCCATGAGGTAGCTATTATTTTTGTTCTTAGGGAAACAGAAGACTAAGGAGACTCACCCAAATGGTAAAATTACTATGTGAACCCAGCCATCTGACTCCAAACTCACTAATCCTTCCTCTTTCTGGCTTGTATCCTGCCATGTCCAGATGTCAGGTCCCCGATGTCCTCTCAATCTCCTTTTGTGTCATGCCCAAGGGCAGTGGGACAAGTAGAAGAGACCCATAGTTGAACTGTAGAGAAAGGACTCTCCTCGTTGTATCTGTTCTTATGCACAAGATCAGGCACCCAGATCCAGCTATCATCAGCTCGAGGAAAGTTTGCACAACACTGTGGTTTCTTATTAACCACCTGCCAATCATCCCAAACATGCCCGCCATGATCCTTTTTATCCCCCCATAAAGTAGATTCATTCTACTGAAACCATTCAGCATCACCTTCTTTTGGGCCCCAGGTCCCAGATCTTCATTCATTAACATCATCCTTTTCATTCTTTGTTCCATGGAAATGGGGCCAAAAGCTCAGGATGGCCAGGATGAAGACATGTGCCATCAGGAAAGAGGCAGTAGGACAACTGGTCACCCCTTCTGTGTGACATCTGTCCCATCTCTGCTCACCATTTGTTTTAAGCTTGGGGGGAAAGGAAGACCTAATGTGCTGTCCTTGTCAGTCTGACTTCCGGAGTCTGCTTTCTAGTCCTTGCCCTTGTTCATTAGGGACAGAGTCCATTCATTTACTTGTCAGCTTGGTGTTTTCTACTAAGATCTGAGCTGTTAGGTGACTTGCAGACTTAGGGGACCAGTCAACCCTAACCCCTATGCTCTCCTCCTTCCTGACTTACCAGCACACCCTTTTATTATAGTTGCCTTCTTCTTAAACCCATAAATAACCCTCAGCTTCCCGTGGTCTCTGCCAGGGTTGCCCCCTAGTTGAGGAATTGCTCCATGCCCCAGGCTCGTGGGAATCAACCTGAGCTAGCTAACTTTTCCCACCTCCCCCAACTTATCACCTACACCTTCAAAGCTGGCCCTGGCTCATCCCACACAATGGGTTGAGGGGAAGGGAGGGAAATCGGATCTTCTGGAGTCTGGAACAGCTAAGTGATTGGTGTGGAACCCTGGGAGCTAGAGGACTATCAAGGTCAGCCCCAGGGTGAAGAGCTGCTTGGGCAGGGCTAGGCCTGGGAGCTGCAGCCAGAAGGTCCAAGGGGTTGAACAGGAGTGAAAATGCTCAGGCCCGGGGTGAAGAGAGGTGGGAACCTGGAGAAGGAATGAGTCACACGGATAACATGGTGCCTGGAGCCAATCCAAAGGAGGGGCCTGGTCCAAGCAAGTCAAGGCAGGAGAAGCAGGAGTCTGAGGTGAGTCCAAGGGCAGATATCAGGGATGGGGAATAGGGAAGAGGAGGGGTACAGAGAGTCATCCTTAAAACAAGATGGGATGCGGGATGACACACAGGAGCTGAGTCTTCATTCTGCTATTTAGATAGCATTCTGTGTGTGTGTGTGTGTGTGTGTGTGTGTGTGTGTGTGTGTGTGTGTGTGTGTTGTGTATGTTGTGTATGTGTGTTTGTATGTGTGTGTTTGTGTATGTATGTGTATGTTGTGTGTGTACGCTGTGTGTATGTGTATGTTGTATGTGTGTTTGTGTGTGTATGTGTGTATATGTTATGTATGTGTTTGTATATGTGTGTGTGTGTTTGTTATGTTGTATGTGTGTTTGTGTATGTTGTGTGTATGTGTGTGTTTGTGTATGGGGTGTGTGTGTGTGTGTGTGTGTGTGTGTGTGTGTGTGTGTGTGTGTGTTCTTTCTAGAAGCCTGGCAGTACACGGGGTATAAAAACACTGAGTGGTTTCTGCTACTTCTCTCTGGTCTGAGATGTTGATTGGAATGCTTCTCCAGAACAGATGACTTTACCTTTGCCCCGTGACTATTTCTCTGACAATAAGTTAGGTGGCAAACTTGGGCTCAGATCCTAATTTTCCTGGTTAATGGGAAGTTGAACTGTATTTGATTAGTATGTACTCAAAAAAGAACACATCCGTATTGTCCCACCTGATATCACATGAGCCTGGACAAATTAGCATGCTTCTTCATGCCTTGGTTTTCTGTAAAAGGCAGGTGACAGCATCAGTCAGTGGCAATTAGATGAAGATACACATTTTAAGATCTTTGGTATAATGTCTTCTACCTAGTAAACCTCAATAAATATCAGTCATAGTTATCTTCCATTTTCAGTAAGTAATAATCACTTCAGTATGAATTTGACTCTGAATGTTCCTGACCAAGCAACACACAGAACCTACTCAGTGGTCCAAAGCACAGAGTAAAATGTGTTCTGTCTCTAACTACAACTGCAACAAAGCACATGCTTAAGATTCAACGTGATCTTTGAATCCCATCTTTACTGGCAAATAAACTCATCCACAGCCCTGAGCCTCATCCACCTATCAATAAGCTAAGGTTGACAATACCAGCAGACTCACCTGTGAGGTATGAGCATAACACACGATCCATGTGAGTGCATGAGGAATGGAGTCCTTATGGGCAGAGGTCTCAGTATTGATTTGGGCCTGTTCTGGGATTACAGCTCCCAGCATGAGGTCACACCAACTCTTCCACAGGAAGAATGTTAAACCCCTTTGTCTGTTTATCCCGAGCTCTTCCAGACCCTAGGATGCCTCTTGCTGAGAGGTCCTGGGTTTTACTGCACTGCCTGCCATTGGCTAGTTTGGGTGAGAGGTTGGTTGTTCCATTTCATGTCAATCTGCAAGGTGATGTGACTTGGAACAACTCTGATATGCTTGTGGCTTTTGAATTTCAGATTAGGAAGGAATTCTTGGCAGGAGGAGATTTTTCTCATCTAAAATAGAACAGCTCTATTTATTTATTTGAAGGCTCCTTAGGTTTGTGGACAGGCGGCTCTCAAGAAGGAGATGGTTGATGGTTTCAGAAGAGGATCACACTGAGGCACAATGAGAACATTTTCTTCCATTTGCAGATGGATCACAGAACTTGGTGCGAAGAGCCTCCAAGACAAGACGCACAGTGGGCACAAAGGAGGCCAGTGTCTGGAGGTGCTTGCCTGAGGTTGGTTGGCCTGTTCCTTTTCCAAGGATGGAGCTGATTGATACCAACAGCCCTGCGGCCAGGTTACATGTTGCTACTACAAAACTTGTTATGTCATCTCAGAGAAAAATATCTGCACAAACACGCCAACTTTCTTCAGTAAAATCAAAGGCCCATGCCTCCCTTTCATCTTTCTGGCTCTGTGGAGCCCCGGCTCCCAAGTTGCCACATGTGGCTCGCTCTTGGCATCGAGATGGGTGGGGTTTATCAGCTCAAAAGATGGGGATCACGCCAAGATGCACGAACTGCACTGGCCACATGTAAGCTGCTACAGTCATTAAATTTACACTAGAGGACACGGAGAGGGACGAGGGCAGCTTCCTTTTGGCTGACCCTGTAGTATAAGGGGGAGGGCATTTTAAATGACTGGGTTTAAGAAAAGCTGCTGAGCTCAATGGGCTGATCAAGTTTGGGATGTCTTTTTTTCCCTTTGATATTATAGAATGCATGACTTCAAGGTGATTTTTTTATGGTATTTATGGCCACTTGCTCACAAGCCCAAGAAGAAAATTAGAGCTGGGATTTGGGGATTTTTCTGTCTCATGCAGCACCACTTCTCACTCCTAACCCATTAGGAGTTCTTGTGATATCCAATTTTAAGACCTCCAGAAGGCCCTGCTAGAAGGAAATTATTCATTCCCCTCTCAGCCTAGGCTGAGACATACTGGTCTTGGCCCAGGAAATAGATGGGAAGAAATTAGTATTTCCACATGTTCAACTACCAGCCAGTGTCTCAGCCTCTTGATGAGCTGTCATATACTGGATCTATAAGCCCGTGTCCCTCCTAACAGTACCACCTTCCTAGGAGGTAGCTGGTACTCGAACAATGACAAATGTCACCGTTTTTTTGTTGGTGAGTTGCTGTGGTGAACCAGCAGGTGACCTTGAGCCATGTGCTTAACCGTCTCTAGAGGAACGGCAGCTTGAGGCTGCCCATCTTTCCTGGTTCCTTCTTGAGGCTCAGTGGAGCAGCCGTCAGCAATACCCAGATGAACTCACTAAACTCAGGAGCCTGATGCCAGGGCGAAAAGAGAGAAATGATGAAAGACCGGAGAAGCAGCGAGTTAATGAGGAGAGGGAGCCAGTGTGAAGGGCCGCTCTTCTCTCTCCTTGAGTGTGGGAAAGTGGTTTATCCCTGCCCTCTCAGCTACCCCTTAATGATATTCTGAGCACTAATAAGAGGCCTGGCATCTACAGCTAATTCCTCTGATTAAAAACTCTTCTCTCTGAATAGAAGTCTCAGCAAGGGAGTGGTGGGGATGGTGGATGCCAGTGCACAAGGGAGGGTCTGAAAGTGAGCCCCAAAGAGCAGCCATGCTGAAGATGGTGGAAGATTACCAAGCATTGACTGGGCACTCTCTAGTCTGGAGCTTGAGACAGGCCTCAAAATGACCTGATGGAGTAGATTTAATCCACCTGGCGCTGTAACAAAGTACCGTAGATTGAGTGGTTTACACACAACAGGAATTAATTTTCTCACGGTTCCAGAGGCTGAAGCCTGGTGGTGCAAGAGCAGTCAGGTTTGGGGTTCACAGCCTCTTCGGGAGTGCACACTAGTGTCTTTTTGCACTCTTGTACAGTATAAAGAGAAGCAAGAAATACCGTGTCCTCTCCCACATTATTTTGTTTTTCCAGATCAGATCCCACACTGTAGCCAGGCCTACAACTCCCTATGTAGAACAAGTTGGCCTTAAGTCAGGCCAGTCCTCCTGCTTCGGTGTCCTGAGTGCTGTGGTTGGCAGTGTGAGCATCCCACCCACTCCTCCTCCTGTTTTATAATGGCATTACATTAATCCTATGAAGATAGACCTACCCTTATTATTTCACTTAATATTCTTCCAAAGTCCCTACTTCCAAATACTATCAGATTGGGGTTAAGATTTCAACAGGGGAATTTTGAGAGAACACATTCAGTCCATAACGGAGGTAGATAAAATTTTGATCCCTGAGCTGGGCGGTGGTGGCGCACACCTTTAATCCCAGTACTTGGGAGGCAAAGGCAGACGGATCTCTGTGAGTTCGAGGCCAGCCTGGTCTCCAGAGCGAGTTCCAGGAAAGGCGCAAAGCTACACAGAGAAACCTTGTCTCAAAAAAACAAAACAAAAAACAAACAAACAAACAAACAAAAAAATTTTGATCCCTGGCCGCTGTAAGGAAACAAGGCACAGAAACAGTAATAATAACTTAAGGCCTCACAGGCAGTAAGCAGTTGAGCTGCCTTCATATCCATATCATCTAGCTCCAAACCTAGGCTTATAACCACTGCCCACTGCCCACTGCCCACTGCCTGCTGCCTTCCCTTTGAATCTGTTACAGCCCCTGGCTCAACTGCATCCTGCTGAAGCTCTTTCTGTGAAGTAGAGAAAATTATGTGGATAAATTTTGTTTCAGAGGCCAGGAGCCTCTCCAATACATTCTGGCTAGTAGGAATCTAAAAAATTCAGGATGAATAGATCTGGAGAGGTTTCTGTGCCCAGCCCCTGGACCTCCCTCACCCCACCACTCCTCATGCTCGGTTGCTCATCTCACTACTTCCTCTGGAGGAGTACTTTGGGACTTCAACACAAATGGCCATCCTGGCAGCGTAAACCACTGTAGAAGGTCTGTGGGCTTGGCATTATGCCAGCCATCCCTGGAGGCTAATTTATAATGTGATGCAGCCCAGATGAGTCCATCTGCAGGCATGTCACCTGCAGTTGTCAGAATTCTACAGTCCCCCCACAGCCCTTCCTCAGTCTTCAGTCAGGGTTGGAGTAAAGGGCAGGGTGCTTGGACCCAGAGAGAGCTACTCAAGGCAGCCAGCAGCACTCCGGCTTGTGGCAATTAGCAGAGTTCCTGTGGCTCCTTAAGTGATGTTGACGGACCCTTGTCTTTCGTTAAACTGCCTGAGAGCCGACCCCTTGATGGATCCCAGAGGGAAAATCAAGGAGGAGAGAGTTTACTGTCAGACACAGCCTACCAGCCACCAACTTCAGAATCACCTAAAAAATGATAATTAAATATTTCTCCAAGGAGCAAATTAAGATAAATACCCTAAGAGTCATTCCGCATAGATCTGTCTAGAAAATGTCCAATTAGCATGATATATATCACATTTCAAGGACTCAGGGGACTCTTTTTTTAAAAAAAAAAATGTTGTTGATACTCCAAACTTCTATGGAATCCTTTTTCTTTTTCTTTTTACATGTTCGGGAACAATCTGCTTTCTCAAGAGAAGCACCAGGGTATAATTTAGCAGACCAAAATCCTGTTCCAAGTCTGATTCTGAGAGGGAATGACTTCTTGAAAGCAGACAGAACTGAGGTTGATTTAGAACAGTGAATGGAACCGGATTAACTGGACAGAGCTCATTGTCAACTAAATCTGTGCCTACTGGTGGGTGATTAGGACAACCTTCCTGCATTTGCCTTCCTGTGAGAAAGAAAAGGAGCAGCCACTTTTTCTGGAAAGAAAGGAATGGTCCCCTTGTGCTGTTTTTTTCCACTGGCCTTCTAGAAGGTCCATCCAAGCAGACTTCCAGATAAACATCCCTTGGAGTAGTTTTATTCCAGGGGATTTAAAGTACTTGGAGTTGATCCTTGAGTGAAGTCCTTTACAAGTCCCACCTCGTTAATCCTCAGTGAGAGGGTGAGCTTTACAATTGAGCCATTATGTGGATGGGGAAAACTGACTGGGGAATTTTATGGCAACCGTGAAGGGCTAGAGATCCAGCCCCCAGGGCAGAGCTTCCCCCAACCTGGCTGCATAATGCTTTAAGACTATGAAGAATCCGCATTTTCTCAAAAGAAAATTCAGTTTCCTAAGGACCAAAGGTGGACCCAATTTTCCAACCTAAGGTTTTCAAACACCTCTCACATACCAGATCAAGAAAAGACCAATGCACTGCAGAATGGATCTTTATTTGGGTGTCTACAAGGAAAATGTGTCTAAAGCACATTTGGGGAAATTAAGAAAACAACAGGTAATGTCTTTGACACGTGAAATGCCTACCAAGATCTTTTTCCCAGCCCTGATCAAGGTTGATATAAAAATATGCTGCAGGGAGCGGAGACGAGACAGTGACTTTTCATCTCAATGCAAACTCCTCACGTTCAACATAGGGACTGCTTCACCCGTTCACCCGCCCTGCTTTTAGCCAGGAATAGATCATTTCTTACCCATCACGGAGAGGAGCATGGCAGAGTCCTCATTATCTCTTACCCATGCTTTCCAAATCAATCAGCTCCCTGCTATACTGCTGAGCTTTTTAATTTAAATGTCAGCTCAAGTTAGAGTTGTGCTTTCAAAAAAAAAAAACCGAGAGCCTCACTGACTTTGGTTTTGTTGGCCCGTCTATCACTTTTGGTTGACAGTGTTAAGTTCTAAGACTTCGTGCTGATACCGTTCCTAAAAACCTGGATTTGGTTCAAAAATTAGGATGCTCCAAATTACCTTTGTCTATAAAGTGCCACTTCTCAGAATGTCGAAACGGTGACTAAGTGCTTTGTCACCTTGAGATGACATTGTATAAAGTACCCTAAAAAGCTGGTGCTACCTGTGATATACAGTCTTTCTTTAATGGCCCTCTGCTCCAACGTCTTCCCCTTTCCTATGGTATTTCTAATTTGAGGAGGGGGGACAATTGTAATATTTCCCTTTCTTTAAAATGGATGTGTTAATGATGGATGGTGGTGGCGCACACCTTTAATCCCAGCACCTGGGAGGCAGAGGCCAGTGGATCTCTGTGAGTTCAAGGCCAGCCTGGTCTACAGAGCGAGATCCAGGACAGTCAGGGCTGTCCTGTCTCAAAAAAAGGAAAGAAAGAAAAAAGGAAAGGATGTGTTCCAATAACCCAGGAGACAGAGTCCCAAGTTGATTATAATAGAGCAGTCTACCCTCAATGACTTTCAAGCTTGCTCATTCCAAACTAGCTACCTAACACTAGGATTTGATTGACATTTCCTAGTGGACAGTCTCATTCATAGCATGGTCTTTCATTTGCCCACATCTTCTGCCCACTGAACACCAGGACTTCTTAGCAGTTCTTGAGGTATTGGTTCTCAGAACATGATACCCTAAAGTATGGCATGGTGGCTTGCTGTATACTTTGAACTGACAGAGACTGGAAGGACCTGGGAAGCAAGATATTACTAATTTCCCTTTGTCCCTTTCCTTCCCCAACATGAGCCACAGAAACCAAATCTTGTTTTCCCCCAAGGCAGGTTATGGAAACTAGAACTCAGCTCCAAAGCAAGCCAAAAGGCCACACTATTCTCTTCTCTTCACACTTTTTTTTTCTCATTTCAGGGTCCTTGCTTATTCGTGGGAAGAAGAAAATTGCAGAGACCAAGACCCCGAATGGACAGACCTTTCTGGCTCCCCGCCCCCAATCTGCCCACTCTGACACACCTCATTGGTCAGTTCTGTTTCTCCATGGCTGTCAATTTTCCATAAGACCTAAGCACAAAAGCACAGTTTTCCCTGAACTGGAGGGTCTTCAATTCTCAGGCTGCCACACCATGTAAAACTTTGAGTAAACAGATAAACTTGTTATGCTTTTCTTTACTACCCTGTCCTGCGGCGGTGGTGGTGTCTGGGACTTACAGTGGTCTAGGAGAGGCAGTCCATATATCAATCCTTACTCTGACAACCAAAAATATGTTCACACACTCCCCAATACCTCCTCGGTGAGGTATAGTGCGCCCTTATTGAGACCAAGTTAAATTAAATCAAAAACTTCAAAATCCTAACATCAGACAAAAACTCAAAACAGATTTTGCCTGTGACAACCTCCACACCTGGACACTCAGAACACTTCTCCCTACGTCAGCTCCTACAATTGTACATCCATTCGGGTAGTTCATTTTATTGCTGCTGTCTACCGTTTTGATGCTTCCTGGGGTATGGGTATTCTTTCACTGCTGATATAGGTCTTGCCCTGGCTACATAAACAGTGTCCTTGTGGATGGTAGATTTCATAGGATAGGTACCTTATTGTGTCCCCATGCTAAGCAGAGTCCTGGGCATGCTAGACAGCTATTCACTTTTTGCTGATAAATGATTTATGTATAAATAATCCAAGGGAACTAAATCCTGGACTATTGAGTAAGAAATACAATACATTATAATTTTTCTCATCTTCATAGGTTGATTGATGGGTGCTAGTATATGAATATCTGCCTTCTGCCCCCATTTATATATTGAAAGTATAACCAAGGTGATATTAGGGAGTGAGGCCTTATATTCTTGTCCTTATGAAGGAGACCCTTGACACTTGCCATACCTCTTGTGCCTTGTGAAAACAAGCCTGACAGAGCCATCTGTGAACTAGAAAATTGGAAAATTTTCCAAAATTATTGAAAATAAGCCTCTGTTGCTTAGAACCCACCAAGGCTCTGGTATTAGTTGCTAGTGATGCAAATGCCCTCAGACTATGCAGTGTGATAGTGGGTTGTGTCTGCAACACCATGGCCACTGGGAAGCTGGGTCCTTTTGGTCCTACCAACATATGGAAAGGTATACTAGAAACTAGAAGGACAGTAGTTAATTCTGTTACTGGGCTAACAGGTATATTAAAGTGATGGAAATTAAGTGTGCAGACACATAAGTACACACACATGCCACTTTACACACATACACACACACACACACACACACACACACACACACACACTCACAAATGAAGAATGTATGCCAGTGTTTGCTAAGAATAAAACATTTCCTCAAAATTGGATGACTGGAGTAGGGAAGTAAATTTTTCCTTTTGAATCAGTTCCTATTTTTATCCCCATTGTTCCAAAGTTTCTGATGTTGCCTTTTTACCAAATCAGGAGTCCCTTCAGCAACATCAAACCACTGATGTTGTTTCTTCCTCATGGCCCAGTTTCATTTTAAGACATCAAACCCAGAATATACATCCCCTTTCATCTATATGTGCTTAGAAAAAAGAAAAGGTGGGCAGACTTATATTCTTCAAAGATCGGTTTTCTTATTCATGATAAGAGGCCTAGAAATCACAGCTGAGTCAAAGGGCAAATCCAACTTCTTTCCACTTCTGTGGCCTCACTGAAAGTCTCATCGCATGAATTCAATGCAGACAACCTTCAAATGACAGGAGAAATGAGAAGCAAAACTAGTTTGACAATCAAGTTTCAGAACAATAGAGCTTTAGGTCATCTGCAGAAATAAGGACAGTGACAAATTCCCATGGACACAGTTTGTTCCTTCTCTGGCTCTCTGAGTTTCAGTAGCACGCAACTGAAAAACAGCTGACCTGCTCTAAGGTATGAGTGTCTCCTGAAGATGGTACTTAGTTTAAAGGGAAAGATGGAAGAAGGAAGGAGAGGTGAGGAAGGAGGGAGAGAGGGAGAGAGAGAGAGAACCCACTTCATTTATGCACCAAATCCCTCACACAATCTCTTGTGACAGGGCAAGCCTGGGCATTAGGAGTTTCTAGGGTGCCTGTCTGGCTAAAGCCCATGCACACGAGCAATCACCAAGGATTGGTTAAGAGCATGTGCCCTCACCCACCAACACACACATCTGCAACCCCTCAGACCTTACAGCAGCCTAGTACATAATTACATGTGGACCTGCTTTCCACAGGCTGTGGCCAGGAAGAAGCTGAGTTTCGGCCACCAGGGTAATGAGCCCCGCCCCACCCCCACACCAAAACAAAGTTCTTCTATGATGTGCTACTCGACTTCAGACAACTCCACTTCTACTGCTGTGAGACAAAGAAGAAAGGATGCCAGTCCAAGTAAAATTGCTGCCTCATCTCCCCCAGAAGAAAAGTCTAGCAATGTTTCAAGCCATTAACCACTCCCTGCCGACCAGGAGGAGGCAGTGTGGGGATGCTACTCAGAGGGACCACTGGACAGGATGCAAATGGACCCCAGTTTGCTCAACACAGACCTCATCTTGATACTAACATTTTATTCAGGTTAAAGTAAACAATACAGTGTTGTTGTTGTTGTTGTTTTAATTTTAATCAAAAGGTTTAGTCCACACTGAAATCAATATTCCCCAAAGGAAACCCGAACCAGACTGATGCTAATTCACTCTCTAATTCTGAAAGTATCCCATGACAATTCGCCCATGACAGTGGACAAGCCAGTCTCCCTCTGGATAGTCAGTGCACCGATAATAGTACCCCTAGCAGTCTGGATGACTAATTTAACTCCAGCGTGTAAACTTGGCCTCCCTGCTAGGCAATTTAAAAACCATTTACAGTCCAGTTTGATTTTCAGGTCTTTAGACAGATGGGTTTTCTGAACCCACTGATACAAGAACATGTTTTTGTATATCCCTGTGCCTCTTATAAATCAGACCAAGAAAGGAAGACTGGATAGACCACTTCAAGTAATTGTTCTATCTGGCCTGGGTGGATGAGAAATTCAGTGGTGTCAGCAGGGTTATTGGTGGTGAGATTTGCTGGAGGAAAGGTCACGTGGCCAGCACCTTGACTGTTGTATCCCATCTCAATTTTTCTCCTCTCTCACGTACAAACACACCCTCTTTAATTACTAACAGCAAACAGCATATTCCACACACTTCACAACATCTGTTCTAGCCTTAATTAATCTCTTACACTGTCTCCATAGCAACGGTGCTTAGCAGGCTCAGACTCCACATTAGAAAATCTTCCTGCAAGTGAGTGACTCAAAATACGGCCTTAACCAAGATACGTTTACATTAATTCCAGTGTCAGATCTAATGAGAACTTTGCAAGCAGAGGTTTTGCCTGGAAGGATCAAATTATATAATCACCATGGTAGAAACAACAGCTTTAAACTGGGAATAGAAGAAAAGGCTTTCTTTTTTCAAGGTATTGCAAAGTAAAGAAGAATAAAACCTGCATCACTACCTTATGCTGCAAGAAATTCCTGTGCTAAAAAGATTGATGACCTTGGCTATTGTTTGCAGGGTGGTTAGGGGAACACACGTATTTAAAAGTACATCTTCAAGGGATGTTTTCTGAGCCTTGGCTCCTCCGATGTTAATTAAAAGCCCATTGTCCTTTGCTGGCACCTGCCAATGTCTTACGCCAGTCACAGTTCACCTTGCCAGCTGTGGTGAGGCGGACCCAAGCTTTCCAAGGAGGCTGTGTGGCTGCCAAGGAAAATGGCAAGCACATTTCTGAAAGTCAGTTTTAGCTCCCTGGCCCATGCAAAATGCTCTTGTTGATGCTGGCTGTGTTTGTGTTTATATTTGAAGCTGTTATGTTATAGATTGAAAAAATAAGCTCTAGAAAGTGCCCAGGAAGCCTGCGTGGTATCAGGGCCCTTAGACCTCAGCCATGGTGTCCGGGCCCTTGGGCAAGAGATATGGAGAACACAGGAGAAAAAAGGAGTCAGGCATTTACCCACAGTGGTATTTCAAATCACACCAACATCCATGGTTAAATGTTTAACTTGAGTTGTTAACCAGAAGTAAACCATTCCCATTCACCGAGCATCCAGTTCCTCTCCCTTCACTGCCCCCTTCTACACACAGGCAGACAACACAATGAAGTCATCTGAGGAGAAAAAAGGGAAAAAAGCAGAGACAAACTAATAGGTAAGTTAACAATGAATTTTAACAGACAAGTAAGGTTTCTTTCATGAAAAAAGGGGGGACCTCCAATAAGCACTTGGACAAAGGAAGCTTTCTAAACTTTCCCTGGAGCCAAGACTCCATGGCTCCCTGGGCACAGTTGACACCTGGATTGGCTAGAGATGGAGGTAAACTGATCAGCATGGCTGCCAGACCCATGAATAAAAATTCACTGAGCGGATGGGAGCTGGGACTTTTGCAAGAATAGGGGACATCTCTTTAACACAACTGTAGAGGCTAGTAAAATTAGCAAAGAACGTCTTGGTTGTTGGCGATATTTAAAACTCTCGACTTGCCACCTTTCCAAGAGTTTTATCGGTGGGCAGATTACTGGAACTCAATTAATACCATGTTGAAGTTTCTCAGCCATGAAACCTCTGCAAACCCAATGAACCATGATCCCACTTAAAATTACCCCACCATAAGCTATGTGCAATCATCCACTTGAAGTGACTGCCATAAACCCAGGAGCCAGAGGCAAAGAGATGTAATGGATGGGGTTCCGGTTTCTGTTCTGGAGACGCTGGTCTGAGACTTCCAAAGACTCTTCATCCATTCCTTCCCTGTGGAGCTTGAGGCTCTTCCTCCAAGCTCAGCATCATGGGTCTTGGACGTCTTCCAGGACACAGGAACGTGAACTATGAAAAACTGAAAAAGGCCTCTGCTGTTTTGTTTCTCAAACACACTCCTACGTGCCTCTTCCTCACCCCTGTTACCTGCATATGTCACTTTTGGAGTGCTTGCTGTGTGCCATTTTCTGTCCTTGGCTCAATTTGTACACTTCTCACTACGGTTCTGCAAGGTATGGTTTTTTTTTGCCAATATCCCCACTTTATAGAGAGGCAACTCAGCCCAGAAGCAAAGCTGAAGGGTGTCCAGCTGGCAGCAGGCTCCTCTCACGTTGGACTCCAGGAGCATAGGAGTTGCCTCGTGTTAGTCCATGCTCTGCAAATGGGACCTTAGGGGTTGTGGAAGCCAGTGCTGTTGGAAAATCTTCAGGAAGCAGAGCTTGGGTCTGTTTGGCTTTCCAGTGTCTTTTGACTGCCTCTCTCACTCTGGGAAAAGTGACTTGTTAGTCACTTCTCTGTTGCTGTGTTAAAACCATGGCCAAGGAAACTTACCGAAGAGTTTATCTGGGAGCATGGTGCCAGAGGGGACAAGAGTCTCTCACGGCAGCCAGGCACGGTGGCAGGAACAGGAAGTTGAGGACTCCCGTCTTGAACTATAAGCTTGTGTCAGAAAGAGCAAACTAGAAATGGCAGGAGTCTCTAAACTCTCAAAGCCTGCCTCCAGGAACGTGTTTCCTATAGCAAGGCCACACCTCCTAAACCAAACAGTACCGCCAACTGGAGAGACCAAGTACTTGAGTGCCCAAGACTATGGGGGACACCTCAGCCAAACCACCAGGGGGATATCTGTGCAGAGGAGCCAGTCAGGGAAGAACACTGATTTCTTCATGTCAACCATAAGATTCTGGAATCTTCTACCATGTGCCTCCTCCCTCCCTTTCTTTCTCGTTCCTTTTCCTTCTGCGTGTACCTCTAATGACATATGAAAATGGGATCTGGAGGCAGGAGAGGAGTTGACAGAGAGAAGGACACAGAAGAACGAAGTGAGACCACTTCTTCCCCTTCCCTTTCCTTTCAGAGTTCCACCTAGTGGGTCGTCATACACAGTCTCAGTCTCATCCCAAAGAAGCATTCTGAAGCTCTCTGTGGAATGCATTCCAGGCTGCATCCTCGGGGGACCCCAGGGACCCCTTTGCTTCTTTTTCATTACAACTTAGGACCACGGAGGCAGACATGCCGATGCCCATTTGACTAGACTCCACTGGTAGAGGTTGGTATAGAAAGGGGAGAAAGTGATGGGGATTTCATCACAATTTAAGAGCATGCTCATATGGAAACAGATATTCCTCTCCACTCCATAGTTGGGTCTTTTGCAGAACCTAGTCAGTTACCAGGGTAAGATGGGCAGGATTTCCTTGTTCCCCTGCTACATGTATAAGGGTGATTGAAGAGGCAAAGTGAGACCACTTCACAGGACACCTAATCCAGGAGAAGAAACTCATTATGGGTACTTCCAATGCCTCCTACAACATCTCTGTCTTCTCATTTTATATAGCCAGACCTAGTACTTGCCCCGCCCCCACTTGCTGGAAATGTCTTCACTACCTTCTCTCTCTATTATGAAAGCCTCAGGCATCTCTTTCCTTAGCAGCAGCCCCCCGCCAAGTCCCACATATACTGGCCCCCAGCAGTCTCTTCCTGTGAGTTCTCATAGCAACCTGCACGTCTCCAGGTCACTTTCCGTGCCGTTGTTAGGATCTACTCACGTGCTGGTGCAGCTGTGTGGACTTGTTCCTTTTCATTTCATCGCTGACAGACTGCTTGGCCCCTTCCAGACAGTCAATAAATGTTTGTTGAATACATGAGTATTAGGGATGCAAATAAGATGTAGGTTTATCTTCTGGGAACTGACTCCAATGCCATTCCGAGCCATCTCCAAGTACTCATATTCTCCATTCACAGTTTCTGGGGCTAAGCTGAGCAATTACTACCAGATTTTTAAAAGTGGCCATAGATGACATATATTTGGGTGACTACGATGCCCTAGACCCTGTTCTAATCACATTGCTTCATTGTTTAATCCTCACAACAATCCCATAAGGTAATTATCCTAATTTTTATAGATGAAGGATGGGAGAGGTAAAGCAGAATATGAAGGACATAGGCCAGTTAAGTGGAACATTTGCTTCAACACCCGTTCTCTCAATAGTCAAGCACTGTTGCCCCTCGGTGGGAAAGTCAGAGAGGGCAGACCTCAAGTTCCACAGGAAGGAATACCTACTCCTTTTTATTACCTGTTATCTCGTGACTGAATTGTGCTATCTTCTTAACTTACATGGCACGCTTATGTGCACACACACCCCATACACACACACACACACACACACACACACACACACACACACACACACACACCCCTCCTTAGCAGCAAGCGGGTTTGTTAATTTTCCTGAATGAACAGGGCTCCCACTGTGAGTAGGCTAGAAGGTGTATGGATAGAGCAGTTACACAGCCTGATGAAAGGCAGAACAACAGACTGGAGATGATGCATAAATTCATGCTGCCTGGAGGGGGCAGCACAACACGCTTCTCATTCCGGGACATAAGGATGACTGCCTCCTTTAAGATTCAACTTGGGGGGCACAGCAGGTCCTCGTCGGGGACACTTACCTGGGATCTGGGAAACAGTGGTCTTCTCAGAAGATTAATGAATTTGGGTGGGAGTCAACAATCTCTGTTGAGTTCTGTCTTAGCCTGTTCAGGTTACTCTAACAAAATACCATGAGCTAGGTAGTTTATGAAAAATAGACTTTTATGTCTCAACACTCCAAGTGCTGGAAAGCCTGAGAGCAATGTGTTAGCAGATGTGGTGTCTGATGTGGGCCAATTTCCTGGGTTACAGAAAATGTCTTCTTGCTGTGCCCTCCATCTGATAAAGGGACTGTGGACTTTCCCCAAGGTGCCTGTTAATAAGCGCATTAACTCCATTTCTGTAGGCTCCACCCTTATGATTCAACCACCTCACAAAGCCCCATGTTCTGCTGCTATCAGACAGAGGTAACAATGCATTTAACATAGGAGCCATTCCAAGGGTAGAGGATGTGTGCTCATGAAAGACATGTGAAAAGGAAGAACTTCCCAAGGAAGCTTGGACATTTAACTGCATCCGTTAAAACATCAAAATATTAAATAAGAGAATGGCCAAAATGAACCTACAAATACAAGTCTCTCAAAAACTGCCCAGGCTGTTCCCAAGCAGCTGTATGAAGAATCTGGTTTTCAGGGCGTGAAAGTCAGTTGAGCACAGATTTTAAAGCAGAACCCATGGGGATTTTAACATCTTTCCATATATTTACTATTTCCATTTCCACTGTCATGAAAAAAAAAAGAAGATATTTATAGTTATCAGAGCAAAGATTTATACCGAAATAATCCTAAGCTTTCCATTCAAGGGTTATAGGATTCTGAGGTCAACTTTGTGGAGCTAGAAAAAGATTCTTCTTCCTAGGTATCTTTTGGGGTAAGGGAGGGGGTGGAATATGGCATTTCATTAGGAGTCTGCCTTGGGGGTAAAGTGACAGGGCAGAGTTTTAGGAAGTGTATGAATTTTAATCGCCATACATTCTGGGGAAAACTTAGTCACCGAACTTTTAAATGCACTTTAAGCATAAGATGTAGCAGGAGCTAGAAAAGTTACCCCCCAAAAGAGATTCTTTAAAACCTTAAAATTTGACGTGTGTAAGTGAAAATAGAACGTAGAGACAATTTATCACTTCAGGAAAAGTAAGTTGGGATCCGAGTGACTTCTCTTCCCCTCACATCATGTCTCCCCTGGTCATTGCTGCAAGCCGGGATGAATGAATGGGCCCCCTTCCTTTTCAGTTTCCATAAGGACCTGTGTGTGTGTGTGTGTGTGTGTGTGTGTGTGTGTGTGTGTGTGTGTATGTGTGTGTGTATGTGTGTGTGTGTGTGTTGTGTGTGTTGTAGTGTGTGTGTGTGTGTGTGTGTGTGTGTGTGTGTGTGTGTGCAATGCATGTTTTGCTATGGTCTTATGCTTAATATTAAAGTTTACAGAGGAAAATAATGCGGTAAAAGGTATTTATTGACACTGACCAAAACATATACAAATATTTCTGAAGGACAAGATGAGAACATTTCCTGGTTTATTTTCTCACAGAGATCCACAGTACTCTAGAAGCAACAAGGGCCACTTGTTCCTCTGTAGAAAAGCCCAGGCAGGCAACAAATTTCACCAAGAGCTAGCCATTCTTGTCCTGAAGAACTGTAGGGGCGAGTTCTTTGCAGTGAGTGGCAGTCCTTGGCCAGCTCTCTCTTGGAGTTTCACTATTTACAGCAAAAGGGACTGGAGGGAGCCCCTGGGCTGGGCTAGAAGATGCTGCTGATAGAGACTCAGAACCCATCAGCATCAGGACAAGAAAGTGAGCCACAGAGTGAACGGCTCAGGTCCCAAGTATTTCCAGACTGTGTTCCAACACAGTGCCTGCCCGGTCAGAACAGATTCTTAGACAGGACACATGGGTTGCATGGTGAGGGTAACAGCGTTCCAACTCTGAAGCCCCAGACATTCATACACAAGAGCAAAGAGAGAAAAGCCCTTTCCCATATCTACCTCTGCCCTTGGGGTTATGGGGCCACCGTCATGGGCAATTGCTGTGACAGCGGTTCACCCCTGGCAAAGATCATTCCCTAAATCCAAATGGCTTCGTCTTTATCTTGAACGGCATTTCACACTCCAGATGAATGGCTACAAAGTGCAATATGGAACTTCAAAGTCAAACATCTTTCTCATATCCTTCGGCTTACTCAAGGTAAGTTTCTCCTCTAGAAACTTGAAAGTGTGTGAGACAAGTTAAAGATGCTACACGCAGAGCTGTTTTTCAATAATTTAATTATTAGACTCATGCCCAAAAGAATGAACTTGCATGAAATATTAAATATTCTTCTTAAAGCAATTTGGGCACAGACAATCACACACACAAGGACTGGGGCCCAGGGAAGGTTGTCCCCAAAGTGCCAATGTTTTTGTTGTTTGCTTGGAAAAAATAAATGAGCATGTAATCAGAGGTAAACAATGTTTTCTTCAGCTCCATCTCCAGCATCCCCACCATGCCTAGCCACCATCGGAACCATTAGTTTTGCTTCTGTTGTGGGTGTCTGTGGCTGAGGGCCGTGTTGACTTGTGTCCTGGGGATCCGGGGATTCACTCTGGAGGGAGTTGAAATCTGCAACAGAAGGACATCATAGGTTACAGGGGACTCCACTCGGGATCCACAAGGCAGATGATGCTTTGCCTCAGAATCAGAAAATACAGTGGCTTCATGGTCAGCCAGAGAGAAAATGCCCAAGCCCCCGAAGAGAGGAACACAGTAGCTATCTAATGATGTCATCAGAATTCAATTGTGGGCACAAACATCTCCTTTGAGTAAAAATAACCTTCATGGAACACACTTAAGGAACTGGCAGGTGCAGGAAGAGTGGTCCCATTCATCACTGCCACCAGAGAAAGGGATTCCACTTGATTTTGGAAGTCAGGTCTTGAAAATGAAGATAGCCCTCTATGTGTCATAACCATGTATGTATCCGCACTGCATCTTCCTTCAGAATACCTCAAGACTGGTCTCATGCTGCCTGGCAGTACACATCTTTAATCCCAGCACTTGGAAGGCAGAGGCAGGTGGATCTCTATGAGTTCAAAGCCAGCCTAATCTACAGAGTGAGTTCCAGGACAGCCATGGAACCTGTCCCCCGCCCCCAAAAATATGGTCTCAAGATTCCATCTATCTGTGGCTTAAATAGTGTGGACAAGGGGTAGGAAAGGGGTGTTGAAAAATGAAGATGCTCTGTCCTCCCACTACGCATGTGTGTTAATGCTACACAAAGGACTTTGCAAGCGCAGCTAGGCTTTCTGAGAAAATCTTGCCAACAGTGACTGTAACTGGGCTTGCAGCTTTTTTTCTTTCTGGTTGCCTAGCAACAGCAGGCACCTTCTCCCCTCTTCTGAGAGAAGCTTCTACATTGTGCTTTAAAGGGGGAGATGAAGGGGTGCTTTGATATAAAGGAAGAAACATTCTTGCTACAAATCATTTCTATGGCATGTCTTCCAGTAACCAACCTCCCAGAGGTGTGGCAATATAACAGAATTACAGGTGAGCGCCTTCGCCTTAAAGCACAGAGGCAAAGAGGCATAAACGTTGCAACGGAGAGTGAGGGTGGGTCACCCTGAGGTCCACCCATTCCTCTTTCAGTCATCCAAAGGAAACCATGATCTTTGCTACATTTTATCCCAAGCCACCATTATTCAGACAGATAGCATACCTGTCTCCATTCTGTGACAGAGATGCTCCTAACCTTCCCCTCCAGACAGGGATCTTTGGCTGCTAAGGAATGTAGTATGCAAGTCTTGGTAAAAATGAAGGGCAGAATGTCCCCACAGGGCTCCACTTTTTGCTAGCCCCCAGGTCTTTCTTTTGACCAACAGGAGGTGGGGCTCATGGCGAGCTGCAGCCAGGGCTGTAGGAAGGAGAGTCAGATACCTGGGAAAGCAACGGCCAAGCCATGTGACTCTGAAGAAAAGGAGGAGGACCCTGAGGGCAGGCTGAGGAGGTGAGGTTGCCGTTGCCTGCACGCTTCAGCTTGCTCAAAGGCACGGGCCAAGAATAACTTCTTTCCCCCTCTTCTCCTTGAGGCAGGGTCTCTCATACCCCAGGCCAACCAAGGACGGCCATGACCTTCCCAGTCTCCTGTCCCTACTTTCTGAGTCACGGAATTACAGATGTGTGCCACCATGCCCAGTTTATGTGGGGCCGTGGATCAACTCATGGTGCCATGAGTACCTGCTAGGCAATCATCCTACCATGCCAGGCATCACCAACCCAGGAGGAAAACTTCCTCTTGCACTGGGGCAATTAAGTCTTATTTCTCAAATACGAGGAATGTGTTAGCCGCAGGGCATTGAAGGTGGTTCTGAACGACAGCCGCCACATCTGTACCTTCTCGCCACCAACTTGAAAACTGTGCAGTCTTTTACCTTTGCCATCTCTTTACAGCTCAAAATGTAATCCACAGTTTACAAGTCGGGAAACTGAGGCTCAGGCTAGTTAAAGTTTTTGCCCAGTATCACACAGCTAGAAGGATCCCAGACCTCAACTTAGAGGGTTGTGGCTCCATACAGACACCTTCCTCCTCAGTCCAGAGTCTCATGATCTTACTTCTCTCAGTGTGCTAGAAGTGACTTGCCCAGATTTCACAGGTTACAAGATCCTACATGTTTACCATTTTCTCTCCACTCACCTTTCTAAAAGACAGCAAAGCAAACGATGTGCTGAGCCTCCCTCAACCAACACGGCAGTAATTACAGACCTAGCATCCTCCCCGACACAATCAGACAAACACAAATATCCCAAGCAATGATTTCACCGACAGGGCAAGACTACCAATCAATCCAAAATGCTTCCCCATCCTGTTTTACCACATTGAGACACAGGGTATGCCTGTTTGTGGACATGATGATGTTCACACGATCTTAATTCCTCTCTCCAGCTACTGGAATGGCTGATGTTGACACCAAAGAACTTCAAAGGAAAAAAAAAAATCTCCACACTTTCATCTAGCAAATACTGGCAGACTGAGGAGGTCACCTATGCTGCAGCAATGGAGGGACCAGCCAGGACACATAGACCATGATATTGAGAATGAAAAAAAAATCACCCATTGAAAGAGGTGGTCGGGAGCTGATTGCTGAAATCTGACAGTTCTGGCCACACTCTCATAATCCACGACACTTCCTTCCACTGAATTGAAGCAGAATCCAAAATGCTCAGGGGCCTGACAGTCTGGGATGTGCCAGTAACGGCTTCCAGAGAAAGCCAAACAGCAAAGCAGAGAACCAAGCACATATCAGAAAGAATTCTCGATTATCTTTAAATGATTGGTCCCAGCTCCAGAAGACAGAGACCAAATAATGATGGTGGGCTGTGGGAGTCCGTGTGAGCGTGTGCGCACGCGCCACACACACACACACACACACACACACACACACACACACACACACACACACACGAACCTTTGTAGTGGAGAGTAGGGTTTTATTCAGAACATTCTGGAATAAGGACGAAAACAAGAGAACACTATTTCTACCAGGACCTTGGCCCTGAGGTGGCAGGCCCACACTGCAGTCCCAGATGGATGCCGTGTGGTCACGCATCACCCGAAAGGGGAACTCAATTTCCTTCTCCATTTCTACCTGAACTATGTAAGCAAGGTCAGGCAGTCTGACTTTGAAATAGAAGCCATTCTGCAATTTCAGATTTTATTACTCCATTTCTACCCCGAGAGAACTCTAGCAGAGCAACTGTGTACTTCTGAAAGCCAGCCACCTTGTCCACATTTTTTCCTCCAAAGAATATGGTCCTCATATAGAACCTGAAACTGAAAGTACATTTCTTCAAATGGAACCTCTCTGACTCAGAAAGCCGACTTCTCAGAGAGCTAAAATGAATTACCCAATTTCATTTGTGATCCAAAGGCCTGACAATTGATGAAAAGAAAAATAGATCTTCCTTATTTTTAATAAGTAAAGAAATATCAGTGGAATCAGAATCTGGTGGACTGAGAGGCAGACACTACTCTAATGAGACACAATTTCAAACTGCCACACTATCCCTTTGACATAAATAATTTGAACCTTACCACATCTCTGGAAACAGAACAGAGTGCAGATTATTAAGGCTAAAATGGGGACAAATAAGCCGAAACACATTTAAAAACCCCAAAGTTTGGCTGAAGCAAATGGAAAAGCAGAAGCTTGGTTCGGGGCCTCCTGCTGCTACATAACTAAGCTACTGGTCACACACTAAAAATTGAACTCCCTTCCCCCACCCCCACCCCAAAACATCTCCATAGCCACATTATGAAGGCTGCTGTGGGTCCAGGCCAGCCTCCTCATGCAGCTTTAAAAGTGAGAGCTGTTCACAGTTTGGCTGGCACCTCTTCTGCTTGTAGACATGTGATGCGGCCCAGAAAACGCCGTCTTTGTTAAGAGACATGCGTGCGCAGAGCACTCATACCCCAAGAGGATCCCCTAACTCTGAGCTTCAGCCCTCAGTGACAACCTCCCGGTTGACACTGATAATTATTGTTTTCATACATTCCTCTGTTCCCTAACGCTGGGATTTCTAACAAACACTGAAGACATTCAGCCTTCCCATGTCTCACCATGACTATTATTTTAAGCCAACTTGATCATTCGCTGTTATCATGACCAGACTATGCATGGCTTAGAAAACATAACTGTGTTATATTTAAAATGAACAAAGTGACTTCCAAACTGTGAAGTAAACAAAATCTACACTAGGAGGTGAAACGTCGCCTTGGGCAAGTCACAAAGGATTGGGCCAAAATCATGAAATCCCCTTACATTTCTGCTTCGGTTCAGTGATCTCACAAACAACGTTCCAGATGTAAAACAACATGAAGGAATGCATAATGCAATCAAATCAAACTTGAAGTTGCATTTAAGTGAATGTTTATACGGTAGTCATCATTTTTCCTTTCGTCTGTCTGTCTTCATCTTTCTCAACAATGCACGATTGAACAGAGCACACACACTGTCCTTAAAGGGCGGGAAACTGGCAACATTCACAGCTACTATCTACACTTGACTTCTGCTCTTGTGACCAACAAACGTAAGAGTCACTTGCCATAAAGAGCAGGGGTATGGCAAGTAGGAAAAGGCTATGACTCTGAAAATGTTTAGTTAACATATTCTTGTCTTTTCCTGACTATTCTAAATACAAAAACATTTTATTTACATATTTATTTTCCTGTGTGTGTGTTTCAAATAGAATCTCACTATGTAGTCCAGACTGGCCTTGAACTCATGATCCTCTTTCTTCTACTCCCCAAATGCTGGAATTACAAGTGTATGCTGCCACATCCTGCAGAAAAAGGCCCTTGCAATCATGACCATTTTGAAATGGTAGTTTTATTTAACATTAAGAACACTATAACGTTTATCATGGGCAGCAGTGCCAAGGTCTAAACTGAACCCAACCGTACACCAACGGCCAAGGACCCAGAAGCCCAGGGTTGCACAAAGCATGTTTAGTCTACTGTGGAGGTCGGCGATGACGCATTGTTCAGCCCTTCTCGTGTCTTATCCCACAGAACAGAACTCCAAGTCTTCTGAGCCCTGGCTCCGCTCCTGTTTATTTTAACCAAGTCTTCTGACTACTCATAGGTCTTACTACTACTACGTCCCTTGTGCATGTCCCCAAACTCAAAATTCAGACTTTCCTAGAATAACTTGTTCTCCAAGAAACGATTTTATCATTAATGTTCCAATTCTGCAAAATAATTTGTATTCCCATTTAGTCACTGATTCATGCTTACACTCTGAAACATTTAAAAAATCATTTCCTGATGGCATTACTGGCAATCATTATCTTTTCTCAGGAGCATTAATGCGCAACATTTTCCCTCTAATGGAAAACATTTATTGTGCAGAGCTTGAGGTATCTTCAGAGCAAAGGAAAATTGGTCTCTGTCCCTAATTTCTCTCAATTCGATTTTCCATAGTGAGCCACAAAACAGACTGTGAGCTTCTGATGTGAAAAGCAATCTAGAGTTGATAGCTGAAACAAACAAATTCTAAATTATCGCTGTGACTCCTTTTTTTTTAATTCCTTACGTGTCAATACTGCATGAGAGAGAGAGAGAGAGAGAGAGAGAGAGAGAGAGAGAGAGAGAGACAGAGAGAGAGACAGAGAGAGAGTGAGAGAGAGAGAATGTATGTAGTATGTGCATGTTCAAATAAAGTAAATTGGTTGACAACTGTTCTCAACATTGTGACAGAGAACTGGACTTTGGCAGTATTTAATACACTTGAAATGGTTGACATTGGAGATGGACTCAGTGCCAAAAGCAACAAAAGCGTGGAAGAAATCAGTACCATGTAGATGAAACTGTGTTCACAAAAGGCATGACACAGCATGGCACAGCATGGCACAGCATGGCAATCTGCTGTCGGAACCTGAGTTTGCTCCTCCGTGTGTCTTCCTCCAAAGAAGGTGAACACCAATTAGTGGCCGTGACCTTGACTTGGTCAAGTCCCACAAGTATTATTCCTATTATTATTATCTAGAGACACATACTTTGAGATGGGAAGCATCTCAAAGTATGTGTCTCTAGATAAAACACCTTTAGGTATTCATGATAAAAAGAAACCAGTGGTTGATGAAACCCCAGGTTACCTCAAGCACACGAACTGACAGGGTTCTTAGGACTGGAATGGGCTCACACCTGCCATGTGTCACACACAAATGCCTCAGAGGAACACTAGTACTAGGCATTTCCCAACTCAGGCAGCCTCTTCTCACAGTGTCCCCAACAGTATTTTCTTCCATGAAATAAATGCAGGACAGGGCACTAGAGAATTATAAATTCATGATAGACTATACAAGAAAACAAATGAGCAAGGTGCCAGAATAAATCCAGGATGGAAGGGTGGAAGTAGGTAAAGTCTTCTAAATCCAGAAGCCCAGTGCCATGGTGAAGCAAGGCCAAGCTCATTAGCTGCTAAAACTGTAAAGAGAAAAGCTAGCGGGAAACTCCAGAATGGCTAGCAAGATGATGCTGGCAGCTGGACCCAGGGCTCGGTCTCCGAATCAAGAACTCAGAAGCAGACACTCTGTGTCCCATGATGGGATGCGAAGGAAATGCACAGCTCCATCTCTGGAGCTGCTCTCATGTCAGAGAGAAGCCTGTGTTCCATCAAAAACCTATGCCCGGCTAGAGGAACTACAGCTGCAGAATTCATAAAATGGCACCATGGGGATATAATCAGTAAGATCAGGAATGGGGAATTTTTTTTCCCCAGAAAAATTCAAACTGGCTTTTTCAACAAAGAAATTGAATGTTTAAAATGTGCACTAAAAGAGAGGCAAGAGAACTTTACAGTGAAATAATCTTAAGGAATGTGCCAACTGCAAGCTATCTATGAAATTATTTGGACTCTACTTTTACAAAACAGTCATCAAGGGCATGTGTAAGACAATCATAGTCAATCACTTACTGACAGCTTGATTTTAAGCAACAATTGCTAATATTGTTTTAGGTGCAATAATGACATTATAAAGATGAAAAACAGAGTTCTTTCAGAAAACGATAATGAAATATTTTTCCAATGCAATGATAGGCTGTCCTGGATATGCTTAAGCTAACTCAACGTGAGAGAGAAAAGGGACTAGACCCAAGAGTGGCAGTGGGTTGGAAACAGTTAAAATTGGCTGTGAGTAGATGGAATTCATCAAATGGCTTTTGTATATGTTTGAAAATTGCCATGACTACTTTAAAAAGTCAATAGCCTTTCATATATTTAGATCATAATATTATAAAAGATTCTCTGTTGTTCCAACAATGTAGCTTCTATATGTCTGATATAAATGGGACACTGTGGTGGTGAATTAGAAGCCTCGACTGGATACAAGCATACTTACATCACTTTTAGTGTAGCAGGGTGACAAGTCATTGGCAAGGTTATGTATGGGTTTCCATGTACTTTAGAAAGCTATACAAAAATTGCCCATAAAATGAATAAGGTTAATTTGCATTTATATTTCCCTATAAAAACTGATGCTGATTCCAAAATGGTCTTTGTTCTTGCCTAGAAATCCAATAACATCTCTTAGGTGAACTCAGAAAGCATCTCATTTGATATCCTGGGTCTGTTCATCCTTAGCAATGAACTGGTAAGGTTCTTTTGGAGTCTGGATTTCCACTCTTTGCTCTTTCTGAGTTGAGTTCATTTGAAACTAACACACTTAAGACACAGGAAATAAAAGTAGTTCATCTAGTCTGACAATATCAAAGTAAATCTCTAGTTATATGAGGAATACATGTCAATGTATCGTCAGATGGATGAATGTATTTGTGAGTATCTGGTTCAAAAATTGTATCTACCTCGATCAGACTCACCAGAAAAACATCAATTTGGAATTCTTATGATTTTATTGGGAAGGTTAATAAGATGCATGGTGGGGGTCTGGGGGATGGGGAAGAGGGAAGATTAGGAGCCAAGCATGATGACATAGATATGAAAATGTCATAATGAAGCTCATTACCTTGTATGCATCCTTAAAAATGGAGAGGTAATGATTATTAGTCAGTAGCACTTGTGTGTGTGTGTGTGTGTGTGTGTGTGTGTGTGTGTGTGTGTGTGTGTGTGTGTGTGTTGAACTAGGGGACAGAGACATACAAACAGACACAAAACTAAAGCTGCATTTGCAACCCGGAAGTCACTGTTCCTATATGTTTCCTATATGTATTGGTACATATAGGAAAGAGCATGGTTTTGAAGACAGGTCAAAGAGTCTACGGTATTGATGTCAGGGGCTCTCAGAACAAAGAGTTGATCATCTAAAAGCAAATTAGAGAGTATAAACCAGGAAAAACAACTTAAAAATAGAAACGGTTAGTCTGGTCATCTTAGCAGAATCACAGTGTAAGGAAAGGGAAGGCAGGGCTGCAGGTGGGGATCTGGCCCAGTGGCAGACCCTTGTCAATGTGCACAAGAAAGGTAGAATTTCTCTGAAGGCCTTCTCCCATTAAGTCACTAATATGATTTGATCTCAGATGAGCATCGTGATGCCTAGCCAGAACCTCCATCCACTCATAGGTGAGTGGAACTTAGGTATCTGAAGTCACAGCAACCCTCAACTTGGCCCCCACAACAACACACGGGGATAATGTTCACTAACAGAGCACACACCCGTTTATCTACTCAAATTACAGGTTGTCACACACATAAAATAGGCTGTAAATTATTAGCAATCCTAGGCTATCAAGCTCTTCTGTTCATGGGGAGAAAAAGTCAGAAACAAAAATGGAGAGAATTGTTACTTTGAAGAACAATTAACTTATAATGACATACATCAAACTTCAGTAGGATCTCTGTTTTCCTGCCACAACATTTGGGCTGCTTCTCAAAACAGATGCAGGGACAAAATGTTCTTAAACTGAAAATCATCTCAGGTTTCTTACAAAACTAACCTTTTATATTTTCCATTATTTTAGCTGGAAGAGGTTCGACTTTCTGTTTATTTTTTTAAGGGATTTCAAGGTGATATATGAATGTAAATAGCAGGCTTGTGGAAAACCATTGAATAACAAAATCAACATAAAGTATTGAGTTCTTATCCATGCCAGACACAGTTCTACAGTCTTTGCACGTGTTTCTCAATCAGTTCAATTGTCACAATCCAAAATGGCAGCACTCGTGTGAAGTTCCACTAAGGTAAACCCAGAGACCAATCTAACACAGAAGGCTGAAGAAAGCTTCCAAAACCATGATTACCATCCTCAGAAGGAACACTGATGAGGCATTCCAAGTATAATGCTAGAGTCTATCAAACAGTAACAGCATAAACATTGAGGAATATTTCTCAGAAATTAAAATAATAATAACTGAATTGAAAAACATTAACAGGGGCTAGGGAGATGGTTCAAAGAGTAATGTTCATGCTGCACAAACCTTCCAGCCTAAGTTCGGATCACGAGAACCCGTGTGATTGTACGTGTGCACAATCCGAGTGTTCTTAGGGAGCTATGGGAGGCAAAGACAGGAGAACCCTGAAAGCTCTCCGGCCAGGTAGCCTGTTGTGCACAGGGGTGAAAACAAGAGAGATCCTGTGTCAAACAAGGTAAACAGTGGTGCTCAACACCGGAAGTTGTCCTCTGGCCTCCTCACACATACTATGGCATGCATGTGGGCTTGCGTGCGCGCATGCACACACCATATACACACGTGCAAAAAATGTTTTTAAAAGTCATTGGAATAATAGGAGAGTTAAATATAAAGATATATGAAAAATATAAATATAAGAAAAGAGAGCGAAAAAATAAGAAAGAGAATTGGAGAAATCCAACTTCCACTGAGAAGCATTTCCATGATGTAAGTAAAGAGAAACAGTATTTTTAAAAAAGAAGATGAAAAGAAAAAGACTATTTCCCAGAACAGAAGGAAATATGTCTCTGGGTGAAAAGGGTGCAATGAATAACTCATAAAAATTATTTCAGCAGATGATCTTGCAGACAGGCATCGTAAACGTTAGATGAGTGAGGACAGAAGATGGTTCTAACAGCCTCCAGAGTGAAGCAGGCCACAAAGGAAGAAGCAGGACCCAGACAGGTCAAACTTCTCAGCAGGAATCAGAGAAAGTGGAAAAACAAAGCTTTCAAAATTCAAGGAGTTGTGATCCTGGGTAAACTGCAAAAAACTAAATATCACAGTGGTAAAAATAAATGAAATAAAATATTTCAATATCTCAGAAAATTTATTTTCATTACATCTTTTCTTAGGAAATACATCCCTCCTTCAAACAGTCCCCCCCACACCAGCACACACGCACTCACATATGTACACACACTCACATGCACACACACATACTCACACATATACACACACATTCACACATACATGCATACACTCACATGCTCACACAATCACATACACATGCACACATATATACACATGCACACATACTCACATGCACACACATACTCATACATACATGCACACATACTCACACATTCACATGCACACACACTTGCAACACTCACACCCACTCTCACATGTACACACACGTGCACATACACACAAGCCTGTGCATGCTCCTATATCAGAGAGAAGAAAGCTGGGGCCTGAGTGCACAGGTCCCCACACAGGAGCATAAGCTACGAAAGGCCAAGCACGGGGCTAGACATAGCACAAGTCCATACTGGGGCGGAAGGACAAAGGAGCCAACTAGCAGAATTTCAGATAGACAGACAGAAAAGGAAGAAAGGAAGGAGGGAGGGAAGAAGAGAAAGGCCTCTTCCTGATCTTTAAAGTGTCCACATAAAACTATAAAAAGATTTTCTTTGAAAACCGCTTCTCTGAGCACAAAAATAGAGTGAGCCAATTTGAAAAAACTCCAAGAATGGATCTTTGGAAATTCTAGAACCTAGGAATTAAAAAGCGGTGGCCAGGCAGTGGTGATAACACAACTTTAATCCCAGCACTCGGGAGGCAGAGGCAGGCAGATCTCTATGAGTTCGAGGCCAGCCTGGTCTACAGAGCGAGATCCAGGACAGTCACCAAAACTTCACAGAGAAATTCTGTCTTAGAGAAAAGAAAGAAGGAAGGAAGGACAGAGATAGAGAATGAGAAAGAAAGAAAACAAGAAACAAAAAGCAACACTACCATGAACAAAAGAATTCACAGAAGGTGAAGCCGGAAAAGCTACTGACCATGCAATGGTACCGTCTCTCACTTGTGACCAGACAGGATGGGTGGAAGGAACGAGTTGCCATTGTCATACGCATTATGCCAGCAGAACCACAGCATCCTAATGATGCTAAGTCCTGCGGAGGACCAGAAGCACCACGAGTCCCAGACACGGATGGCAATGGTCTACTGCACACCAACTGGAGAAAGCCAACAGTCCAGCAAAAGCTGAGGACCCCTTCCCACTCCTGTGTGTCATACTCTAAATAGACTCTCATTCACATGCACAAGGAGTCAGACTAATGTCTACTGGTCATAATGAAAAAGCACGGGAAACATGTTACTTCCTCGTTAATAAGGAAATGAAGGCACTGGCCTTGTTCATCAGTGGGAAGAGCATGTATCACACTCATGTATAAATACACACATTGAAGAGAAAAAGCAAGCCTGAATATAAATGGTCACACAAACAGGACCTAGGCAGTGTAAAGAATCCTAACTGTGGGAAACAATACTTCAACGTTTACTTACAAACATAAAAACAAAATATATGCTTGACATATGGGATATGGATGCAGATCCATGCCTAAGGAAAAGAGTAAAAACATCTCATAGAAATGATATCCACCAAAGTTAGGGTATTGGTTAGCTCTGAAGAAGACATTGAAAGTGACAGCCGGGCACCCAGCCTTATCAGTAAGTCACCATTCCAGAAAAGAGACAGCCATCCGAAGCCAATGTGGCCAAGAGGTGTTAGCTGCTCACTGTGTGACCAGTCACTTCCTCTCCATTTGCGATGTTCATGATTAAACCTCCTTTATTAATGAATCCATCAAACCACACAGTGAAGAGCTGCCGTTGCAAGGTGAGGCTTATTTTGACAGCTTATTTTTAATAACGGGAAATGTACCAATGATACTTATGAAACTCCTGGAAATTTAAACATACAGCTGCCACATGTTAAGATGGAATTTCTGTCATTTTTTCCCCATAGGTGTGGTGATGATTTTAAAAACATTTACTTCAAATATTTGTTTAGGGGAAGATTATGTACATGAATACCTGAAAATATAAAGTCCCATGATGCCATTTTTTTATTGTTCAAACTATAGGAAGCAGTACTATTATTGAGATTAAATTTTGTAAACTGGTATTTATATTCGACTTTTAGAAGTTACTCTGAAGTATTAAAGTGTGTTTGAAAGACACTATCTATGCTAAACTTATTAATCCATTCTTAAAGCATTCATTATAAATTGAAGATAATTCTGTGTTACATTTTATCTGCAACAATCATATGTGCAAATAATCATCATTTAGAAGAGTGCCTTATTTAGTAGACATATTTGTTGAAATGTTCAGGGCTTAATATGCACTTATGGAAAATTTACAATTTATTTTAAATACAGAGTTTAGGGAGGTGGGAATCTGGGTGAAATGTGTGATTAGCCATAGGTTTGTGAAGATGAGTGATGGTATATGAGTACTTATTACACTCCTCTGTTCATTTTGTGTTTGTTTGAAACTGTCCATGACATATCCAGGTAGACAAGGAGTGTGTTCATTTTAAGATACAACAAACCAATCGAATCCTGGAGTGCCTGGGAAGAGGGAAGGATAACTCAAGAAACGCCAGAAAAGCAACACATGGCCAGCTACAGGCAGTACCACCACGGCACTGGATCTTTCCATGGCTCCAGGGACCGTGAGTTTCTAAGCACCCCCACAACAGAGCAGGCTTTCTGGAAGCTGCCAGCAGCTTGACGCTACCCATGCTGAAAGAGTTATGCCTCTCGTTTTGCTGAGAGAAGAAGAATCATTTCCCCGGCAGCTGAATAAGGCAGGAAATCGACCCAGGAATTTTAATGCTGCACTTACCGCTTACTGGTTCAATAGAGGGGAAAGCAGCTGTGGCGTCTCCAGCATACCAGACTCGGGGGTTTGCTTTCATCCCAAGAAGGCAAGCCATTTAATCAAACACACCCAAGCTAATTAGTTCTACCTGTTCTTCATAATTATGCTATTACCCCATTTTTAAAAGTGGAATACAGTTCTTTGTTTTCAATGCCTATGAATGAGGGTTGGTTTGGTGTTTTTTTTTTTCTCCCTCTTGATTAACTACAAAATGATGAATGTTGAAGAATTTGCAGGCCCATTCTTTTTTGAAAAATTGGCAATTTTTTTTTGGTGCAACATAGTTTTGTTTTGTTTTCTAGTTTTTAATGAGAAACATTAACTTAGTGATTCTCATTTGTTTGAAATGACATTTGCTAAGAAGCCAAATCCTGAAATACCATTTCTAATTACAGCCTTGAGTTTATGTCACTCCAAAAGATTATAATTTAAAAAGTACAACGTAATATACAAAAAAATGTGCATGGTTTGGCCAAGAACTCACACCTTGGCTCTCTCTAAGCATGTTATCATAGTGAAGATCACTACATTTTCCAACATTAAAATTAAAATACTTCAGGAATAATTGCAAAAATAGGAAGTTCATAGGAAAGAGGGAAAATTAAGATTTTTAAACTATTGAATCAGTAATCAAAAACAAGCTAGCCATTGTTGTGGGACACACCTGTAATCCTAACACTTGGAGGACAGAAACAGAACCACCATAAGTGTCCTAACACTTGGGGGAGGGGGAGGGGAGGGAAGAGAGATGGAGACAGAGACAGAGAGACAGAGAGCGAGGACACACACACACACACACACACACACACACACACACAGAGAGAGAGAGAGAGAGAGAGAGAGAGAGAGAGAGAGAGAGAGAGAGAGAGAGAGGATATATGACTATCTCTTTGGAACCATTGCTCTAAAACAGAACTGACTAAACTATCTTGTAAATAAGCACAAATGAAAAAACAGAGCTATCTGCCTGTTATGTTTGTATTTCCTGACCCGTGCCCCAAGACCAGAGCTGAAAGCCAGCTGCCATCCTTTGCTTATCCAGGTGCCACAGATTCAAGGTTGTATCATAACCTCCTCTTCTGACACAGATGTTTCTTTTAAAAACCACTCTTCTCGAGAAACAACACGCGTCTGGCCATATAATTTAACTCCTTCCTAGGAAAAGCCCTGAAAGTGAGGGTGTTGCTCAGTAGCCTCAGGTCCCCCCTCAATGGCTGTAGCCACAGCTGCTCGGCTGCTGACGGCCTTCAAGCTTGTGGCCATGGAGTGGCCTGTCACCTTGTAGAAGAGCAAGGCAGAAATACAGGTAAGTTCAATGGTTGAGGGATATATGAGCACACTGTGTGAAGATGTGTCTCTGTCCTTCCTTGACTGCCTAAGGCACCTTCTGATTGGTTTAATAAAGATCCGAGTGGCCAATAGCTAGGCAGGAGAGGATAGGCGGGACTTCCAGGGAGAGAGAGGAACTCAGGGGAAGAATCTGAGAGACGAGGGAATTCGCCAGCCAGGTGTGGAGGAAGTTTGCCGTACAGTATGGAAGAGAGGTAAAGAGCCACATGGTAGAATGTAGATTAATATAAACGGGTTAATTTAAATTTTAAGAGCTAGTTAGGAAGAAGCCTAAGCTAAGGCCAAGCTTTCATCATTAATAAAAAGTCTATGTGTCATTATTTGGGAGCTGGTCGTCCAAAGAAAGTCTGACTCCATTCAATAGATGGGGGGCGGGGGGGCATCCTGCTGGCAGTTAATGAATACTACTGTCTGCTGCACAGCATCCAACACTTTCTACAAAGGAATAGTTTCCAGATGTGGTGGCAAAGATGGGTTTAGGGGGAGAAGAAGACATCTGAACTGAACCTCAAAAGTTCACCAAGATGTCAAGAGCCAAATGGAAGGTCATTCCGGTAAAGTGGCTAGCCATCCCAAGGGGAGAAAATGCTAGATGTCATGAGGGAAGGTAGGCTTTGTAGAGCTTAGTGGCTTCTGGTGATCAGGTCCCCTTTATGGTCCCACTTTAACCTGTGTTCCTGGCTTCCTTTCCCACACCACCCTCACACAAGAGGCTCACTCCAGAGCAGGGTGAGGAAGGAGCATTGTTTCCCCAGTCTTTGCCTGACCCTAATGAACCTGCATTAGTCAGAGAAATCCGGGGCCTCCGCTCAATGGACAAAGTATTTGTTTTTGGTCAGAGGGTAATTTAGAATGAAGACTGACTTGAGCATCCCATTCACTTACCTTTCTATAAACACTGAATCCTTGCTATGTGCTTTTCCCTGGGCTGGGCACTAGGAACTGAGGCGAACTGAGCTGCTCTCAGTACCCTGGAAACTAACAGTGATGGGTACCTTCAGAAGCACTCCACGGGTCTATGTTAAGCAGGTACCTACCCCAGTAGTAATTCTACCCCTAGGCATGCATTTGAGAGATGTAAAAACAATTCACAAAGTACCTAAAAACCAGAGGCAGGCCAGATAGAACCATCAACAGCTCCGCCTGTAAAACAAAGGAACCTGTCCCAGGCCCATGCGGCAACATGAATACATCTCAAAAATAACATGAAGGGTGAAAACAAGCCAGACATAGAGAGGGACAGGCTGACTGATCCCCTTACATTCTAGAAAAGCACAATTAGCCTGTGGTGGCAGGAAGCAAAGCTGTAGTCACTGCTGGGCTGAGGCCTGATCGAAAAAGAGCCTAAGTGGGTTGATAGAAATGTTTTGTACCTTGACTGTCTTTCTATAATACTGTGTGAGCAGTCGATTGGATGGCTAAGAATTTTACTAAATGTAAATTATACCTTGACATACTGATATGCTGTCTAAAGCACCACAGTGTCTAGAAGGAACACAAGGGAACTCTGTGGAAGTGAATCAAAGTTTCTACTTATTTCCACAGAGCCACATGAGAGAGGCTCCTGACCCCGGCTGAGGGCATCTGGACAGACCTATGGGAGAAAATGGCCCTGGGTATTTCTGGAAGAGGAGGAGGGGTGACAAGGTTGAAGTATAAGGCAGAGGGGACCCTCATGACAGAGGGAATGGATGACTCACAGGTACATCAGAAATGAACCAAAATACCGTGACTGGACCATTGGGTAAAGAAGGCTGAAGGTTTGTGAGGCTGCGTGACTAGAAGCCGGATTTTGCCTTAGGGCAAACATAGCTTCCTGTGCTTTCTCAGACGTGACCAACGTCCACACACAGAGGGCTTGAATAAGTCCATAAGGCTGACCCAGACAAACCCTAAGAGGATAGGACGCCAACTCTTGATGCATCCCCAGTATGGCCTGGCATGGGGTGTCGTAAATGGAGCCCCATCCGAACTCACTATGCTTGGTTTGGGTTTCAAAACACAACCCCTGTGGCAAATTGTGCTGAGATGTGTCATTTGGATTTCAACTGTTCCCAAGGGAAGGGGAATGGGGCTATATTTGAAGGGTGTGCCACATGCAAGGAGTTGATTTCAACATCCAGTGACGTCAGTATTTTCCAAAAGATGTCTCAAAAAAAAAAAAAAAAGGAAGGTGCTGTGGTTATGGGTTTGGGAAGTGGCACTTTGGAAATGTCACAGAGCATGTGAACACAACAGAAGCGTACAGAAGCGTACAAAACCTTCCTGTCATCCCCTCAACATTTCCCAATATTGTCATGGGAACTTAAAAAAAATTCACATGATACGTCATAACAGCCAGCCAGTCAGGCTGTGGAATATTATTAAAGGTGTAATGGCTTCACCCCAATGGGACACAAGTGGCATTTCCCATCACCAGAGAGCATTGTGGAAGCGGGCCAGTGGCTCAAGTGATCAGGTGTGCCTCCTCAGAACTCAGACCACTCTCACCACAAGAAGTAACAGCACCAGAGATGTTTATTAAATGCTACTAAATCCTAAGTCTTTTTCATGTATTGCCTTATGGACTCCTTATACCACCCACAGAGAAGATAGTATGAGGAGCGTGAGAAATCTGAGACACACCAAATAATTTTAAACACTCGTTTAAAATTTCATAGACAAGTGACTGTGTTGGAACCTGAACCCAGGCATGAGTCCCAGGGCCTCTGACGTAATCACTGTGACAATCTGCCACCTCCACTGCCCAATACAAGTCAAGTGCACCCTCCCCCACACGTTCACTTGCTCACCCTTGCAAACCAGGGAGACAGCAATAAATGCACCAACGTTTCACTACACTGAAAAAGGGCGTTGGCTGATGCCTGCTCAAACCTGACCAGAGACATGGGGCAGCACCCTCCATGCCTTGCTCGTCTCTGGATGGTAGAGAAAAATCAAAACCCTTGCTCCCCTCCCGGGAACATGGCAAGTCTGATTAACGTTCTTCAACATTCTAGCCCCAAATGCACAGAATCCTTAGTGAAGTTTCAACTACTGCTTTTTTCCAGGATAGTGTTGATGAAGCCATTTAATCAAAGCCTCTGTAAGACACTTGTGAAATTTTCCTGAACCATATCCATCACCAGGTTAACCAACGATCTCACTAAAAAAAAAAAAAACAACAACAACAACAAAAAAACAAAACAAAACAAAAAAAAAAACCCTGAAAATAACCATCCCAGAAGTAGTCTGTCTGTCTAATAGGATAGAAATTTTATGGTAAGCACACCTTGATTTCTGAAAACAAGAATCTTGCCGTGGCCCCACCCTATCAGTAGGGTAATGAGCCCATCCTATCAACAGGGTAATGAGATGGTTACTGGGTCTTTTAAGCTGTAGGGAGAGACTGAATCTGGCAGATCCATCTATCATATCTCCTTATCCAAATGTCTACATCTGTCATCTGACACATATGAAGAGGAAATATTTTAATTTACTGGCAGGAACATTTGAAATAGATAATCCTTCTATATTTTACCAAGAATCATAGAAACTACCACAGTGTAATAACTTCTACTTAAAACTTGTTATTTAATTGTTACTATTATTGGATATGTGTGCACACCTGATGTCAGGAGGGGAGATACATACCACAGCACATGTGTGGAGGTCAGAGGACATTTGTAGAGTTTTTTCTCTCTTCCCACCATCATGTGTGATCCCTGGACTGAGCTCAGATCACCAGGCTTGCAAAACAAATGCTTTTAACCACTGAGCCATCTTGTCCACCCAAAGTGACGACTTTTAAAGTGTATTTTCCCAGTAGTGTTTGCTCCCAGCTCAGACAACAGACATTTTGGGCTTTTCCTTCTTGTCCATTAAAGTAACCAACTCACAGCTAGCTCAGAACAGAGGAACTGACAGAAATTAAATCTGAGTTTACCTCAGACTGAGCATCAGATATGTTTAAAAACAGGCTGTAAGGATGGGTCAACAATTAACATTGTTTGCTGCTCTTTCAGAGGACTGGAGTTTAGTTCCTAGTAGCCACACTAGGTGGCTCTGTGGGCACTACACTCATAACACACACACACACACACACGCACACGCACACGCACGCGCGCGCGTGCGCGCGCACACACACACACACACACACACAGTCTTAGGGTTACTATTGCTGTGATGAAACACTATGACCATAAGCAACTTGGGGAGGACAGGGTTTATTTTGCTTACACTTCCATATCACAGTCCATCATCAAAGGAAATCAAGACAGAAACCACATGCAGGAGCTGACACAGAGTTGACTCCATGGAGGAGTGCTACTGAATGCCTTGCTCCTCACATCTTGCTTAACCTGCTTTCTCATAGCACCCAGGAGAACCAGCCCAGCGACGGCCCCACCCACCATACGCTGGGCCCGCCCACTTTAATCAGTAATCAAGAAAGTACACTCCAGGCTTGCTCACAGACCAGTCTTTTGGAAGCGTTTTCTCATTTATGAGTCCCTCTTCCCAGTGACTCTATCAATATAAAACAAACCCCCCACATTTATCTATACACATAAGTAAATAATAAAATCAATCTTTCAAACCAAATACACAAACATAATTGTGTAGGTAGCAAGTGGAGTACCCTACAAAAATGGCCAAACATCCCTTTGTAGGATGACCGCACACTCATGGTGGCCATGGTTCCAGGCCACAGACCTCAGGGGACATCAGTAGGCAAGTCCACTTTCTCACACTGGAGCCTATGTAAAATGTGACTCTGTTACTACATGCTTACTAACGGACCATCACATTTTGAATGAAATGATCACCACACTTTTTTCCCCTCCCCTCTGGTCTACAAGTTGATGACAGGTATTTTGCATATGTAAAAGAAAAACTGTAGGTATTTTAGGATTCCAGTTGAACAGAAGCATCAAGATACTAAAAATAGAGGATGGGCTCCATTTTTAATGATCCTGCCAACCTGGACAAGCTATCACAACTTTTTTGGTAGGAATAAATCCATTCTAAGCCAGACCTTCAATCCACTCATTGGAAGTGAACCAGCTTTGAAAACCTTTAGCTTCTATAAAGGGGGTTCAATTTTAATCAGATGGAAGAGATGCCAGGCATGCATATATTCTTGTTGCAAGAATATTCTCAAGACAGAACCATAAGAACCTTTATAAAGACACAGTGTATGTACGCCTCAGGGTTTAGGCTCATGGAATTTTAATATTAAATAGATTCATATTTACTATGCTAAAATTAGGAGGAGAAATCCATCAGAGCTAAGCAGCTAACTATAAGCATACATCTGAAGTGACAAGGAGACAGGCTTAAGATTCCGAACACAGATTCCAGAAGCGCCTGGCAAAGCGACATATTGTGAAAGCTCCATGACTTCTAGCATCACACTACCCCAAATCCTACCATCTGCAAATGTCATGGATTCCCAGGGTGGAAGCAACATCCCTTCTGAGTCATTCCTATCTGAAACTCTAAAATACGGTCTCTTGAAGTTGAGCATGATGGCCCTGAATTCAGGGAAAAACACAAAGGCATGCTCTCCTTCCCCAGTTATCCAGAAGAGTGAAGATTTCCTACACTCTATATAAACACCAGTGCACAAGAGGTGGATTCCCATAGCAAGAACTTAGTCCAATTGTCTCGGAGACATTGGAACTTCAAAACTCAGAATCCACCGGAAAGCATCCAGGCTTCCTAGGACATATTAGCAAATAGCATAAAAGTGCCTCCTCATTTGAGGTTTTGCATGAAGAGCCTTAAGCACGCAATTCCTGTTGTTTGTTTCTGGTAGATTTATGAGACTCATAGAGGGCAATGCCCTTGCTGCAGCATTACACCATTCCGTGTGATTAATTGATGGCAAATCGCTGCACAGGGTGCCAAGATCACTGGGAGGAAGCAAGTCATTAGAGAAAATTAAAACTCTGCCAGGGCTTTGCTTGTAAGTGTTTCTTCCAAAAGCCTTAAAGCACCACGTTAGGGAAAGAAAATGAGCCACTGTCACCAGGGAAGCAGAGCCTCAGGGACACCATCACATGACCCCCCGGGGTCTATACTCAACACACGCTTCCAGCTTGCTATGTTTTAGGAAGGAAATGTAGGCAGAAAGCAATGGCAGAAAAGGTATTTCTATTCGGGGGGGGGGGGGAGCTAAGGAGATGGATCAGTAGGTAAGGTGCTAGTCATTTAAGCATGAGGACCTGAATTTAAGTCCCCAAGACCCATGTAAAAGCCAGGTGTAGTGGTACGTACTGTGATCCCAGTGCTGTGGGTCTTAGGGGGAGACAGGAGAATGCCCAGAGCTTACTGGCAAATCAGTCGAGCTGAAATAGTGAGCCTCGGTCTCATTAAGACACATTTACAAATATGGTGGAGAGGAACAGAAGAAGACATCTGACTTCAACCTCTGGCCTCTGCATGTATGCATGCATACATGCATGGGCACCGTATACATACAGGCTTGCACACCACATGAATGCACATGTATACACACACCAAAAAAATGGGAAAAAAGAATACTTAGAATTTGAACAGCCTTACTATGTAATTGTGCAAAGAAAGGCTCACTCTTCTATCTTACCTATTGTGAAACGTTGGGCGCCTACAATTTTCTCTAGGTAAATCTTCCAACCGAACATTAACGTATCAAATTAAATTGAATTAATAACATTCTATACAAAAAAGAATGGATATCTGACCCATTAGCCAAGGAGACTCCTTAGTGATTTATTATGGCAAATTAACATCTTCACAGGCTGATTTATTGTCTGGCCCAGGGACTGATCAGAATCATTTCTCCCCTCCTTGGCCAGCTGTGTCTAAAAAGTGGAGGGGTAAGAACGTGAAATGTGTTTCAGTCTGGCAAAGCGAGGGGATATACTTCTAAAGACGCCAGCATACTCGCTGCAGATGGCTATGATAAATACGGGATATTTCAGGCAGTATTTTAAGACTGACAAGTGGAAGGTCGTGCCAGGGAAGTTAGTTCACACTCTAGGAGTGTACTTAGCTAAACACACCCTAATTGTTTTGCCCGGGGAGAGACACTGGACTGTTAAATAGGATTTAGCCGAAGAAAACGAGCTTAAGAAAGTGTCTCACTGATGCTCAGCTAGCCACCCATGCTTAATATATTGGTGTTCAAGATATTTTATGTAAAAAAATTTAAAAAAGGCCCCAGTGACCAGATAAGCTGACAAACTGTCTCTGATGGAATAATTACATGGTGAGTTGTTTATGTGTCTCCTTCCCAAATGACAGCAATGGATGGAGTCCACGAGACTCAGCTAACTTCAAGTACTTTATGGAAAACACATTTTAACTTATTTCCATTTGCTACACAAGGCCATGTGGCAGTTGCACATACAATGTCCTCAGTGGGGAAAAAAATCACTAATATAAGGATATGTTCTCTAGTATTGTGTGGAAATTCTCACACCAAACTGATACACAGTAGTGTAATCAGTTATTTTTTTTTTAAAAAAAGTGAAACCATAAATTCAGGAACATATAGTTTAATGTAGTTGCCTTATTTGAAAGGGGGAGGAGGAAAGATGATGGGGGAGGGCGAGGAGGAGAAAGAGGAGGAGAGGAAAAGAAGGAAGAGGATGAGGAGTGGTGAGTTTGGGCCTCGATTCATTTCCGAACTATTTATCAGACGCCCATTACACGCTAGATACTGGGTGTGGTACCTGGGAAGGAAAAACGGACGAAGGAGAGACAAGGAGTTCCCCCCACATGATGCAGCTATTACAAAAAGCATTGCACATGTAATCAATTCAAATTATAAGTGTGAACAGGAGCTGCTTCCTGGTGAATGTGGAGTTCGATTTTTGTCCGTTTTCCCAGGACTAACAGGGATCCGCTGTCTCAAGCGAGTCAGTCTCCAGGAGACAACCGTCAGAATTTTGAAACCAAAGGTGAGATGTGGTTTATATCCATCTCCTTCAGATCCTGTGTCTGGCATTTTCTTTCCCATTCAGGAAACTAACATCTGACTGGAAGTTTGTTCTGGGGATGTATTTATGGGATGCACCCATTGAGGCTTGGGTAATCTACAGGTAGAGTGGCCTTCTGTTGAAAATTCATTGAATGTTCATTCTAATTGTCAGGGTGTCCTACATCTCCTTGCTCACACTAGGGTCTAGAAATGTGGCTGGTTAATGGCATTTTTCTACTCTAAACAAAAAGGAACAAATTCTTGTATTTTGGGGCTTCCTGTGGAAGACAATTCTGATGATATACTACTTAGGACATGAAGTTGGGTGTGGGTGAGGAGTTGAGGGTAAATACGACTAAAACGCATTACATGAAATTCTGAAATAATCAGCAAGAATATTTTTAAAGTACTTCTTATGAGACTGACATGGACAGTTGTCTCTTTAACATGTTTACAACTTGAGGGTTTTTTAAACCAATTTTTAATATTTCCTTCATCATATTTGAAGCTGTTGGTCTTCCAATGCCTGTTGGGAGACAGATTCATGTTATTAGCAGGCTACCTCTGAATCACAATTCAAACAGATCATTTCCAGAATGTAGGAGCGGTGCTAAGGTGCTTTAGATCTCCAGACATGCTGTCCTCGGAGCACTTCCTAAGCTTTTGTATAGATGGGGAAAGTAAGACTTTGAGATCATGCAGCAGAAGGATCCCAACTCTAACAGCAGGCACTAGAGTCACGGTTTGAACTCAAGTCTTCCAACTACAAGCTCCGGGTCAGGGGGTCAATGACACATTGGGTCAGGCTGACTACCCCAAAAACATCCAAAGGAACTGTTAGAGATACAGGCTAGTGATTTCTTTCTAATCCTGATTCAAATCACATTTCTTGGTGGAGAAATCTGTATTGATCACAGGCAGCAAGAAACTCTGACACAAGGGTACCAACCATGTGGAAACGCCAGCTATGGTAACTGTCCTTCTGGCAACACAACCCATCCAAATACCTTACTTCTAGTAGGCTCACAGTTAGGTCATGGTCCAGTCACCATCATACAGGATTAGGGAAATGGCAGTTTAGGGGTGGAGAGTCTCTCCAAGTTTAACCCATAAACCTGTGACTCATATATATTAACTATATAGAGATATATGAATTCATCTTTTCAACAAAAATGAAAGACAAAGCTGCCTTATTTGAGAAGCAGAGAGAGTGAACAAGACAGCAAATGAGATCATGAATTCAAATGTAATTTGAATAGCACAAAATGCCATACAATATTACATTGTTAATTCATCCAGGTGAACTGGTTGACCCAAAGGTGACTTAATTTGGATAAACATTCTAAAGCTAACGGGGTTTAATCTTCCTCATCCTTCAACTCAAGCAGAAGGTGAGGGGAAGTTTGGAAATCAATCTCTGGAGTAGGTAAAGTGTACCTCCCTGTTGGGGGTGGTTCATGGAGATATGTAAAAACATGAGTGCAGGTACCCACGAAGTCCAGAGGAGGGCATGGATGCCCTGGAGCTGGAGTCCCAGGAGGTTGTGAACTACCAGGCACGGTGCTGGGAACTGAACTGTGGTCCTATCCAAGAGCAATACATGCCCTCAACCACTGAGCCATCTCTCCAGCCCTGGAGCTACCTGTCTAATCAGTGGCTTTATAGTGGAACACAGCTATTCTTTACATACTATCTATGGCTACACTCCAGCTACAAAGGCTGGGTTGGTTATTTGCAATGAAGATCCAATGGTTCAAAATAACTGCATGGTTTGAGTATTTACTGCATGACTCTTTAAGAAAGTCTTGCTACCTCCTAACTAGGTGGCCATATTTTTCTTAGGCAAAGTTAAAATAATTCTCAGTTGAACCCACCACATTTTAACCCATTCTAACAACAGAACCTTGGTGGTTGGGGTGAGAGAGGAGACAATGCCCAGAATCTAATACCTGGGAAGGGTAATGCTTCCTTATTTGGGGCTGGATCACTGCCCTACAAGTCACTGTGATCAATGGAAGTGCACTTTATCTTTCAGGAATATTTAATACATAAATGGTTATGGACAACTTTGTTTCCAAATCCAACTGCTAATCACTTTGACCATTCTAGAAATGTCAGAATGTGGCCCAGAGGCCACACATGTATACACATGCCTATGTTTTTTGTTTTCACTTTGCTTTCCTTTTTAAAGCTAAGGCTGACCCAAGAGCGAGCCTCACCTCTGCACTTACTGGACTCTCCCCCTGAGCAGCTTGGCCAACCCAAGCTGAAACCTGGGGGATGAGAGAGGCGTGAACAGCAGGCACCAGGCTGGCTTCCTGCCTCCAATCCACCCACCTACTGGTTGTGCTCTCCTGCTGTGAACTGGGCTCCATGTGTTAAGGCTGGATGGCCCAGGCCCAGTTGGCTCTGGTAGCAAACCTGCCCCCAGAGAATATGCAATCAGGAAGTTGGCATAAGCGCTTGCAGCTCACCAGGCCCTACCAGCAAATGTCATGTTTCCTTTTCCTGGTACAAAATCTGCAAAAGGCTAGAGTCAATCATCTATGAAACGGAGCCTTTGAGATCCGCTCTTTACGTTTCCGTTATGAAGTGGGTTACTAAAAACAAGCAATAGCGTGGCTTCCTCAGAGTTGCCTACAGAGACAGGTTTCAGAACTGCCTGCCGGGTTTCTGAATTTTGACTTCTTCAAACGCCTATAGATCTATTTGGACTATAAATGAATGTTTTAACTCCTTCATTGTTGTTTCATTTAAACAATGCACACCTCAGACAGCTAATATCCACCAATCACAGAGAAAGCTCCAATTCCTAAAGCCATTTAATGAAGGTCTAGGCTGGCAAGCATAGCTTGACTTTCTAATGTAGGCTGAGTAGGAAAGGAACTTACAGACTCAGTATTTCCAGCCTTAATTTAAGTAGACAGGAAATAAGCCTGCAGAGTCAAGATTTGCTGCCCTACACCCTATGTATTGATACCAGCTTGATAACACAAAGACCTATGTTTATAAAGATAGATGATATTTATCAGAATTTAATGTCATTTTCTTAACAAAGTTCAATCCACTGCCCTAAGCAAGTAAAAAAAACTCAACCAAGTAGGTAAATTATAGCTCAACTTCAATAGGTTAAAATCAAAAGCAAAGCTTTCATGACATTTAAAACTACGGTAGGGAGTAAAATTATCATTTCATTCCCTGGTAAGGGCTTAAGTACGCTCTCTAAAAGTTTACGCATAACCCCTGGTACCTTGATGTACCTGGAGACATGGCCATTAAAGAGGTGTGTTAAAAGTGGTCGTTCGTTTAGGCCCTGACGTACTGCGTAACCGATGTCTTTGTAAGGAGAGTTGGTTAGAGCTTGGACAGGCACAGAGGGGACATCCTGTCAGTACACATGGAGAAGGACAACCAGTGAGGGAGAGAGACGGCCACAGAAGCCAAGCTCTCCGGCACGCTGATGCTGGGCTCCAGTCTCCAGAGCTCTGAGGGAGTGAGTTTCTGCTGTTGAAGCCACCGAGTCTGAGGTACTTGGCTTGGCAACCCTTGAAAACTTAAACAACCCTGACTTCAAATGCCCCTTTGTCAACTGGAGTTGAGGGAGCCTAAGGCAAATTTCAGTTTTATGGGAAATAGCCTGAAGGTCTCTGGCACAGCCTCTTTCCATTCAGACTACACAAATAAGGTGCCAATTTCTGAATTCTAGAATAGTTTTTAAACATTGGCAATTACCAGACTCTCAACTGTTTGAAGACTGTTACTGAGAACTATAGCAAAGTTTTTCATTTCCAAAGAGTTATGCTTAAAACGTCTGTCATTGAAAAGCTTGACACACCTATCTATATTTGTTCAAATGAAAAGAAAAAGAAATAACACCACATGACTGAGATTAGATATTCTGAATACAGTACCCCTAAGTTTGAAAATGTTTTGCTGGGCATCAAGTTCTAATATGTAATGAAAGAAAAATTCCTTTGGAACCCAAACAATGAAGTTACTCTTACAGCTCAGCCAGGAGAGTGCTTGCCTAGCATGAATGAAGTCCTGCACTCAATCCTCCACACCATAAACTAAACACGTGGTGGCACACGCTGCTAAGCCCAGCATTGGGGAGGTAGAGGCAAGACGATGGGAAATTCAAGGTCATCTTTGGCTACATAGGGAGTTGGAAGTTAGCCTGGGCTTTAAACCTCTTATAAATAACAAAAGTTACTCTTTTGTTCAATATCTATAAAATTATCATAAAAAATATGGGCCAGTGAGGTGTCTCAGTGAATAAAAAGGCTCGCCATACAGCCTTGATGACTTGACTTTGATCCTTGAAACCCATATTAAAAACAAAACAAAACAAAACACTGCCGTAGTGGCGCATGCCTTTAATCCCAGCACTCGGGAGGCAGAAGCAGGCAGATCTCTGTGAGTTTGAGGCCAGCCTGGGCTACAAAGTGAGTTCCAGGACCAGCCAGGATTGTTATTAGAGAAACCTGGTCTCAAAAAACCAAAACCAAACCAAACCAAAACTGGTTGTGGTGGTTTGAATGTGAAATGTGAAACCCAGCACTCTTAAAAGCAGGGTGGGAGGCAGAGAGGGGAAAACTGTCGTGAAATTCATGGACCAGCTAGCCTGCAGTACACAGCATGGCAGTAACAAGAAGAAAGACCCTGCCTCAACAAGGTGGAGGGAGAGAAGTGACTCCCAAAAGTTGTTCCCTGACCTTCACACATGTGCATGGCATCCACACACCTGTGCATGCATACACGCACACACGTGCGCGCGCGCACATACACACCCCATACACATATGCACAACAATAATAATTTTAATTGACCCAAGCTACATTTTATTTTACATATAACAAAGTAATACCTCTTGAATGTCATCAAAGAGAACATTTTAGGTAATCTGAAAGTAGAGGACTGAGGTATTTTTAAAAATACAAATAAAAGGAAAGACTAAGCAGGTATCAGACTTCCATACCATAAAATGTTTTCTTCACTGACTGATGAAAAAGCAAATAATAGACACTAACTAGACACGTTCAATACATAGTTCTAGAATTCTAAAAGCTGAGAGGGAAGAAATCACAGTAATAAAATAAAATGACTTTTTTTGGAGGGGGGACTTTAAGAGTAATGCAGTTGAGCATTTCACAGGGCCAATTACGCAGCAATTGTCCCACAGAGACTTCACTGTTTAAAGAAATTCAGACTTTTTGTGGTCTTGGCTGGAACCCCCTCAGAAGAGGGCAAGACTAAAAAGTCCTTAAACCAGCCATTTCTTCCACGATACATAAAATCAAATGCCAATTTGGATTTAATATTCAAATATCCAAGAATTTTGTTCATGAAACAGCTCCCAAAACTAGAAAGCAAACTGCTTTGTGGTGGTACCTTAAATATTTAGACACAAAATGGAGTTATTATGAGATATTAGAAAACCAAATATCCTTGAGAAAAATGTGTCTCCTGGGAAGCAACTGAAGCTGCAGGCTGTTTATGATATCTGAAGATGTTTGGGTCCCAAGAAAGACTTGGCCACAGAAATCCAAAACCTTTAGAAATAGTTTCCAAATGGTAATACTAAAAAGGGGTTGGGGGTGGATAAACAAAAACAAAAACCTGGCCCTTAATTGTGAGTATCCTGCCAGGCATTACATAAAGATGTATTCCACATCTCCTCCAAGTTCTGTTAAATGTACAGCATGGGCTCTCAGGAGAATGTGAGCTGCAGAGCCAGTCCGATCGCATTCGACTCCTGGTTTCCTTTGCCAGCCATATGACCTTGGACAAGTTGTTTGGCATTGCTGAGTTTCCCCTCCACTATGGAGGTCACCACAGAACCGTGTTGGTGGCTGGGAGTGCTAAATGGTTTTCTCCATGGAGAACCTCTGTATGGGGCCTGCAAGCTGACAGGTCACACAGTTACTGCTGGGGATAGTGGTGGAGAATGATTCAAGAACTAAGGTGAACCTGGAGTGTCTTGGGTAAGGTTGATTGAAAAATAAAAAAGAAAACAACGGAAATTCCCGTCCAGGCGACTTCTAAACACATTCATGGATTTTATTCACATACATTTTTTTTTTCAGAAATCCTTATTTTTCTCATCTGAGCTGGATCCAAACACAGCATTGGATCAGATAAGAGAGCAAACCAATTCTTAGGTGCCTCTGAAAATAATGGCCGCTATAATAAAACAGTACAGCTTTCATCAACCACGATTAAAGGCATATTTTTGTTTGTTTACTTGTTTTTTTGTTTTGTTTTTCTAGACAGGGTTTCTCTGTGTAGTCCTGGCTGTTCTGGAACTCACTCTGTAGACCAGGCTGGTCTCAAAGTCACGGAGATCCGCCTGCCTCTACCCCACGAGTGCTGGGATTAAAGACGTGCGCCACCACTACCCGACCGTTAAAGGCATATTTGACAAAAATATCAGCCTAGGACATCATAGGCAAACACAGCTAGAGAACTGTGCTCTACAGGGCTCTTTTGCAGTGCTCACTCAAAGACTCAGAAGCAGAGCACCCTGCGGCTTGCATGTCGTCCACACCACCCAGTACACTGTGGCTTGCTTTGGCCAGCCCATTCCCCTCCACTCCCGCCTTCTACAAGAGCAAGCCTGAAGCCTAGCTAAAGGCCCCACCGGGAGCTAATGTACAATAATCAAGCCACAGAGCTATGAAAGCTTGGAATGGTTTGAGTAATTTTATCTGGCCCTGACCACCCCTCAAAAAAAAAAAAAAAAAAACATGAAATATTTTCATTCCATTGTCCTATCACTTCCTAGTCTTTGATTTTCTTCTCTTTCAGAAATTACTTCTCATGCTAAAGTAAACCAACAAACAGGGCTCTTGTGCAAAACTCTAGCAGTGAACTTACATGTTCTGACCCCGACTTTCTATACCCCAGGATGTTCCTGAGAGATTCAGACTGAAATCGACCATCTTCCCTGAATGTCCTTGGTCTACACTGGACATATGATTGATTTCTTAAGCCAAAAGTCGATTTTCTCAGCATGACTCTAGCTGGCACTTTATATGCAGATAGAATGGCTTGGTGTCTATTTTATTTCCTTGGTACATTTTCTGTCTCCTGTAAACACACTGCCAAATGTGAAACTTAAGATGTTAAGACCGAGGTGACAGAGAATGATGGCGGATACATGCGAGTAAGAGTAACACTCCTAAACAAAAGCTGAATGTGCTCTGACTCAAATGGAGTTTTTGAATGATACCAAAGCCAGCACAAAGCCACACAGACAGGAGCACATACAACACTGTGCCCAGCAACAGCATTCCATAACCTGGACTCCACGGGACTGAACTTCAAGGGAAGACATGAGAGCAGTTTCCATTTTCTAAGTTTTGTTTGACCTTTTACTTTTTAATCCAAAGGACTCCATTGTACTTTTACATTTTTTTAATTTAAAGCACTGTTTGGACGAGCTGTTTCATTCTCTCGCAGAGAACGTCACAGTGCTGAGGAAGCAGTGTCAAGAATCAGCCAGGACTCAGATTCAAAGTTCCCTCGATTGGTCATAAATCAACTCACAGGCAGCGTCGGAGTGACTGCTCCCTAATTGGGAGGAACCGAATGCCTTTAAAACTTTTTGTTGCTGAAAAAGGATCCTCCCAACTGACAAACCAAGAATATATGTTAAGTCCGGAAACAAATCTGTGTCCAGTTCTAAAGATTGCTATAACTCCTGATTGTTTTATGTTTCTGAAACCTTGCACTGTCGGTGATTTATTTCATATCCATGTGGCCAGCCATTTGTTTACGCGACTGCATACCATCTGTTTTTCAGTAGGGAGGTTTCAAGTTCTTCTAATTCCCTACCTACCGTCCCGCAGAAAACAATTCAAAATGGACAGAGATTTCAATCATTTGGATTCACATGGAGTTGGAAACTCTAGCTGCCCCTCCTTTATATTTGGCAAATGCTTTAATGGGGTTAGCAAATTGTGTTCTTATGAGGTACTTATGGGGAGACAACACCTTTTTTTTTACAATGACAAATGATGTTAACAGTTTCATTCTGAGTGTTTAATAGTACAACAGGAGATTTCACTAATGTTACAGGAAATTGCCCTGATAGACAATAAAGTCCCACCACAAATCCTGTCTGTACCTTTTATTTCTGAGCGTCAACTGAGACACACATCAAGATGTGGCAGGGTCTACAGTGGAGAATTAATATCAAGGTGTACCAATTTTAAGTAGACACCATTTAGCCCACGGGCCTAAAAGCCCTCTTGGTCATGTCTATGGCATACTCTAAGCCCTACCACATGGCATCATCTACTCAGATACTTAAGAGGGGAGGGAGTCCCCAGACCTTCCAAGGAAAACTCTTAACTCATGGCCACCTTCGTTCCCAACCTAAGCTCACTTCGGTTCACTGTACCGAGGAACCATTCACTCACAGAACCAATTTCTCGCTGACATCGTACAGAGGATGTGTAAAGAATTAATTACCATTTTTACAAGAATCCTTGTTGTTTTCTTGGAGAGCAGGTATCTGATGGCCGGCTCCCGGAGCTGTCCAGAGTTCATGGCTGACATCTGGAGGCTGAGAAACATCGATCTTCAGTTCTGTTTGACTGTCACTAGTCCTTACCAAATCAAAATGAGATACTCCTGGGGGGTAAGTGTCCCATGGGACACCCGATGGATTTGGTTTATTATTGGAAGTGTTAAGTGACATGCGTACTAAAGCTTCATTGATGAAAAATGAATTTTCATGGCACAAACTCTCAGCTCGATTAAGTTCCATTACCTGTATAAAGAAGCACAGAAAGATACAATAATTTCTTTAGCAACTTAAACAAGTTCACAAAGCATTTATTTAGCCCACATGCCTGAAAACTCTTGTTCTAGCAATCAAGGTTTTAATAAAACGAGATGAGGAAGAAATCTGCCATTTGCTCTCCTCCCAACCCCTTTAAACGAGCTAAAACGAGGGCCTCCAAGTCGCCATGCACAGTTTTTCTTACTTTAGAAAGCAGCAGAGTTCTGCGCCGTTGGAGAGTCTCCATTTTATTTTAATCAAAGCAAGCAGTGTTTCCACTTTTGTGATATAAAAAAACTTCAAAACATATCCTTCAATGCACAAGGAATTTGCAATAAATGTAATTTAGCAAACTTGAAGGGGAAATCAGATACAACATAGTTCTTTCTTATAAGCCTATTAACTTTTACAACCCTATGCACTATCAATAAAAACACAGATGCAATGCAAAGTATTAGAAAATCTGCCCAGGCAAATGGAATTGTCAAGCAAGGTTAAAGAGAATGCAAAGAGAACAGGAATCTTCCAAATGGTTTTATCCATTCAGTCCTTAATCAGTGTAGCTCATGATAACTTTATGGTGAAATAGATTTTGAATTCAGTATATCTAATTCACAAAGAGCAAATAAGCTTTCTACATCAGAATTTGTTCAATTCAATGCTTATACATGAAGAGCTCAATGATCTATAAGAAGACATGTGCCATACAATATGATCAAATACTCTTAGTTTATCACAACAGCTCATTTAAAGGGGGTCCTTAGCATGTTCACAGTGGATGTGCCTCCAGGTCAAAGCCACCCTTATCTTATTGGGGCAACTCCATTCTGTGGTCCTTCCTTAGGCAAGGGTGTCTCAGAGCACATAGGCCCCAATAAAGACCCAGGACCTTAGAATTTCCATCTTTTAAGTCAAGATATCCATGAATTGATTCTAAACAGTATTGGGGTTTTTTTTGTTGTTGTTTTGTTTTGTTTCATCTCCAAACTGAGACACACTCTTGTGAGCTCTTCTACAAGAACCAGGAACACAGAAAATATAACATGAATCTTAAAAGGTCTTATTAATAAAAACAAACCTGGAGCCAGGTATTGGGGTGAATGCTGGAAGATCAGAGAAGCAGAACAAGCCACAGCCTCCTCACCTCGCCAATTCCTCAGCTGATCCTGTTTCCTCAGACTAGAAACCTCTGAGTCCTCACCCAAATGGATCTCAGCTGAACTATGCTGCTCAAAAGCCTAAAAGCTTAACCTGCCTCTAGTTCCTGGTCACACCTTATATACCTTTCTGCTTCCTGCCATCACTTCCTGGGATTAAAGGCGTGTGTTACCACGCCTGGCCGTTTCCAGTGTGGCTTTGAACTCACGGAGATCCACACAGATCTCTGCCTCTGGAATGCTAGGATTAAAGGCATGTGTGCCACCATTTTCTGGCCTCTGTATCTAGTGGTCGTTCTGTTCTCTGACCCCAGATAAGTTTATTAGTGTTCACAATATATTGGGGGAACCAATATCACCACAGATATTTGGGTAAGCCCAGCCTATGCAGGGCTAAGGCATACCTCCTTGCTCCCTGGAGAGAAGACAGCGGGGAGGCTCCTCTGGCGACTGTGCTTGCAGTGGCCCAGCAGACCCTGCTGGACACGCATCCTCTGTCGCTCCCTCTCCACCATCCGCTGGCCCTCCCGCAGCCGCTCGAGGCTCTGCTGGTACTCCTGGAGCTGGTGGTCCAGCTCACTGCGGCTGCGCAGCAGCAGCTCCTCCTGTGACTGGCACTCTCTTTCCCGCGCTTGCAGCCAGCTCTCTTGGGCTTCCTGCTCACGCTGCTGCTGGTCGCAGGTGCGGTGCCAACGCCGCTGCTCCTGCTGGAACTGGTGCTGAAGCTTGTGGATGTTAGCCAACTCCTCACGCTGCTTCTCCAGGTAGCGGGATTTCTCCTGGTCCTGCAAGGGGCCACCTCGGAAGGAGTGGCTAGTGGCCAAGCTCTCCCGCTGCTGTAGGACCAGCTTGTGGATCTCAATGTGGCTGTCCTGGATGGTCAAGGCAGCCTGGGGCGGGGTAGGGGGAAGCAGAAGAGGCCAAATGAGTAAGTATAGGCTTGAATTACACATGGGATGGTAAAGGACTCCCAAAGGGTAAAGGCTTGGTGGTCAGCTGTGGAACTAGCTAGAAAAGGCAGAACCTTTAGGAGACAGGTCTAATGAATGGCTTTGTAGGAGTCGGGTGTGTGTGTGTGTGTGTGTGTGTGTGTGTGTGTGTGTGTGTGTGTGTGTGTCCTGGAAGGGGATACTGGGACCCAGCCCTTTCCTTTTTTTTGGATCCTGATCTCATGAGGTGAGTAATTCTGCTCTACCTGGTACCCCCACCATGAAGTCCTGCCTTCCCCAGAGCAGTGGCGCCAAACAACCACATACTGAAACGAGGAGCCAATGTCAACTCTGCCTCTTCTAGCTTGGTCTTTGGGGTACTTTGTCAACAAGACACAAAGTTAGCAAAGCTCATGGACCGTTTACCTCTTGGTCGGAAATATATCTAAAACACAGAGTGCTTGCTGGATTATTTTCCTGTCATATCCTGCCCCTTTCCAAGTTAGATCCAAAGACACTTTGAGCTTTCAAATAGGTTTGTCTACATTTCCTAATGGTATGACTTGGGGATTATACAGGAAAGAAATAATACATACAATCAGTATCATTGGCATTTGGTATCTAAGAAAGTTTGGTTTGATGAGTCCAGTGGATGCCCAACCTGTTGATGCTCAAGTCCTTATTTGAAAGGGCTTAGTAATAAGACATGACCCACTCATATCCTGCCACTCAAACTCTTTAAGTTGCCTCAGGATTGCTTGTAAGATCTAATATGCCGTCTATACATCACTTCATCCACACAGAAAGGTTTGAAAGCATACTGCTTTCCTGAATTTTCTGGAACTGATTTTTCCATCTTTTCAGTCCACGGTTGGTTAAATCCAAGGATGAAAAACTCACAGCTACAGAGGATTGATTGTTCTTATCCCTGCTTTTGGAGAAGTGATTGGCTGTTGGTTGTTGGGTTGTATTTAAGTCAGTCCTTTGGGTAAAAATTTAGTGTGTAAATTCACAAGACTGAATTCCTCTTCTATTCTCCTTCTCCTTCTGAGGTCCCTCGTCAATCATTCGTGGGAATTTAAGAATCTATATAAACACAGTAGTATCCTTTATTTGAGTCCCAAACCAGAAATTATTTGAGCTTTATATATTGCTTTCATGAAGACATAAAAATAAAAGTCAACTATTTGGAGACTTTTGGCAAATAGCCTTTTTATAACATAATGCCCGAGAATCACAGTTAATGCTGTGTTTTAGGAGTTATGGAAATGGGTAGAGCTAGTCTCCCTACTGCTAGGTTTCTGCATTAGATCAAGAAGGTCTTACAAAAAAAAAAAAAAACAAAAAAAAAACCTAAGACCTAAGCTTAAAGTCATTGTTTACTAGATTGTTAACAGGAGCTGCAATGGTTGGGGAAAATAGATACTCTAAATCCCAGCAGACATGACCAAACATTAAAACAAAAAGTTGTTTTGAACTCTAATATCTTCCTATGAAAAGCTTGGCAACATCACAGGAAATAATTACCAGGACTTGTTAAGATGCTACTGAAACCAAAACAACAACAACAACAACAACAACAACAACCACCTACTGTGAATGCCCTCAGAAGCTTTTAATTTTAAAAGTTCCCATTTAAAGTGCAGAGAAGTAGAGAAGGAACCAATTGCGAAGAGACACACTGCGTATGTGTGTATAGCTTGACTCCGAATGAGACATCATTACCATCCTAAGGATAAGTCCAAAGTTTTCCTTCCTAAGACATTTTTAAATTGCCCAGGTAACACACACCCTGGGAAGAAGGAATTCTGACCATCAGTTTTTTTGTGTGAGATCAGCACTTTCCTCTACTTCTGAAACTTAATGAACTTAGGTATTTTAAATTCATACTTACTTTGGAATAAGACTCAAAAATGTCTTCACTAGGGCCTTTTGCAATAAAATTTGCATTTTTAAATTCAAAAATTAATTGAAAAAATTCATGGTCACTCTTGTGAAATGACTTTAGGAGCTCTTATAAGAAGGACGGTCATCATGGAGACGGGGGTACTAACCATGGTGGCCTTTAAATAAGGGACAATTAGCATTGACAAAGCACTGGCACTCTGCTGGCCGGAAAGCACACTGTAGACGCTACCACCACTAAACACCAATAGACCCTGAGGGTATTGGTACTATAAAGCAAACAAACTCCAATATTTTGCATGTCAAAACTGACAGGCACTAGCTCTTGTGTAAGGACTACAATCAGGATATCTCAGAGCAACCATAAAGAATTTATCATGCCTGTGTGAGACTGGGATAGGCCATTCTCTTCCCTCTCACAAACATACTTGAAGACTGGATATTGATTTGCACTTTTTTTTTTTTTTTTTTTTTTTTTTTTTTTTTTTTTTTTTTTTGGTTTTTCGAGACAGGGTTTCTCTGTGTAGCTTTGCGCCTTTCCTGGAACTCGCTTTGGAGACCAGGCTGGCCTCGAACTCACAGAGATCCGCCTGGCTCTGCCTCCCGAGTGCTGGGATTAAAGGCGTGCGCCACCACCGCCCGGCTGATTTGCACTTTTAAAGTTACATTTATGTTTAGGAATTCTCAATTCACTCTTATTCCGCTTACTGGGGTAGAATCATCTGCATCCTTTCCTTTTTCAGCCTGTCTGTACTTCTCCAAGTCTTCTATAGGGACCAACTGTCATTTTCATGTTTCAGAAATGGGGTAGAGTTCAGCTCCTAAGGAGAGAACCATGCCACAAAATGGAAATGCTTCACACCCCATAGCCCAAGACCAGCTCAAGAGCTTCAGTTAGATGAAGGGGATCTACTGGCAGCCTTGATATTTCCCATTTGGATTCAACTTAACACAGTGGTTCTCAACCTTCCTAATGCTGCGACCCTTTAATACAGTTCCTCCTGCTGTGGTGACCCCCAACCATAAAATTATTTTCATTGCTACTTCATAACTCTAATTTTGCTACTGTTATGAATCATAATGTAAATATTTGTGTTTTCCGGTGGTCTCAGGTTGTCCAACTGCCCCACCAAGGGGTCACAACCCAAAGGCTGAGAACCACTGACTTAACATATTGCAGAACTGAGGTCAATAGGCTGCTGAATTCTTCTGAACCAGAGATACACGTAGGGCTGTATTCAGAGGAAAACAACAACAAAATGACCCTACATAGTTTATTCAGGCAGCACAAGTCAGGATGGCCAATGTCTCCAGCCCTTGAGAATTTAATGTGCGTTCTCAGGCCAAAGCTGCCCAGCAGACATCTAAAAAAAAGCCTATTTGTTTCACCTGATAAATGGACCTCCTAGATGATCTACGTCATACCTACCATATATAAGACGGTAAAGACATCCCCGCATAATATGAATAAGACAAGAAGCTTACTGTTACCACTGTTGGTTAACACATTTTCTGATGGAGGCAGAGCCAACCTGTGCCCTGTGTGTCACATATGTCTCCAGAGAGCTATGAATGCAGCCCAACACAGTCTTAGAGGACAGAGCTATGTCACCGTGTCAAAAAGTTGAGATACCCCTGTATCTATCAATAAGCAAGAAAGTAATAAGCCAAGAAAATGCAATTGATATAATTATTGAAGAATAGTCATAGTACTATTTTTTTCAAGTTTTCTGCCTGAAACATTCCAGAGAATCCATGGAAATTTTATTAAAACAAAAACTAAAGTTAAATGAGTTGGCTGATAATAAAAACCAGCATTGTTTTTTATCAACAACCATAATTGGAGAAGCATGAACATATGTTTTAAAATTTATATAGAACCTGTATGAAGACAATTATAAAGCTTCCTGCACAACCTAAAATAAGAGGCGACTGGCCTTGTTCTTACACAGGGACCTGATCGATGCAGAAGCACAAATTCCTTCCATTTAATTCATGAATATAGTGCAAATTTAATCTAATGGTCTCGGTAGAAGGTAGAAAACTGGACAAAGTGATCTAGCAACTTTGTAAAATGTGCAAATTGTATAGGAAAGGGCTAAGAGGAACTAGTGTCACCATGTCCTCAGGTGTGATCCCAAGCTCTAATCACTGAAACAATGGTACTGGGACTGAAACAAGAATGGGCAGGAGACCAACAGTCGTCCAGAGAGAGATTTGTTAGCATCAAAATGTAAGCAAGAAAACATCGAATGCAGCCAGGGCTTTATGTTTTCTACTCCAAATTTAGACCTAGTTTTCCTGTAACAGTCAGTCCTGTGGTATAAAATATGAACTATGAAAGACTAATGAAAAACTGAGGGAATGTGTTTTGTCTTAATAATAAGTTTGCACAAATAAAGTAATCCGATATCTTGCTCCATTTTTAAATTGAGGAAGGAAGGAAAAAGAGAAAGAAAAAAGATATGATTGATTAATTTTGGCAGTTTAATAAAATCGCAAAAAGGTATCTAGAGTAACTTAGCCCAAGGAGACATTCAAATATGGTTAAAGATATTAGAATACGAGGAGGTTGACATTTTGTGCTATTAATAACACAAGTATAAATAATTGGAACTGAGTAAATTCTGTGGACACAAATACTATACACACATTAACAACCACGCTGTAGAGTAATTGCTGCCACAGAAAGATGAGGGTTGCCCATGAGTAACATGAAACTCTCTAAATTCTGCAGGGATATACGCAACATGGTAACTAATGTCTTATTAGTTTTGTTTCTTTAATTAGCATGGCAACAGCAATCCTCTCTTTAGAACCACAAGACACTTTATTTGATTTTTATTCTCAAAAATGTCTACACTGTAACTATTGCCTTGACAGCATTAAAATTTTCTAATCATGACACAAAGCACTATGGGTGCACTTTAGTGAGCATCCCCTGAGGGATGGACCCTACAGTCTTCTAACTCACAACCCAGGGGTGATTTTTATGCCTTCCTTAGAAGGTAACAAGTGATTAGCAGGAGGCTTGTTGGCCCCTTCGCTTTTGTGAGCTTATTCTTTCACACAGGGCCCAATGCAGAAAGGACACCCAATCAATACTGAGTGATGAGCAAACCAAAGCGCGAAGGAGCGTGCAAATTATTTCACTGCTCGTCACAAAGGCTGAAGGCCACATGTGGAAACAGCACAAGTTCAGGTGAGAATTTCAGTTTTCAGCAGAAAATGTGAAGTCATGCCGCACTCACCTAAGCATTTCATTGTGTCAGGCCCAAGCAGATTCATCGCTCTCTTTGGAGCGACAGGAACCGGTTTACGGTTTCTGAGAAGAACGGGGTAAAATGTGGCGGTGCTGGGCTGCCTCCTGATTACAAAACCAGGTGAGCTCAGCTGGTCTGGTGGAGTTACACCTCAGGGGTCGGCATTCTTCTAAGATCACTTATGGCCTTTCCAGTGTTCTAATTTCTAAGGTCTGGGTCATCATAGTACATTAAAAGAAACATTCACAAGGTCAAGGTTACTGAAGAGTCATTACCTGAAGGCTATAGAGGAGACGGGTTAAGTTCTGTATGGCTTGTATAATCTGGGGGGGAAAAAAGGATTGTATGTGTTAAATTCTTGAAAAACCTCTCTTAGCAACAAATTGAGAAAGAATGGGATATATTTACAGCATGTGAAGCTTACCTCTGATTGTGAGGAACCCGGAAAACTTCTATATTCCCCCTAAAATACATAAAAACATGAGAAAATGAACAGCCACGCAACTTTTGAAAGCTATCACGTTCTCCTAATGTATGAGTTTCCCACTCTAAACGCCCTTACCTCAGCTACAGTGCCTGTCTCTTCTAGGAAGAAACGCCTGGAGAATTAAACAGCCCCTTGACCTTGCAGGTCTTACTCATTCAAACTTGATGTGAGAGATGTGTGACAACTTTTACCCAACCATCCCTTAAAATGGCATAGATGACAGTGACGAGACTCAGCAAACCCTTCACTCATCCCCAGGGACAGGCTGCTGCCACATGGCTCTCTGGAAGCCGTGGAACATCACAGGGCTTCAAGCTCCCAATCTCAATGTTGGAGAATCATGATGTCCAAGTTACAGAGAGACAGCCCCAGGAAAATGCTTAGGGTCCTCCAGATCTTCAATGAATTACCAACCCAGCTCAAAAAACCATGAATGAAGCCACAGGAGGCTGGCCATCTTCTCTTTGGGGATGGAGCCCATGCCTCAGGCTTTGTCGCGTTCACACAGGCAGATACTGGGAGCTTCCAGTTAATTGCATTAAGCACTCGTTTATTTATTGTCTGTCTTCTCTCATTAGTAAACTGATGAACAGTAAGGCTTTGTGCATTGAGCATTAATTATATCTACAAACCTAAGAATGGTGTCTCGCATGGAAGGGACACTCAACAAGTAAAGGACTCCAAGTGGTACTTGCCCACATTTCTCTTCAATAAGTAAGGAGCAGTCAATACTACAAACTCCACAGTTTACGGAATGGGAAATCATCCGCTTCCCTATCCTCTGAGAGCCTACAGTTTCCTGGAGGGCGCTTGTGTTTGTCTGAGCCCATGCCATTTTAAGCTCTAAAGAAAGTCAGCCATGGTGATGTCCTCAAGTAGCTTTCATTTTGTTGCATCACTGAGCTTAATCAAGTGGTGGGCTAGCCCAATCTCCTTTTCTCCATATTGCCAGTTAAAGATTTTTGTCGCCAAGCAGCCCCTCTAACAGGGAAAGGACAAGACTGGAGAGGGAGATGACATGTCAGTGCTGCAGAACTCTGCCCCACTGTCTGGAAGACACCAGGATTCCAGTTGGGTGGTAAGTTCTTGCTGTTCTTCTGGGCCTATCTTTGCCTATTCACTGCTTTTGTGGTAAACATGACATAATATTTATAATATTATCATCTATAAAGAAGTGAACACATAAAAATGAGTTGGATTATGCTACACTGGATTAAGTTGGTTACTCACAGCTAGAACCACTGGATTTGGGGTTAGACAGGAAAGTGGGTATCATCTTTTTAATGGAGTTCACCTGCCACCTGGTGGTTGTACTGCATAACTACAGTTGATCATTGGGCAGGAGACTTTCTACCCTTGGGTTATTGTTTTTAATTCTTTCAGAAATTTGTTTTAACCTTATCTTACTAAGGACACTAATGATAAGACATCCATTACATGCTTGCTCGGAGTTTTAGCCAAGTGACCCACTCCTATATCTCAGTTTATTTCAAAAGGCCTTATAAAGGGTCAGCTGCTCCACAGGTTAAGAGAAAGAGAAACCCGGACACACCATCTCATTCACCCTCCTGTGACTGAGCCCCAGGTAGGAGCCAACCCACTTTCTACGCAGAATTAATCTGCCACGGGCAAACTCTCTTTTTCTCCCTAAAATCCTAGGAGCAGTTGAAAGCTACACAGCGCAGGCTTCATGGGGAAGGAGCAGCGTTGTAAGGCAAGGAAGTTTAAAAGCCTACAACCAGAATAAGCAGAGTGAAAGTCTGCATTCACACATGAACTTGGCAAACGAGTGCTAAATCTGAGCTGACGTTTCTGTGAAATTCTGTAAGCCAGACTTGGTTCTGGCCTATGTCACCTATCCGGAAAACATGAACATACCATGTTGCATCTCTGATAATACATGTGCCACATTCTCACATTGATTCACATCGATACTTGGTAATGGAGTTAAATCAATGCTGGACAAAGCAAAAACTCTCGAACTGACTCCCCACCTCCCAGAATCCCAATGCTATTTCCTCCCCTGCTTATGAAAGCACACACTTGAAGCTGATAGGAAGCTGGATGCATGCCATTTCTACAGAGAGAGTTGCAGCCTACATGTTTCAAGAGTCAGAGCGAGAGCAGCACTTGGGAACACCTCGCCACAAGCCAAATGTGGCTATGTGAATTCAGAGTCTGCAAAAGGAAGGTGGAATATGGGTGAAGAGTGGAGGAGGATCTTGATACAGGACAGAAGCAAGACCGGCCCGAAGTGGAAATTAGTTCAGCTCCGATGGCGCCATCTAGTGGTGCAGCATCCCAGTGTCCGGGGCCGCCTCTCAGCCAAAGAGTTGCCAAAAGCAGTGAGGAAAAGCAGAGGTTGGCAGAGTGGAAAGCAGGCCCGGAAGTCAGAGAGCGCAGACACACATGGACACGGGAGGGTTTTCAAGCTTTTGGTTTTTTGTTCTTTTTTTTTTTTTTAATAACTTTTCAGTTTGTTTAACACCGACATGATATAGAAAGAACATGAACATTTAAAGACTAGGTTAGAAAGCTTCAATATAGATATTGAAACGAATCAGAAACAATTCAGGAAAAAAAGTATTTTCAGTCCACTCACTGCCTGATAGCTGAAGCTACTCTATAGACAAAGCAATGGGTCCTGGTTACTAACAAATGGTTTAACAGTGAACGATACCTTCTCCCCTGCATCAGAGACCGCCAAGTCCGTTACCACACCCTGGAGCCCGGGATCCACATCCCAACAGCCGCTTCCTTCTGTCCCTTCTGTGACTAGTGCTGGAAGCGCCCCATTGAGACAGAAACAAAAAGGACAACGTCAAACATCAGCCAGCCAATGGGGTTCTTCTGCGCACCGCTGACCGCACACTTCGAAAAAAGTAAAAAGAAACATCACAGGGTAATACATTCCGAGTGCTCCTACAGGGGGCGCTAGAGACAGACAGGCGCGGCAAGCCCACGGTCCCTGCCCTCATGGAGCTTACAGGCTAAGGAATACGAAGGCAAAGCCGTATCCTTTATCACTTTTTAATTGCGTTTCTTTCTCAGGCTCATGCGTCCGCGTGCTGTTTGTGGTACCGAGTCTACGGCTCACTTTCATTTCAGAGGGAAAAGCCTCCCCGGAAAGGAGACATTTCAAACAGGCGCCCGGTGGAACAAAAGCAAGGTCTCTTGGCAGACCTAGGTCCATACAAGGCTCCCCCGTGGCCAGGGCAAGAGCAGCAGCTGAAAACGTCTAGAAGTCTAGAAGGAAGGTCCAGAGGCGACAGGGAGACTGTTCTAAGAAGGCTGGAGGTGGCTAATGCTTTACGGCTGCAGAGTCATTAAAACCGAGAGCCTGCCCCAGTTTCTCGTCATTTCTTCTCACGTTCCCCACGTTAAGCTTTAACACTGTAAATACTGTACATTTAACCCACGAAAACACAGAAACCGGTCCAGAGGTGTTAAGTACAAAACACAAATTTACATTCACCCATGAAACCTCAGTCGGCAGGAGTTCATTATTTATACAAGGAGGATGTGAACTCAGTTAAAACTTAGACTACGTTCACCTCTTACTGATTCAAACCGGGCTCTTCAAAGCCAGGCCACACACATATACTTCATAGGAGCAACCAATGTCTGATCAGGACCCTGATCCAAATATTCATTTTGTGATGGTTTTTGTAAAAGCTTTTTTTTTTCCTTTTAAATATGATGTCATTATGCACTTGCATTTCTAACAAGGTTTAAATGAACAAAATCACTTGCATTATCTTTGGAAAATGACAGTTGTGAAGGATTCCAAAGGACTCCTCTAAACCAGAGTTTTCTGTTTGAGTGGAAACCATTTCAAATGAATCAACTGAAACCCACGGTCACTGTGTCCAGGCTGGCCAATGCTTACGCCATGACGGAAGGACAGTTTATAGTGATTTTTTCCAATCAAGTCTTTCTCAGCCCCTTTCCTCACATTCACATTAACAGTTAAAGGTTGGAGGAAGCCGATGTGGAGCCCCGTAGAGGTAGAACACTGGAGCTTCACTCAGCTTCTATGCCCCCAGGTTCAGCTTCAGGGCGGGCAACAGACTCTCCGCTGGACCTACCATTCTACAAAGTAGATTATAATCGTCTACCTTGGTAAAGTATATCGATGAGTAAAAACGGGACTTTGCTTGGCCTGTAACCTCTGACTGATATGGGCTTGCTTCACAAACAGCCTCCCCCAAGCCCACTGCAGAACTACTCTCAGTCCCATGCCTTCAATGAGGGGCCACTTTCCACCCTTACCAACTGTATAAAGAGATCAAACTCCTCGGAGCACTATGCTCCAATCCAGGTCAAAACTACATGGCCTCTGGTATACAGGATTCACCCCATGCCTCCTCTGCCTGACCCTGAGGACAGGCTGCACCGGTTCTGGCAAAGGGGTGTCCCCTTTAGAAGGTTCCCAAACCTTGGGAGATGTAGATTCTGATGGGGAGACCCTTTACTGCCCTGCCTGAAGAGAGGAGAGGACCCGCCAAGTGCTCCCAACAGCTGCAGGGGCGCAGTGGAGCCTCCCAGCTGTCCCTGGGGCGGGGCTGAGAGCAGCAGCATACCCTCAGTATTTTTAGAGAGGACTTCCTCAATGGCATAATGAGGCTCTTCTAAAGGAAATCACCCAGAGCGGTACAACTCCCCTGATGAATCTAGCTGTTCAAAATGAAAAACATATGTGCACATTCTGAAAATAGAAAGCCAGGATTAGATAAAGCAGAATTTGAGAGGGGAATAATTTTAGGTGCTTGCGATAAAACAACAACAAAAATGTATAGATTAAAAAGTTATACTGCTTCTAGACTTTCTACTGAACCAAAGGATTTGTTAAAGAAATTCTAAAACAGAGAGGGTGTGATCACACATACCTATAATCCTAGCACTTTCGAGAATCAGGAATTTGAGACCATTCTCAAACAATAGTAAATTTGAGGCCAATGTGAGAGCCACATGGGATCTTGTCAAAAGAAAAAAAAATAACGATTACAGACATTTTATCTGCATATAATTTCTTTGGTGGTAAAGTTTTTACCATCTTTACATGATGGAAAAATATACTCTTTGTGTTCTTGCTTTGAATTCTATATGGAACTCAGTCTTTAGCTGAAAACTATATATAAAACAGCATAGTTGGGCTCTGAGACATTGCTAATCTCGTTCTTTACCTCTTAAGTTTAAATGTATCAACAAGTGGATATGATGGTGTCCACCTGTCAGCTCAACACTCCTGAGGCAGGAGGATCACAACTATGAGATCACCCTAGGCTGCTCACAACACAGAATATATTCCAATGGAAGGGGACTCTCTGGGAGGCTTGGGGGTGTGGCTCAGTGGTAGGTTCTTGCCAGCATGTTGAGGCCAATGGGTTAATAACACTGGTACCACAAAACCCAAAAAAGAACTGTTTGGCCATCGTGTCTCTAATAATACCACCAAACCTCACACTTCACATGTGGGTCTGCAGAAGGTGGAGGGGCTCTTTCTAGCTTCCTGAGCTATGATTGCTTAGCTGATGTCCATAATAGTATGCCTGAAAACTTTTCTTAATGGATTGCAGAGATCCTTTAAAAGGGTTGAAAATCCTTTCAAAAATCCATCCGAGAAGTCATAAAAACTAAGGCAGGGTGTGATCTGGGGACGATGCAATACTCAGCTGGGAACAGAAGGAATACCCCACCAACATAAGACTCTTGTCTCTGTAATACGGGAGTCATTAACAGTCATATATAATATCTATTAATGGCCAGCATGATTATTCTCAAGGTTTTTTTCCCCCCCTAATTACAAAAAACACATTAAGTTCCCTTGAAATTAGGCAGTTAATGCTTTCCCTTTGTGTGGCCACTGTGTGTGTCGGGCTGTGCTCAGGCTCATGGCCAAGGCCGGCACTGTCACTTACAAGCAGTTGGTGATGCCGGTACATCGTGTGAGCTGAGCGTATCAGCCAGGACAGCTCCGCCCGAGCCTTCCTCAGATGCCTGGCTTCCATCACCCATCTTTGAAGCCTTCACCGCAACTTGGAGACTCTCAGCTAAGAAGGAGAAAAACAAAACAAAATGTAAACAATAAATAGAGAGAGAGAGAGAAAGAGAGAGAGTTTAGTCTACCACGTGTGTCGAAGCTGCACCAGGTGGGCGGCATGCGCCCCAGATTACCATGAATAAAGCTCAATGCAAAACTGTAAGTTTACTTAAAACATTATGAAATCATTTTGTGAATTAATTAATTGATTAGACTGTAACTCTGTCACGTGGCTCTTCAGCATGAAATTTGCAGATGACGGTCTGTTGCATCACAATGGTTAGATACTGTGATTGACCAAAAGTTGATAAATCGTATTTGCCAACAACTGTTATGTAGCCCAGAAACTAAAATTTTGTCTTATTTTTCTCTTTCTTTCTTTTGTTTTTCTTTTTTTTCTGAAATAGGGCCTCGTGTAGTCCAGGCTGGTCTCAAACAGCTATGTAGCTGAGGGTAATCTTGAACTCTTGCCCTCCTGCCTTTCCTCTCAGGTGCTGGGATTCCAGGCATGTGCCATCATGACTGGCTTATATGATGCAATAACTGAACCCAGGGCTTGATACATGTTCAGCAAGAACTGTACCAAGTGCATCATGTCCAGCCTGCTTTCATAGTACTAGAGGTTGTATAAACGCATGCACATAAACACATACAAATATATCCCCCAAAGGGTGTGGCCTGCAAAGACCAAACCGCTTAGAGCTGCCCCCTTCCAGAAAAATTATAGAACCCTGCAGTCTATACCAACTGACAACAGCATCCCTTTGCACAGAGAATTTAACACAGTTTTAAAAACCCAAGGTATAAAATATCTCAAATGCAACTTTCAGTAAATTAGTATATTGAAAACCTTCCTGTAATTCAATTAATATGCATGCACTATTAGGTATTAGGATTTTTAATGCTGTTACTAAGAAATACTAGCTATTCCTCAAAAGAGTGTTTCTTCAAACTTGCTTTAAATAATGCACATTCCCATCTGTGCTCTAGTCCTTTTGGGAACTACCAGGCCAAAAAAGGAGACATGTTTACTTGCATAAAGGAGTCTCAGCTAGCATGTGGAATATTACTATTTCTAGGACCTTGTAATTATTTCTCAAGCATCCTCACCACATTTTGACCACATTCGAGTCAGAAAACTACTCACGCACGGTGCATCTATTGTCCTGGGGCTATGGTTATTTGATGACTAGCCAGGGAGACTTGAAAGAGAAGAGGGAAGAAGACACTTGCAGCTCTGGCCACACGGAGGCGCAGGAGAGCAACAGTCCCCAGTGGGACGGGGAAGAAGTTCCTAAAGGGTGGAAACTGAGCAGCCCCGGGAGGATGGGTGGGATTCAGGAAGAGAATGGGAGGAAAGGGGCAGTCCAGTGGAGCAAAGGGGCTTTTTAAAGTGTGCACTCAACTGTCTTGAGACAATGATGTCCTCACTCCAATGAGAAGCCCTGTTCAGCTGCTGTCAGGTATGGATCCTTGACCCGGGATGGAGTCTCATCTGCAGCCTACATGGTCTACATGGTGCCTCCACTGCTGTGGGTTCCCCTGAGCAGGCCCATGAGTGCATGCTAGCTCCTTCATCACGTGGTGAGCCAAAAGAACAGAAGGCCAATGGGCTTCCACTCCCTCGTTAGAGAAGAAAGTGGAAGCCACTGGCTAAGTAAAAGAGCAGGTGATTTGGTCCACTAAGGCTCTGCTATGTGAGTGGGGGTATCATGGGTGCCTGTCAGCCTCCTTTGCTTCATTTCCCAAACATGCCCCCAATCTGTCTACTATTCTGCTTCCATGACCAACGGTCCCGGACACCCCCATGTAAATAAGATTCACCCCCTCTCTGTAACTCTGTAATGCTCCACTTCCTTTATTCTGCTTCTTTTTCTACATGTCACTTCACGATCTGACATACGCATTTCTTTATACTCTGACATTTCTGGACCACGGTTTCTAGGAGAATAAGTATTCTGTTGCATTCTGCTGCACCCTCAGCACCAAGGCCACCATGTGTGACACGGAGCAGGCACCCAATAAACATGTTCTGAGTCCGTCGAACCAGATCATCTCCAGAGCAACTTGCCTTCTCTCAGGGCTGCGGCCAGCAGGGAGGCTGCCTGGGGAGGCTCTCCAGGGTCAGGCTTGATGAGCAGGTGGGGTTCCAGGTGGACGTCCTCAAAGCCGCTCAGTTCCCCAAGTTCAGCGTAGATATGCAGCTTTTCTTCCAAGTACGTGCAAATTTGTTGGTCTTGGTTACTGAGTATTTCTGTGGCATAACAGTCATCGTAAGCGAGATTATTTACAGCATGGCTACAAAACTCACATGAAAATCAAGTTAGGAGAAAAAGACACCACGATTTAGCAAGCAGTCAGACCCAAGACTTTCGTTGGGTGGGTGAGACTCAGATTCAAATTCTGATGCCTTCACTGAGTGACTGTGACCTCCTGCCAGTGACTTAACATCTCTCCTCCCATCATCCACTGCACTTGATAAATAAATGTACTTTTCCCGTTCTCCAAATTCCATAAAACCTCACAAAGCTATTCTTTGTGGAGAGCCTTCTATTAAGACTGAGTACCCAGCTCAACAAAGAGAAGTGAGGCAGCCCTCTCTTCAAGGAGTGACGGCTCCTAGGGGTGAACAGGGCAGGGCTGAGAGGCCTCAGTCTTCAATGTCTGTCTTGGCCAGAGCCAACGCTAGTGTATGGTTCTGTTTCTAAAACTCATCTTTGCATGCACCAATTTTTCCCTGACTTCAATGTGTTACAGGAGTCTTAGAACCTAGAGATCTTAACTAGCATCAACTCCAGAGAGTCCCTGCTTCAGTTGGTTAAGGGAGTTGAGGAGCAGACAGCAATTTTTTGTTCGTTTGTTTGTATGTTTGTTTGTTTGAGACAGGGTTTCTCTGCGTAGCCCTGGCTGTCCTGGAACTCAATTTGTAGACCAGGCTGGCCTCAAACTCACAAAGATCCACCTGGCTCTGCCTCCCTAGTGCTGGGGTTAAAGGTGTGTGCCACCACCGCCTGGCCAGACAGCAAATTTTTAATCACCTCCCTAAGTGACGTAAGGCCTGGAGTTGAGAACTGGTGAGATAAACGTATTTCTTGACTTCCCAGGGCCCTCAATGGCCCTCCTGTTGAACTCTTGTCTAGTCACAGAAGCCTGACATGGTGGACACTCCGGTGCTCACCAGAACCACGTGGCCACAATTATTGTTTCACACGTGCTACGTGTATGTGCATGAGTATCTTAGTCACTTGTACCTTGTCTATGGATGGGTGATTTTAAGAGGTGGAGGGTGGGCAGTGTGGACCTCAGGTGCACACAGTTAATTATTGTCCTCACCACCACTCATGACTTCAGGAATTTCCCACCACTCAAGAACACAGGACATTGTACCTTGACATTGCTGAATTTTGGCCACTCGGGCTTCAGCCTTCCGTCTCTCTTCATCGGACTCACTTGTCCTCCCTCCTTCTTCCTCTGGACAACTTTAAAAGACAACAGTCAAGGCATCACTGAAACCAGTTCCAAGGATCTCTAAGCTTATTAGAAAAACATGGGAACTTGGCAAGAGAACTATCCACCAAAGCAAAAAAAAAAAAAAAAAAAAAAAAATCAGCATGAAGAGAATTCATTGTTCCTCTTTTTCAAAAGATTCATTTTCTTGAGTATGCACACGTTACAACATAGTTTCAAAGTCCGCTCTACAGGATGATTCAAATATTCCAACCCCACCGCCCCCTCCCCCACCTATCACCACCACCACCAGCAGCAGCAGCAACAGTGACATTATGTCACCAAGTGCAACTAAGATAACAAAATTTTGGGTTTTGTACCATTAAGGAACCCCTCTTGATAGTGGAAGGGTTGTGAGACAGATAGTAGGCTTCCATACCGGGTAGGTATGGTAGAGGTGAGAGCAACTTATACCAAGCTCATCCAACTAATCAAATTACCGGTAAGAATTATCCCTCCCACCCTCGCCCCTCATTTATCAAAACTATCCTTGCACAAGTAACAAGCAGAACGTTGACTGAGAACATTGAGATTCACCAGCCATTTATTTGAATGGTTCCTCGGGCGCACAGAGAGATGGAAGACAGGGTCCCTGCTCACAGGGAGCTTCCAATCTAAAGGAACACGCACACCACCTGCATGTAAAACATCACAACTATGGGCACTAGATGACGAGCGCCAACCCAGTGCTTTAGAAAATGGGTGTGACAGCATTTCAGGTACGACAGAGAACACCTGGACTGAAGAGGTCTTCGTGAAACAGGTGAGCAGGCAGGAGCCACAGCAAAAGCACGCGGGCGGAGTGGGAAGGCACGGCATACAGGGAGGTGTGCAGAGGACAGAGCTGCAGGTGACATGCTACGGCAGGCGAGGGCAAAGGTCAGGGAGCAGGCAATTCTGGCTGAGGCAAAGTTTTCATGCAGGGGAGACATGGTTAGAACACGTTCCCCGACGGAACAAGGACGTCCCGCAGAAGCACGACAGCGAGGTTACCTTTCCACGGCCTGCTGGATCCGCCTCATCCAGTTGTTTCTTTCCTCCTTGGAATTGGTGTGGATCTCATACATCTCCGGACCAGCAGAGGACGCGCTGATCAGAAACATGCCTCTCTCCTCGTTAGCAACTTCTCTAGCAATAAGCTTCTGAAGCGAAATAACCGAAGGCTTCTGGTCCTGCGAGAGTTAAAGAGGATGCATGGGTGAAACCGCAGCGTCTCTAAACCAAGAGTCACATGGAACCCAGGAGCCTTCATCCCCCTTTGTCATCCTTTTAGAAGACATCAGAAGTTCTCCAATGGAGAGGGAAAAGGATATCACATTAGCTCTTACGTGGCTATGATGATGTTTGACACCATCAACTGGAGACACATCATTCAACACATCAGCTTGTGGGGGACATTTCTTAATCAAACCCCAAAGCAGATAGAGAATGAGGACTTGGGGGAAGAATTATCCTTATGGATGTCAGTTTAGAGACAGGAAAGATGGCTCAGTGATTAAGAGCAAATACTGCTTTCTACGGAGGACCTGAGTTTGGTTCCCAGCACCCACACTGGGTGGCTCAAAACCACCTGTAACTCCAGCTCCAGGGGTATATGATGCTTCTTCAGGCCTCTGCACTCACATATGCATACCTACACAGAGACATACGTATTTTTAAAAATAAGTAAATATTTTTAAAGATTTATAGTTTAAAAGGGTAATTTTAAAGAGATCAGAGGGTGAAGAAAAAAATTTGATAAACTACTGTGGTCGAGGAAGAAGGTATTAAAAAGGTGCTTGTGAAGGATGAGAAGCTAGAGCCCATTGAATTTAGAAATAATTGCAAGACAGTGATGAAAACAGAACCCTAGGAAATAAGGAAAGAGGTCATCAAATACAATGTAGAAATGGGCAGCCATGACCTGAGAATCCCTAGACCTCACCAACCCCTTCTGCTCCAGATCTCAGCCCCAGAACTGCTGCAGCTCTACCCATAAGTGGCTCCTCCTCACCAACCAGATGAACACTGGGTGAGCAGGACTGGCCCTAAATCATCTTGCCCCGCCAGACACATTGCCTTGCATAGAAGAGGCATGCAATCAATGTCTGCAGAACTGGATTGAACATAATTCCATCTGAGGGAAACTGGAAGACAGTCTAGGAGTTGGTGTCCAAGGTAGAATGAAATACTCCTGCCAGCATTTACTGTGGGCTTTCAATGCCTCCGTGCTATGCCTTGGGGCCTCACAGATGAGACCTCAATAGCTCCACACCTGGCTCAAGAGCCATGGTTGAAAGAAGGCCAGAAGAATGTCTGCAGGATGAGAAGGATGTGGGGGATGGAATCTGCTTTGGTCTGTGGCTCCCACCACTGTTTAGAGAGCCAGCTACAGCATGTAGTTTTGTTTCTTCCTTGTGGACTGAGGGAAGACTATATCCAGAGTTTGCCATTCTATGTTCTCCCCTACTGATTTCCTGGCGTTGGCTTGCCTGCCTTTCCAGTATTACATAGCTATGCCACATCTGGAGTTATTGGCCAAGGCATCTCTGGAGTGCTTTTCATGTTTTTCAGAACAGTGGGGGGGGGGGGGGGAAATAGATCATGATGGAATAGACTACTGGTCTACCCAGTCCCATGGTTGGCCTCTGGAAATGGAGGCTAAATCAGTTTTAAAGCAGATCTTGAACCCCTCTGTAATGAGAGGTCCTCTATCTAAGCATTATTAAGATCCCTTTTTTTGTATTAGAGATCTATGTTTTAGCTTCCTCTGAATGTATATACATAAAAATGCAAGGTGAGTTTGAGTTGCTTGAAATGAAAGAATGTGAAATTATTATTAGTTGGTTAGTGTTCCAGAGAAAGGGAGGTGGTGGCAAGATCTTTCAAAAGTGAAGAATAAATAAAGGGTAGAAAGGAGTATTAATTAAATTCCTAGTAAATAAATTAAAACCAGAAGGCATCAAAGGCATGCTTGTCATTATTCATATTAACTACACAAACACTGGTGAAAAACAAGATTCAATATCCTCAGGAACGAAGGCAACACATCAGCTTTGGGGACAGATGTCACACACCGATGATGCAGGGGCCTAATGCAGTCTGCCAGGATAGTTTGCTGTGCCATAGCATTCTAAAGCCATTTTTTAAAATTAGCAACATTTGTGAGTAGAAGTCTTCACCTTTTAGAAATACTATAGAGTTGGGGGTGTGTGGTAGAAACAGAATACTGGCTAACCTGGACCATATTCTCACTTAATTTATAAACACTGGTCAGTATGCATGACTCACCTTGACCCTGGACATGTGCTCACTAGTTGAGGACAGTCCCCACTGCTTTCCACTGTCTTCATCAGACTCACTGTTGACTTCACCCATTTACATTCCTGCTCAATCTCTACAGACATCTGGAACGGAAGGCCTCTGATAGAGGGGAAGAGGGGAAGGAGAGGCTGTCTCTTGCTGTGGGATGTTCTGTATGTTGTGAATATGTTGCTGTGATTGGTTGATAAATAAAACGCTGATTAGCCAGTAGCCAAGCAGGAAGTATATGAAGGATAAATAGACAAGGAGAATTCTGGGAAGTGGAAGGCTGAGTCAGGAGACGCCAGCCTGCTATCCAGGGAGCAGCATGTAATGGCACACAGGTAAAGCCATGGAACACGTGGCAACATATAGATTAACAAAAATGGGCTGAGTTTGAATGTTAGAGCTAGTCAGTGGTAGGCCTGGGCTAATGGTCGAGCAGTTTTAATTAATATAAGCTTCTGAGTGATTATTTTATAAGCAGTTGCAGGGTCCGTGGGGCTGGGCAGGACCAGAGAAAACTTCAGCTACAGTCTATCTCCAGTCCAACTGCTACCCCATCTCCACTGGTGCTGGTTCTATCAGCTAGTGATCCCACAGGGGCAAAAGGACCTTAAGCTTGCTTCATATTTTAAATTTAAACTTACAGGTGGGCATGTTCATGCTGTCTTTTCTACTGTTTCAATGTTGAAATTGCCTTCTTTAATATTCAAGAGAGTCTTCCTGGACTTCTGGAATTGCAGGAAATAGGTGTACCTACTTTATTCTAGATCCTATTTCCAGCTGAATGATCTTTTTAAAAAAAAATTAAGCTGGGTCTGGAGAGATAGACGGATCAGAGGTTAAGTGTGTTAAATCTTCCAGAGGACGATTCCTAGCACCCATGCCTGGAGGCTCACAACTACCTATAACTCTGGCTCCAGTGGATCTGACACCCTTTTCTGGCCTCTGAGGGTACCTGCACATGGGCATACACACACACACACACACACACACACACACACACACACACACTAAAACACTCTTGTAAGGACACTACTTTCTACTCTTAATTACTTTCAGATCCTTCTGGCAGTTTCCAAATTCATCATGTCTTCTATGCACCAAGATAAGCACCGATGAAAGGTTTTCCTACTGAACAAAGGGAATCTCACCTCTGGGTCCTAGAATAAGGACAACTTTCTAAAACATTATATGGGAACTAGGAAACACAGACATGTGCATACGCTGAGGTAATGAATCAACTCCCTAAGACCATCACTATAAGATATCTATGACACAGGGGCTACTATCAGATACATGTAGAAAGCATATGACCTAAACATAGGGTACTTGACTCTCAAAGGCTAAGAGAATGCTTTCTCCTTTGCTCCTCAATATCACCTTTATGTGGTGAAATACTTTAGGTATGTGTCATACTTCTAGAAACAGCCAACAGCAGTCTTCTGTCTTCCACAGCCAGAGAGTCTACCAAAGAGAGCCGAGCTTATTTGGTGGGTTGCATTCCTAGCCCCCTTCCTCCTCCAAAAGGTGGTACACATAACCCCAGGAGTCATGTCATACTTCAAATCATACTGTAAATTGAACATCACAGCTTGATCCTAATCCCCATGCTATGCTGTTTTAGGAAACACAGTATCTGACTTTGTCTTGTGCCTTTTATTTTTCTGGTCTCACTATGTAGCCCTGGCTGTCCTGGAACTCACTATGAAGACCAGACTGGCCTCAAACTCACAGAGATCCGCCTGCCTCTGCCTCCCAAGTGCTGGGATTAAAGGCATGCGCCACCACTGCCCAGCTTAGCTTGTGTCTATTTCTTGATCAGTCAGCATGCTATTAGGCTTATCAGACCACTCAAAAGGCAGGATCCACCTCTTGTTAGGTGTTTGGAACTAAAGAAATCTTTGTTTCTACAGAGATTTGCTGTGACAATTTCTCTTCCAGCCTGGCCCCCAACATCCCACAGATAAGCACAACAACCCCATCTTCCTGGGTTTTCCTCTGGGTTCTTGAGCTTCGCAGGTAACGTCACAGGGAGGGAAGCTACTAGACAATCGGAAAGTTTTCATGAAATTTATAATAGATAAAGTGCAAACAGGTTGGCATGAGGGTGAGGGTGTGTTTAGGGCTAGCCTCTGCTTTAGCCAGCATCAGGGTGCAGATGAGAGGCAGAAGACGCCTCTGAGGCCAATCTGATGAGCACAGGCAGACAGGTTCCAGCCTTTCCTTGTCACATCCCAATCCCTGGCCAGACATGCTTTTCTGTTTTCTCTGGACAGCAAAACTGAAACTTTATTAAAACTTGAAAGTTTCCAAAACCAAGTGGAGTAATACCTGCTAAGGGACCCAAATAGCCTATCTCTGGATGTATAGTAAACACTTACCTTTCCAAGGTCACCCTTAAACTGTCCCTGTGAGCATCGGGCTTTAATTTTTCTCCAGCAGAACATGATGCCCCATGTCACCAACAAGGGGCTAACCTGTGACATCTTCCTCCTCTATACCCTTTTGGATCACACAGATGCTGTAGAAAATACACTAAAATCTACTTATGTGCTACAATGAGAATGATCTACATACCACAAAGGGAGGGGACACATGAATGACCGTAGTCATGAGCAGCCACTATGGCAGGAACAAGGACCTTCTTTAAGCCTGGTGCTGCAGCTCAGTGGCAGTACATTTGTCTAGCATACAAAAGGTTCTGGGTTCAATCCCCAGCACCGTGAGAAATGAAAGATACTCTCCTTTAGAAATCACCCTGTCTTCTTGTTTGGCAGAAGAGAGACATCACCGCAGGTTATAGGTGAGGTGGGCAAGTGACATGGTAAGACAACCCTCCAGCAGGAAAAAAGAACAAGATGTTGGAAACTACCCATGCCCAATGCTGGTACCCCAGTTGCCAGAGCTGAGCATGGGGAAGGTGAAGGTGGAGACCAGAGAAAAGACCCAGATAGCCAGGGAGGAGGGAGGGACTTGAGGCCCTGAGGGCAGTGTCCATTTACCATCAATACTGAAATATTCCAATATTTTCACAATTGATTAAATTGCCTGCTAAACCAGCTATGGAATCTGCTATAGCAGTGGGAATATAGTGCAGACATATTCTTGCCAAGTGACCTTTTTATTTTATTAGGAAGTTCAGGCACCACAGTGCTAACTAGTAAAGATGTGCATCACGTGGTCATATACTTACAACAGCTGCAAAGATGTATTTCTGGTCTTTTTCTTGTAGGAAGAGCAGCACATCAGTTAGAAGCAGAGCCAGGATGTCTTCAAAGACAAAACCATGACGGTATTAATGAAGGGAACCACAGCCTGGATGACTTTACTACCTATTTGAATTTCATGCTTGACATTTAAATCCGTTTAACAAAACTGGAAGACTTTTCCATGAAAGTTTTATTTAGAAAAGCCCTTTTACTATGATAGCTAATATCTACCATAGTTAAAACGCACAGAAAGCTGTTTAAGTGTATAGATTTGCATGTAGCACCCTAGATAAACTACAGGATTGTAACAAGAACTAATTCTCTAGAAAGTATTTAAGAGCAGTTTTCAAAATGAAAGAAAAAAATTCTATATAAAAGAAGGCTCTGAGATGGTGAGATGGTGTGTGCCTGGAATCCCAGTACTTGCAAGGCTGAGGCTGAAGGTCATGAGTTTGAAGACAGCCTAAGTTACATAACAAGACCTTATGTCACATGTACTCCCTCCCCCCATGAAAGAAGGTCCTAAGAGAATAGAACATGCCCTTCCCTTTAGGGGAAATGTAGCTAATTAAAAAAATGTAAGGGAACAGCTTCCACATCAAGTGACGGAGGGAAACCTGCTTCATCTAGGGCTCATTTCTCTACTTCCCTTAGAAACTTTGAAGAACCCCCTTCCTGTGACCACTACATAGTCTAGTCACAACAGACGATTCTATTCAATGGACAAAGAGAAGCAGTATTGTGTGGGTTGCAATTAGCAGTTTTTCAACACAACATTGCAAGCTATTCATCAGCAAATACCTTTGTTTATGCTTCCATCAAAGCCTGCTCATCCTCTGGTGGGCAATGACCTTCAAGTGACTATAATAGAGTAAATCCTTATTCTCCCTAAAGATGTAATTAAGATGAAGGAGGTGTAAGGTCCTTAGAGACTGTAGAGGACGCTGAACAGGCAAGCATTTAAGCTTGGCCTTCAAGTCCAAACCAATAAAATCAAATCTCTGAAAGGAGACTCAAGGGCCAGTCAGTTTTTCAGGCCCCAGAGATATAAGAAAGCACCAGACAGCAAGGTGCTAGCTACAAGCTAAGTCCTTGAGAACCTCAATAAATAGCTCTAGACCCTAAGCAGACTAACACAGTCAAGTTTAAGCCTGTTAGCAAATTGAGCCACTGAGGAAGAGCTTACCCTGGGGCCAGTATACAGGTAGATGAGTCATATTACTGAATAACCAAGATGATATTTAGAGTTTTCTCATTTCTCCCCTCCACGGTCTGAAAGCCCCAGGCTATCTTGGCACACAACAGACTCTCACTATGTAATGTGGGCTGTTCCTGCTTTCAACACACCACATTTAGCAGAAAATTTCTATGCCAACAATGTCCAGAACTCTCAACTCCTTTGATTTCACACATCACAGGCTTTCACATTCATGAAAGTACATGTGAAGGATTTTTCTCAGGACAGCAAGTCAAGCATGTGTATCACCCAGTCACATTTACCCACTGAACTTCACAACTTGATATTTCAACTTACAACAGTCAAGGGTTTCTGTAGGTGTACCTGCAAGTCAGAACCACTTTTCTTTTGAAAGTCTGTCCTTGGTTGAATGAGTACTATGTATGAAAGGAGGAGAGATCGGATTGGTGGAGCCACGGTACCTTTGAAACGGCCTGTAGCAGTTTTCCAGTAGACAAGCCCATCATGCAAGAGAGCCCTTTCCTTACTCATCAGGGCCTGCTTTCTAAACACGTGGCCATTTTTGAGCTTTGTGTATGTTTTGTTTTCAATTTTATTCAGGATCTCCAGCCATTTTTGGTTCTTCTCATATTCATTGACTTTTAGATCCACAGCTGCAATCATGTCTTTAATTAAGCCAAGAGCTTTGCAGAGGTCTTTGTGTTCCTCGGTCCTTTCTGCATGAAGGAAAAAAGGAAGAAAATTATAATAATTCAGAATACTAAGAGAGGTTATTTTTTCTTAAGTTTTTAAATATAACAAAGACCTCGTAAGAAAGATATTGGATTAAATTCAAATATTAAAATATCTCTCTGCACCACCACAAAGAAGCAATACAATATTTGATATAAAAGATGTGCATCAGTAGGTGTGCATTAGCTGACAATAAGATGTGTGACCTTCAGGGAAAAGTCTGCCTCTCTGTGGCAGTGTCATAGTTTATCTTCATTGTCTAGGTGTCTAGATTGGGAAACACGCTGCTGGGCATTTCTGGGAGAGCTCCTGGAGACGCTCCACTCAGGAAGTCCCACCTTCAATGTGGGCAGCACCACTGCTTGGCCGGGGGACCCAGACTCAACAAAAATGGTGAAGCAAATGGAGCGCCAACATTCATCTCTCTCAGTTTCCTGTCTGCAGATGCAACGTGGCCAGCTACCTCACACCCCTACTACCATGCCTTCACCGTCATGACTGACTGTGTGCCCTCAAACTGTGAGACAAAATAACCCTCTCCTTCCTGAAGTTGCTTCTCCTCGGGTATTTTGTCACAGCAACACAATGTATCAAATGTGATAGAAGCAGGGACTATGGATTAACCTGGGCATTCCTCCCTCCCTAGAAACAGGAAAGCAGGTAAATCCCACACTGCGTTGCTAAGGACTGGACCCAGCCATGTGACCAAGCTCATGTCCTCTGAAATGGAGCCACAGGGCAATTTAATGCCCCCAGACTCATTTGCCTTCTGGGTTACATTAGCATAAAATCAAGGTTTTATTATTCTAATTAAAATGGTTTTGGCTCATTTTTTTTCTTTTGATTATGAAAGAAATGAACATATTTCGAGGACCCTGGGCACTGTGCCTCAAGGAAGCCAGCCAGGCTTATGCACACAGAATAGACAGATAGTCATCAGCTCCAACTGCTCTTTAAACCACTGGCCACTCCTGTCACCCCCAGATTGCCCTAAGGAAAGCCTCTGGGGGAGCTCCTAGAACCGCTTCCGGAAACCTCAGATGAAAGGGAACTGGGTTTTTTTTTCTGTATTTGATGATAAAGATCAGCTAGTTGATATTTGCTCAGGTGCCTGGACCTGAAGAGCTAAAAGGAGGGGAGAAAGAGGGAGAGGGGGAAAAAGAAAACCAGCAGAGAATCCAGAGGCTCCCCAGTGCCTGTAGCTGCAAGGACACATGTTTAGAAAGAGCAGCCAGCCGTGGAAACAGTCCTCCAAAGGTCTCCCTCCAGAGACATCCCAGGTTCTCAGTGCGTACACAGACGCATGTGAGCATTATCAGAACGTGCAGAGATCACATATGATGTCCATCTCTCCAAGGAGGAGTCCTCCAAAGGTCTCCCTCCAGAGACATCCCAGGTTCTCAGTGCATACACAGACGCATGTGAGCATTATCAGAACGTGCAGAGATCACATATGATATTCATCTCTCCAAGGAGGAGTCTTTCTCACTACCTTCCAAAACACACCACATGACTCCGCTCTCCTGACAGGGCCCTTCCCCTCCAGAAAGGAGATTAACTTCTAAAGACACTTTCAAAACTAAGAAAGCCAAGGAAAGAAAAGTGAAGTTGAATTCCCAGATGACTCTGAGTAATTCCAGGAGACAATACAAAAGCTGACAAATCACTATCTCCCAATGCCTTCCAACTCAAGATGGAACAGCACCAGACTCCCAGGGAGCCTTTACAAATGCCCCTCTTGAGCTCCACTCACACCTCCAGACCCCCAATCTGCAAGTAAACACACCCCCTGGTGAAGGGACAGCTAGCGAAGTTGAGGAGCGCTGCCATCTAACAGTCACATGAACCAATGGTCAGAGGCTCCAGGAGTGACCTGTGGCAACACCTGCCAGGAGGAGGCGGCATCTGTGTGCCACCATGCTGCCTCTGCCTAGAGCTGGAACTCACAGTTACAGCTTGCACCGTAAGTGGGGCAGACCAGTGTTGTGATCTACCTGCCGATAACTTGGCATGGGATGAACCTTGAAGCAAAGTGAGCTGACCAACACTATCGGAGAGTTTTGTCTCTGGGGTATTGCAGAGAGTTAAGAGAATTCACACGATGCAAACTCAAAAGCTTTCATTTTGTTTCCACTCTTTTGCTGAGAACAAAATCCATGATGCTTTCTCGATAGACTATTTTTGCATTCTCTTATGCATCAAATTATAAAGAACCATAAAAGTGGTAGAAGGAAAGAACCAGCTTCTGCAAGCTCTCCTCTGACCACCACACCATGGTGCATGCTAGTCTCCCGCACCCCACCCCACCCCCGCCACACACAAAATAAATGTAATTTTAAAAAAAATAATTTCTCAGAATGAATTCCAATTCAAAGGCTTTAAAAGCTTGTGCACAATGAAAGCACTGTGAAGGCCACAACATTCGAGGCTCCTTTGGGCCCCTTCAGTTGTGATTAAAACTAACTCACCCTTTGTATACTGCAGGATCCTCTCCACCAAGACCGGGTATTTTGTGATGCGCTGGGTGACGAGCAGGATGCACTCTGGGATTCCTCGGCGGCGAGCCAAAAGGTTGCTATTTCGGACCTTGCAACGTATACACATTTTTATATACACCAATTATTTTACTTGAGAATAATTCAAAATCTACAACTGTCTGATTTGTCTACACTTCACTGTAACCATTAGTTAAAATGTACACATTGCCATTGCATTTTGTATTTTGGTTGTTAACCACCAAACCCCAAGGTGTGGGGAAGTTTCAAGTTATACTGATGCACTTCTCATCTCCAAATGAACATACTCTCAGGGCTCAGGGTTAGCAAAGGCTTTTGGACAACAATGGAAATCTGAACGTGCTCATGGTCACTGTTTTTCTAACGTGTCTTCCTCCACCTTTGCTCTTACATGCCGGCACTTCAAGTCCCTCCCCACAGAGCGATCCTTTCCCTAAACATTTCCAAATACTCTTAAAGTCCCATTGCACATGGGTGTGAAAAGAAAACCAGAGGGGAAAGCTGGTAGAACTCAGAGACTGGCAAACCAAAAATGTAGGACCCGGAAGCATGGGCAAATTTCTTCTATAAGTAAACGTGAAAGGTAGGGAAAGAAGGGAGCAAGGGAATTCAAGTTAAAGGAGGTTTAAGAGACGTAACCACAAGCCAGGTAGCAGTGACACACACCTTTATCCCAGGAGGCAGAGGCAGGCAGATGTCTGTGAGTTCAAGGTCAGCCTGATCTACAGAGCTAGTTCCAGGACAGCCAAGGCTACACAGAGAAACCGTGTCTCGAAAAACCAAAAAGCCAAGAAAACGGAGGGAGAGAAAGAGAGAGAGAGAATAGAGAGAACAGACTTATGCAACAACGAACCTTGGCCAGGTCCTGGCTTAACGATGCAGTTTCAAGAGATGAACGGTGAAAATTGAAGATCAGAAAATGACTGATAATTTAAGTGCGTAACGTTACCACAATACTTTAAAAGTGTTCAGAAAGACATAGATGAAATTATATGATGTCATGGATTTGGGTCAAATTAATCCACTCTGAAACAAATTCATGGGATAAACGGATCCTCTCTTTGCTTTTGCTTTGATTTTTCTGATACACAACTTGTCAGTGTGTGAAACCACGTCCCAGAACTCTGCCAATATTCTCAGGGGCCTGGGGACTACGACCTTACAGACACAAGCTAGCAAACGCAATGGTCTGGGAGAAATATTTTACTACCATCTAGACTTTCCATCTTTGCCATACACCCATCACTTCCTTCTCCTTCCCCTGAGAACTAGAACCCAGACATGAAACTTGTTTAGCTCCTTGAGACACAAACACGAACTATCGCCCCACAGTGACCTCCCACTCTACAATTCAGTTGAACGACACTTGCCTTAATGAAATTCTGAAACTTTTTGTTCTGCTGGAGCTCTTTAAAGAGGCTCATGGCTTCTTTGTGATGGCTGCAGAACTCTCCATAGACCTTCTTCATTTTGCTTGCATTTTCTTCTGAAAACTGAGCACATTTCCATAACGGTTTATAAATGCACCCATGACGTGCATAGAGAAAAGAACGTGTAGTTTTTATATATTTCAAAACATCACAGATTTCCCAAATATAATCACTCCCCTCCCCCAGGTGCTTCTTAAAATAAAAGGAGACAATTAAGTAGTAAGGGCCAACATAACAGGATCATATTGTACTAAACTAATCATCAAGCAGCCAAATGAAAAACATCCAATGTTTTAATGTTTGCTCCATTTTATGCAACGTATTAAAACTTCTAGTAGTATTACTTTTTACACTGAATGTCTGACATCACAAGTGGATCACAGGCAGGTGATTGTTAGCCATGATGAGATGAGAATGGAGAATAACCAAAATGCTAATTTATTAACTGAGGGGAAAAGGAAAGATGTGGCCTGAATGTTTCCATCAGCCTGACCTGCAGGGAGAGCTTCATAAAATTCAGAGACATACAGCAGTGTTGGGTGGCTTGGCTGCATAACTTAGCTGTGGTTTTTGTTTTTGTTTTTACGACTACGATAGTGCTACATGATTGTGTCCACAAGGAAGGTCATTGCAACAGAAAGCCTCCCCAGAAAAGATTTAAAATGCATTCCATCATCTTTGGCCTTTTCTCTTTTGCTCAGTTATACCTGCGTTGATGATACTATGTCTGAAGAGATGACCCTTAAGCCACAATGGTTAAAATAAAGTCTAACAAAACACACTTGTATATTGAAAACTACACAATACTGATACTTCAAAAATCTAAATGACTAGGGGCTAGAGATGGCTTAGCAGTTTAGAGCACTTGTTGCTTTTGTAGAATACAGAAGTTTGCTTCCCACACGGACACTCACAACTGTCTGTAACTCCAGTTCCGAGGAATCTGATGCCCTCTTCTGACCTCTGCTGGCACCATGTGTGAAAACAGTTCACAGATGCACATGCAGGCAAAACACCATGTGCGTATAACTTTTTTTTAAAGTTTTGTGATCTAAATGAATAGAGAGAGAGCTTTACCAAGTTCACAGAATGGAAGGATCAAAATAATAAAGGTGTCAATTCTTCCCAGGTAGATAATACAGGTTTAACCCAAATCTTATCAAAATCACAGCTACCTTTTTATAAATATGCGCAAGATTCTTCTTCAGTATACAGGAAATGCAAAGAAAACATCTAAAAACTTCTCAATACAGTAGGAAGACTCCAGTGTTCAATTTTCCAGATTATTGCACAGCTCCCATTTTCAAGCCAGATTGGAAAGATGCAGACCCAGTGCTCAGCAGAACAGAATAGAAACCCATCATGGACAAGAGATTTTTGGCAAATGTTCAAAACCTAGCTCAGTCAGGAAGAATGGCCTTTCAATGATTGTACAAAAATAGAAAAGGAGATAAACAAAACAAGAACCCCAACCTTAAAAAACTCATAGAAAACTAACTATAAAATCCAGAAATAGAATTTTTAGGAATTTATTGCAACAAAGTCAAAACTTGGATTTGTAAAAAAAATAAAAAAATAAAAAATAAAAAATCTGTACCTAAACATGGCAACTTGATCTGTAATGGGTATAAACCAAAAGTAACAAGATGTCCTCCTACAAGTGAGCAATTAATCAAAGCAGGGTACATCCACACCATGGAATACTACTCACCAGGAAAAAAGAATGAACTGCTGACACATACAACCACTGACATGATTGAAAGAATTGTGTCGATTCCCTAAAGACTACATCCTACACAATTCCACTTACACAATGTTTTTGACAATGACAACATGACAGAAATAAAGCATTTCCACGACTTAGAGAGGGCAAGAGGGAAGTAGGCATGCGTAAGTGTAAATGGGGACCCTTGTGATAAGAACATCGTCTTAACAGTGCGGATGTCAGTACCCCAATTGTGGTGTGGTAGTTTTGGAAGGTGTTATTGTTGGAGGAGGGATAACGCAAACAATTAAAATTTTACATAGCAAATCTCAGATCTTAGCCCGTTCCTATGGAAACCACAGAGAGACAGAACGCTGAGCCTCATTTTTAACAACTTTCGGGTAAGCCTTATGTCCCTGAAGTTAAAACAACATAAAAAACCTGATTGGTTTGGATCATATCCACAATTTTCCACCCACACAAGAGTTCCTGCTGACTGCAACGTACCATCATACTCCACCCTGCCTTCTGAAGCACATGTCTAGTTAGACTCCAGGATGTTCCCAGTCTGCCTTCCTACACCTTAAACACCGTCTCCTCCTTTGTTCCCCTGAGGCCCAGTTCCTGGCACCACCCTCTGAGGACAGTGTTACCTGGTTATGCAGGAACTCTGGACACACACCGTGAATGCCAACTAGGAACAGGAGCACAGGCTCATCCTTTTCTCTCATTCCTTTTCCCAAAAGAGAAATCTATGCTCTAACCATTAGGCCACTGAGTCCATGTCACGTGATGACAATGACCCAGTTTTGGCCCCTGCTTTATCCACACAAATTAAATAAATACAGAATTGATAAAGACCCACGTTGCCATTAAACATGAAAAAAAAATCCAAGAATAAAACAAGTTCCAATGATTAGAATTTAAAAAGAGAAAAATCACGACTATTTATATTAATGAAATAGAAATTCAGGTAATTTTAAATGACAAAATTATAATCCTTCCATTTCAGTTTTGAACACTTTCTGTGTTCTGACATTTTTATTTAAACTGAGTCGAAAAGTCCTTTATGTTACCCTGTATCAGGTGGATCACCAGGACAGAACGGGTCTCAGGCTATAAGCTGCAAAGCAGGTCTCTCTTTGGTTAAAAGAAAAGTTTTTACTAATACAGACTTTCCCATTGTGAGACATGTAAGAGCAGCTACTGGGGACAAGTCCTCACATGTGTATGTGCATCTAAAATACTGTATTTAATCACATCTAAACCATCAGAGAATCCAATTCCTCCATATTTCACATACAGCTCAACAGCTTATCTCCATGGCTACCTAGGATAGAGTGAGAGCATTTAAAATACTAAAATCCTTAGAGAAGGTGACACTTCTTAGAAAAAATCATATTAAAGCAACAGAGGACAACTCCAGACACTGCCCCAAATGCCATAGGCATTCCAACCCAAAACCTGGCAGCCCACTGAACTCCTGATCTGTCCCCTCCTCCTCCTCCTCCTCCTCCTCCTCCTCCTCCTCCTCCTCCTCCTCCTCCTCCTAAGTGAGTCAATCATTCAATAAATACTCCAAGTCCAATAATCCCCTATAGGTGTTAGACTATGGAAATAAACAAATGAAAAGACCCCCACCCCCACCCCCGGGTTTACAATCTCCTGACAGTAAAGGCTTTCCTGCAGTTTGCTAAAATTCTTGGCTCATCTTGAGGATAGAGCAGATTTTTGACCTCTGTCCCAGGTACATCACCTGTGAGATGTGTGAAGGCTAGAGGAAGTCACTACCCCGGGTGCTTACATCTATATCTACACAGTGGGAAAACAGTACCCACCTCACAATGCTATGAAAGTGAAATGAGACACACAGGGAACACACAGTCTCTTCCATATCAAAATGGTACCTCACTCTGAGTGAGCACGCTTTTTATAAGAACCCCAACAGAGAGATAGGGAGCCAGTGCTATTGCCAAATGCAAGTGGCTGTGTTACTGTATTAGCCGACTGCACAACCTATTCTCAGTGATGTTCCCCAAATTCCAAACACCTGAAGGGAGAGTTATTTATCCTGTCTTCTAGGCTAACTATAAAGGATTTATATCTCTCTTCCTTGGGTGAGCCAGCATTTGACTTGAAGCCAAGCTTCATAATATCACAGTGGAGGACCTAGGCTATAAGAAGCTCCCTTTCACATCAAAAAGTCCATGGAATTCAGTTATTACTGTGCAATCTGGTAGAGACAACAGATTAATCCAAGCCATGCAGAGGAGGCAGTCATTGACTGTCAGGAGCTATCTGACATCTGTTACAGAGCCAGGACCAACCAACACCCAATAAAAGAAAGCTCATGCCCCTACCTAGCAATAACTATAATGAAATCAATTTCATTTCTCCAAGAGTTTTTAATCAATAAAAAGTCTGCAAACCATAGCTGGACAGAAGGCTTAGAGATTAAGAGCACTTGTTCTTACAAGGGACCTGAGTTCCTTTCCCATCACCCACATGGTAGCTCACAACCATCTCTAACTCCAGTGCCAGGGAATCGATACCATCTTCTGACTTCAGTGGGCACCTGACATGCACATAGTGCACAGACATGCATGCAGACAAAACACTCATACATACAAAACAAATAAATCTAAGGGGGGGGCAGGTTTCTGCAAACGCTTAGGATTCTGAGACCAGCTTTGACACCCTTCTTACCTGCTGTACCAGAATATCTCCAATTCGGTTGATCACGAAATTCCTGTCATTGCCGGCGCAGGATTCCTGCCTGCGTTCCTTCATGCTGAAGAAGAAATGCCTGTGGGTTTCCAGCAACTCATCCAAGCAGGGGAAGATCTTGTCCACCGTGCTGTGGTCCAGCTGCAGCTCTTCCTTCATGCCCTTCCTGAAGACCTCAGACATGATGAGCAGCGTCTGGATGTGGTGCACCTCCGTCTGCATCAGCTCTGAAATGTGAGCACATGCATCATCCAGATGAGCTCTGTAACATGCCTGTTGGGCATGCAGCCTTTCCTACATTACTATGAACACTCAGGCACGGACACTTCAAAGAAAAGAATTCAGAATCACAGCTTTTTATTTGTCTACTCCCTACCCATTCACCTTGCACAGACCGGACAGATGGAGATACTAAATAGTAATGTCCTCTTTGTATCATTTCATGGTCCTTTTTTCATCCTCCTGATTAACAACTTCCTTCATATACAAATTCAGTTTTTGATCACGCTACATTGAGTTACAGAAATGTACATAATACCAGTTAAAATAAAGACAATTTAATCAAATTTTTATCTGTCACAAACAAGCAAATGGACAAAAAGCCCTACATGTGTCTCCTGCAACTCAATTCTACATTACACTAATAAGAATGCAGAAATGCTCAAGACTAATAGGACCATTTTTCCCAAAATAAAAGTCAGTGATGATTAAACATTTATAGTCCAAATACTCATTGTCCAGATATCAGAAGAGGGCCGGCCCACAAATGGAAGCCAAGGGCAGCAGCTAGGAGTCCAGTGTCTCCAACAGCTTTGACCCCCATGCCAACGCTCCATAGAATACAACAGCTTGTTGGAGAGAAGTCTTTCCTTGCTTCTTGTGTTGAGTACACGCATAATTAAACAGGTGATACGAAATAAACTGGGGAAACAAACTAAATGTAACAAAGTTTCCCAAGGCTTTACATCTTTCTGCCACCAGACCAATTTCCAAACTTCCATTTTCTCCAGAGGAAAATGATGATTATATCTCATACACATGTGTGTGTATACATATACACATACAATATCATATGCATATATGAAAAAGTCTTATAAGTAAATATTTTCAAGAATTTAAAAACGGACAAAGGACTTCAATAGGTATTACTTTAAAAACATAAACAAATGGCCACTAAGTACCCCCCAAAAAATGTCCAACAGGGTTTGGGATAAAATTTAGTGATAGAAGGCTTGTCTCTAACACAAAAGGCTTTGTGTGAGATTATTACCCCCTTCCCCACCCCTACCCTCATCACCCCCCAACCAAGTTCAATATCCTTAGTGGGGAATTGCAAATCAAAATCAAAATCACACAGCACACCACACACACTGGGCTAATTATAAGAAGAAAAGATGGGCAATAAACTCATGATGAAGGTGAAAGCGGGGAGTGATTAGAACCCACATACATTGGCAAAGATCTAAGAATCTGCAGCTGCCTGAGTAAACAGCCTGCAATCACCAAAAGGTTTAACATGAAGCTACCATATGACCTTCAAAGAAAAAGAAAAGCACAAAATGTCCATCCACCAATGATCAGATTTTTTAAAAATGGGACATTAGTTGACTTTAAAAAGGGAATGAAGTATATATGATGATCCTTACAAAGATCATGTAAAGTAATCGGACATGGACACACACACACACACACACACACACACACACACACACACACACACACACACACACACAGTGATGCATAGGACAGAGAGTAGATTAGCGGTTGCCCAAACCCACAGGGAAAAAGAGAAATGGGAAGTGAGTTCTAGTGGGTAGAAGGTTTCTTTTTGAAATGATGCAAATATTCTAGAATTGGAATGCTTGATGGCTACACAACTTTGGGGAATACACTAAAAGCCACCTGATTACATATGGGGTGTAATTTTATGATATGTGGATTATATCTCAACTTTTCAAGTCCACTATGAGAGAAAACTGTAACCCCCAACGTGTAGGAATAACAAGACAAGTTCTGCACAAGCCTCCAAACCACCCCCATGTCTACGGACGGAATCTACAGTATCAGCCATGGAGAGGAACTAGGTGGAGATACAGCATTTCCACTTCACCACAGGCAGAAATCTCTTTCATTGGGACCCACAACTTGAGAATTTGTCAGCGCCCCTTTGACTTACCCCTATCATTTCATTTGATTCTTTAACTAATGTACTCATTATGACTGAACTGAGAAGGAATAATATCCCCCCATTTTGCATGTGTTGTGGGGTATCCCCCTCTTCCTCGGTGTGTGGGGGTGGGAGAGTAACACAGAGCATGAAATCCAGGGCCTGCTGGGAAAGCACTCTGCCAGTGAGCTACTCTCTGGCCCTGTTTTATTCTCACTGATTTGGGGTTTGGATCAGATTTTTTTTTTAAGACAGGATTTCTCTGAGTAGTTTTGGTGCCTGTGCTGGATCTCACTCTGTAGAGCAGGCTGGCCTCCAACTCACAGAGATCTGCCTGGCTCTGCCTCCCAAGTACTGGGATTAAATGCGTGCGCCACCACCGCCCAGCTTTTTTTTTTTTTTTTTTGGTTTTGGGACAGAATCTTGCTAGGTGCTAGGTAGCTCTGGCTGGTTTCAGCTGCTCAATCCTGCCCAGTGCTGGGGTTCTGGGCAGGAGCCGCCATGCCAGCTTTCTTCATCTTTAAAAGGAGAGCAATGAGGAACAGAGGGGAAAGAGTTGCCCTGTAGGTCAAACCTCTCTGACACCAAAGGCCACATGACCTGTGATAACCCACCTGCATGGTGAGATTGTGCCTAATAGTGTGTGAGGGTGACCCAAGACTGAAGAGCCACGGCAGCATTCATACTATTAAATGCTTGAGGAACAAACACTAACAAGGATAGCATCGTCCTGTTAGCTTCCTGTGATGTGACTCCCAAGGCCCCTGGAAGGTTCTGAAGCATACCCCTACTTCCCTTGATCTTGATGAAACCACAGCCCAACTCCCAGCCCCTACTCCCACCCCCAACCCCACTGAAGATGAACAGGACACCTCCTAGCAGAGGACAGGAAAACACAGGTCAAAGACCCTGTGTTGGCTACAAAGTGGGGTGTCTTGTTGAAACTTCTTTTTACTTTATTCTTTGCACTTTGGGTCTTCCTAATCAACTGTTTCTACTTCAGACTGCCTTCACTCCCAGAAGCGTGCCATGGTGAAATCTCACTGCCACTGAACTGGACACTAAGGACTACAGCACACAAATGCTGTCCTACCCCAGCCGCAACCTCCTGCACAATTTATACAGGCAGTGGTACCTTGGCACGAATAGTCAACTGTAGGCCATATGCGGGTCGTGATGTCTGCAGCGAGTATAGGAAAGCTCACTGTGGCTCTTACATGAAGAAGTGGGCAAGTAGCTAGAGGCCACACTCAAGGAGATGTGCTAAGGGTAGAGGAAATCAAATTTCCTTGCTATTTGTACATGCAAGGTTGCATTTAAGCCTTGGAACAATATTTTATACCTGAATATTATTATCCCTGTTCCACAGATGGGGAAACTGAGGTCCAGGTGAGCTGCATAGTTTGTTTGAGGTCAGATAGTTGGAAAATGGCAAAACCAGGCTTGAACCCAGGTCTGGACAGTATCACCATCCATGCTCTTTCCTCCAAACCTCAGGGCTTCCACCCCAGGGGCATATTTGAAATGCTTACCAAAAATGACATCCTGTCTTTTGATGACATCCTTCTCCTGCCTACTGCAGAAGGAAGGGTCCACCACGAGACTCCAAGACTCGGCTTCAAACTCCTGGGCATCACTGCTGAGGTCGCTCCACAGAGAGGAATCCACAACATCTAGAAAAGAAAAGCCAGAAGCAGAGCGCATGATGCGTCCATCACAAAGAGATCTTCAGACACCAGGTTCTCAGGCTCAACCCTGCCAGAAGCATAGAAAGACCCCAGTGGGGATGGTACGGTGCAGACATGAAGCACCTGAAAACCAGAGAGGAAACAGCCCAAAGCAACCCAACTTCCACGGGAGTGAAGAAGAGCAGTGTCCAGCAGCAAGAGTACAGGAAGATGTGAGAAAACCGGAGATGCCTTGGCTTGTTTGACTCGGTAACCTTCACAGCCCACATCCTGCTTACAGAGACTTGATCTCGCTGACCTTCTTTTGGCCTAGGTTATTTTATATAGTTGACTCAAATCTGAATTCAAACTTGTCCACTTGGTTTACCCTCCACTTGGCAAAACTCGAAACACGGTGTGAGGCTTAAGTCCCTCACGTACAAACTTTTCTGGTAGAGCTAAACACATATACACAAACACCATTCAGGAACTACACGTGCGTGTGCACGTGCAGACGTGCACACACACACACACACACACACACATTGCACGAACATCTTTCAGGAAGACTAAAGCCAGTCTGCCCTAAACAATCCTCCTTAGAGATCCCAACTGGTGGTTGTAAAGATGAGAAGACAAGAGACTTTAAAGAAACAAATCCACTTCTCTACTCAGCCCCCTCCTTCCATTTGGTTTGCCTTCCTTTCTAGAGGCAACCGGGAAACAAACAAACAAACAAACAATCCTCCGGGTTGAATTACATCCTACAAAACACACTCCAAAATGCTTTATTTCCCAGAAGTAGCAGGCAAGAGGTGGGACATATCTCAGTGGCCCAGGTAGAAGTAGTCATAATTAAATACGTATTTGAATGGGCAATTCTACTCCATTCTCTCAATGGCTGTGGAACATTTTCCATGATAACTGCGCAGTACATTTCATTTTTTAAAATTACATCCATCTCTTTGGATACGTCCATTTAAAAACTGCTTAACTCCTCAGTCACTCCTGATTATGTCCCTCAAAAGACTAAGTTGTCATAAAAAAAAGTTTTATTGAATTTGTTCTTTGACATTTCATACATTAAAGTACACCCTGAGTACTGTAACCTGTCTCCCCTCCCTCCCTCCACACCCTCAACAAGTCACCTTCCTACACTCAGGTAGTTTTGAGACCCTTAAGAAGAGTGGATTCTACTTCAAGACGACACCATAGGACTTCTAAAAGGACAGCGGAGAGCTGAGGGGATGGCTCAGCGGACAAAGGGTTTGGTGTGCAAGTGTAAGGACCTGAGTTTGGATCCCTCACAACCCACGCAAAAGCAGACCGGCAGGCACTGTGGCCTTCTGTAGTCCCAGAACTTGGGAGGCAGACAGGTGATCCCCCGGGGTAAGCTGGCTAGCAGTACTGACTAGAATTGGTGGGCTCAGGGTTCAAGAGATCCTGCCTTGATAAATAAAGTGGTGAGTGACTGAAAAAGACACTCACCATCAGGGTTAGGCCTCCACATATATGTTCTCTTATCCATACACGTGTACCCATACACATGTGAACATGCATATATACATATGTACATACCACATACACATAAACATGGAAAAAAAGAACAGAATAATACACCTCCATCTTATTTCTCACACAAAATATTCCTTTCAGTAAATGCTCACAGAGACAGGCGCATGCCAACACATCTTCTCACCTTCCATCATGAATGACTCCGTGGAGGGAGAAGAGCCCATGGACTGATACAGCTCATCGGAGTGAGATCTGCTTCGCCAGCTGCTACTGTCACCCTCTGACTCCAAGGATGCCACTGACCTCCTGAAGCTGGGAGAGATAAAAGGGGACACGAGTTAGCCCCACCAGGCCCCTGGGCCATGAAAGCGAAGCAGCGCGCTGAGCCTCACCTTTCCAAGGTAGTTCCTGGGACGCTTCTGGACAGGGGATGCACCTGTCCTGCAGCCTCCTTTCTCCCAGCTGGTAGTCCAATGGGCATGGAGGAGGAAGGGTGCAAGGAGAGCCCTGGCTGTGGGACGTCTCTCACTGAGGAGCCTGGAATCACAGGAGATATGCCAAGTGCTCGGGGGCAGCGTTTACAAGCAAAGAAAGTCACAGACGATCCGGACAGGTACAGCCTCAAGCAGCAGCCACTTCTAACGTGTTGTGGCCCAGCCTAGAAACCAGTCTCTCTGACACTTCCTGGCACTCTTCAGATGGCCCATCCTCTTCTCACCCTTCCAACACCCATGCTGCAGGCCTACTTCCACACCTCCCCTGGGAGACTGTGGATGTCTGGGGTGACCCAAGCAAACAGGTGGATGGAATGGGGAAGCACTGGCCAGCTTTCCCATAAACCACTGCTTGTACTCCTGGAAGCTAGCTTTAAACGGATGCAAGGTGTTATTAGCTCTGTTGGCATAATGCATACAGTGTGTGTAAACAAGCATGTGCACCCAGAGAGCAGCTCATGGAAAGGAATGATGCTGGACAGTCCAATCCTTATGGAGCAAAACTCGCGGGCAAAGGAAGCCCAAAGCCCAGCCGGGCTGTTTTCTCTCATATACTGAAAACAAGTGGGCACGAACACATTCACATTTGGTGTGAACTACAAACAACTCTTGAGTGGGTATTTCAGCCCCTTTGGATTGTAGCTATTGAGTCCACGCTCTAGAGTAAAAGGGAGAAATGTTTACCTAGACCCCAGGATGTAACAAGGGAATGTACACATCTCTGTTTCAGTCTCATGGATTCCACATAGAGAAGAGGAGCAGATGGTATTTAAATGTCTAAATTCTAAGTATCTATTCAGTCACCCATTTAACCTCATGAAAACAAGAAGCATCTCAGAATTGATGTCAAGAGATTTTGAGGTCAAAGCAAGGGACTTTGTGACAAGAGAGATCCAACTAACTTGCATAACGCCACACCCAAAAGCATGTCACCATGACTTAGCACACTTAATTGTCCCCATCAGAGTAGTGTTCAAGAGGCCAGTCACACTTTGCACTGAAGTGAAAAGTGACCAGGCATTTAAAATTCCTGCCCCTTATCATGCAACGCCACTTCAGATAGAAGAAATTACAAAACCCTCTCATGGTAAAGCAAATGTTTTTCAAACCGAGGATACGTCAGTGTGACTGGCCCCTCGCTTGTAACACAAGGAAGTGTCAACAGTTACTGACTGTTTAAGAGCAACTACTTAAACCCCAGCAGTGTATAATTAAAACAACAACAGCAGAGCCATCAAATTTAGAAATATACAAATAAAACTTCAGCATGCCTTATAATTTCAGCATCACACTAAAGGTGCTAAAAAGACTACAGCCTCAAATGCAACTAATCCAAGCACGGGGTCTCCAAAACACTGGACCACAGGGACCGGTGAGAATGGATGGATTCCAAAGCCAAAGGCTTCTTTTCCACTCAACTGTGTGACCCTTAAGGAAACTTTAGCATATATTCCTACAGGTGAGTATATGCCGCTATTAGGAAAACATAAAATCACATACATTTAATGCCATGTCTCTGTTTACCCCCAAAATGATTAAATCAATAGGCTCTATTCCAATAAACAACATTAGAATTGAGACCATCAGGTAATGCTATTTCCATATAGTCCCCGTGGTACCCAGATCATGCTCGGTATACAGTGCAGAAACTCGTAGGCTGACCTAGAAGTTTAGGTCCTTCTTGACTTCTTTGCATAGCTAAAAATTATGCCATGCGCCGGGCAGTGGTGGCGCATGCCTTTAATCCCAGCACTCGGGAGGCAGAGCCAGGCGGATCTCTGTGAGTTCGAGGCCAGCCTGGGCTACAGCGTGAGCTCCAGGAAAGGCACCAAAAGTACACAGAGAAACCCTGTCTCGAAAAACCAAAAAAAAAAAAAAAAAAAAAAAAAAAAAATTATGCCATGCATATGTTATGGAGAAGAAATAATTGGTCTAATGGGAAAACAAAGGCAGGAGGCAGTTTTACGATGGAAAAAGTATGGTATACATTACATTTTTAAAAGGTCTTGTCATTTTCCCACATCACTTACTTCCAAGGATGGTTTGTGGTTTGTTCTTGTTGTATTTCTCTTGGAATTTCTAGTAAAAAAAATATTAGAAACACATAAAGTAAGATCAAAGCACCACTGGGCTACAAGAATGTACCCATGGTTACACCACAGAATAGGATTCTTATCTACTTCATATTCATTGTTTTATTTATTTCAAAGAAGAATTCAAAGCCAAAAAAACCAGTAAATACAACAAAAGTAGAGTGTGGTGACAATGAAATGGGCCAGGAAGAACGGGGGATGAGCCTCATGAATGCTCAGTGCTTAGAACCCTCAGGACAGCCAATATCTATAGCTCATGCAGACAGTCCCTGGAGAAGGAGGGACCTGGAGGAGGTCTTCTACCAACACTGCCTTGTTTCTCTCTGTGTCTCTCTACCTCTCCATATCCCTCTTGCCGAGGATGACCACCCCAAGCTCTGGGGCATCACCTTCTACAACAACCCTCAAGTGGATCAGTTAACACAGAGCTCTGTAACAACCATCCCCCTCCCCCACTGCAGGAGTCTCCTGCTCAAACTCACACACATCTCACACGTGACTGTGGAGTGGCGACAAAGGACTGGAATGGCAACTGCCATCACCTTTGTAACCCTGTCCCAAATGTGCACCCCAGCTCCATGCCTCCAGGGAGGCTCGCAGCACAGCGGTGCTCCCTGGGAATGTGCTAGACACACACATCCCCAGGACCCACTCAGACTTACAGAATCTGAAAACCTGGGAGGGGGCCTAGAAGTTGAGGTTTTTACGGCCTTCTGGGTAATTCTGAAGATGGCTACTTGACAATATTGCTCTAAGGGAAAGCCTAGCCTGCCCTCACCTCACATGATACAAGCAGATCTTCTCTCTAGTGTTAAACGTGAACAGCTGAATAGTCATACACTCTATGTGTTTGCCACCACAACAGTAAGTCCAACAGCCCTAAGAGTTCAGTGTCCAGGAGCAGACGACCCAAGCAAGCAAGTCAGGCAACAGAGCACGCTTACTCTGCAGTGCGCGGGGAGTTACCTTGGTACATGGAGGCACGGCGTCTTTGCAGCCCTTGTGTGCATTTGCCTTACAGTCTGAAAGAGAAGACACAAACGTTTCCATCTGACATGAGTGAATCTGAAGTTAAGAGCACATCACGCTTTTATTAAAAGAATGACACAAAGAAGTACACACCTTTACGACGTCAAATATTTAAATGGTGCATAGCTCCACACCAGCCTACGCACGCACACGTGGGAACTTGGAGTTCCTTGGAGATAGTTTTCACCGTCTGTAATTACCTTATCTATTAGAAAGCCTGCAGCTCTGTGCTAGACACCCCTGGGTCTGCCTGACAGTTCACTTCCTACTGTATGTATGACGTCCTCAGGGATTTCTGAGGCTTGACTGACAGCAACCTTCAACTCTAGCATCAGGCCAACTGTCTGGGGGGGGGGGGGGGGGGGAATGGGAAGAAATAAGCCCACAATAATGCTGACAGGAAAAAAAATGCACTGTCAGCTTCAACAGGAAGAAATTCCTATACAGATGGCTTAAAAGTTAACGCCACATACCGCTCTTGCTAAAGACTGGAATTCAGTTCCCAGAACTCAAATTCAGCGGTTCACAACCACCTCTAAGTCTAGACCCAGAGGATCCAACACACTCTTCTAACCTCTGTAGGCAATTGCACTCAAAAGTACACGCCGCCGCCCCCCCCCCCCCGCCCCCCGCACATATACATATTGGAAGCAGGCAAATTAGTTGACAACACTTTGCCACTTGCTCATATGGTCTCATTTCCCTAAAGGGAGGTAAGACAAGCTTTCTGCCCACGGGGACAGAGACCGGGTTGTCCTCATGTATGCGGGCATCCATGGGGGCTGTAGTCTGGAGGCTGTCATGTTCCTTTCCTATCCACTTGCCACTCTCTCATCACCCACCCCTACACTGCATCTCTCAGGAGGAGCCCCTGTTCTGTAACCGAAATGTCTTTGGGAGTTGGTTCATAAAAACCCCATTCCAGCTCACCAGAACCACACTGCAGAAGACCCAGCAGCGGTCCACTGTGAGCCAGGCAAGGGGCTGAGCCTCAAACCATCCTTCAGTGGTCCTAAAGAGGCATTTCAGCCAACTAGCTAATGCCAACGAGCAGAGCAAGGCGACTCTAGAGCCTGGCTCTCCAAACGAACATTGAAATCCATGTTCTTTCCTCTTATTCCCAACCAAACGGAAGGAAAAGCAGAGGTTCTGAGAGACCAGTGCGGAAAGCTCAGTGGGAAACTCACAGGAAGAGCCAGCCACTGGGCCTCGGGCCTGGAGACAGAGATGGAAATGTAGATTTTTGAAATGTGCTTCTGATAGGGCAGGGGAAGAGGTTCCCATGAAATCAAACCTGAGGGCACGGAGGGAGAACAGGATGTGGGCGGTCCAACAGGAGGAGAGGAGAGTGAGGCTTTGTGAGACAGACTGCCAGGCAGGTGAAGGGCGGGAGCAGATTTCCGACTGAATGGAAGCGGACCCACGTGACCAAGATATCAAAGCACTGCTGTGCAATCAAACTTCAAAGATCGCAGGATGTGAGGAAGATTGTGACTATAAAGTAGACCAGGGGCAGATATCAGAGAAGGCACTTGTCGAGGAACAAAGCCAGAAGAAATGAAGCCAGAGCAGGGAGAGGCCAAGCTACAACAGCAAAGAATGTCAGAAAGCTAGCCGAGCAAGCTCGGGAGCGAACTCAAAAGTCTCGCTATTTCCTAACAAAAACGATGAAATGATACGCACTGTAGACACATTCTGACAACATCCGTGTGATGAAAAAGTTAAAAGTACTTTGGCATACAGGTAAAGAGAAGTAGGGATACAAACAAAGGACTCAGATCTCACAGGCCTCAGACTCTCCCGCAGTAGCAGTAAATGCTCAACAGTACTGGACCTTGTAGACAGGAGCTTGAAGGGAAAGACTTTGGGCTAAGGTTTCATTTAGCCATGTAAATTATATTTTGAGTATGAAATAAGCAACGTGCTTATTTATTTCAGTAAACTATCCCATCTCATCCTATCCTGAGAGAAGAATCAGAAGTAAAGACTAAAGAATGGATTGACAAAGGGTTTTTTTCATTTTTGAAGATTTATTTTTATTAATTATGTCTATGTGTCTGTATGTGGGAATGCTCAGTTGAGCGAAGGTGCTCACAGAGGCCAGGGGCATCAGGTCCCCCTGGAGCTGGAGTTACAGGTGGTTAAAAGCTGCCCAGCATGGGTTCTGGAAACCAAACTCAGGTCCTCTACAAGAACAGCATTCACTCTTAGCCACTGAGGCATCTCTCCAGGCTAAAAGTAAGTAGTAACCCAGGCTAAAAAGAGAAAGCTGGGTTTGGTGGTGTACATTTATAATCTCAGTACTTGGGAGATGGAGGCAGTAGGATCAGGAGCTCAAAGTAACCTTAGATACATAGTAAGTTTGAGGACAGCCTGGGCTACAAGAAACCCTAGCTTGACAAAACAAAAAGAGATAGGAAGAGAGAACAGACAGAAGGAAGGGAGGGAGGGAGAGATGGAGGGAGGAGAGGTTTTAAGGCTACTGTAAGTATACACACAGAAGTGAAAGAAAACACCGAACTGCTCTTGAAGCATCAAAGTCATTCCTGAAATGTTCAGCCTACAATGTCAAAGAGAACGCAACAATGCAACAATTGGGTTGTATATAACCAAGAGAGGCAGAAGGAAGCTCACGTAAGGAAGATAAAACTGTATTAAATTATGAGCCTTGCACAGCCATAACACTATCATTAGTAGATATTAAAAGCCCTTATCTTGCCAAATTGCAGGAGACAATAAAAGCAAACGACACATGGTCTAAAGCACTGAGCCAGACAGCAAGAAAAACAGCCAGGAACTATCGAAGATAGTTGGCAGCAGTAAAATTAAATGTAAATAAGAAAAACCCTTTGTTATAAAAACAAGATCTTTCCGTTACATTACAGATTCTCTCTAGCTAAATTAAAGACATACACCCCCAAATGAAAACCACAGGAACGGCTAAGGGACACACAGAGAAAGGAAAAGCAAGAGGAACCTTAATTTGAAACCAGCAGAACTCAGTACAAAAGGCAAGAAAGGACATCAAAGTGCAGCAATATTAATTAAAGTTTGTCTGCGAGGAATGTTGCATCAAAACACAAGCAACTAAGCCCAGGCATACACGAGACTATTACAGAACTGCAATGTTTATGAACTGTTAGCATCTCAGACTCTAACAGAGAAAATGGCACTAAGGTTTTGAGTACTTCTACAATGTACTGTTTCACATCGTATTTGTCTGCAAGATTAGAGCTATTAACTCTTATACACAGACAATGATTATCCACCTAACACAGTGGAGACCGTTGTAGTCTACTACCCAATGTCAAAATGTAATATTAATCCAAGTTTAAGTGACCAACACTCCCCTCCCAGTGAAGACCTTATAACCCCAACTAATTCTAAAAACCACTGTGTACACTTTAACTCACATACTGGTTATAGAATTCAATCTAAGGGAGTAATCAGTAATGCAGACAGAGCTGTGTGAAAATAAATGTTCATTTATAGTGTGAAACTATAGGAAAAAAGTAAGTGTACAATGAGAAATAACTAAATACTCTTGATGTTATCATCAAATGAAATCCCAGCATTAAAGACTGATGCGAACTTGTTAGGGTTAGAAGCGACTATTAGTAATTAAATGCTAAGAGAAGGAGAATCACATCCGGGGATGAGCCCTCTAAGTGGCTATCCTGTGCCAGGGGCTCAGCCCTCAAAATAAGCGCAATACTAAACGGACTCAGGTTGAATCTGTATATTTATATGTGTGTATACATGGAAAAACAGTAATTACAGAAACACTACATGAGAGAATAGAGGGGGGCCTGGAGGTAGAGGGAGGGTAACAGTCAGAGGGGTAGCAGGATATGACAGTAGGGAACTGAAGATGATGCAGGTATACTACATACATGTATAAAATGCCATAATGAAACTCGCTAGTTTGTACAATATTAAATGTACATAATGTGTAAAATGATATATTAATATTAAAGTTTTCACAGGTAGAAATTTTTTTAGATAATATGTTTCTATTCAAGCCATACATCTTCTGTCAATCTTCCTACACTTATTTTTTAAAGCAATGATGGATTTGATAACTGAGTATGTCTGAAGTACTTTCAGCAATTTCCGGCTTCTGCCGCAATGCCATCAACACGCACTAAATGGACTCAACAATGGTGGGTCTTGCTTACACATCAGTTCACCTCAGCAGACATTAATTAAGCCTAAGTGTTAAGGGTCAGCTTTGTGATGGCACCTATGAGGGCTATGAAAAATGACTATGCACCCCTTCCCCCTTCCAGAACTCATGGTGAAAGAGACAGACAAGGAAAATGGCACGGAGAATATGCCAGAACACAGACGGTGATGAATTATGGGGCCTGGGATTCAAGGAGGAGGGAAATGACAAGTTAGACACAGAGTGGTCGGGCCTGGGGCACTAAGACAAGAGGATGCCGGCTTGTTGGCAGAACAGTAAAGATGGCAGTTTGGCCAGAACAAAGAGAGCAGGGCCAGAGAAGAGAAACAGAGCAGGCAGGCCTTTGTAGCCACTGTAAGACATTAGACCTCCCCCTGGCAGATGCCTTGAGAGCAGCCTTATCTTATGTCCTGGTTAGTTCTTGGTCAGTTCAACTCAAACTAAAGTCATCTGAGAAGAGGGAACCTCAACTGAGAAAATACCTCCATCAGATTGGCTTATGGGCATTTTTTAAATTAATGATTGATGTGGCAGGGCCCAGCTCACTATTGGCCTTGTTGCCCCTGGTCCTGGGTTGTATAAAAAGCAAGTCGAGTGAGCCGCAGAGAACCAGCCAGTAAGCAGCATTCTTCCACAGTCCCTGCTTCAGGTCTTGCCCTGTTTGAGCTCCTGTCTCAACAATACACTGTGATCAGGATGTGTGAGGTTAGAAACTCTTTCCTTCCGGGGTGCTTTTGGTCACAGTGTATTGAGGGTCAGGCCGGTCCAGGGCCTTCCCTGAGACCCTGATGCATACAGAAGAAACTTAGTTCCTTGTCTAAACCCAGGTATACGCTTGGCAAGGCCAGTAATGGCTTGGGCCAAGGCCTTGGGGGAGCTACAGTTTTCTGGATGCCGAGAACGCGACTCCCCCCAACACACACACTTGAAGGGCTATGGTTAATGATCCCCAGATTTTGTGCACTCCGACTGACGGACTTGAGATAGCCTCTGTTCCCTTTGTGCGACATTGCTTGGTTAGCTTCCTGTTGATTTCTTCCCATTGTATGACAGTTTCTGCTGACTCTGCCCCACTTCCCCCTGCACACTGTGTAAAAGATGCCGTACTTCTTAATAAACTTGCTCGGCATAACACATAGCTTGTGGAAGACCTCCTGAGTCCAGACTTTTCCTACTTTCTTACTTTCTGATCCCCTGGTCCTTCCGGTCAGGAACCTGTCGTTAAAGAATGACCTGCTGGTCCAGGTCAATGGCGTTTATCACAGCAACAGAAAAAAATGAATACAGGTGGCAAAGGTACAAAGGGACCTATTGGAATGGTGGCTCTAGAGTAGTGGTGGGGTGACAAGTGGGTGGGTATGAAATACACATTGAAAAGAGATCCAACGGAGCTGCCGAAGGGCTGCCTGTCGCACGTAAGAGAAAGGGAGTCCTCAACAAACCCTCTAAAATCTTGTCAGGAGTATCTGTCTGTAGTGATGGGAGGATCAGCTTGCCAGGAAGCACCGAGAAGGGATCAAGGTGCTCAGTTTTAGGCCTGCAACATTCAAAAAGCTGTGAGCCATCCCAGTGGAGACATCCAGCAGACAGTGAGGGCGACAGGCCTGCACTGAAGAAAGTCATCAACTGTGGACAAAGAGTACCGAACAACCAGTACTGACCATTGCAAGGCAAACAGCTCGAGGGTATGTGAGGCCCTCACGGGAAGGTTTGTGTAACGCGTGAGCAGTGGCTTTACCCTTGGGGAGCTAACAGGATGCCCTACACACCGGACCCAAGAACTTACTGGCACACTGGAGTGACTCTTTCCCCAGGAGCGTTTTATCACAACCCGAACACTGCAGAACCCCGGCGAATGTTCCCGGGACAAACTGGTGTCGACTCAGTTTTTCTTTGTCTTTCGCGTCCTTGTTTTTCATCTTCAGAAGCAGCGGTCACAATAGGAAAGTGAGAGGGAAATGCAAAAAGGAAGCAGCTGTCAGCGGGCTTGAATGCAGAACGCATGCATCAACGTGAACTGACCCCTGCATGGGTACCTTAATATTCCTAAGGACCTGACAAGAATCCGTAAGAAAGGTGCACACACAATCAAAAGCAGGTGATCGAAAGGGGGCACATGTGGAAACTCCACTGACGGCTGAGGACTGAAGCCGCCTATACTTGATAGCAGGTAGGCACACCCCCCCCCCCCCCGGATTACCTTAGATTTGTTCCGAGGGCTGGTCATCCTGTTCATGAGGAAGCTGAACGTTCGGCTCACTTTGTACTTTTCAGACTCAGATTTTGCAGGAATGATGTACTCATCCCATTCTTCTTCTTGGATTCTACAAAGAAAGGGACTCTGTGACCAGCCTTTCTAGGCCTAACGGGGGCCAAAGGACAGCATGAAATACGACTGTATGAACATGGCTAGACTTTGTTTTAGGTTAAAATGGTTGCAAGGAGAAAAACAGCAGCTTCTTAACTAAAAATATATCCCTTTATATCCTTATAGCGGGATGAGCAGGCTACTAGATTCCTCAACTCTGCTTCTACTCTCCATGTCACAGAAGACTTTATCAAGAAACTATTAGTTCTTATTAAAAATCTGTAAGTTGACGGCACTATACCATGTTCTTCAGAATGCTATAAAACTATGGCATTCACTCCTTAGGCTCAGAGTAGAGGAGACTTAATCTAAGTGTTAACAAACCAACAAGGAATATTAAGGAATTAGAACCACCCCCCATCCTGGTAGAAGAGTGGAGAGCATGCACATAAGCCCCTGTTCGGGTATGAGAATGGGGGAGTGCTGCCTACATGCACATGCAGGAGATTGGTTCACTCTGTGCTTTAACCAAATTTGACTGTGCTGTATTCCTTTAGCAATTAGCTGCTTTGGACAAGAACTAACAAGTTTAAATGACTTCTAAATTTATAAAACTCTGAAGAAGTTCTTTTCAACATCCCAAAACAAAACATGTTCAATTTCAGATATCAGGTTGATGACCAACAGGATTTCTCACCATAAAGTCTTACAAACCTGGTTCCTCAGAAACCCGTGACACCTTTTTCAACAGGTAAACAGATATTTCAAATGTGTTAATATGGATCTTCAAATCTTAACCTTAATCAATTTTATTGATAACCTATTATTTTCAGTGAACTGGACTCAAAGTATTCAAGTAAGTTTCCACTATGCAAATTGAGGATCAACGTAGTGGTACTTCTTTTAACACTTAGATGCTTTAAGGATAGTTAATTTAATTAGATGGAATTAATTTAAAATGGACAGTCATTGGTATAATGATGATCTGTACTATAAAATTGTCAGTGAACTGGGAAAATGGTTTGTCTATTGCAATGAGCCTACAAGGTCTGGGGTAAGTCCCCTTTTATCTTAGGTATGTCCTCTTTTTTTTTTTTTTTTCAGAAACTGACCAGTCTAAGTAAAAGAATCCCAAAGAAGGAAGTTCTTTGAGTAATTACCTACAGGATGACTAATACAAAACATCAAGTGTGGCCGGGGACCTGCTTGGCATATCCAACACGACACCAGGAATAGAGTCAAGGAGAAGACAGATCTACCCTACTGAACCCAACTGTGTCCTCTAAGAGCATGAGTGAGGGGGTGAGACCAAGAGAGAAATAAAGGGGGATAAGAACGGCACCTCCCCCACACATGCCGTGCAGGTGACATTACTGTACAAGCCGTGACTTGACCAAGTGTTAACATGGCTTCTCTCATCTCACAACTGCCTAACAGAAAATATTCTTACTTTAAAAAATGTCTCAATAAGCAGCCTATTATTACTACAACTGCTGGAAAGACAGGATTCCAAAGACAGTGAACCGACAATCAAGATGGCTGTCAATGGGAGAACAGACTCCTTCAACATAAACGGCTTGGAACAGCAGGAGGCCCACGCGACCACACAGCAGTTGTCAGTTCCTGCTGCCCCGGCTGTCACCATCATCATCGCTGTCTTTGTTAATGCCATCCTGTCATCACTCCATCCTTCAACGGCATTCTTAGCTTTCCTCTGTGTAGCTGGCAGTTTCTGTTCTTGTCTGAATGAACCAAAGGTGGTTGTTTCTTACTGCTACTTTCATTGGGAGGATTAAAAGAAAACAGACACCTTCATCTGGATGTTAAAAAATTCCAGAGCGCTAGGATTCATGCCACCAAAGCTAAGGCTACTTCACCGCTTCCTGAAGAGCCCTTAAAGCTGACCACTTCTGCCCTTTCTGCCCCTTGTTCTGCAACGAGCCCGCCGCTGAGAATGCCAGCGAGGTGCTCAAAGCCAATAGAACTCGGCCATCTCACTTGCAGCCTGGTCTCTTCCCAGGCTTGGCCACGGCACCAGCCTTACATTCGAGGATAAACAGCAGGTTGTTGGCCTTAAAGCCTCAGATCTACACAGTAAGCAGAAGCCTGGGGGTGCTGAAGGCAGCACCTGTATCAAACCTAACACTGCTAAGCAGAAGTCCACAGAGGGCAGGGGCAGGCGTGTAAGTCCACAGAGAGCAGGGGCAGGGGTGTAAATCCACTGAGGGCAGGGGCAGGGGTGTAAATCCACAGAGGGCAGGGGCAGGCGTGTAAATCCACAGAGGGCAGGGGCAGGCATGTAAATCCACAGAGGGCAGGGGCAGGGGTGTAAATCCACTGAGGGCAGGGGCAGGGGTGTAAATCCACAGAGGGCAGGGGCAGGGGTGTAAATCCACAGAGGGCAGGGGCAGGCATGTAAATCCACAGAGGGCAGGGGCAGGGGTGTAAATCCACAGAGGGCAGGGGCAGGCGTGTAAATCCACAGAGGGCAGGGGCAGGCGTGTAAGTCCACAGAGGACAGGGGCAGGCGTGCTTATGCCATAGGCTTTCCACAAGGATCACCTGGCGAACTGTTGCTAGAGACTCTCTTAGTGGTAGAGCAGATCTAGAGGAATCCTGCAGCCCGTGAAGCTGGTGGTCCTCACAGCCCCTTGAGATGTTCAGGTCTGAAAATAACCTAAACCAGAGCCCCCAGGCCCCAGCCCTGCAGCCTGTCCCCTGAGGAGAGAACACAGACGTCTGTCTGACTACACTGACTCCAGAGAGGGAACAGTGGGGTTGGGTAGCTTATTACACAGAAACCTCTCACCAACTATTGGACAGATAGGAAAAGTGATGTACAGACATTTCCAAAGATACATCAGTGGACCCTGAAGAAATGGGAACCCTCAACGTACCTTTTTTCTCCTGGTGGTTCCGGAAAACTGTATGATCTCTGTTCTGTAAGGCACATAAATAAATAAATAAATAAATAGATAGATAGATAGATAGATAGATAGATAGATAGATAGATAGATAGATAAACAAACAAGAAAACTAAGATGAACAGCAGTCACTTGTTAGTCTGAGATGCACATGTTCACCAAACTTATCGTTTTATACATTATCAGTTAGGAAAAAAATGAGAGAACTGATCTTCCGCACCTGAGGCTTTATTGCTTGCCGTGGTTTGGAGGGGAAGAGGTCAATTTGGTAACTTCAGGGAGTGCATTAGCATCAGCAAAGGGAAGCCCATAGTTTGCAAATAGTACAGGAAAAGTGACTAATTTTGGATACTTCTCACTGAAACGCCAGCCTTATTTGTAACACTAATCCCCAAGACGGGGGAATCCATAAACTGCTGTTTTTCAGCAGAGCACTGAGGATGTCTTGAAGGCCAGCAAGCACGGGGAAGGGTCTGTCTTCATGCACTGCAATGTCACATCCTCAAGCAGCCCAATCAGAGATCCGCTCTGCGGCGGATGGGAAAGAACGCTTCCCGCTTCCGGTTGGCCTGGTGGGGTGAAGGGCAGGTTTCTGCAAGCACAGTGTCACCTTGTTTACAGAGTCGGAATACTTACTATGGGGACGAAGGGGGGCACTGAGTTAGACGGGGAGAAATGACGGAAGGGAGCAGGCACTGAGAAGCACACTACCCACAGAGCGGGGCGATCCTGCACCAGTACAACGCAGAGTGGAGGAAGAGGTGGGCACTGGAACACGGGAGGACGCGCCAGGTACATACACCGTGTAAATAAATACCCCAAGTTCTTGTATGTAACAGAACATCTACTTTGGGAAAAATCAAAGGCTTTTTATAGTCGTTGTAAAATGTTTTTCAAATTAAGTCATGATTCTGATAAATAAATAGGGTGACGATCCAAGAAAATAACCGAGTCAAGCCTATCAACTTATAAAATCCATTATAAAGCAACTGATCACAATCTAATTGGATTCCATCCATCGGTTTATAGAAACTTTTAAAGCGTGACATCACTCTACAAATTCTTAATGTAGACTATATTTGGACTTCATAGTGAGGTTATAGTTATTATTACAATATTGACAACATTCCTTTCTCTAGAAATCCACAAAATACCAAAGGAAACTATAAAGCTGGGCTTCATTTTAGGTATACAAAGGTTAAATGCTGAAGTTACTGCCATTAAACACTTGACTCAAAATAAATTAAAGAAAAAGAAGGCATGAGAAATAACAGCAAGTAACCCTTCAGAGTTGACAAGGAAGGCAGAATATGTCGAATAAGAACTAGAAAAGAGGGGCTGGAGAGATGGCCCTGTGGTTAAAGGATTTGCTGATTTCACAGAAGACTTGACTCTAGCTCCCAGGACTCATATTGGGTGGCTCACTGCTGTCCAGGTACCTGTACACATGTAGCACACACACATACACTCAGGCACATAACTATACATACAAAATAAATTAAGTATAAATAAAAGATTTGAAAAGAATGAAGAGAATTTCAGAGGACCTGGGTTCAATTCCCAGCACCCACAGGGTGGCTTACAACCATCTGTAACTCCAGTTCCAGGGGATCTGATACTCGCTTCTGGCCTCCCTGGCACCAGACATGCACATGGCACACATACATGCGTGCTAGCAAAACACCTGCATACATAGACAAATTAATAAAAAGGTTTAAAAAGAATTAAAAATAGTACAAATGCATCCTAAGTTTGGGGTATCTACATTATGCCTCATACAAGGAAGCATCCCCCTGGGGCAAATGGAGACTTAGTCTCTGTTCAAATAGAGAAAACTTTAGTATTATGCAAAAATTCATCAAGAGAGAAGTAACAACAAAACTAATATCAATTTACTTTTGATTCATTCTATCAAAATAAACAATAGACATTTGAATATGTCCTTGAACTAGACAAGTTTTCACACCTGGGTTTTGGTTACATAGACACAGTCAAAATTATTTCTTCTCTATTAGGAGGTAAATTATCCTCTGTAGCCCTATGGGTGTGACTGCCCCTTAAATAAATGGTATCAATGGAGATGCTGGCAACTGTACACTTCCTGTCCATTGGAATCCTCAATTCTCATTCATTCTCATTCTCTCTCTCTCTCTCTCTCTCTCTCTCTCTCTCTCTCTCTCTCTCTCTCCCTCTCCCTCTCCCTCTCCCTCTCCCTCTCCCTCTCCCTCTCCCTCTCCCCCCCTTCCCTCCCCCTCCCCTTCTCCCTCCCCCCCTCTCTCCTTCCCTCCCTTCCTCCCTCCCTCCATCCCCCCTGTGTGTGTGTGTGTGTGTGTGTGTGTGTGTGTGTGTGTGTGTGTGTGTTTTATTGTATCAAGCTAAACCACATGGTTCTAATTCTTACCTTCTGGATGCTTTCAAACTTCACTCAAATAGTCCTGTCTTTAAATACACTGCTTAGAGACAATACTTTATTTATAGACTATCTTTTTATTCCTTTTAATTCAAATTTAAGTTTTTGCTTAAAATTTATAACTTAGGGTACTTTTTCCTTAACAGTCAACTTCCTTTATACCATGAGGTCACTGATTTCAAAGCTTCCAGGTCGGAGAAACCACAGTGCTAACGGTGAGGCACCCATACTGCACACTGAATGGAAGATTCAGGTATGCTTTCCAAATAGCAATAGTGTGAAACTAAGTCATCAGCTAGTCTATTAATGAAAAGGTGTCAAGGTGCCATTAAAGGGACCTGAATCCAAGGTTGACAGGAGTCTTGGAGAGCCACGAAAGACCCATGAAACGAAGAGGGAAATGCAGAGCAAACGTCTAACTTCTAATAGCTGTTGTACCCGTTTTTATTCTCTCTGAGGACTTTTAGAAACATGAATGACCACTCATCCTTCTCTGCTAATAATGCATCCCAGAAGAAAGGGATAAACACAAAGCAACACTGGCTGTGTGGCTCATGTCTCGTCTGTCTATCTTATTCATGCAGCAGAGCTTGCTGGGATACTTAGCACATGTCAGCACTTTGGAACAGCATCTCCAAGCTTGAAGGCGAGCATCTCAGTATTGTTCCACGTGATGTCAACAATGCAAAATAGTAGTAAAGCCAGAACAAAGTAAGAAAGAGAAGAAAGGGAAAAGGGAAGATCCTTAAACACTGCATGCTGGGGGAGCTGAGAGTCCTGACAGAGACCTGCAGCTTGCTTTCGGATGGCTCAAGGAGAAAAGAAGGGCTTTGTCTGATGTATTGAAGTTTATTTTTTTTTATTAAACTATTATGCATTTCACACAGACACGAACACTCCCAAATCAGCCTATTATTATTACACAAGAATCTGTTCCCAGGAAGTATGAAGTAATTACATCTCAAAGCAAGGTTTAAATCGAGGCCACTGGAAGAGTGCAGCTCCCAGTAGAACTCTACATTGCTCATAGGTTTTCTATTTTTAGAGCAGAATTCCCTTTTGAAAATTAAACACACTCTTCCAATGTGCATCTTTTCTTGTAGCTACGCTACGTTTTCATAAGAGTTTATCGTATAAATATTGTATTTCTGCTTCCTTACATTGCTGCTCTTTCTCTGAATGCTGAGATGTAGTTACTGGTATTGTGAACACACTATTATTTCAACTCTCCCAAGGCCTGGGCTAACCGAGGAAGGAGCAACTCCATTCTGCCCTGCTGGTCTGCCTCTGAGGAACTGCCCCTAGCACTGTACATATAGGACCAAATTAATTCTCAGAATTTACTTCAGTAAAATCCTAAGGCCCTCACAGTAATATACCTGGAGTCCATTCTTGTTTGTAGCATCCTTGAGAGCAATGCTTTACTAAACAACAGAGAAGTGGGCATGTATGTATAATTATATCAAAATTGAATCTACAACAGCTGATGTCCAACAAGGAAAGGATTTTACTCTGCTTAGAAAAATCGGTTGTGGACTCAGAACTGAAACTCATCTGCTCTGGAACTGAATGAGTTCAAAGTCAGATGGTAGACATGGCTTACCTTCACCGGAACTGCACACTGTGAAATCACGCACTAGCCGGGATTTTCCAGAAGAGATCTTGGGTGATGAGCAGGAATATGAACGTGAGCGAATCCCCGAAAGCAGGGACTCCTATGAGAGACAGCAGCGTCACATAATCACCATCACCGAATAAAACCCCCAACCCATCCATTTTATCTGTGCAGTTATTTATTTGTCCTAGGAACTGAACCCAGGGTCTTGTGCATGCTGGGAAGGCACTCTATCACGGAGCTACATCCTCAGCCCCATGCTCTGCTGCTCATTTTGAGACATGCTCTCACTGAGTTGCCCAGGCTGGCACAGAGCTTGGGTAAGTCTGTCTAGGTCTCCCATGTAGCTGGGAACATTTTTTACACCATCTTCTTAATTATTTGTTCTGTTTGCCTCTGAAAGCTTTTCCAGGGTTGTCCTTTTCATCTAATGCTTAGATAAACTTAAGCTTTGTGGAACAGTTCTCTTACATGTAAAAGAATACCATTGTACCATACCAACAAGTTGGTTAAAAATGAGAAAATTAAGTCACATGACTTTTTCTCTGAATGTTCAACCATGGCTTTAATTTGTTTTTTACACAGATTATTACATTTTTTGTTAGTTTATACTTCCGCATTTAAACAAAATTATATACTGAAATCTCCTTCCTTAAGCAATTTTAGAAGGCAGAGAAATAACTACATCCAATTATAAGAGGTTTTAAGCTTTCAAATGGCACTTTAAGTTTATGTTAGCTGTAGCCTCGAGGGAAAGTCCATGTGAGTCCTGTTCATCTGGGCCCACTGTCTAATAGACTTTCCATCAGTACTTCCCAGATTGATGCTATCAATGATTTATATGACTTTAGTATCATTTCTTTTAAATGACCCACCATTTTTTGTTCCTGTTTCCCAATTACGTGTTATTTTTATTATTATGTTTACAACATACATAAAAATGAAAGATGGCAAGGTAATTAAAACATGGTTTTCTTACATGTTCCAGAAATTTAGGTGAATATGCAATAGAAATTCATTAAAGCCATTATGGTATCTAACTCCTACTCCACAGAGGCCTTAGCATTGATCCTGCCCATGTATTTTTGAGGTATCATTTACTGTGAGAGTTAAGAGAAAGGGATGCAGAATCCTTTACTAAAATTAAGCCATTACAAACTGTCCTGCATGAGAGCTGGTCCTGCCTATTCTTCCTAAGTGAAAACACATGGTTCCTTGGCAGTTATTGGCTAAAGAGCTCAGGGCAAAGCTGATCACAGAAGCCTCGCCTGGCTTCCAAGGGGCTTAGCTGCCTTATCTAGAAGCACCCACTGGACCCAGAAACTGAGTCACTGGATGTTGAGCTGTTCTCTACCGACAGGGAGCGGGCCATGTGGAGCCCACAAGATGCCATCCTCTTCATTGACGTCGCGCACAGCAACCATTGTTCACAACAATGGAACTCTGAAAACTGTCCAAACCCTTTTGGCGATTTATGCTGGGTAATTACAGAGGCAAGACAAGCTGCACTGTACAGCACAGAATCTTCTTTAGGAACTGTTTCCAAAGAGCTATGTTTCATTCCAAGGAATGATAAGGTTTGCACATTCTATTCAAAACTCAAAACTAGCTAGTACTAGCATTCACAACCATAGCCATTTCTTTCTTCAATAGTATTCACCCACACTTCTATTCTTATTACCCAGATTTATCATATAATGTTCAAAAGATAAGTATAGACTTCCAGGGTACAGAGGGAAAGAGATCCAGTATGGGGGTTAGAAGACCTCAATTTGAGTAATGACATGTGATCAACCCGGGGCCACCTAGACAAAACTCTAATCCTTTCAAAACATAAAATAAAAGTGCTGCTTATGTCTTAGATGGGCGAAGAAAAACCTCTGCATTTTGCACATACATAAAGTTATTTTGTATATTACAGGGTATACTGTGAAAGGAAGGCATCATCTTACTAGCCAACATGTTCTTGGTAGAACCTTGGCATTTCACACATTGTTTCACAGTAGTGGATACAATTTAAGAAGAAAATGAGTGGATTACAGCAGCACTCAAATAGAAAAAACATACATGTATAAGAGTTTGTCTTGAAAAACTAAAGTATTTATTTTTAATAAATTTATTTGTTTATTTTATATCCTGGCCACAGTTTCCCCTTCCTCCTCTCCTCCTAGTCCCTTCCTCCCATCCACCCCTTCTGTTCCCACCCCCCCAGTCCACTCCTCCTCCATTTCTGTTTAAGAAAGGGCAGGTCTCCCATGAGTATCAACAAAACATGGCATATCAAGTTGCAGTAAGACTAAGTACCTCCCTCTGTATTAAGACTGGGCAAAGCGACCCAGTATGGATAGGGTCCCAAAAGCCTGTAAAAGAGCCAGAAACAGCCCGAGTTCCCACTGTTAGGAGTCACACAAGAGGACCAAGCTACACAACTGTAACATGTATGCAGAGTGCCTAGGCTAGTCCCATGCAGACTCCCTGGTTGTGGGTTCTGCCTCTGTGAGCCCCAATGAGCCCATGAAGCTCATAAAGTTATCAAGAAGAGTAAAACTTCAAGATGGCAAAGTGAATGGCATTGGAGATTAGCTTGTGCAGCCAGGAACGCCCAGCAGATGTCACCTCTGACTTAGTGACATCACCTACCTCCTCGCCTGGACCAGGCTAAAGATTATATGTGCAAAACAAGCATGATCACTGAAACCAGCATCACCCGTCTTCCTCCCTCTGTGTCAGGAAGGGGAGCAGGGATATCATATGAAATAGTAACCTTGCCCAAGTACGTAAAAACGGCATGCACTCCTTGTGGGGCAATAACATCAACCAACTGCTGGAAGAGTTGTACTGATGAAATGGAGTCATGGAGAGTAAAAAGCAGATAGCACACGAGTCCCTACCGATACATATACAAGTACTTCCTCTGGGGGGGCAGAAGACAGATTCTGTCCTGTAGGTAGAGATGGGTGCACTGAGAACACGGTCTGTGCATTTACAACAAGTAAACAAACACCGAGGAGGAGGATACCTTGGAATGCAGAGTACTTGAGAGAGAAAGTGACTCGGTCCTGGAGATGTTACAGTCTGGTTCCGTGTTGGCCTCGAAAGAATCCAGTTCATCCCCACTGGGAAGCCCGGTTCTCGAGGAACTCTGAGAGCCCACAGCATAGCAGATGGGAGGCTCAGAATGCCCTTCCCCTTCACTGTCGGCAACCAGGGCATCCAGGCTGGAACTAGAGCATGAAATAAGTCACTTGGTGAGCAGTCAGACGACGCTGGTTTTTGTTTTTCTGTGTTCAGATTCTCTCACTGGTGTGAGATGCAATGGGTGGCCATGTAATTTCTCACTGATACTGCTTTTTATACTTTCTCCCCTGAGTCTCTTTTTAAAGAAAAATTTTTATATTTTTCTCTTCTTTGTGTGTGCACAAGTGGGGGGGGGTGTGCATGCGTATGCCACCTGCACACCTGTGGAAGTCAGGGAACAATGTGCAAGAGTCAGTTCTCTCCTACCACCATATGGAACCTGGGGATCAAATTCAGGTTGTCATGCTTGGTGGCAAGTACCTCTACCTGCTGAGCCTTCTCACCAGCCTTTTAAACAAAATTTCATGTGTCCCCCAAATGGATATTCCTACCTGGCAAAAACCATTTTGTTGTAGAATATTAACTTAATTAGGCAAGGATGTGTTACATGTGTTTATGCTGCAGAATATTACTTTAACTGTGTAAAGGTGTGTTGCTTCTGTTTATGCTGCATTTGTTTAATGCTGTAAGGATGTGTGTTTAATGATGTAAAGACGTGTGGCACTTGTTTCACCTTGCCTGCCTAAGGCACCTGACTGGTCTCATAGAAAGCTGAATGGCCAATAGCTGGGCAGGAGAGGGATAGGCAGGGCTGGTGGGCAGAGAGAATAAAAAGGCGGCTCAGGAGAGGGGAGAAGAATGAGAGAATGAGGGACGTGCCCCGGGCAGGAAGCCAGGCAGATGCCAGACAGACGCCAGACAGACAGACATAGAGAAGCAGCAAAAGTAAAATATACAGAAAGAAAGAAGGTAAAACGCCCCCGAGGCAAAACACAGATGAACAGAAACAGGTTAAGTTAAAAGAGCTCACCAGAAAAGAGCTAAGCTAAGACTGAGCATTCAGAACTAATAAGTCTGTATCATGATTTGGGAGCTGGTTGGTGGCCTAAAATAAATAGCCTGGTACACCATTTCAATACGTTACAAAAGTGGGTCTGATGGTGACAACCTCACTGTTTTTGTTTTGTAAACATAATTATTATCAGCAACCCTTCACATACTGAACATGCCGACGATGCCGACCCACGGGGCTGTTTGCACCGCAGCCTCTGGCCAATAACACAGGGAAGATACAGTAGGCATCCCCTCAGCTGGAAAGTCAGGAGGGCAGAGGTGAGCGTAAGGAGAGACAGCAAAGAGCTCACCTCAGGGGAAAAAGGGTCAGGGAGAAGCTGCATGTGAAGCCTCAAGCCATCGACATGAGATGGTCATTTTCAGAGACTTACTGTTAAGGATTCTGTCTCAGAAGGAAGTAAAGATTCTGCCTACTACAACGTTTTTCTTCCTATTTAACTTTCATAACCACAGCATCGAAGGACAGAATGTGACTGCCCACTTTCAAGGTTCAGTCCCTCAAAACATTTACATGTTTAAACCATTCCACCAAGCATGGTGGCCGTGGGTGGCAATGGGTGGCCATGGGTGGTCATGGGGGGCGGGGTGTTCCAAGATAGGTTCTTCTTCCAAGAACTCACTGAGTGTCTTATTCTTGGCACCGAGCAGAAAAGAGGATTGGAGGCACACTTCTACTTTACTTATTTCAACATCCAAATATATCTTAGAGTCTGTTAGAGTCTTGTTTTTTCTTTAATGAAAAACAAAACGCGATGTGAAGAAAATATTCCTGATAAACGTTAACCATCAGAGCTTGCTGCTTGTGGTCTCAGCTTGTGGTCTCTGCTCTGGTGAAATGGACTCTCACTGGCAGCCTGCAGCAATATGCTACTGTGGGTGCACAGCCTTCCAGTTACAGTACAAGTTCATCTCTAGGCAGAGGCCGTGGATGCTCAGCGTCAGAAAACAGTCACCACTTACAATCATATCCCATCAATGGGATGGGAGGTCAATTCACTGGGCTGTGATCCGAATGTCCCTTTACAATAACATAAACTAGAAGATACTAGAGCACACTCAATATGCCATTGCATAAAACTGCTTAAATTCCGGAGGAGGATGAGGGTGATGGAAAGGTGACGTTTTAAAGAAAAAATGTGGATTATGATGAAACAGAAAGGGGGTCTGAGGTGTGTAAGTTTTAAAATGAAACAAATGGTTGTTCCTTATCACCTAAGTTTTTGTCATTTAATGTTTTAAAATAGGTGTTTTACAGTTTATTTTTTCCTTTATTTTCTCAAAAGAGCTATGGACTTTAAGTAATATTACATCTTGTACATACTAAATTGTTGGAGTGTTTTCCAGAAAGTTGATCTTTCTGGTAAACAGTCGTAGAAGGAAAAGACTCACCAATAGAATCCAGAGTGTGAATGATCTGTCAGGGAATTCCAGTCACACAGGCAATGCCTCTGTGGCAACAGCTGCTCTCACAGCAATACCACTGATAGTGCTGTGCAGCCCAGGCTGACCTGGAACTCGCAATCTTCCTACTTCTGTCTCCTGAGTGCTGGCTTAGTTTTTCTGGTATTCTAAACAGGAAAAACTCTATCTGTAGCAAGGAAACGTTTAAAACTTCCTACAACAGGAACATGAAGTTCTGGGAATATTTTCATAAAAAGACCAGAATAACCATTTGTACTTTTTTCTGCCTTATGTTTCTCCAATGTCTCTTTAAATAACCCACTTCTTGAGATCTGAGGGGCACTTAACAGACCCAGAAGATTCTGCCAGGATGTATTAAATCACACACAGTGGAATTGTATGGTGTCCGGCCTACACTGGTGGCTTCTTATCCCCAGTATACAGGTTCAAAGCCCCAAAGACCATACAGTGCAATTAAAATAACTGCTCTCCAGCATCTACAAAACTGTAAGATGAAACACAAACCCAAGGTGAGGATGTTAGGACTTGCAGTCAAAATACCCTTCAACATCAATACTTGACACTTAAAAAAAAAAAACTCAGCCGGGCGGTGGTGGCGCACGCCTTTAATCCCAGCACTCAGGAGGCAGAGCCAGGCGGATCTCTGTGAGTTCGAGGCCAGCCTGGGCTACCAAGTGAGTCCCAGGAAAGGCGCAAAGCTACACAGAGAAACCCTGTCTCGAAAAACCAAAAAAAAAAAAAAAAAAAAAAAAACTCAGTCTGTATATCCATATAAAATACACCCAGTGGATGGTGTCCACGGACACTCATCCCCTCCCTGTCTCTTCTGGATCAACTAGAGCTCTTCTGAGAATCTGTTCATCTACATGCATGTTCATTTAGAGACAAACACATACACATGCGTACATGCTATGTTCACCTTGATTCATAACTTCACACGTGAAAATGAACACAGAATCACAGGGTTGGGATATGAGAGAAAATAGATTAGCCTCTAGAGAAAGTGGATACTGGCTTATTTCCTAAAGAAAATGGACATGGAGACACAGAATGCATGAACACACACAAATACATGTCATCATGACAAGAGTAATTTTTAAAAATGCTATTTCATGTGTACCAGAAAACAATAAAGCCTGGATGAGCCCACCCAACTTGACACACAAATGCTCACCAGTCCAGGCAAGGTCCATCCAGCCCGCTCGCCTTCTCTCACGAGTGGCAGCAACTGTCTTGAATTTAGGGAATTTTCCCTCCCCATTCTCTCCTTTCTCTTTATAGTTTATGCACATATGCAATAAATTGTCTTATTTTGCATTCTGTAAAAATTAAATCTGTGTGTAGCTTACTTCTTTCAACTTCATGCCTTTGAGGTGCATAATATGTATACACACTTGTCTTTAGTTCATTTTCTTGAACTCTACAGTACTCCATTTGCACAGTTTAAGACTGTGTAACTACAGAGCCAGTCCCCAGTTGAGTTATTTCCTACTGCTACAAATACTAATGGATTGGTCTGCTGGTAAACAGTAGTGACAAGACAATGAAAATAATTTTCCAAACTGTTACCGACTGCTCTTCTCTCCACTGCCACTGTATTCATGTCACAAACATGGTCATGTCAGACTTTCCCATCTCTACCAATCTACTCATACTCAGTGCTGTGGTTTTCCTTTACCGCATTTTTGTTGGCTTTCTTAACTGCCTTCCTTTCAAGTGCATATACAGGAAATAAAAGGGGGTAACATCTTGATATAGAGAAAGAGTGACGAGGACACCGTTCTTCCAGTTCCCTGCGGTTTTCTTCCAGAAAGAAGCATCTCACCTTCTTTTCTTGAGATGACTCTGCTCCTTTTCAAATTCATGAAGACCAAAAGAGAGGTTCAGATGAGAAGTGCGGGAACCGGCCGGTGAGGTGCAGGGCTGCCGGGCCACAGTGTCCGCTGTCCCCTCACTGTCCTCACTGAACGGATGCCCACAGTTACTGCTGGTAGGAGGAAGGATGTGCTTGCAAGCCTCAGGCCCCAGAGTGGACCTCATGGATTCGGGGCTGGTATGGGCAGAGAGTCCCTCTATGTTTATATAGTTGATGTCCAAATCGCCAACCTGGACATTGGAAGAGAACAAATACCGAACGAAAACAGGAAAGAATGGTTTAATTAAAATCAACAAAACCCCCAGATTTAAAAAAAAAAAATCTCCACCACACTTATCTTTTTCTTTTCATTTGTGCTTTATATAACCAGAGAATTCCTTTCTGATGTGTTTGTGTTCACGTGACCTATCCCATGATCCTCTACCACTAGCCCATAATTCTCACAAGGCAGAAGCCTAGCCTATAAACTAAGCAGAGTCTCGCTGTCCTTTTAACACATTATGAATCACTACCTCAAAATGTGGGGGCATGTGTTGTTAAATACCCAAGAAAACACCAAAGAGAACCAGCTGTACTCAAAACACAGTTCATAAGAATTGTCATGGTGAGTACATAAGCCTCAGTTTCCCTATAAACATCACTAAATGAAGAACATATCAAACTACATAAAGTACATTGTATAACTAGAAGATTTTTTTAAATGTCTAAACCTCAAATTACCTGTAAATAAAACAAGCACTAAAGCCAGCAAGCAACACTGTACTCATAGTGGAAGACCCAGCAGAGAGTAGGAAAGGCCTGGGAAGAACAAGTAGGGGACTAGCAGGAAGTCAGAGGGGAACCTGAAACTTATCTTCACTCATTGATAAAAGAAGTCCACGCTGCATGCATGGAAAAGAGCCCTGGTTGATCAAAACACTTCTCTGAGACACGGGCTTGCATGTGCTTGTGAATTAGGGGCAGTTGTCCAAAGGCATCATATCTCAGGACAGACAGTGAAAACGAGTCACCCCCCCCCCCCCTTGTAGAGGGGACTGGAGGAGCTCCGTGGTAGAGAGCAAATGCAAAGCCCTGGATTCAATTCCCAGCACCAAAGAGTGAAGGGATGAAGGGAAGGGAAAGGCAGAATGAGTGGGACTGTTAGGGTCCTATATCGTCGCCGTCATCTTAATAATTTATACAGCCAAAACCAACAGCAAATGCTCCAGGCAGCAAATGAGACTCCAAGAGTAACAGGAAGGGCTATGGTGATACTTCAGTTGGCGAAGTGCTGAGGACCTGAATTCTAATCCCCAGAACCCATGGTGATGGAGGAAAGAGACGAATTGGAGGAAAGAGATGAAGGATGCCCATAGTCTAGTTGAGCCTGTCCTAACTGTACAAACTTGGCAATCCTTTACTGTGTTTATTGAATTGGGCTGTCTGTATTCTCCTTTTCTTATTTGTTCCATATTATTAAAGCAGTATTTCTTTTAAGTAAAGTAGTCATAAACAAAAATTATATCTTAAGTTCATCTTTGAGGGTTTTTTTTTCAATTTTAGTGCATTTTTTTAACATTGTAATGACAGTTTCCCATGCAAAGTTGAAACATTCACAATAGTTGGGGTAAATCAAAGTAGGATCAATAATCTGTCTAGTGAAGCTTAGAACAAGATGGAATAAAAACTCAAAAAGTTCACTGAAATTATGGAGATTACATAATAAAATAAAAAAATCTCATTAAGACAAAAATATCTGTATACTAAAAACTATAAAACACTGATGAAAGAATTTTTTTTTTGCCACCACCGCCCGGTGATGAAAGAATTTTAAAATGACAAAGAGAAATGCAAAGATAGCCTTGTGCTCACAAGCAGAAAAAGCTGGTGTCCTCTGACCTCTACATTCACACTGTGGTTTATGAACACCTGGACTCTCACACACAGACACACAGACACAGACACAGACACACACACACACACACACACACACACACACACACACACACACACACACACACACACACACAATAAAAGTCGATTTTTAAATGAGCAAACGGCCTAAACAGACATTTTTCCAAAGAAGATTCCCTAACAGCCACCACGCACATGAAAAGATGTCTACTATCACCAGTGTAAATCAAACCCACAGCAAAGTGTCATGTTAAAGCTCTCACCAGAAGGCAGCAGAAGAGACTTAAAGAGGGGGCAGAGAAGGGAGACCTGGCACACTTTCGATGGAGGGTGTAAATTAGCACAGCCATCATTGAAAACTGTTGTGGAACACTCTTTTTGCACACTGTAAAGATGTGCTGCTCTCACTTGTTTCATAAAGAGCCAATAGGTATGCAGGAAGAGGTTAGGCAGGGCTTTGGGGGGGAGCTCACTGGAATGAAGAAGGGCTGAGTTGTGAGGAGAAGTGGGGAGAAGCAAGGTGAACATGCTGTACTGAAGAAAGGTACCACCATATGGTAAAACACAGATAGGAAATATGAGTTAATTTAAGTTGTGAGAGCTAATTAGCAACAAGCATAAGCTACTGGCCAAGCATTTATAATTAATAATAAGTCTCTGTGTGGTTATTTGGAAGCTGTCTGGCAGGAAAGAATATTACACCTACAGAATACAGCAAAGATTCCTCAAAATACAACAACCATACAGTCCAGAAGGTACCATTCTAGGTATAAACCTGGGGAAATACAATCACTCTCCTTGAGAACTGTCTCTACTATCATGTGTACAGAAGCATTATTCATGGTTTCACAATGCGTATGAATCTCAACACATCACCTTGTTTCTATATTTCAGTGCGTATTATTTTTGTCAACTATCCCCTAAAAGAGCTAGGAAATAAATCTTATATGTTATCACAAATATAATAAACCTTACATGTAACTATCCATTTATGTCTGAGTATGGCTAATGCACACAGTCTGATCATCCCGAACCTGAAGGGCTCACTCCATACTCCAACCCAGATTTCTGTAGCTACAACTCATATTCAGAGGCTTTATGTCAACATGGCCACACGGGTTATTTATAGTTGATATTAATTCTGATTTATTTGTTTTTCCATCATTTTGGATTCCACCCCAGGCTTTGCCCTTTATAGTATGCATTTATTTTAACACTGCTTCACGACACTAAAGCAAAAGAGTGGAGCACTCAACAAGTTGAAACAGAGATCTACTAGACAAGAGAAATGGTAAAAGACCATAATGTCCACTTAGTGTATGGGTACATGCCTGTGTGAATGTGTGCATGTGTGCACATGTGTACATGTCTGTATGTCATGTCTATATGGAGATTACTCTTCAAGGTAGCAAGTGAAGGTGGGAATCTCATTTTGTTAAAATTATCCAAGAAAATCCCGTAAGATTCTGCCAAACTAGGATGTGAAAAAAAAATCACATTTATAAGAATATTTAATTTTTATAAATACAAAAAAAGCTTCAAGATGACTGAGCTGAAGAACAGAACCAAAGCTGAGTAGAACTGATGTGCCTAAGCTCTGCTTTGAGCTTGAGCCCACAAGTCTCCACTGGGGAAGGAGTGGAGAAATTCTAAACGCTCCAGCTTCCCAGTGACAGGACATTGTTCTGTTTGCACATCAAAGTTCTACAGTCTCAATACACATCAGCTGGCATGTTACAAGGATGAAAGACGATCATGTGACCACATCAGATGGGCTGGGAACAGGTATCTACCTACCCATTACTGCCTGTTAGATTTAAATACATACATTGCCATCCCCACCCCCACCTCCCCACACACACAGGACGGCAGGAGCACTTATTGAGAATCTGTGTGAATGCTATTGGCCACTCATTGCCATTTCCTGTTTGGCCCCCCAAAGAGCTTTCTCATTCCTCCTGGCTGTTCTCAAGATCTGCCCCTTCCAGTGCCCCTTGGTGGGGTAAGACATTCTGTGTCCCAAGAAAGAACCCAAGCTAATGCTTGGGGAGAGGGAGCTTAAACTAGAATTCTCAAATGATCACAAAAAAGCAAGAAGCTCCATACCCCCACCCCTCTCTCTCATTGGGGGAGTGGTTCAAATACCCCTGGTCACTTCAGCACACCTTACCTGATCAATCACCATACAGTTAGCATAGACTTCATCGCCCCCGTTCAGCACGTCAGAGAGTTGGCCCACAGCAAGGGACGTTGGGACATGCTTGGATTTTTTGAGGCCATCAAAGGAGTGATCTAGAAGAAAATGAACAGAATTGAGAAATTTATCAAGTATGAACAATTCATCTTACAACCAAGTCTTGCCTTCTTGGTCAAACAAACAAACAAAAGGGCATTTTTAACATGTATTTCCTGTATTCTTACCTCAAGAGTTCCAGTGCAGGTACTTTCTCTTCTATCCCTAAATTTCAGTTATCTAGAACTTGAATAGTTCTAGACAGATAAATATTAGCCCACTGCAAGCCTGGATTCCCCCTTCATGGGAGACCTTTAAATTCTCACACATTAAATTCTACTCCATTTCCTTTACTAATCACATGGAAGCATTAGTCAGTGTCACACTTCTCAAGTATTTGACAGGTTCAGACTGGATGAGTCACTAATGATGGAAAGACAGCACTAAGTCCAGCAGTGGTGGCTCTGGATCATCCACAAACCCTCCCAGGTGGCTCTTCCCTTCATTCTGAGTGACAGAAATGGCTTTTCTTGCTTCCATGGTCTCTGCTTTGCTTCAAATAGTAAAAGTTGCTCAGGGTGGGGTCCTGGAGTATTGAGATGCTACTGTATTTGCAGAGAGCACAGAGTTCAAGGCAATAAAACCTGTGCAAGCCAGAGGCCTGGTTTCCTGTGCCCAGTCTGTTTATTCAATCTCCAGACACCTCCGTGGAGATTTCCCATCTGTAAGAGCAGAGTAACGCCACTCTTGTCTTTGTGTGCTTATGGCAGTGAAATCAGTCTGGACACGTACAGCAGTTGACAGTAAGTGCTCCATTAATATGATATGTTACTGTTATTAATGTTTTGCTGTCATTCTTAAGATCTTTAATTATGATCAGTATGAAGTACAAGGATAATAATACTAACCATAGTATTGTATCTGTAAGTGATGGGGTAGATTCATGGTATAGCTACACACAGTGCTACTTAGCAGTTTTCTTGCATACAAAAGGGAAAGAATGACGCTGGGTGTGGTGGCACACACGCCTTCAAACCCAGCAGGGAGGTAGACACAGGTGGATCTCTGTGTGTTTGAGACCAGCTTGGTCAACACAGCAAGTTCTAGGCCAGCCAGGGCTACATAGTAAGACCCTATCTTAAAAACAAAACAAGGGGTCAGTATGTCCCAAAGCCATTAGAATTGGCATGTATCTCCCTGCCTGTCTTACCTCTGTCACAGGGTAAAATCAGATTGTGAGTCATGACTCATGACTACTGGGTTGATGTTCTATATTTTAAAATTCTATTTTTCCACAGAAAGTTCTGGAGGACATAAAAGATATAAAGACATATGAATTGAACAAACCAAATGGCCTTGGCTTCAGATTACAAATCTAGATCTACTTACCCCCACAGAACACTAAAATTAACTTTTATTAAGCTTCTTAAGAAAATATACAAAATAGAAGGAAGTGTTTTCTTATAACCATAGTTGATTATTTTATTAATTTATTTAACTAGCTAGCAATGCGATACATACAAAGCCCACAGGCACTTTGCAGGTATGACCTTTATGATCAACAGCTATACCCATTCATTCTAATTACACGGAAGAGGCTCCATTAGTTATAAATCAAGGATGCAGCAAAACACTTTCACTGTTCTGATCATTTGTCGTTCTGGAAAATGTTTGAAAGCAGTCACAAATAATACAACATGGCCTTGTGGCACGTGATTAATCAGCTGGACTGGTCTATGGTGTTTTGCTTTTGCAGACGTGAAACACCTGGCATTTCTGCTGTCACACTTAGAGGCCATTCATCTCCCTTCTGATGGCTGCCCTCATAACTAGATTAAGAGGGCAACAAGCAATGAACAGATTCAATTTTAAAGACACAGAATCAAGTGAAATCTCACCCCAAACTGGGGTGTTCTGATGAATGTATTTCTCGATCACCAACAGCTTGATTGTTTTTTTTTTTTTCTGTGTGCATGTGTGCATATACACATATAAGTGTCTGGGGAGGCCTGAGGAGGCCAGAGAAGGGCGGGCATCAGATCTTCTGGGGCTGGAGTCACAGGTAGTGGTGAGCCCTCCAGATGAGGGTGCTGGAGTCAAACTAGGACCCTCTGAAAGAGCAAGTGCTTTTAACAGGCATCTCTCCAGCCCCCAAGAGCCTTGTTCTTAATGACCAAGAACACTGTGTTCAGAACGCTAAGCACTTGCTCCAGCGATGAGCGGGACCATAAATTACTGCTGTTTTCCAGCACAGAGGCAGAGTGCACTTTGTCCATTATAAACCTGTGCCCTGCTTGCCATCAGGGTCAACATGGAGACTGTATCCATGTCACAAAACAAACTACAAGATGCCTGAGGATGGAGACTTGGGAGTCTAATTTGTTTTCTGAATTATTCATTTGATCAGGGCTTAGAAAAGGACATGATTGAGTTACAAAGGCAGGGCTGTGAATGACCCTTAGCAATAACTGAAAATATTCAAAGCTCTGAAAATCATTTTTTCCTTATATATTTGGTTCACAAATGCATTTTGTGGCCAAATCTAACTGGCACTCATGTAAAGTCTTTATTTCCCCCACGTAAGGTCAACATTCAGACATTTGCCACAGAGATACTATGAAGCTAGATGACTGTAGTACCCCAGTGTCTCCTAGGAGCGTCACAACTCACAAAGCCCCATGTCAAAAAGACAGTTCCCCAATGCAGCCAATCCCAGACGTACGAAGAAGAGACTGTGAGTCTCTACAATAGTAGCCGCAACTGATATTGGACCAAAACATCTCTACCCTTTGCCATTCCTCTCTTAATTTCATGTTTTTCTACAGCAACACAACATCTATATTGCATGTCAGATTCACACACTTTTTTCTTTAAATGACATTGTTTTCAAAGAAATACCGTATCCCCCGTATAAACAGAAAGCCAGTCTCCCCTGATAATGTCGAAAGGAATGGAAAGGCTAAAGACTACAGAAGTGAAGCAATACAGTAAATTCCAAGTACAGCTACTAGACAAGCTGGGAGGGAGCCTGCCTGTCCTCTCTGTTAAACTCATGGAGATTCTGAAGGACCTGAGAAACACTAATGATGTGATGCATCCAACTAAAACTTTCTAACAATGGACAGATCAGAAGAACCTGATTGTCAGGGGAGATGGCTCAGTCAGTAATTTACTTGCCTCACAAGCATAAGGATCAGAGTTCAATTCCCAGAACCCATGTGGGGAAGGGGGGAAAAAGCTGTGCATGGTGACACATGCTTGTAATTCCAATACTGGGGAGGTAGACACATCCCTAGAGCTCACTAAGCAGCCAACCAAGCCACTTGGTGAGTCCCATGCCAAGGAAAGATCTCTCTTGAGTAAACAGCAAGGTGGCCAGCCCTTGAGGAAGGATACTGAGGTTGTACTCTGGCTTCCACAGGCTCACAAACACACGTGCCCACACACACAGAGAGCAACTTGTAAAAGGAATACCGAATTACTACAGGTTGACTGTGAAACATCCCCTATGAGCTCATAGGTGTGAAAACTTGCTCCCCACCTAGAGGTACTGTTCTAGGAAGCTGTGGGGCCTAGCTGACAGACACTGACAGGCAGTCAAGGTTGTCCCCATGAGAGAAGTCACAGCTACAAGCTCCCATCCACACAGACTGAGTCTCTCCTACCACATCTTCCCTCCCACAGAACTGTGACTCAAATAAACCTGTCTCCCTAAAAATACTGCTCTCAGACTGCTTGTCACACAGAGAGGAGATGCTCTAAACCTACCTGACAGTGTAGCTAGGTGGGAATGGCTCAGTGTGGGAGTGACCTGGTGTGACCCAGGATGACACTGGCCACCTCCCAGACCTTATCATTGCTCTATCACCCCAAGGATCACCTACTGTGACAAAGTCTCTCCAGACCCCAGGGTTGGGTTTTGATATTTGTGTGTAGTGTTGGTTTTTTAAAATAACTTTGGGCCAGTCACGTGGTTCAGTGGGTAAGAGGGCAACCCTGATGAGTCCCACCCCCAGGACCTGTGTGAAGTAGGAGAGAAGTGACTTCACAGATTGACCTCTGACTTACACATCCCATGGACAGACACACACACATACATACACACACACACACACACACACACACACACACACACACACAAAATAAAACAAACAATTTCACTCTAAACTATAACTTCGCATGTTTAAAAACAACCCAAGTCTGCCGTGACAGCACACTCCTGTAATCCCAACACTTAGGAGATAGAGCCCAGAGGATCAGGAGTTCAAAGTCAGCCTTGGCTACACAGTGAGTTTAAGGCCAGCCTGGGCTACATGAGGTCCGGTCCCAAAAAGCAAAACAAAACAACAACAAAACCCAAGGCAAATGGAACACAGCAGACATTGCATGTGTTGCATAAAAACCACGTAAAATGGTACTTTTATCTCCCTTCCAGTAGGATTTCTCTCCCATGACTCAAGAACGAAAACTTCTAAATCTGAGGGATTACAGCTTCAGAGGGGAAATCAGTGGGAGATGGCGTGTCCCCAGAACAGCGGGGGCGGGCGGTTCAGGAATGAGCGGATAATGACAAGACAGAGTGGATGTTGGGCCAGCTTCCTCCTGAGGACCCTACAGGCTCAACAGCTGCTCAGGAGATCCCCAGTCCTCCTTCAGTTATTATCCTCGCTTCTGGGTAGCTCCACTGGGGCTCCCTAAACCACAGATTCCCCTCAGTACTTCCTTGCTATGCCAGACACTCCAGTGACAGGAGATAACAAGGGAGATATTTTTGTCCTGGGAAGAGGGCCCTTCGGCACCAAGAAGGGAGGGAGGGAGGAGGAGGTGGCTGAAGTGCCTCCCTTCTCTCCGAGATGCTACAAATCTGGCAGGGAGTGGTTACTCACACAGAGCAGCCTGGCTGTCTACAAGCTGACTTCTGATGGAAGCCAGCGTGCCTTCTGGAAGGCCAGGCCTGGTAGCTAAAGGAAAGTGTAGCCTACTTGCCTAGTTATGTAAGAGAAACACACCCAGACATAAACAAACCTGTGGCCAGCTTCCTGCAAAGCTGCTGCCTGGCCTGCTCTCACCCACTCCCTGCCAAGCTCTCACCACAAAAGCTAGGGAGGGCTTTGCAGTCCAGAAGTTTCTTGACCACAGTCAGGCAAATGAGTCTCATTCATTTACTCCTTCCTTCCTCCTTTCCTTCCTTTGTTCCTTTTTTTTTTTTCTTCCTGCAGTGTGCTTTGTCTTAAACAGAGAGCTAAGGGTTGGGGATTTAGCTCAGTTGGAGAGCGCTTGCCTAGCAAGATCAAGGCCCTGGGTTTGGTCTTCCTCTCCAGGGGAGAAAAAAGACAAAAATCACAAAATCAGGAATATATGAACATAGGAAGATTTCTTGTGAATCACTAGGCATGGCACGTTAGGTAAGCCTGGCTGCAGGATCGAGTGTGAGGCGGCCTTTGAACCGCTGGCCACCACTGGCAGCAGTGGCCCTCCGAGGACAGCCCTTGTCCCATCCACTGGGACTCACAGCAGCACTCCTCCCAGTCACTCACTCCATCCTACTTTGTCTTCTCTCACACCAGTTATATCTGCTTACTCTGTGTGACCATTTCCTTCCAAGAACCTAAGTCCTGTTAGGAAAGCGACTTTGAACATCTTATTCACTTTGTCCCCAGTGCCGAGAAGCAGGCCAGACCATACTCAATATGCAATCAATAACTGTGGAAGTAAGGAATCATTTTACCCCAAGAAAACAAACTTGTACCAGGAACAATGAAGAGAATACTCTTAGGGGGCTGAAATGTCTTCTCGGCTTCTGGAAGCTTCCTTGGCTTCGTCCCAGTTTTTCTTGCTCTGCTCCAGCTCTTTCTTCTTTCTCCCTCTTAGTCTAGCTCTACTCCCGACATTCAACATGAACCTGCTAGTTGCAATACCCACTGGGCCCAGCCCAGGCGTCTCTGCTTCTCTGACCTTCGTAAACATCCTCAGTACAGTCATTACTGTCACCTGCCAAGTCTCAGCAGGGTCAACAGGCTTTCCTTCCCAATCACCTACCACACTCCAGAGAAAAAATTTTCATTTCACTTCTCCGGATAGAGGTAACTTCCTGGTTGGGGCTGACCAATAAACACAGCAAATGGAACAACACAGACCCTGTGGCTTCCTTTGCCCCTGGTATCAACAGCCTGAGAATAGTACTATTTAAAACATCAGGAGCTGGTCATGGCACCACAAGGCTGTAATCCCAACACTTGGAGGCTGAGGCAGGAGGACCGTGTCTGTAAATCCTGTTTGGGCTACACAACGAGATTCTGCCTTAAAAACATACAATAGACTACAGGTGCTCACTCTTCTTAAGAAATAAGGAGTCGTTAGGCAAACTTGTAGATGAAGGAACTGGGTGAAAGGAGAAAAAGCGTTGAATAAGAAGAAATAAAATGGGAAATACAAGGAAAGCATCACCCTCGGCACACCCGTTCCACATGATACTGACAAGCGATGACAACGACATACGTTGTCCTTACTACGAACCAGACACCTGTGGCTCTACTCAACCATCTGATCCCCAAAAAATGTGGGCAAGGACACCAAAGTGTCCTTCAAGGCCCCCCAAAAATCACAGAACCAACAACTGGCAGCCACCCTGCTAGACTCCGAGCACTTTACTATATCTCTGCGGTTACTGTATGTTCTGTTTGGAAACAAGGGAAATAGTGTTTGACTCTGGAATCTACTCTAGCAGAGACTATTCAATCGACAGGTCAAGGGTTGTTAAGATCAATGTGAAATTAATATTCCTAATATTGGTGAACATTTACTTCCCAGTGAAGATTCCACTGTTGGAATGCACTCGGAATAGACACCTGACCTTGTGAAAGGAAAGAAAGAAGGTTTGGTGGGAACGTGGTTTTCTTGGTTTTTCAAAAAATGTTGGTATCACATCCATAAAAACTGACATATGCTCAAATATTTCACAGAAACTATTTTAGAAATTCAGGCACGGCTCTAGTCTAGTCTGGCAGACAATTCTGAACTGCCTTTCAGGGTGTGTGTGCATGCAGTGTGGGTGCATGCAGAGTGTGTGAATGTGTGTGTGTGTGTGTGTGTGTGTGTGTGTGTGTGTGTGTGTGTGTGTAATAGTCTAGATGAATTACCTATAATCATTTGTTATTATTCTTAGAGGATTGAACTGTCAAGAAATAATATCATTCAATTTTTCTTTCCACAAATTAATGCCTCTAAATATATAATATAGCACACATCTGAGACAAAGTAAGCGTGATTTTATACTTACAGTGTTACAATATACAAGTAGGAAAAGTTGAAATTTTCATCAGCTTTGCAACAAATGGATTACGATTAATATAACTTACATTCATGTATATTAAAACAATTTAAAGAAAATGGTATTTGAACGATGTCTGGAATTTTCCCATTAAGAACTCTCTTTAATATGTTCCAGTGGGACTTATCCCTGGGTGTGTTTGCCTACTTCCTGGGTCCCCCATGTGTAATTTCTCCTGGTAACTTGCTGCCAGGATATGACAGTGAGAGCCTGACTGAGAAAACATCCATAAAACAGCAGTTGCATAATTTCATTTTGTTTTAACAGCATAATGTTCAAAATACCCAGGAGTAAGAGCTGGAGAGGAAAGCCAAGAGATAACTGCACACCATGAGGTATATTTTGTTTTTACTTTCAAATTTTTATGATCTGTAATTTCTAGATTTTCAAGAATAGCATCTTTACATATAAAACAAGAGAGGGGGGAGTCCATTTCTTTTGCAATGTGTCTTTTCATGCAAAACAGTAGTTCATCAGTAAGCCACCCGTATCAGGTAATGTATGCACAAATGTATTATCTGGAAATGTTTTCCCTATTAGTACACAGGGCTGTTTTTAACGACCTGTCATCTGTATTCTCCATAACCACATGGGTATTAACATATTCATTTTTTCTAGTTATTTTATTTTCTGTTGTTTACATTTTTCCTTGACAAATGTACAAAATTTCAAACATGTACATAACACATACCAACCACTCTCACCCTCTCCCATCTCTCTACTACCTCTGTCTTCCCTACTTCTTCCCCCCAAAAAATCTCTCTCACACATTCATGCCTAGAAATGTAAGGTGGGCTGGGGGTGTAGGTCAGCCATAGTGCACAAAGCCCTGGGTTCCATTCCAGAACTACCAGATGAAAGGGGGCAGAGCAAAATTCAGAGCAAAGGGGAGAGGTTAGTGGTAACCCTGTCCTGGTGTGTGAGGGACTGAACTACTGTGGAACAAACCCAGAGATGACCAAGCACAAACCCTCCCCCTTTGTCTCCGTTTCCCAATTTAAAGGACCTTTGCGAAGTTCCGGAGTGCACGGAAGGTCCTCCCACTGATTGTACTGTGATCCAGAAGAAAGTATACAGCTACCCAGCACTGAGAGTGACCATTCCCAGGGAACTGTTGCTCCTCTCCTTAGCCATTCCTCTTCGAGGCTCTCTCGGGACTTGGCTGCCATTAGTCTTGGCATGGAAGATCTCACCTCAAGCTCTTCTGAGCTGGACCTGTGGCTACACAGAAAATTATCCAGATTCCAAAAAGAGGTCCAGCCCAGGAATTTCCTGTGGGTTGGATGGAAGCTAGGTTACTTGTAGACCTCAGTCTGTACCAAGAGAAGCCCAAGAGAGAAACCAGGAGACCTCTGACCATCATACCAGAGTGTCTGGTATCCTTGGAACTTGCCTTACCTCCTGGGGTCTTACCTCACTTCCTAGTCCTGCTACCTAGAGTGATGGCCAAACACAGAAGCCAGTGGACTCCTTCCTCAGAGGGGCAAACCCTCTTGTCCATACCCACTTAAATTTGGTTCTGTTCCATCAGACCTTTAGCAAGGTCCTTTTCTGCTGTTTGAAACATTTAACAGTCATAATTATTGAATGAGAAACCAGTCCCCCACCCCGTCTCCATCACACCTAAAAGGCAATGAGGAAAGTGAGGGGCAGGGAGAAAGCGCAGTCTTTTGAGAGCAACCATTTCCCCCCAAATCTTCTGTAGTCCTCACTCCTAATTATAGCAGCACAAAGGGGCCTTCCAAAGCACATGTTTACACTTGCACAGACTCTCGAGTGTGTAAATAATTTGTTTCTGCTCTGCTTCCCACGGAGCAGTCAAGTAGATATTGTTTTGGTGTGTGGACTTTGGTGTGACTAGACTCAGTCAACAATCCCTTTCCTCCTTGGTGAAATCCTCCAAGGCCTGAAGTAAATGAGCACAAGGGGCAACATTGGCAGGCTGCGGCGAAAACTACCACACGACACAAGCCCAAGAGAGACCCGAAGGCCGCAAAAACAGAAACTGTTTTCCTCTTTGGTTTTTGTTTTTTTCAAAACCACTTCAAGTAATTCTAAAAGCATAAACAAATGGTAAGGAAGATGTCCCCACATGTCATCATCATGGGCACTCAATGGATAATTCAAACGCTTCATATGGAAAGACACTGGCACACAGACATGATTTTGTTCATTTCCAGTGCTGCAAGAAGTTTTAACTCCCTAGGACTTGTCTCCAGAGTAATATATGTTTCACTTCCCAGAAGTCATCAGAAGTTACTGAGTTCTACCATAGACAAGGCACAAGAGAGAATGATTCTTGGAGAATCACTTATTCTTCAGTGTCTTCAACAAGATCATTTTGAATGAATGAATGTGTGGGTGAGCGAGTGAATGAATGACGAAAGCTAAGTGCTGCCTGGCATGCCTCAAATCATTCCAGGCTTCTCCTGGTTGAGAAACTACTGAATTCCTGAGTCCTATTTCATTATCATGGAGAAACTCTGGGGCAGATAAACATGGAAGAGAGCTGGATATGGGATTTGCCCATGCTCAGGGCCCTCCACTGTGAGGATAATGGGGATTAAAGCTACAAAGAAGTGGTTTCTCTGCCTGGGGCAAGCAGTGTGAGATAGGTTGGGTCCACTCTGACAATGGGTGGGGTTTTGTTTGTTTGTTTGTTTCATTCAGATCATCTGAATCCTGAGGAAATGAGGTGCATGCACAGAAAATCACACAGCAGTGCCAGCCTTGGCTTCTCCAGGTTGCTCCGGGTTGCCTATATGCCAGGAAGGTACTCTGAGATCCCAAAACCCCAGAGAGAAGCAGTCAGGGGCTGGGTTGAGCACATATGGCTGGTCATCGTATCCACCACAGGGCAAATCAAGATGTATGGTAGATGTTCCTGGAGAGAGCATCTGGGACAGCATCCAACGACAGAGACCCCCCAAGGTTCTGTCATATGAGAGCCAAAGGAAAGCCAAGTCACTAGAAGTCCAGACGGAGACTCACCAAGCCCTGCCTGACACCAGGAGATGACCCCGGCAGTAGACCTTGGTCACAAGTGCCAAAGTCAAGAAGTCACGCTTCTGAGAAGAGGCTAGGTCAGTCCAGTAAGACCCAGAGAGCAGTGTACAGATTCAAGTACCAGGCTCCTACCACCACCAACTGCCCTCCACTCTCACCAGGAAGCCAGATTAAATATTAACAAGGACCGGGTGAAGAGTTGACAAGAGAAATCTAGGATACCAAATTATCCAATGATACCAAGCAGCTGCTGAAAATGACTTTACATTATTACATCAAACCATGTTTTCCATATGAGTTAAAATATACTCCCCCCCCCCCCGTCCCCATCCTACTGTCTATACTTTGTGGAAATTAAACTGACTGTAGACAAAAAAAATAAACAAACAGTGAATGAATCAATCAATATTTACTGCTTGCCTTCCATGATCCAACACTGGAGATACGAAATGCATAGGACAACCCCCACTTTCCAGGAACTTAGGGGAGATGTGAGATGCCAGCTCTGATGGAGAAAGGCTACGAGAAGAGCACATGCCAAGCAGAATGGCACCTGAGAGAGAATGCTGAGTGGGGGGGCAAGAAAGACCTGGGGAAGGGTCTATGAGCTACATCATGAAGGAAAAGTCAGAGGTTTCCAGTTTGTGAGAAGCGATATTCTCCTAAATTTGCTAAACAAAAATAAAAGGGGATGGAGGAGACCATGAGGGTAACTCACAGAACTGAATGAATTTAACAGCCAAAGCTTGACGAGGGAAGTAGGCAACTACAGGGGCCTCAAAGACCAGTGCAAAGGCCTGGAGCCTCACAGGAACTTGTCATTAATTTGCTTCCTTTGCATTCCTTCTGACTACAGACCAGTTTTTCTATAGATAATGGCTTTGCCACCAATCTTTCCAGAGATACCACCCGAGAAGAAAGGCATTTCCCTCCAAATTCCAGTTTGAGACATCCACAGGAAGGATTCTGATTGGCTATGTCTGGGTGATGTGCCCACCGATGGCCTATCACTGTGGCAGCGGGAACATTCTGGTTGGTCTCATCTGGGTGAGAGCCCCATCTCAGTGTACCTCGGAAGGCACGCTCTCATGTGAGTGCTATTCAGCAAAGGGGAAAGTGCCAAGCAGATAGATACAGATAAGCACACAGGCCAGTCAAACACTCGGTGTTACACAACATTTCCACAGCCTCATGAATCAGCAGTCCACAACGACTGGGTTCTTTTCCATCACTTTCTTCTGCCCCGTGTATGTCTGACTCTGCACATTTGCTTTGAGGGACCACCCTGCCTGTTCAAACCCCATCAGTTCACCACAGGCTGCTGAGTGCCATCCCTTCATGATGCCTTCCACCTTACCTTCCTACAGCTTTTCAGCTTTTGTTTCGTTTTGGTTCGGGGCTGGGGATTGAACAAGCATATGTCTCACAGATGCTGGGCAAGCATCCCCCCACCCCACCCCACCAAACTACATTGTGAAATTCAACAGTAAGTTGTACTGGTCTCTCCTGTGGGACTTGGGGAGAAGTCCCCCCAAACATGGAGACAATAATACTGTTTCCTTTCCCCCTACAGAGATGGGAGGGGGATCACTTTCAAAAATGTGGATAAGTATTTGTTCAGTTAAGGGGAGATGAAGCATGTTAGCTGTGTTGTCTGCCTCTCCTTAGTGATGCAGAGACATTTCTGGGCAGAGTCTGGCATGAAACTGCGCTCTATGAAACTAAGCTCACCCAGAGCAAAGACACCCTAGTGAGTTATGTCACCTTAAGGGGAAGATTCTCTTCTTTTTTTTTAAATAATTTATTTATTTTTATTTTGTGTGCATTGGTGTTTTGCCCCCATGTATGTCTGTATGAGGGTGTCAGATCTTGGAGTTACAGGCAGTTGTTAGCTGCCATGTGAGTGTTAGAAACTGATCCTTGGGTCCTCTGAAAGAGCAGTTAGTGCTCTTAACTGCTGGGGCATCTCTCTAGCCCCCAAGATTTATCTTCTTAAGGCTTTCTGAAGTGACCTATTCATTCAGGCATTCCTGTGTAAATTTCTAGATTAAACCCAAACACACACATACACACACACACACACACACACACACACACACCTCTATTCCATAAAAAGGAGGAAAGGAATGAGTAAGCTCATGAAGTTAATGTAATTTTAATAATGACCACTAAACTTCTGAAATGTCCTCACACTTCTAAATGCAAATTAAGAGTTACTTTTCAGATCAAATATCTGTCCTTCAAATATTAAATGAGCTCATTTACAAAACAAAACAAAACAAACATGGTATCACATGTCTGTAGTCCTACTACTGGGGAGGCTCAATCAGGAGAAATCATCTGAACCCCAGAATTCAAGACCAGACTGAGTAATACAGCAAGACCGCAGCACAGAAAGGAAAGTAGAAATCCGTCATCTCCTGGTGTACTTCATCATTTTGTACATCTCTCTCAATCTAGAAAACAGTGAGTTTCCTAGCATGATCACCCTGTGGTGGTTTGAATAAGAATGGCCCCCACAGACTCATATTTGAATGCTTAGGGAGTAGTATTAAGAGGTATGGCCTTGCTGGAATAGGAGTTGCCTTGTTGGAAGAAGTATGTCACTGGGCATGAGCTTTGGGGTTTCAAATGCTAAAGCTAGTCCCAGAGTCTCTCTTTCTTCCTGCTGACTGCTGATCCAGATGTAGAACTCTCAGCTCCTTCTCCAGCACCATGTCTGCCTATGTGCTGCCATGCTTCCCACCATGACGATAACAAACTGAAGCTCTGAACTGTATGCCAGCCCCAATTCAATGTTTTCCTTTATAAGAGTTGCCATGGTCATGGTGTTTCTTCACAGCAATAGAAACTCTACCTAAGACACACTCCTTCGTGGTTTCAATTTTCCTACTTCCATGCTCCTATCCATCAGTCTCCAGACCCAAACCATGGATATGTGCAAGGACCATGCCTGGGAGTGGGGGATTTCAAAGCCTAACAATAGCTCTTGCATCTGGAACCTCTAAAGCCATCCTGGCTACCTCTCTTCCTAGACAAAAGTTCACAAGGGGGAGGGATGAGCTGAAGTGGTGAGATACAAGGGCACCTTTCTACCCATGGCGGCAAGTCCTTCAAGTCCTCCATCCATTAGCCCAACCAAGAGGTGGAACACATACCGAGAAGCACAAAACCATGTATGGCCGGTGTCTGTGTTCAGGCTTAGTTTTGTTACTATGGGTGCCAAGGCTGAACAATTCATTTCTTCTTTCCTGGCCTTAGAATCCCCAACTAATAAAAGAAGATGACATCCCATCCAACATTCAGGGTCTACCTCTTTTTTTTTTTTTTTTTTTTTAGGTGACAACATACGTGGGAAATCCTTCACTTGATTCATGTCATTACTCCATTCATCCCCCTTCCTTACTGAAATGGTTCCCAGTCTCTGCATTTCCTTTCTAGGAATATACCTGTGGGATCAACTTTGAAACACTCTATTTTCTGTGGGTATCACAAAGTATCTGAAGTTAGGTAGCTTATAAATTAAAAAGGTCTGTTTAGCTCCGAGTTCAGGAGGTTTAAAGTCAAAACAGCACAGCACTGACTCTCGTGAGGGCCCCTTCATTGTGTCACATGAAGGCAATAGCGTCGCAGCATGGGGTTGTCAAGGGAGGAATCCACGTAAGCCAGGCAGCCTGCAGACAGGCGAGGGCCAGTCTTGCTGTTTCAATAACAACCTTCCCAAGAACTAACAAGGGTGGGTCCCCAAACGGACTGCCTTAATCTCTTCCGAGGGGAAGGGCCTTTTGTGACCCAACCCCCTCCACTGGGTCTTATTTCATTTAAGTCTCAACATCTCAACCGCACTATACTGAGAGTCAAGCTGCCAACATATGAGCCCTTACTTAGGTAACACAAGCCATACTCAAACAACGGCACTCTCTAAGCCTCGCTTTCTTCATTTATAAAACAGATGCAATCTCCTTCTTTATTACAGTTATTTTAAGAATCATATATTCCACTGGGCAGTGGTGGCACATGTCTTTAGTCCCAGCACTCGTGAGGCAGAGGCAGGTGGATCTCTGTGAGTTCGAGGCCAGCCTGGTCTCCAAAGTGAGTTCCAGGGCAGCCAGGACTATACATAGAAAAACCCTGTCTCAAAAAACCAAAATAAATAAATGATAAGTTACATATTCCCTATGGCAAGCATCTATTACACTTCAATAACAATTGGTAAAGCACCACATAGTACTGTTTCGTCGGACTGTGACTGCAACATTCTATATTATCCAAGCTTTTCAGGGTTGTCAAACTTTCTAGTTTGTACTGGCTCCTTTGGAACTGTGGAGGCTCTTCCCACATGAAAAGAAAACTGGTACCTCTTCACCTTCTGCCTCCCTGGAGAGGGACCTGCTATGACCTGGGGGAGGAGAGCATGGGAGACACCGCAGGAGGGGATGAAGTGACCAAGGGAAACATGTAGACAATCCTGAGCCTCCGATGACTTACATTAAAGTTTGCTCTTTCAAGATTGAATGATAATGATGGGAACCTACATGAAGTCCAATCTCTGTGGGTTTTTTTATGATTAATCTTTGATTAACAAACATTAAATTTCATAGTTGAATTGCCTACTGAAACCAACAAACAAAAATCCAGGCATTCCTAGAGCCCATGAAGCAGAACGGTCATGGATTCTGACCTACTCCAATTATTAACCACTGGGATCCAAAAAATGACTTGTCCTGGGGCTGCCTGTGAGATGACGGAGGAGAGCTTCTGAGAATGGCCTCCCCAGGTCTCACGTTGGGCAACTTGGCTTTAACTGCTTCCATGGCACCCGTCATTTCCAAAGAATGGTGACATAGTCTCCTTCTCTAAAGGCAGGAGGAAAAGCAAGTACTGAGTTAAAATGCTGTTTGGTGGGTTTTCTTATTACGAACCCCTGTTGAAACTTCTTATCACTTGCTAAGCAAGCTGGCAGTGTGGATATGTCTGAATATCTATCAAAGAACTGAGAACAGGGACAGGAGAGGACCTCCAGGGGAATGAAATACAAGAAAATAGGGTGACTATGGGGAACCAACAGTAGAGACTAGAAGAACATATACCTTAATAAATACAAGAGATGTTTGTTTGATAGACCATAAATTCAAAGCCCCAAGATCCTCCTCCAAGACTTCCGAGGTGGCTGGAGCTCCAGGGGGAGAATAACTGCTGATGATTAGAAGGAAAAGGAGAGGAACCAGAAAGACGGTTCAGCTGTTCAGTGCTTACCATAGGACCTGAGTTCAGCCCCCAAAGAAAAAAACCAAGTATGGTGGCAGAGGCTTGTAATCCCAGCCCAGCGTTGGGGAAGTAGAGACAGGTGGATCCCTGGGGCTTAATTAAGTTAGCTAGTCTAACTTAATTGTAAGCCCCAGGCCCAGGGAAAAACCTTGTCTCGGAAAAAGTAGACAGCTCTGAAGGAACAATGTCAGATGTTGACTTTTGGCCTTGGCACATGCACACGCATACGCGCGTGCGCACACATGCACACACACACACACACACACACACACACACACACACACACACACACACGCATGAACTGAGGGCTGATGGAGAGAATGAAGAGAAATTCTTACTGTTGCAGACACACTAACAATGGTGTCACCCTTTCAAAGACAAGAGAGCACTATTCTTCACAATCTGGCCACTAGGGTACAAAATCAGATTTATTGGGCCAGGTAGGATGGCACACTCCTTTAATACCAGCACTTGGGAGGCAAAGACTGGTAGATCTCTGAGCCTGGTCTACATAGCAAATTCAAGCCAGCCAGGACTACATAGACCTTGTCAAAGTCAGATTTCTTATGGGTTTTGTTGTTGTTGTTGTTGTTGTTGTTGTTGTTGTTGTTGTTGTTTTGTTACTAAGTGGGGGAGGGAAGGAACTGGTGTACCTGGGCCCTGGGAGATGTGCAATGCAGGCCCAGGGCTGACCTGACCTTTAAGCATCTGTCACTCCAGAGATGCTTGTTGGACATATTTGATCAGTTCTTTGCTGAGTCTCTCTGAGCTTTACCTCCTTCTCCTGGAGGTAAGGTGGCTGGCCTGGCTTATCGCTATAGCCCTCTTGGCTCTCTACGGGCTTACGGGTCTGGAATTCTGCCCAGCTGATAGTACAGTAGGGCCAATCACTTTCTTCACAACTAGGTCCCCATCACCTAACCAAGGAAGGCCATGGGCTAGGTAGTCTAACAACCCCCGACGCTGGCCCACTGACTTCATTCTCACTTACCTTTTGTTTCCTGGTGGCAAAGAGTTAATCATTTTCCTACCCAGGTACTTGCTTTCACTTGAACCAGGTTTAATTTATACATAGCTTTGCTATGACTTTCTGCTCTGGCTCAGGCTGGCAGAGCTCCAAATTTGGATTTAAAGGGAGAGTGTGATTCATATGTTCCTACCACTCCACTGGCCTCTCAAGGCTCTCCCTGGCTTCCAATCATAATCCCTTCCCTCCCAGGTTGCTCCCTACCTGGAGTCCCAGCTCCTAAAGTATAGGCATCCAGTAGGTTGTCCAGACAACATAAATACAAAATGGAAGTAACCTGTTCTGGCTACACTCCCGGTACACCACAACTAAAAAACGCACCTTCAATTCTTAGGGCCTCTATGTATGTCCCCTCTTGGAAATAAGTCACATTTTGTAAAACTTTACTGTTTGATAATAATTGCAAATCACAAAAGATCTGAAAAAGTAGGAATAACACAAAGATTACCACATACTCTTTACCCAGATTAACCTTCTGCTAAAGTTTTACTCTTTTTTTTTTCTATCTGCATATGGGCTCACTTTGACATGCAGCTAACTCTCTCCTGCATGCGTATATTTCCCAGAATCATGTAATGACAATACACTATGCCTTTAATATATGCACTACATCCTTTAAAGGGAGACAAGCTTTACCACTGACATTTTAAAATCTCTTCCTTATATCTATAAAATCAATAAAATTATGTAAAATAAAAAGAACCTTTTTTGGGTACAAAATAAAGAAGAAATTGGTTTTAAGACAGGATAACAAAATAGTACATTAAACACTAAATATTAAGATTTCTGATGGCTGCATTTCAAAGATGACAGTGGATCAGCCTGGAAACAGTATTGAGGCCGAGGCTTCCTGCGTCCCCTCATGTCCAATTCACCTTATTCCTAAAATTGCTTTAATCCCAGCTAATAGGCAAACAAACAAACACCTTTAGTTTACCCTAGAAGTTTGGAAGAAAATCCTTGAAGCTAATTAGGTACGTGGACGACCCCTGGAGTCCATCCTCCTATGGGAACACAGAGTACCTCAGGTACAACACTGCTGTACAGAGCTGGCAAGCTCTGAAGACAGAAACGTCAGGAGAAATGCCCCTTAGCCTGCCATCCTCCGTGTTCCTTCCCCTGGAGTTAAAGGTGACCACACAAGTCTCTAACAAGACAGGGAAAGGGAAGGGCAGCCTACTGCCTCTCTGGCTCTTGCAAGCCTCGGAAGGCAACAAGAACCTCTGACACCCTAGCCGGGATGGGAGAGTCTCTTCTCTGAGCACTTCCCTAGTACTTTCCTCTTGGTTGCCAAGCCCACACTACAGTGAGGGCCCGAGAAGAGGGAATAAACCAAGGAAGTCCCTTCCACCATGCGCCTCCAGAGATCCCAGGCCCTTCTTCCTTCGGCTTGACCTTGCTTTTAATTTACTTGCTTACTGGAGGTAAACAGAACTGGTCTCTGGGTTCTCTGGAGACATTCTTGTTGAAATCACTGTTTCCAAAACCTTTCCTTGTAACAACTACCAAATCATTAGATAGGACCTCTTAGGAACAAATTTCCTTGAAGTAATTAACTTCAAAACACACACACACACACACAAAATCAGAAGCATAAAGTAAGTAGCAAGCTCGAGTTCTCTTTAAACTTTACAAAGTCTAGACATGTTTAAATCAACAGGACTCTTTATTGTCAAGGTAACTCCAAGGTAACTCTGATTAAATGAATCCCAAACATTTACCTTGTACTGACCCCCAGACACCTCCCCAATCCTGCATTATTTTTAAAAGTATGGATCGTGGCAGTAAGGTAGATTTTAAAGTAGAAGGAACAGAAGGAGGAAATAAGTATGCCTCTGAAGTCCATACACAAAGTGTTTGTACAGCATGAGCTCTACAAAGACATGTGAAAACACAACCCTCACTTGCAGGCAGGCAGGCAGGCAGGCAGAGAAATGCAGGACAGAGAGGTGAGAGCACGCTATCGAGGTGCCAGGGTTTGGCTCTGGGCAAACAAAAGGCACCCTGATCTATCTACCTTTCTTGGATGCCCTGCGTCGAATCTTCATCTTGGGGAAGGAAGGCCAGGAGTAGTTGAAAGGTGAGTCGGAATCAGAATCCATTGTTTGTTTGGGTGAAAGGATCAGCTGAGGCAGAGGAGAGCAGGCAGACCATGCCCAGCCAGGAGCCTCCCCGTGATGTCAAAGGCGGGAATGGGGCTGGGTGAAACAGCTCCAAACTCAGAGAGGGAGAGGCAATAAATGTTTTGCTTCCTTCGGGCGTTCAGGCATGTAGACCAACAAGGAGGCTGTAAATATTAAAGCCAAACCAGAGAAGCCGGAGGGGGAGAGAGGGGGACCTGGAGTCTGGCTGATACATCGCAGTCCAGTTATTCAAAAGGTCACCAGGGAGCAAATGAATCATTAACTCCCCTCTTCTTGTGGCTAGATATGGAAATGAAGAAGGAAGGGAGCCGAGATGAGAAAGAACACTGCCTGCGATTCAAGGAACGCTTCCTAAGGCAGGCGCCTGTTGTGCTGAGAGCTAGGAAATCATTTCGTAGGAAAGCTGTGCTGTGCTGTGCTGTGCTGTGAGACCAAGGCAGCAGTCTGTGTGTGGACAGTCGGACTACAGCAAATGCAAGCCAGTCTACTCCAGGATCCCACACCTCCAGAGAAGCTGATCGTCAACACTATCAGCAGCATGGGCAAGTCTGAGGGTGTAACTGGTATTTTATTTAACAGTCTGGTATCCTGATCCTTTAGTCCTGAAGTGGTCAGATGCTTTCAGCTTTGTACACGTAGTGGTGCTCGCCTCATTACACCCACCCAAAGTCGCTTATTACTGTTCAGCACAACTCGGTTGTTTGTTTGTTCTCTGAACTGTCACCAAGTTTAGCAGTCGGTCATAAGGGTTTAGGTGACTCTGTGGCTCAGTTCTAAACTTCCAGTCCATCTCTCTATGCAAATGACTCATTTGCCACAAACCAACAGTTCCTGCAGTTCCCCCTAAATGCTTCCCAGTGATTAGCATTCAGTGGAAGCCCACACTGCCTCCCCATAAATCACGGCTGCCACTCACTGTTTTTCCTGACTTCTCTAGGCACAGAGAGATGTGTGACCCAAATAAGATCAAGCCAAGCCGCCGAGGTCTACAGAGGACTGTGCTACGTGAGTCTCTAAAGCACTCCTCACAGGAGGAATGTCGAGAAGTCCGATGCTTTGCTGTGTTTTGTGCAGCCTCGGGATGCCCAGCCAAACTAAAGGAAACAACTGGAGGAGCCTTTCAACCCCGCAAGCTTGGAACATGACAATGTGCATCTTCATTAGCATTCTTCTCTTCAACTGTTTCTCCGGCCATTGGCGCAAGGGCTGTGCTGGCGGGGGCTGGGGGGGGGGGGAGGAAGAGCTTCACAGCTTGCTCTGGGGTCGCTAACCCTCTCTGGTTAGGGAGGAGTGAGTGAGGGGCACAGGCTGAGGTAAAGAGTGGGAGGGAGTTTGGAGTTTAAATTCAAGTCAAAATCAGAATTATGTAGACTACTATTGTGGTTTCATGTGGTTTTCTAGATAACTAGAAAACTATAACAAAACATAGCTAAAATACAGCTGCAAGGATTTCCTAAAGGAAAAAAATGAGTAATTTTTCTATGTTCTACCCTTTTTATCTGAATAAATGATACCTGTTTCTTGAACAGATGGGTACAATTGTAAGAATAAATTATTCTCAGCCTTTAACATTAAGTAAAAAGAGTTTTAATCTATATGACCCTTAATAATAAAAAAACAGAAAATGGGGTCAGGGAGGGGGTTTCAAGTCTCACAACCCAAGTTTGATCCCTGGGACCCACATGATGGAAAGAGGGAACCAACTCCTGCAAGTTGTCCTCTGACTTTCACATGTGTGCCGTGACATATGTGTCCCCCCCATAAATCAAAATCTAGAAATTGCATGTGTGTGTGTCTATGTACCAAACATAATCAAATAAAAAGAGGCGATCCACTTGAGGGGGGTATTACAGGGGTTTGATGGAGGGTAGCTGAGAGGGGTAGGAGGGGGGGAAGGCAGGGGGAAGTGTTTTCAATTAAAACCTTCTTTTTTTAAGAAAACAAAATAGACAAGAGGAGTCGGGAGCTGGAGCTGGAGCTGGAGTTTAGGTGACGGAGCGTTTGCCTAACATGCATGAAGTCCTGGGCTTGATCCCCAGTACTGCATCCCCCTGGCCATGATGGCACAGGCCCGGAATCCCAACACTTGAAAGACAGAAGCAAGGAGAGCAGAAGTCGGCTGCACAGCAAAGGTCAGGCCGGCCAGAGCTCCATGAGATGCAGTCTCATGTACAGAGTCCAGGAGCATGCCTGGGGCATTGTAGGCATCTCTTAAATGAGTCAGACAAGCTGGTCACAACCTGGGGGTAAAAAATAAACCTTACATGACAGCCATAGTAACTACAGCAACTACTGGCTACAACTATATATTTTGATAAAGCACAAGGATTCTTAAAATTGTTTAAAGTATATTTATATTTGTGGAACAAGAGTATCTGCATTTGTAGAGAGAACATCATCTGTCAGGAAAGAAAATGTCTAGTTCCCTAAGGCTTCAGGTAACATGTTGGATGTTGTGTGGCCACAAGCTGCTTTCTAAGGTGTCTCCAGACCAAAGAAAGGGGAGGTGCACTCATAGCCTAAAATAGCATCACCATATTGCTATCCTCGTTCAACTACATGGTCAAGGAGCCTCTGTGGGGAGAACCCCAGACTGTTAGAAATACTGGTGCTCTCACCCCGGGCACTGCTGGTGGTTTTTTAGCTCCTTACTTCACCGAGGCACGGGGATGCCACACTTATTATGTTGTCTTGGTAATAGGCAAAAGGAGTCACTTTTCGGTAAAATGGCAAATGCCACAAGCATGCCATTCACGCAGGGTCCCTCATTTGTTTTGCTTAAGGTGGCCAGAGTGTGACGACATGCTCAGGCTTCGACGGCACAGGCAACAGGCCAGGCCAGGATTTCCGCAGAGGCGCCATCAGCAGCATGGGTGAGGTGGATAAGAGGCAGAGAGTCCACTACAACTCAAACCACTGGAATCCTACTTCAACGGCGGGGCTGGAATCTGTACTAACGAGGAGCACCATCCCATCCCAGGTGATCCTCGGGTCCAGCGACATTTTAGAGCCACTGAACTAGGAGAGAGGTAAGTAGAAGTCAAGAATTTACAGGAGGGGCTGGAGAGATGGCTCAGCAGTTAAGAGCATTGGCTGCACTGACAGAGGATTTCAGTTCAGTTTCTGGCACCCACACTGGGGAGCTCCCAACTGTCTTACAACTCCAGCTCCATGGGATCCAATATCCTCTTCTGGTCTCTGAAGGTACCTGCACTCACAGGAGCACACACATGCATGCCCTCATACACACGCGTGTGCACGCACACACAATTAAAAATACGTCTTTAAAAGATGTTCCTCCCTTGCCTATCATTTATAATAACAGGTCAGAAGAACTTAAGAAAACGCAGACAGAGAGAGGCATGAAGGAACTGGGCACACGCCTTTCTACAGGTTGAGGTGATACGCAGATCTGTCTTAATCCATTTTCCTAGAGGTACAGTCACTGTTGACGAAGTACGGATTAATTACTTTATGGAAAATTTCGGACAATAATAGAGCCAGCAGCACATGTGGAAACCGCTGCGATCTCAAGACTCTCCAGTGTCCTCATTTGCCTTAATTTGTCCATAGTTTTTGAAGAAATGGATTGAGTCCCCTCACTAGCCCTTCAGTTAACGTGGAAAGTGACGTAGGAAACATTACTTATGCAGCCTGTTCTACTTTTCAGTCTGCTCAGTTTCTTGCCTTCCAAAGACTCCAAATGATAAATTTATCATTTATCCTCCTTGTGTCCTACTGTAATTGAGGGCATCCTTCTCTCTCTCTCTCTCTCTCTCTCTCTCTCTCTCTCTCTCTCTCTCTCTCTCTCTCTCTCCCCTTCCCTCCCTCCCTCCCTCCCTCCATTTTGTCCATTTATTGCATTTAAATCAATTCAAGATGTTATTTACATTCATTCATATTCAAAAGATACATTTCTTTGCTCTGTCTGATTGGCTGATCACAACTGCAGTTGGAAGAATTTAATGACCTAGCCTCCAGTCACTCTGTAAATAGTTAATACACAACCATCACAGTAGTGTGCAAGTGACTTCATGGGCTACACGAAGCCCATGTGCCTTCTTTAATTAACAAAAATTTTACTGAGCAAAGCCGCTCCACCAGGTTCTTATCATCCAAGGCAGACACTGCCGTCTTCAGCTGCTGCTTTCTGGAAGACCCATGCAGAAACTATCCCTCCACATTCCACAGACAGGCAACAGGCCACTTCCCTCCCAACCTCGATAAAACTAAATCTTTTCAAAAGAATATTAATATGGGATTTGAGGAACAGTAACTGTGAAGTTTTCTTATCTTCCAAAGGGATGACAAATCCCTTGAGTGTGAGTCCTATTTTAAAGGCACCTCATGCTACAAGGAAACTCATCGGCATCAGTGACATATTTAAGGCAGTTCTGACCACTTAGTATCCTTAACCATGTCACTCATATGTTCTGAATCTTAGCACATTCAAAATAGGATCATAACATCTATACTTCAGGGGTTATCATGGGGAATAAAGGAGATAATAGCATAAAGAAATTAAAGACATTTCCAGTATACTTTAAATATTAAATCAAGTTTCCTTTCACTGTATTTCTGCAGTGTACTGCTGAAGTATTCACATCATGTCCTCAAGAGTAACTAGCTGTATTTGTTTATAGTTCCTTCTTTTATCATCAATTTTAGAAGTCACACAGCTCATCAATAGAGAGCACCTCTGATACATTAGTCAGGAAAGTGAAGGTGGCCACAGAAGGTTTACAGGAACCTGGAAGTCACTCAAACCTGTTGAAACTACCCACCCTTCACCTGGGTTTACACAAGTGTCTCATATGACCATTTGACATCAAAGACACCACGACCACCCTCAGATGGCACTAATGGGACCATTTCTGTACAAGCTTCCTTTCTATGAAGAAGCAAAAGGTTTAATTACACATGTGAAGACTGCCAATGGCTTCACTATTCAGTTTCTCTTCCCATGCCTCAGACCACAGTGTTTATTTATCCCCTAATACTTGCCATCTAAACCCTAGCCTCAAAGAAGCAGATTGGAGTCTTGGGTTCCCACCTCATGACATTCAACTGCTTACAAACTCTACTTTGCAAAGCATGTGTTTGTTTAGTGATTAGAAGTACCAAAGCACTCAGGCAAAGGCCTATGACACTGTCATATGGTCTACTTCCACACTATGCTTACTTTTAAGCCTCCACAAAAACCTGGCATCCATCCCCCATCATAAGTATTCATCCATTCACATAAGTATTCAATTCTAGTACACCCATAAAGTAGTATCTAAATTGTAAAAATGTTATCAATATAAGATCTGGGCTTTAGTACAGTTCCTTTTGCATTTTATTCTTACAGATGTCACTCATTTCCAAAGCTATTTAGTACCCTTTAATGATTTTGTTTCAGGGGCTGGGAAAGTAATTCAGTTGGTAGACTATACTAGTAAGCATGAAGGCCTGGGTGTGACCTTCAGTACCAAATAAAACGACATGGCAGCATATCTCCATAATCCCAGCACTTGTAAAATAAAGGCAGGAAGGTTAGAAGTTCAATGCCATCCTTGACTACACTAGCAAGGTGGTAGCTTGGCTACATGAGACCCTCTCTAAATAATAATAATCACAATAAGTTTGTTTCATACATTTTAGTGTAGTTAAATATATTTTTGTGGCATTCTGCATTCCACCCTGGGCTCTCCCACTGTGGTGGTTTGAATAAGAATGGTTGCCATAGGCTCATAGATTTGAATACTTGGTCACCAGGGAATGGCACTATTAGGAGGTGTGGCCTTGTTGGAATATACGTGTCCTTATTGGAGGAAGTACGTCACTAGGGGTGGGCTTTGAGGATTCCAATGCTCAAGTCAGGCCCAGTGTCTCTCTCTTCCTGCTGCCTGCTGATCCACTGTAGAACTCTCAGCTCCTTCTCCAGCACCACGTCTGCTTGTGCACTGCCATGCTTCCCACCATGACAGTAATAGACTAAACCTGAACCTGTAAGCCAGCCCCAATTAAATGTTTTCCTTTGTAAGAGTTGCCATAGTCAAGGTGCCTCCTCACAGCAACAGAATCCTAAACAAGACACCCACCATTGATGTTTGCTTGTTTGTTTGTATACGTTAAGGTTTCCTTGATGGTCTATAAAGTTCTATGGCTTTTGATAAATCCAAGGTGTCATGTATCATCAACTAACAAGTCATAAATGATATTTTCACCATGCTAAACACACACACACACACACACACACACACACATACACACACAAACATGAGGATATAAAAAAGGGTACAGAAGCCAACTAAGATAGTCCCTAATACTAAAGCTAAATTCCTAATACTTTGACAAAAAAAAATTGTCAGATTATTACTCAGAAGGAAAAGCAGTATCTTTGTCTTCATAAAGGTATTAATAAATGACCAAACAGTGAAGGAATACAAACCTTCCGTGTAAAGGACTCTGATGTATATAGCTCCTCCACCCACAAGGAAGCACGCAGGCGACTCCCTGCTCCTTAGCGGTGGACAGAACATCTTGCCTTCCTTCCAAAGACTACAGTACGGAAAAAGGGTGAGGAGGGAAACTTCCCAGGGAAGAAAATGGCCAGCACAGCTCCAGCTAGGAGACCGTCAACACCAGCAGTGCTTAATAAAGTTGACAGGACAAACCCTTTGCATCACGTGATGGGTGTGGTGCTGCACCTGTGTACTCTTCTTCTCAGAACCTGTAACTTTAATGGTGGGGGAAACATTCAAATTCCATCTACGGAACAGCTATAAAACTCCTGACCAGCACTTCTCCAAACTGTCAAGATCATCAAAAACCAGGGAAGTGAAAACACTCTCACTGCCAAGAAGTTAAGGAAAAGGTGATGGCTAAGTATAACACTACCGGTACCACAGATGAGGAGCTGGCCCAGAAAAGGGAAAAAGGTACTAAAGTAAAGTAAGGGGGGAAAGTCCATACATCTAAAAACAAGATTTCCCATCGAAAGGATCAGAGTGGGAGCCAACATTCCTAATCTGTGTCCGGTAAGTGTGGAACTGACACTGTTCAAGGATGTGCACACCACTTGCCAGAGAGGTTCCCATGTGGGGGAAGGTCAATTCATCCCAGTCCAGCCAGCTGGGATCTCACTGACAGACAAATCTCAGGAACCGATAGACCCTCCTAGCTCAACTCACCATTTTTTCCTCAAGTTCCAGGTACATTCAACTTCACTTTTATTCTGTTGTCATTGTGATTTCTTTTAACTTATGGTTGTTTCTCTTCTTCCTATAGTTCAGTTACAAAACTTCTTCAGTAGAGTCTCATGGTTTGAAACACAAATTCTGTTGACCTTCTTGCCCACAACTGAAATAAGAGCCCTGTTCTGTGAAAATATCTTCCCCATTCAACACACTGGGAATTGCAATGTATTGTTCTACTGAATTGTTAGCACTTATACTGTCCAGCATGGAGACTCACCAAAATCTTAATTCCCTGAAGTCCCCACCCCCTCCAAGGGATGAACCATTGGATGCTTAAATTAAGGAAGGAAGCAAGGCAAACAAGCAGGTAAGAAAATAGGAAGGCAGGAAGGAAGGAAGACAGGGAGGGAGGGAGTGAGGGAGGGAGGGAGGGAGGGAGGGAGGGAGGGAGGGAGGGAGGGAGGGAGGAAAAAATCCAAGGCTGAACTCCCATAAGCACACTCACTATGATCAAACCAGTTGCCAAGGAGCTTTAAGTAAGAGAACGCTTTCAAAATTACTGGGACACTAGAGTACTTTCCACATGAAGAAATGGGATGAAATCTCTGGGTGTCATTGGAACTCCCCATAAAACGCCTGTTATAAAACCACTCCAAGACGTAATCCATTGGTTCGTGTGCTTTGTGTTTTATGAGTTAGTTGTAGTTTCTTTAACTACTTGTAGACATGTTTGAGATTTGTAAATTCATCATTAAACATCAAAGTCAAAGCTTTGGAGGAGATAGAAACTTGGAGTTTCCTTATTTACTAAAGCTTGTTTAACTCCAGAACCTTGAAGTTATGGGTTTTGTTTCAGAGAAGGAAAATTTTGGAGTTCAGAGGAAGCACGACCACGGTTTCTCCTGCTTTCAATTACATTTCAAAAATGTATTTGGTAGGCAAGGCGAAAGAAAACAGCAATTTAGAGTATACTGAAGACAGAGCCCATGCCTATCATTGGGCATCCCTGTAACACTCTATGACCTTAGTGTCAACACGCACCTCTCCATCCCACCCAGCAATCCAATAAAGGCCAACTCCGAGTGGGCCCATGGTAGCCATTTGATCCTTCTTAATGTTTAACATAATTTTTTAAAGTTTTTGTTGTTGTTGTTGTTGCTGTTTTGTTTTGTTTTTTCCAATTCAAGTATTTCGGAAGTTTCCAATCCTTTTTCTTTGAACGGCATTCACATTTCCCGTAGAGCCTGGCATGGAGGTGATGACCCCTGAGAGTATGTGAAGTTAATATAAACAGACTTCCACTCACTCCTTTCTTAGGCACTGGAGATAAAAGTGCAACTCCATTTCTCAGTGGCAAAGGAACTAAAAGCCAGGAAAGTTGGCGTTGATCCCAACATCACTGGGCTTCCAGAAGGACCTTTAGCTGTGGCTTTCAGCCTTGGTTCCACCTAGAAACAAACTGGAGCCTTTTGCAATGTCTTGTTCCTTCTAGACCTTAGGGCCAGCTTCAAGATGTCTACAGTTTACCTTCTGGTGTGTAGGCTAAATTTAGACTACTACGGCAATGCTTCTATTAGTAACTAACCTCGAGTGATTTTCATGCCATTCTTTGTATTTCCCTTTCCGTCTTACATCTTTGAACAAACAATATGGAGAAAGTTAGGTCCATCACGATAGCAGCCAGCACTCACAAACTTGATGATTTCATGGGACTTCTCATTAGAAAAAAAAAAAAAAATACCACAAAAAAGATTTTAGACCTGCAGCAAAGCTGCAGTTTCTTCTTGTTTTTAAGTCTACAGAACAGTTTATATTAACCTAAAAGCCCCCCAAATAGTCTTTCTTTTGATTTATAAGATGAATGTTTGTCAACAAACACTCCAGTAGTCTCATTTAAAGAAAAATGTGGTTTTTTTCATATTCCACAAGGAGAATTTTACCCAAACAAGGAAGCCACAAGCACAAAGAGGCAGAACTCAGCAAGAGATCCACATTGACCTTATAATAATACCTAGGCCAGCAACTTTTTTTCTACCAAAAACTATTTTTAAAACCTCAACAACCACCATAAAACTTCACTGAAATGAACAAAAGGAATTAAAAGCAGCCCAACTTTTATACAGATAACTTTGTATTTGCAATACCCTTCTTGGGAGATTTCTCTGTCCCCAGACCCTTTACTTCAAATCATGGATGAAATTAGTTTGTTGTAGAGAAATGCCACCCACCTCCACCCAAAAACTGAAATGTTTTTAAAAAAAAAAAAAAAAAAGAGTCCACAGGAGTATCTATTTTATAGCCCACGCCATAATGAGATCTGTCAAAAATTAGGCTCAAAAACTGACATTCTAGGAGTCAAAAAGCCTTGAAGGTCTTTCTTTTTTCTTCTTTTCCTTTTCCTTCCTATTTCATACAGCATTCCAAAGGCCTTGCTAGAGATTGTGCCTAGTGAAATAGTTGGTGGGGGAGGTGGGGGGGGGTGGGGGAGGTGGGGGGGTGGGGGAGGTGGGGGTGGGGTGAGCTCCACTTACAACGGGCCCTGGCTCCAGACCCCCTGATGTTTTCATTCTCTTATTCAGGGGTGATGACAATGAGCTGTTTTATGAGCATTTGTAGCTCAGAAGCCACTTCCAAACTTTTACACTGCTATAAGTAGATACATACGGGAAGTAGGGGTGGACAGATGGACACAGGGACAGCACTACTGACAGCACTCTCTGCCTCACTGCTTGAATCTAAGGCCAAGATCTTTACCAGACCCCACAATGGGGTACCTGACAGCGGATTCCACCAGACACCTCCGCTTTCTGCTTGCTTTAGTGAAGCTGTTCCATCCGATCCCCCATTTCCTCCCGGTTCCCTCTGCTGATGCCTCCATTAAACTTTCCAGGAGGGGCTTGGAAGGTCTGTGTCTTGCAGGTTGAGAACTTCCAGCCTCAGAACTCCCTGTTGGCCTCTGTTTCTGCTTGCTTCCCTTCCCAAATGGTCCGGGTGGTCTTCTGCTATTCTGTTTGGTTACAAAGTTGGGTTTTTGTCTACAACCAGCTTCGGCTCATCTGTCCCCCTGGGGTCCACCTTCCCTGTCCCAACATCCACCGAAAGTTTTCCTTTACTCATATTATATGTAATAAATAATAACTGAGATGAAATGACTCAAAACTGTAGCCAGTGCTGCAGAGTTTGACCCCAGCACTTTGGAGGTGGGAAAATCAAGAGTTCCGGTTATCCTCAGCTATTTGGTGAGTTTGAGGCCAGCCTGGACTATTTGAGCCCCTATCTGAAGAAGTAGGACAACAATAACAAAAATGACCCAAAGGTAATGGTGACCAATATGCATTGTATAAATTTATGGAATGATCAAAGAATAAAAATATTATTTAAAGAATTAAAATTGAGGAGCCAGAGAGAGAGCTTCACAGTTAAAAGTACTGGCTGCTCTTCCAGATGATCTGAGTTTGATTTTCAGCACCCACATGTCAGGTCATAACTATCTGTCACTCCAGTTCCAGGTTATCTGACACCCTCTTCTGGCCTCTGAGGGCACCAGACACACATGTGGGCACTGCATACATTCACTGAATGGTTCACAGACATACATGCAGGCAAAACATATTTTAAGACAAGGAAAACATAAAAACTATAAAAAATGAAAAATACAACTCAAATTTTTGAAATAATTGCTATTTGAGCCTGGGCATGAGCTGGCCATGTCACTCATACCATCTACAGTGCATACCTATTTGCCTTTACTTCTTGCAAAAGCATTCATGCTCTTTGTGGAAAATACGTGCAGCAGTCTTTTAAGTTAATTTCTTAGACAGAGGTTACTTATGGGATTTAATGAAGAATGAAGGATGAAATCACCTTGCTTGTCTGATCACAACCCTGAAGCCACACACACACATAGCCAAGAAGAATGGACAGCTGAATTCAAAAAACATCAACAATTTCCAGAATTTAAAATCCTGAATCATGACATGACACTAGTGGAATTCAGGTGTTTCTGGTACATGAACTGCTCTCACCAAATGTGAGGTCGAACTGTTGACCTTGTGTACATCCTACTTCACAAATGAGTCTGTCAGACACGCTAAGCCTATAGGCTGAAGATGATGCCCCAACGCTGTGGAGAAACCTCAGATGACTGTCCAGGCAGCTGGCTGTTTCTGTCAACTCACAATTTTTTTTTGGAAGCTGCTTGCATACACTTCCTGTTTTTATTTTTGTTAGGTAATATTATTTCCTTCTTGGGTCTCTGAGGGAGTTGAAGATTAGTTAGTTATAGTTGAAGATTAGTTAGGATAGAAAATGAATTAGGTACATTTTGAACTTACCAAAATAGGATAGATAATGGAATTATTTTCTCTGAATTTGTCAAATACAAATGGACTAGACATTGTTTAGGTATTTATTGCTTGTATATATGGTATATAGTTATTGTACTTTTGTATATAGTTTTTCTTATACTAGTTATAACTTTTTTCCTTTTTTCTTTTTATTAAAATAGAAAAGGGGAAATATGGTGATATTTTATTTGTACTGAAATGTGATTTTATTTGTATGTTAATAAACAAAGTTGCCTGGGGGTCAGAGCTAATAGCAAGCCATAGCAGAAGTCTGGCAGTGGTAGCACATGCCCTCAATCCTAATCACATGACAGGCAGATCTCTGTGTGTTCAAGGATACCATCAGCATAGAGACACATGCCTTTAATCTCAATACCAACCATAGAAGACCTGGAGGTCTGTATAGATGGGCAGTGATGAAGAGGTCATGTGGTTGGGTTTACAACCAATGAGAAGGCAGAACAGAAAGTCTATAAAAAGACAGACACACAGGAAGGAGGGCTCTTGCGGAGGGAAGGACAGGAGCAGCAGTGAAGGGTAAGGTTTTTAGCGCTTAGCTATTACTCTGACCTCTCGGGCTTTCATCTCTGCATTGGCTCTGTGTTCCTTATTCAACAAGATGGTTACGTCTACACAACTCTGTTAAAAAACTCAGGGAGGAGATCTATCCAAACTCAGTAGGAACCATCTTTTCACTTTTGTTTCCCTCTAGCTATAAAAGACTAATTTTCCCCGAAAGTTTTTAAAGCTTTATTTTAACTTATGTGTATAAGTGTTTTGCCTGCGTGTGCATATGCGACCCAGGCAGTGAATGAATGCAGTGTCCAAATAGGTCAGAAGAGGGCACTAGAACCCCCGGAACTGTATTTCTGCGGGGGGGGGGGGGGGGGGGGATCAAACTCCTGGACTGCGCAAGAGCAGCAAGAATCTTAACCAGTGAGCCATTCCCCAGGTCCTACCCAAAGTCTTATTTATCAAGAGGCTGTTTAAAATCTCTGCGCTTTGCCAAGCCCACTCTCTGCCAGCCAGATCTGCAGCATCAGATAAGAGACAGCTTCATGCCAGAGTATTGAAACTTCCCAAGATGAATGCCAACCAATTCTATTCACCACCCCAGCCTTACCCCATGATGCTCTCTCTCTTTTACACCCCCCCCCCAGGAAAAGTTAAGACATGCTCCCATGCCCTTGGCTTGCCATCTCAGTTTTACCAGGCCCTCATATTTGTTCCATGTCCATGGCTACATGACACACAACTTCAGCACTCATTCCTCCGATGAATGTCCAAATGCGCTCATTCAATCTTTAATCCATGAAGAGCATGGGCGATAAATTACTGCAGGAAATGTAGCTTCAGTGTGAGTGTCAGGTGTTGTGGGATATTCGATCACACTGTGAACCCGGCCAGAGTTAGCGTTTGTGTTAATTAAATAAAATCAAGGGGCAGAGCCAACAACTAGTTGATGGGAATTAGCCATGGGGAGTCCAGAGGAGCCAGGAATATGGATAGAGAGATGCACAGGAAGGAGTAGGGAGGGGACTTGGAGTTTTGCAGTCTTTTTGGTTTGGAACAAGAGGAGAGATGGGTCTTTTGCTGGGTCTCTGGCCAAAAAGGGAGGTCAGCTGGTTGCTTCTCGACCTCTCTGATCTAGGAAGTTCTACTTTCTCAGTCCGTGGTTTCAGTAGTTTGATAGCCATAGAGATCACAATTGTCTGTTTAGAATATATTTGTTCCTGCCAGACAGGCCAGGAAAACTCCCCATTTGAGGTGATCTACGTCTGTGTCCAACATAAACAAAACACAAGCGGGATCCAAGGTTAGAGCACATTCAGATAGTGTCCCCATGAAGCTGTCTCTTATCAGAACATCCCCACCTCTGACTTCTGAGTCTTTGTTGGTAAACAGAACAATAGAGACTTAGTTAAAAACCTACATTTGGTGGCCGCAGCCTGAATGGCTGGCAGGATGCTGACTGTGGAGCTGTGGGGTCTCAGACTGTAATTAAATTATCAGTAGATTCATGTGCAGCCACCAAGCTGACAGAAAAACGTGAGTCAGGTGCTGTGTGAAATTTTGATTGCTTTCTGAGAATAAAGCTTGCCTGGAGGCAGAGGGCAGAGCCACTAGCTGACCAAAATTAACCATAGAGGTTTTGGAGGACTGAGGGCAGATAAAGAGACAGGAAGTAGTAAGGTGGGGCTGAGAGAGGATCTCAGCCCTTTTGTATGGAGGAACGAGAGAAAGGAGGTCACTGGTGGCTTCTCTGCCATTTCTCTGATCATTCAGGTTCTTACCCCAATATCTGACTCCTGATTTTTTATTGATAAAGAATAATTAGATAAATGCTTCAGTTAGGACATCAGGTGTGTGGCCCATACAACCTCATTTATACTCTGGAATATTCCTTGCTGACAGAGCAGGGCCATCACTTTTCAGAAGCTTTTGTCTTTCATCTAAGACACTGGGACTGTGGCCTCACAGTCCTCGGAAGAGGAACTTAACTTTCAACTGGGATTCTTAATTTCCAAACAAAGCCACCCAGAGTGAACTTCTTTAGCAGGAGTTTGCCAAACAGCAATTGATCCAGCAGCCTGCTGCTTGGCTGGTTCTGGGTGGCCTATGTATCCTTGTGGCAGGGATTCCACGCAGCTCACCCGCCCACTGCAGGTCCCACGGTCTGAACCCTTACCCAACAGATGTTCTCTCCCATCCTCCATGGCACAGCATTGCTGCTCAGTCTTGACCCCAGCTCTGCTTAAATGTTCAACCCCATTTCTTCATCTCACTTAGTCCTGTGGACTCAACCCAATGGGTCCATTCTTCCATCACTGGGCATGGCATTGCATCTAGCTCCTTTTCTTCCATGGCCTCCAAAAGCTTTGTCCTGCCTCCTTCCCCTGGCTGTCTACTGTGAAAGAATCCCTCTGTCTTCTTGTGATGGCCACAGAATCAGATTCCAGCCCTTCGACTGATGATTCTCTCTTTGAATAAAATCCTAATCCTGCAATTTCTCGAGACAGCAGTCTGAGGCTATGAGCGCGGCGCAACATAAAATCCTAAGCTTACTTAAAACACAGAAACTTTTTCATGGTTTCTTTTCATGCTCAATTGTGTGATAGATGACAGGGCTGGACATGTTTGCTATAGCATCCACAAAGAACAAAGCCATTGTTCCTGGACCTAACATCCATGTCATCTTCTCAGCATTGATGTCAACTACTCACTCTGGCAGGTCTGGTGCACTGGCCTGGATGAGCTTCCCAGCTATTTCATGCCTGTTAATTCCTATGATCAGAGCCATTGCTAGTGTATAAACTAACAGCCAATATGATCCTGAGGCTCTGAGGGGAAGTCGTAAGGAACTTACCCTAGCCTGACCTGTGCAATAGGATAGAAGCACATTGAACTAAGCCTGCACCTCCTCAGACACACTGCTCACACATCCAATGCTCAACAGTTGGGAGGGGCTGCGGCCGACGGTTCTGGATGGCACAGTCCCAGCCACAGCCATCGCACAGAAAGGTCTACCAGAACAACGCTGATACAGTTGCCAAGTCGACACGACATTTGTGCCACACAACTTCAAATAATACAATACGGCAGACTTAACATGTCTATCCCACATATTGTATCAGCAGTTCCCAGGAGTCCGGACAGACTCCCAGCACACACACCAAAGACTAGAGTGTTGAAGTGGCCTCTGGGGGGCGCAGTTTCCCATTCCTGCCTCCGGCTGCAACCGCCTGTTGCTCACTGATTGCTGCCTTCTTCTCTCTCAGGGGTTCTTTGTAAGTCTCTTCTTATTTCTTTTATAAAATTAGGAGGGTTTTCCCCCCTTCTTAATTCAAAAGTTTAAATAAACAATAAAGCAAATGCTAGAGTCAGAAAGGCATATCCATGGCCCTTTTCATAGGTGGCTGGATATAAATTTTACTTGGTTCTCTCTCTGTGTCTCTCTCTGTTCTCTGTGTCTCTGTCTCTGTCTCTCTGTCTCTCTCTGTCTCTCTGTCTCTGTCTCTGTCTGTCTCTCTCTTTCTCTGTCTCTCTCTTTGTCTCTGTCTCTCTGTCTCTGTCTCTCTCTCTCTCTCTCTCTCTCTCTCTCTTTACCTTCCTAATGTTCCTCTCCAGACTCAATGACGTCACTGACCAAGCACTCAGCTTGGGGGGTGGGGGCGGGGGGGGGGTGGCGGCTACTGCAGTTTACAAAGCAAAAATCTTCTCGCCCAACAAGTACACCAGTGGGAGACGGGGGAATTTTTAGAGCCCCAAATTAAAAATAATCCCACTATTTAATACTTTTGACAGCCAAGCCCTCCTCCCCCAGCAATTTGTCTGAGTAAACATTCTTCAAAGCTGACATTCCCAGGAGTGTGATGCAAACCGTGGATGAGACATCCTGTATGCATGAATAACAGCCATGCTCCCAGCTCTGTGGCCCTCAACAGTCATCCATTCCGTGATGTTTGCTTTTTTTTTTTTTTTTTTTCTGCTTCCTCTTCCTCTGTTCTGGGCTCTGGAAGTAAATTACTATTCTCACAGATGTGTGCACACTGCCCAGTTGTGCTGTTCCAAGTTCAGCAGCACCTCGGGCAGGCACATCCAGCAAACCACCGCTGGCTAAGGGCCAAACCCAGAGCAGCATGCTCAACGACACTGAGGGCGCTTCCTCCTGGCCTCCTCTAGGCTACGGGATTTCCCAACTGTTGTAACAGCTCTGACACGTGTCTACCAAGGATGCCAAACACAACCAGAACCTCCAGGAAGCCCTCATGATGCCTCCGGAAGTCAACCACCTCTGCTGCTCAATGCACTCTAAACTCTCATTAGCTTGGACAACTCTCCTTAGCTGCAGGCCCAACCTCCTCACCCGGGGCCACTTCCAAACTAGCTCTGCTCTCATGTGGTCTCTGGGTGTGCAGGGTGTTCCCTCCACACTGCACCCGAAGAGGGCTCATGCACATCCCAGGCACTAGGCATCTACTGGCAGCCTGGCCCGCCTCCTCCTGCCCCAACAACTTCATTCTACTCCCCTTGCCTCTAAATAATTCCAGGGATATGTCTGTGATCCAAACTAGCCTTGAAGAAACAGAAAATACCTAGAGGAGAGACCTGGAGAGGAGCCCAGGGAACTGAGACTAGAACATCTGGGAGTAGATGAGAAAATCCAGGTCCATGGAAAGAATCACTTGTAGCCCCTCCCCCACTTAAGGGGCCCACACCTCCACCACAGCATCTGGTCTTCTCCTGAGGCCTGGGAGTTAGAGGTAGACCACAAATGCTCATGTCCGTAGGAACATACTGAGCAGCATTGTGAAACAGACAGAATACACCCAAGTCTATTCCTATACTTCCACTCCATGGGCTCAGGGGCTTCCCTGAAATGAAGCCCCCAGTGCCCTCTACATTGAGATAATGAGGTAACCATGACAACTACCATGCCAGAATTCGGCAGCGTGAAACTCCTCAGGAAACGTTTTAAGTTCTTCCTGTGTGTTTTAGACTGTAAATAGAAGTTGTAACATGAAATAAAATTGAAACATGAAAATTGAAAATGAGAAAATGAAAGAAAATTGACCTAGGTAGGCTGAAAGAGGCAAGCAAGGTTCTCAAGGAAGAATATTTCATATTAAAATGTATTTTCTTTTTGTTCACCACCTATCTGGCCCATGGTACCCCCCATAGCTGCAGGGAATGTAGCATTATGGAACATACCCGAATCCAGGTGGTCCTGGTCTTCGTGTTCATTCAGTCCATCCTCCTGGCTTTTGACACACTGAAGAAGACACAGATGAGACAGTTCATTAAATTCCATCTTTACTATACTGATGCTTATTTCTCATGAGCTAGAATGACGCTCTTGGAAAACATCAATAAAGCCACATCACTCACATCACAACACGTAAACGGGAAATCCATCTGTGTTTATAATTAGCATTGAGGGCTAAAAATAAGGAAAGGATATGTGTCCTGCTAAAACACACCTGAAAGCTGTCCAAGGATAGAGCAGTATCAGCAAACATCCATGGAGGAGAAGCTTCCAGTAAGTATGTTCTGGAGGATGCTGTCAACTAGCCCGTGTATACAACAGAGACTACTCAGGAAGACAGCGAGGTTTGGTCATGAAAGTGTATCCCATTGGGATCCTAATCAAAGAAACTGGATCTGGGGCACACTCCTGCCTACTTGTGGATTTTTATGGACACCGGCTCAATTGTCATGTCTACTTTAACACACCAGAAAGACAGTGAGGCCAGGCAACCATCATTCCTTACCTTTCCATTGTCTTCCTCAGGTGGGGATCGGCCAAACTCCAACTTCTTAATCTCTGCGAAAGAAATAACTCTCATCAGAACTGCTAAAGAGAACTTTAGTTTTTTAAAAAAAAAGGAAACAAAGAAAAGATGACAAGGTATAAGCAAGGCATTAGCTAGGTTTTTAGACTAAACTTAAATCAACCCTACCAGAGAATGAAGTATTTGATCACCTGACACCGCCCCCCACATCCCCTATAAACACACACACACACACACACACACACACACACACACACACACACACACACACACACACACAGATATTATTTGTATATACTAAGATGGAAACAAGGCAGGGAACTCTCACTGTAGATCCTGAGGCTGTGGGGGTGGGAGGGTATTAAATAAATCAGTGCCCTTGACTGCAAAGGAAGGATGCTCATCCCTGAAGCTTCTACAAAATAGCATGCTGATGCAACTGGTACCCACCTGAGCTCGTCTCTTCCCCCGGATTCCATAGATGGCAATGGGAGGAAGAAAAATGGCTAGTTCACTCTCAAAGAAACCCAGCTGTCCCTTCTGCAGCACTAAAGCGGGGCATGCCACACAGCCCTCAGCACCCGACCTCAGCTGGCAGGGCTGGCTAAGCAGCAACTGGCCCTAGATGCCCCAGATGTCCCCTTCACTGCAAAGCTGTTCCTGGAAACCACGTTCAGGATGTTCTGTGATGAATAGGAAAGCCCAGGCAAGGCGGTGTTTTTCTCTGTTCCTTGACCGATTGGTTCTCTTCCCAAATACTCAGTTTCCCAGGAACAAGCGCAAAGACTGTCAAAATGGCCATGGGGTACAGGACATCCCCAGCAGGGGTAAATAGCTGAAAACTTTTCACCTGAATTTAAAGAAATATACGACCTTGCTGGGCCTTAGGGTCTCTTCTGGAATCTCAGTTTCCCAGCCCCCAAGGACCTTTTTGATGCGGTCCCAGAGAAATGCCAGGAATTTTCCCAGAAAGTTCATAAACTGCACATTCCCTACCCTCTGGCTCTCCTGCTAATCTCAGTTGCCTGCTACCTCACACCTCCAAGTGGATTTATTCAAGCTCTTCGTACTGCCAGGGGGTTAGTCTATGTTCTGCACAGGACATGTACAAAGCCTTATGTATACAGCTCTCCACGACAAACCAGACAATCAGGGTGACAGGTTGCAAAGACGGGATAGGAAGTGATGGGGCAAGAATGGAACAGTCACACACTCTGCTGGTCACATGCTTTTCTTTAAATGCTTAAGAATAACTGAATCTGTGCTGGAGGGACGGCTCACGTGCCAAGACTACTTGCTGCTCTCACAGAGGACCCAAGTTCAGTTCCTAGCACTCACCACGACTGATAACTTCAGCTCCAGGGGATCTGACACCCTTTTCTGGCCTCTATGGGCACCCACACATACATGTGTGAATACCTAGACACAACACACATAAATACACATAAGGGAAAACAAATGATATTTTTAAAGAATAACTGGGTTTCTCTTATATCCAGCAAGCAGTTCCACAATGACACTGGACAACTGTGTATTGATCATGAACTCATAATGCTTACTAGGTTTCATGATAAAAATGAAAACATAATAACTTCAATTTTGTGCGGTTGTGGCAACAGAGAATAGAGACAAGGTTGTACTGGGGCCCCGCCTGGTGGTTTATACAGTTAGCGCAATGCCAGCTCTTACATGCACTTCCCAAACTGGCCTCCGGGTGGCAGAAGAGTAACATTTGCGCAAGGACCAGCCATACAAGTGAAAATAGGCCAGGTTTGCCTTTGAGAGTGTATGTACCCTTTCAGTGCCGAAAGTCCAAAGCAAACAGTTAAAGCAAATTTTCCAGTCCTCTTCACAGATGCACAGAACTGGTGCGAATCGCCTGCTGTGGTGTTTGTCACATAGGAGTCGCTGAGGAATTCCTCTGGGAACTCATGCCTACATGATAAAACTCCAAGTAGAGAAGATCGCTACAATGTGCCAAAGAGAGTAACCAGAACGAAGGCTCCGGGAACACATCTGCACTACCCAGGAAGGGGATCGTGCAATTCCATCCTGCTGGCTACAGGCTGTGCCCTTAATGCCACTCCAGACCACTGTTTTCTTAAAGCATCCCATACATGCAGGCATTTATTCTGAAGAGCACGCTGGAAAACAGGATATGGCCTGTTATCCATTTGTAATATCAAAGGGTTCATTCAGCTTTCTCTCTCAGCCCCACCTCCAAATGACCATGATCTTGGCACATTTCCATTCCTACATTTTCCCCTTACAGTGTCCTGTGATCTTTTATTATTATTATTATTATTATTATTATTATTATTATTATTACCTTTTAAAATATCTGCTGTTAAAAAAAGGACATACTGGAGGTAATCATATTAAGCGAAAGAAGCCAGTCTCAGAAAGACAAATAGTATCTATTTCTTCATTTGTGGTTCCTAGATCTTATATAAATGCATAAAATTGTGTATGTATGTAAATGAAAGAAGAAAAACCAGGGGCAAAGTAGACTAATAGGATGGGAGGAAGGGTGAGAAAAGAGAGGGGTAAGAGGCATGGGAGGCACTCAACATATAATATCTACTTGGTAAAAAACATCAAAGACAAATAAAATTTCAAATATTTTTAAAATCTGATATATATATATACACATACATATTCCATAACAAAATGACAGATTTTCATTATAATTACTTTTAACTTTAAAAATAACTTTCAAATACATAAAAAAATTCTCACTCTAAAATTACTTTTTAAATGTGAAAATGTGCAGATTCTGATGCATAACTCATCTTTCATTAACTTAGAAGCACTAAAACCAGAATGACATCTCAGAGTTGCACAGAGAATATGGTGTTCAATCTACTGAGCTTTAATTAAATTGCTCCTGGAGCGTTTCTGCTAAACGAGTGGGCTCCTTTTACACTAGTCCAGGGTCCCACCAATTGCACAGTGCAAGCAAACCACTTGTTGCTATAGCAACCTTTGGTTGACAATAGTATCAGTAACTCTAGCTATTCTGCTTTAAGGGCCTGTTAATGTTGTCTTCAAAGGTCTGCCCACAAGGAAGGATTACCTCTCTAAATCACACTTACCAAACTCGATAAACATGTTTTTTTTTTAAATATTGCCAAACTATAATAAAACGAGAGATAATCTCTAGTACTTATGTTCACTAATGACACAGCACCAACAAACAGGGATTTTTACCCCAGAGATAAGTAGCTGTAAGATTAGTATCAATGTCTCATTAAGATTTGCCTGGTGAAAAGCTCACCTCCGTGTACAAGCTTTATTACCTCTTCTTGCAAAATGGAGCCAGAGTCTAGACTTATGCAACAAAAAGTGAGCCAGAACTCTCTCAACAGTCCTGTGGCTAGACATAAGGATCCTTCCTCTAGAAAAAGAAGAGCAGAAGAAAAGCTCTCACCAGGGCTAGGCTGCCCACAAGTGTTGCCTTCTACTATCCCACTCTACTGTCGGCCGGCCACACCTAATAGAGACCGGCAGAGATGTCCCGCACATAGCTGGCAAGCTGGTACTGATATCCATGTGCTCTGCCTCCCTAACAAGTAAAACAGCACCCTAATGATGCTGATCCTCACCCTACAACCCCTCTAGCAACACACTAATTCACACATAATTCAATATCCTCTTGGGTATGTGTCACATACCTGTAATCCCAGAACTGGGGAGGCTGAGGCAAGGGGCCACCCTGAGCTACACAATATGATAACCTGTCTCAAAAAACAAAGTCAAATAGTCTTTGAATGAGTCCTTTGCTCCTCGAGGGCAGTGAATGCATTCTGGAAAGAGACTCTGGACTGGGATCAATTTGGTTTGGGTACCAACAATTGTATCCCCTGCCTGTTACACACAAGGTGGAGAACTAACAACTTCCCCACCCACCTACATTTGGTACCCAAAAGACGTCCATCTGATGAGCTAGAGTGGGTGTCAGGCCAGCTCTGGATGGGGAGAGAGGAAAAGTTGCTTGCTTCATCAAATTGCTAATTGGAACACTTGCGGTCCTAGCATTATTTCATTACTAAAGTTCTGGCAACCAGGCTGACTGGAGAGACCAGGGCTCTGTCCCCTGTTTCTTCCCACATGCGTAGCTCTGTCACCTCTCTCTTGACGCACCAAGGTTTCACTGTTGACTTATTCACTTCCTTCTCCTGCTTAGTGTTTCACCCCAAAATGAATGTGCAACTCTCAGTGCCAGAGAGCTAACATGGCGAAGGAGACGCTCTTAATTCACCAACTATTATGATGCTTGAACTTCTGTGGAATTCCTCCCTCTTGCCCCAAGTGGGAATATTAATGAAGCACTCGTGTTGCTGGCCCAGCATAGTATGACGTGGAGGAAACAATGAGGCAATTATCCACAAAAGTCCCAGTGAGTCTTTTCCTCCAAAAGCCCAAACATTACAGGCAATCCCACAAGCTACAGCAGCAGAGATACCAATGCAGAGATGGAATCTGGCCCTCAGGTACTTCCCCCTGGGTTGGCTCAAATTCATCTTATTTTTATATTTGGAACTATGCAGAATGAAAAAGACATCTTTGTGAAATGCTTTTATCAAAATTACTCTTAATACTTTTTTTCTGAGCCACAACAGTCATTGTTTAAGAAAACTTGAAAAAATAAATATCAATATAACCACCATCAAGGGAGAATCCAGCAAATTTTAATGTAGGTTATGCTTATCTCACCTTGCTGGGGTGCAGTGCACATACCACACTATTCATTTGTTTAAGGCATACACACAATTTATTTGGCTTTAGTATGGTCCAAGGTATGCAACCATTACCCACCATCAATTTTAGAACATTTTCCTCATGCCAACATAAAGCCCCACAGCCATGAGCAATCATTCCCCACAGTTCTTCAACTGCCCTCTGACCTCCTTCCCACAGCCCAGCCCGGACAGCCACTACCTTAATTTCTCTCAGTGGTCTGCCTACTTAAGATATGTGATACAGGTGGAATCATGGGGTCTTTTGTAATTGGCTTTATAAACACAGCACCATGTCTTCAAGTCCTATATCAGGACTTCTTTATTTTTTAATAATTAAAATCTTTCTTTGGAGGGGGTGGAAAAATGGTTCGGTGATGAAGAATACTTGCTGATCTTCTAGAGTACCAGAATTCGGTTCCCAAGACCCATGTGAAGCAGTTCACAACAACCTGTAATTCCAGTTTTATTAAATGGGGAAAAAACTCAACTACAGAATTATTATTAGTATAGATGCTCTACATTTTCTATGCTTGAGTGAAAAGTAAAACAGGATTCTCCACACAAAAAGGCTACATGTGAAATACGGAAGAATTTAAACCAGGAGGCATAAATGCAGCCCCTATCTGTATTTTAAAAGTATCAAACATTGGGGGAGGGGAAATCAAACATTTAAGGAAGAGTTCTGGACTTAAACACATCTCACATAAAATTCAACTAAAAACACAGTCCATGATTTTTTAAAATGTTTATTTTTACTTTAGGATATATATATGTGTGTGTGTGTGTGTGTGTGTGTGTGTGTGTGTGTGTGTGTGTGTGTGGTGTGTGTGGCGTATGTATGTGTGTGTATGTGTGTGTGTGTGTGTGTGTGTGTGCGTGCGTGCGTGCGTGCGTGCGTGTGTGTGTGTGTGTGTGTGTGTGTGTGTGTGTGTGTCGGATGTATGTATGTATATATGTGTGTGTGTGTGTGTGTGTGGCGGATGTATGTATATGTTCATATATGTAGAGGAACATGTGCATGTGCATGGGTATGTGCACGCCAGAGGCTAACATTGGGTATCCTTCTTCTATCACTGTCCACTTTATTTACTGAGTCAAGTTCTCTCACTGAACCCAGAGCTGGTATCAGGCAGGATCTCTCACTGAACCCAGAGCTGGCCATCGGGCAGGATCTCTCACTGAACCAGAGCTGGCCATCAGGCAGGTTTTCTCACTGAACCCAGAACGGGCCATCAGGCTCCTCTTGCTAGCCAGACTGCCCCCAAGGAGCCCCAGAGCCCCTGTCTCTACCTCTCAAGTGCTGGGTTACAGGAAAGCCTCCACATTGGCCCTGCTTTTAACTTGGGTTCTGGGAATTGGAACTCTGGTCCCCACACTTGGAAAGCACAAGCTATATCCACCAGGCCATCTCTTCTGTCCAACTTTAAAAGCCACTGCATAAAGAAAAATTTTTGAATGCTAGTGAATGTCATCACACACACACACACACACACACACACACACACACACACACATACACACACAAGTACTTTTGAGTTAAACTACAAATTTGGTTGTTATTCTGAAAATATTTAGGGAAACATTAGAAATCATTTTTAAAACATTTGATACTCTGATCTTCAGAAAACTTACCTGGTAAAAACTAATGCTGCCATGGACATTCAAGTGGAGTGGAAATGATATTTTTTTTCTTTTTCTTTTAAACTTAGTTATCATACAAAATACTGTACAAGTCTGTGTGTAGATACACACCTTCTTTCCTCTTGAGTAAATGTCATGTGATGATCCTGTTTAATCTGTCTCTTATAAACTTTTACATCTATGCACATTCTATCCCTAGGTTCTCAAGGGTGAAAATTTCAATCATGGCTGGGAAGGGAGACAATTTCAGCCTCAAAATCATCAATAAGCAGAAGCTCTAAGAAAGTTATTAGATCTCAAAGTGAAATTAGGGCATAATTTTCCTAACTTAGTCAACTGCTTAAGTAAGATGAAGTAAGTCACCTTTCAAAGAGATAAACACAGTGCGACTTTAGGATTGCTTTTATGTTCTGTGATTTCACTTAGAGTCTACTTCAAGAAAGGGATTCTTTGGCTGCATGTTTAGGATAAGTTATCCAAATCTATTCATCCTTAGCTGAATTTTACACTTGTCCCAAGCCTGTTAATTTGACCCATATGGAAGAAAGAATCTAAGTTAAGAACGAAACAAATTTATTGCCTGGAGGTGAACTATGGGGAGCCTGTGGCCTGTGGGCCTCATAAGGTGGTTCAACCAGATGATCTGTAAAACTTGTAGCTCAAACCATCATCCTTCAGTTTTGTGATATAGTGGAAGGTGAGGAGACTTTTCATTTATGTATGGGGAAAAAGCTAGTATTGTTCTAACAATGTCCAAGATGGGCCAGCTCTCAGCTTGTCTTTATCCTTGGACCTTTATTGATGAAAGTGGTTTCCATTTAGGAGAAACAAGACTGGCAAACTCAACTCTACAGAAAATTTGGAGAAGGATGTACATCCCGATAGAGTGAAAGAAGTAACTGCAAACCACTTTCTGGCTTAGGGGAATGTTAACTATAGTCTTTCTGTAATTTTTTAAAATGTGTTTTTTTTTTAAGAAACTTCATACTTATTTCCATATTGGCTGCACCAGTCTGTACCACCACCCGCAGCAAGACAGCTGTACATAGGAACTCACAGTGTCTGGGACAGCACACACAAGATTTGTGCAAGCCCATACCAGACAAAGTCCGAGCGTGGAGGGGATATGGGCACACAATTCCATCTCTAGCTGTGGAGCTATTGGCAGTCGCTAGTGCTGGGAGTGGGAGAAACAGTATTCTCTAAGACTATGGCCCCTGGTAAGTAGACCATATTCCAATGGAAGACCACAAATCCAAGAATAAATGGGCGGCACAGATTAGTCTTGAAGGGTTAAAAAATAGGACACAAAGTTGGAAGGGTAGGGAATGAGGGTGCTGAATCTGAGAAGATCTGGGGGGCGGGGAATGGGGGTGCTGAATCTGAGAAGAGCTGGGAAGGCGGGGTGAGTATGATCAGAACAAGTTATATGAGACTCTCAAAGAACTAACAAAAATTATTTTAATTGACACAGGCTTATATATATTTACATGTACACAATGTATCAGAGAAATTTGCATTTCTACCATATCTTTGATTTCAGAGCCTATAAATTCCTCTTTTCTAGTTCTTAAAATATCTAAGGTGTGATAAACTACAGTCATCCTACTGTGCTACAGAACAGTATGTTCCTTTTACATGACAGTATGTTGGCATCTGTCATACAAATTCCCCATATTACCTCCTCCCCCTCCCCAATCTCACACCTTCTCAGTCTCTAGTAATCATTTTTCTACTTTCTCCTATGATGTCAACTCTTGTGACTCCCTCTGATGGCTGAGGGCATACACTATTTGTCTTTCTGTGCCTTCTATTTTAAATCACTGAAAATGCCCAAATTCCGTTTTCAACATTGTAGGTGTTGCCGTTGCCTCCTCCCCCTCCTTCCTCCTCCTTCTCCTCTTCCTCCTTCTTTTGAGACAGGATTTTTTGTGTAGCCCTGACTGTCCTGGAACTTTCTCTGTAAACCAGGCTGGCCTTGACCTCACAAAGATCTGCCTGCCTCTGCCTCTTGAATGCTAGGATTAAAAGCGTGTGTCATCACCACCACTGTCTGGCTTCCCCTACTTCTTAGGGAATGATTCTGATCAGGCCTTAGATACTCCAAACTAGAGGAGGAGGTGGTTAGATCTCCAATTAAGTCATCATCTAGAAAACATCTTCCTCAATGATAGACTCAACCCCCAACACCTCAGTTCTCAGCTGCCCCAGCTTAAAGTCCTTACATCTTGATGAAACACTTGTACCATATGCAAATATTCTAAAAAGTCCTGAGTTGCAGTATTTAAATAAAACATCTTAGAAAGGAAACCGTGTGTGGATAACAGCCCTCTTACTCTCCCAACACTTTCTCACAGGAAATACTCAAATATACTCAAATACCAGCTAGCCGTTCTACTACTACTACCTATACTTCAGTACAAGCTAGAGTTACTTAACTTACACTTAGAACCAGGCATCACGCACTAGACCACAACTACAGGAGATACTGAACAAGTGCCCCACCTTAAGCATTAAATGACACCACACCTCTACTCCCCTCCCTCCTCTGCCATTTCCATACAAGCAAACGGAGCTGAGTAGCTTTCATAATGCTGAAAAGCCAGTTCATGGCAGAGCTGAGTTCTGAGCTGTCTGCCTGCTGCCTGGCAGCATGTGTCATCAAGACGAGTCTGAGCATGCGTGGCCACAAATTTCCCCGTGACAGAAGCTTGAGATTAGCATTTCCAGGCAATGATCCTGATGTTACACTTTTTCCATCGCACAAACACGGGAGAAAATTCTAGACCAGCAGTGTGAACATGCAGTCAATAGATTCTCTTGTCTGGGAGTGGTTGGGATATTGGAATGCAATGGGTGAAATAGCAGATAACCAACTGACTTCTGGCTGCCTAGACGAGATGTGCTACTTACGAAAAATCTCTTCTGAGCTACTCTTCATGAAGTAAAGTCAATTCTCAACTCTCAGAAATGTCCCTTCTCCATGACCACTAGTATGTGTGCTCCATGAGTGCCCACAGCTTCCTGCAGTTCACACCCACAGACTCAGTGCCTAAGACAGGGCCTGGCATACAGCAAGTCCTCGAAAATGCTGGAGGAAATTACTAAGATAGAGTTGAGAGCAGGGGTCTCGTTGCTTGCTTTTGGTGACTGCTGAATCTCCAGGTCTCAAATAGTGCCCAGTATACAGTGGGTACAAAACAGTTACAGACCATTCGAGGAGAGAACCCACAGGACTCCAGCTGCCTGCCTAGGCTGTGTCTTGTGTTGGGTTCTTGGCCTCTCTCATCAGATCCACACAGGAGAACAGCTGAGCCTGCCCAGCCCCAAAGGAAACGGTTTTGCCCTGTTGGAACTCATGTTCCAATCCCCATTTCCTGTTTCCTTGTTAGTGAAACTATGGTGGGCAATACTATGGGGAGACGCTATTGTATTATTAGTCAGAGACCAATGACACAGAAGTTGAGACAGCATACCACACAGATGGTTTATCCCATCAACAACAAAAAAAATTTTCATGGATGAGTATGCTCAAACTATATTGTTTACATGGACCATAATCAAATCCACTCATTTGTGTGATTAATATATGGTAATAAAAATAAATACTAAAAACTGATAAAGAACCTGGATTTGAACAGTGGTACCTAGGTTATAATAGTTCTCAGCTTGGCTATGACCTATAAGCTCCAAGTGGGCAGGGCCTCTTACACACCAAGAACTGTGAGAACCAGGTGTCGTGGCTCACAAATTTAATCTCAGCACTCAAGAGGTAGAGAGGCCAAGTAGTCTCATATACAGGAAGGCCTGGGTCTCAAAAGCACAGAAATACAAAGGGAATTCTGGCAGGGCATCAGGAGGTGCAGATGGCCTCACATGCACAAGATGACCCTGAGTGGTTTCATATACACCTCCCTAGACATTTGCAGAGAATGTCACTGCGCTGATAGATACTGAGAACCTAAGTGGTGGTGGGAAAGGAGGCATGAGGAAAGATCAGGGACGATGTGGAATGGCATCATTCTTCAGAGTACCTCCTCAGACCACCTCCTAAGGATCTTTCATTGACAGTTGAGTTGAATGAGGCTACCCAAGTTCCTAATTCTTGACTTACTAGAACCTGTGACATATCAAATGCATTCTGGGTCTCTAAGTTAGGTTTCAGAGAGAGCATTTTCCATGGACTTGCTGAAAGGATCCTTACTTTTCAGAACATCTTCTAGTTCTGTGCATTGCTCCTCAGAAAATCCTAGGGTGTAAAGTAGACGCGTGGTGCACACCTGTAACCTCTCAGAGCTTGGGAGGTGGAGGCAGGAGGATAACAAATTTAAAGTCATCCTTGGCTACATAACAAATTTAAGGCCACCCTGGTCTACATGAGACTCATTCTCAGTGAATTGGGGGAATAAAACAAAAGAAAGTCCAGAAGGCAAGAGAGAAAACGGAGCCTATTTCTTCTCAATGACTTTGTCTGTGGTGGTTTCAATAAGAATGGCCCCCATAGGCTCACATATTTGATGGAACTCTTTGAAAGGATTAGAAGGATTAGGAGGTGTGTCCTTGCTGGAAGAGGGGTGTCACTGGGGGTGAGGGGTGGGCTTTGAGGTGTTAAGACCCATGCCAGGCTCAAGGCTCAATCTCTCCCTCTCTCTCTCTCTCTCTCTCTCTCTCTCTCTCTCTCTCTCTCTGACACACACACACACACACACACACACACACACACACACACACACACACACACACACACCACCTGCAGACCAGCAGGTAGCTCCTAGCTACTACTCCAGCACCATGGGTGCTGCCAATGGTGCTGCCATGCTCCACACTGTAATGGACTAAACCTCTGGAATTGTAGGCAAGGCCCGAGTCAAATACTTGCTTTTATAAAAGAGTTGCCTTGGTCATGGTGTCTCTTCACAGCAGTAGAACAGTGACTAGACAGAGCCATTTAATTTGTCCAGAATAACTCGCCATTATTCTCCAAGTCCAATTGCAATCATAAAATTATAAAACCATAATTGGCTCACAAGAATAATAATAAAATCATTTATCACACTCACAAAGACAGCAAAGTTAATTTCCAGGCTAAAGTCATTACAGTTCTTTATGACAGCGACAGCGTCTCCACCTCAACTCACTACCACAGCAGGAAGAGAGGGGCGCAACCTATCTAATCTCTGATGCACCTCAAAGAGACCATCAGTTCAGCATTAAGAAGAAATAAAAGAGGACACTTTTATCTGCAGGATGCATGTTCTTCCAGTGGAGTCTTGTGTAGGCATCTGAAAAGAAGAGACCCAAGTATCTTCACTTTAGTGGAACACTGCCCTCTACTGGGAGGTACAAACAGCATCTGACATGAATGCTTCAATGCAGTCTAGGGCTACATTTGCCTGTTAGTTATGTGGACCTGGTGGACTTGGGTTTCTTGCCAAATTCTTTTGGTTTGGTGCCTGCTGTTCTGTTTGCTTGATTATCCCATAGACCCATCAAACTCAACCTGTCTAAAACTGAGTACATTATGGGTCACAGTCCTACTTTCTAGGCCAGAAACACGCCCCAGACACAGAACCGTCCTTCTCCCCACAACACCCATCTCACTCCCTACAACATTCATCTGTCCCAACCTCACCTAAGACAGCATTCCTCTAGCCCCACCTTGCCTAAGACAGCATTCATCTAGCCCCACCTCACCCCTGGCCTTAGCTTGCCATGGTATACCCCTTCTGCATGGCTTTCTAGAGTCCTCTGGCCAGTCCTCTGCCTTCCATTTGGACCCTCAACTGGAATCGCCATTCTCCCAGAGTGACCTTGCCAAACAGCTGTTTAAAACAGCTCCCAGAATTCTCAGGAGGAAGCTCCGCCCCTTGAGTCTTCCGAAGCCCTGCCCACCTGGCTGCTCTCAAGCCCGTGTTCTTGGTGTTTCTACCACCACACATGGGTGTGCCGATGGGAAAATGGCCTGCATTCTCCCTATTCATCTCCTCTATCTGGAATCCCTGCCCTCACTAAGATCCCAACTCCAGGGGCATAGCTTCCATGACACCCGCCTTGGCCATGCCACTGTCACAGGCTACAACATGCTTGAAGCAATATTTGCAAATGACTCATGGAGCACTTCCCATGCTGTGCCTGGAGAGCTTGTTTTCCTGTCCAGCCACAACTGCAAGCCCCTCCCCCCACACCCCCATCACACCCACCCACCCCCAGCTCAAGAACTCCAAAATCTAACACATATTTAGACCTCATTTTATTCTGAATTAGTTTAAAGGTGGAGAATAAGGGAAGAAAGATGCATGAGATAATCTCTATTAAAAAAAAAAATCAGAAGTTGACTTTTTAAAAGGGCTGGAGGCTTAAGAAATAAAGGTGATAGAAAGATGCAGTGAGTACTCGGAACTGGCAAGTCAGAAACTCACTGCCAAGTATGTCTATCAGCCAAGTAAGAAACCCGATCAGCTACAGTTGGCACAGCAAAAGTGGGCCAGAGCTTAGGGGAAGCCAGCGGTCCTGACACAAGACCAGGAAGAAGTCTCTCAGCCTCTCTTGTAATCTTCAACGAGAAAACTAACATCCCCTAGACTACCTCCTAGGGCAGGCAGAGCAGCCAGCATCAACAGTCACAGAGCAGAGCCAAGGCAATTCCTCCTACCCCAGGCCCAGGAAGCTCAGGAGCTCGTTCAACCCAGCAGCAGGTGAAGTGTGTGTGGATGCCACACAGACTCCAGCCACTCTTCATAAACACTCTTTCTCCAAGGCTTCTTTTCAGCCAACACAAAGGCAAAGACCCTAAAGTTACACTGTCTGTCAACTACTGGGAATGCAGCCGCTCTGTGCTGCTAATTAAATGCAGGATCAAGTACTAACCAGCTGTGAACACCCACGGCAGAGAAACAAGGATTCGGCCACATCTGTCCCTGACTCCAGCATCTGGGACCGTGCTTCTCACTGCCATCAGACCGGCATTCCTTTACATTCTCTGATAGCACATGAAGTCCCATCACTATCCCGAAATTAAATTGATAATTAATTCTACTCCACAGACATAAGAATAACCGTATATGTACACATACTTTCAAAAAGAAATCAATGTAATACCCTAGCTAAAACATGAATATAATACCCTAGCTAAAATATGCAGCAAAAGAAACTGATAAGGAGATCATTTGTAGTTCATCATTAACAATGTTTTCCTGTGCTGTAGCAGCCGCCATCACAGAGCAGTCATGGCCCTGGGTGACTCCATGGCTGTGGACCTCAACAAGAGCAAGGTGACAAAGAACATCAGCGAGCCCGGACATAGCCAGCACCGCAGCCTCACCCATGACACCAAGTTCATGTGGGACATGATCCAGGAGGTGTGCGGCTTCATGCCCTACGAGCAGCATGCCATTGGACTGGTCAAGGTGTCCAAGGACAAGCACACGCCCAAGTTCATCAAGAAGAGGGTGGGCATGCACGCACATGCACACCAAAAGGAAGAGAAACTGAGCAACGTGCTGGTGGCCATGAGGAAGGCCAGGACCAAGAAGGGCTGATGCCCCCGCCCCACACCCTCCCCAATACACGTTTATGTTGAAAACAAACAAAACACAATGGTTTCCTGTGCACACAATGGTTTGTGTAACGCCTGGATTTGGAGGGAAACTAAGATTTTATTTCACATGAGAAACACAATAATGTGCACAAAGCCATGTAAAAATGCTTCCTACAAAAAAATGCTTAGTATTCAACTTACTATCAGAATTATTTGTATAGGGAAAATATGTGAACTACAGTAAGGCTTTTTTTACATGCACCCCCCCAAATCCCTGCCATGTTGAACAGAATGAGGAGCAATGCCATTCCTGCTGGCAAATTGAGTGCTCTGAAAAAGGGTGGCTGAGTGATTCCTTGTGCCTTGATGTGGAATAATAAAAACTATATATATATATATATATATACACACACATACATACATATATACATATATATGTATGTGTATATATTTTATATATGTATATTTATATATATACATATATAAAACCTTAGAGTGGGAACCTTCCCATTAGCAGAACTGCATTCAAACTTGGTATAGGCTCTACAGGACTGACTCCTGGGTTTTCAGGAGCATTCTGCACCCTGACAAACACCCCTGGTACCTCCTCTCTAGATGATAGCAGTACTGTCCGCTCCTCATGCCAACATGAGGAAGCATCCCCGTGAAGATCCACCAGTCCAGCCCAGAGGAAGAGTTACACAAAGCTTCAATGAGCAAAACAGCATATGGTCTACTGAGGAAGGAAAGAAGGAACAAAGCTAACTTTGGAAAGAGGAAACCAGGTCATGGGGAGACAGACAGACAGACAGACAGACAGACAGACAGACACACACACACACACACACACACACACACACACACACACATAAAAGAAAAAAAAAAGGCTGAGATGGAACTCTGAAGATCTGGACAACAAGGACCTGGCCCAGTGCTAGCAAATGGGTAAATGCTAGCTGAATAAGAAGCCAGGGGTGTGCTGTATCCACAACCCCAGATCTTTGTTTCTATGCACCTTATTTCCTGCTATGCTTCACTGTGTACTTCAACAGACTCGTTAGCAACCCCTGCATTTTCTGGGTTCCCAACATGGGGCAGGGGCAGGCATACCTTCTTCGGTTTCTGCAGCTCCAGAAGGCATGGTTGGTCTCTCTTCTGTCTTGGCTTCTTGCTCAAGAGCCTACAAGATAAAGGGGGAGAAATCGCTGAAAATCATTTTGGGCCCCAGAAACGCAAAAGAGAGGTAAAAATGACCATCACAGATCTCAGAGCTGGGAAAGCTGGCAAGGAAAGTGTGAGTGTGTGTGTGTGAGTGTGTGTGTGTGTGTGTGTGTGTGTGTGTGTGTGTGTGTGTGTGTGTGTTGGGGGTGGAGGAAAACCCTGATAGAGGAACACAGAGCCAATATCCAAGGATGACAAGAGAAGCCAGATGAAACCAAGGAGCAAGGGTAAAAACCTTGCCACAAATCCTCACTTTTTCTGCAGTTCACAACCACAAGTTTCTCAGGAATGCAATGTATAAACCACAGAAAGGACCTTGAGACAAAAAAAGGAGAGCTGAGTGTTGGTACACCTGCCCTACTGGAGTGTCCTATACCCACACCATACACAGGTGATGTGAAAGGACCTGATGAGGAGGTAGGAACCACAGTCAGGGTGTATCCAGAGTGACCACAGGTCAAAAAATATGCAGGCTGGCATAGATTGTCCCTGACTGGATCCAAGTCTGGGACATCTCAAAGCCAAGGCAAAAAGCTGCCTTCTTGTGACCATGATGATTTTTTTATTGAGATTCCCTTGACCGTGAAAATATGAAGAAACAGAATTAGATGTTAATGAGACAAACAGTTAAGCAGCCCAAGATGGTATCAGCACAGGTTCTAAAATAAATCTTCTGCCTCCTTGGGTGGAAAATCAAACAACTATCATAGCTGGCAGATCCTACCACAAAATTAGGCCAGTGGATTGAGTGCCTCGTTCTCTGACTATTTCATAACGTCCTACGGTCAGAATATGTACCCAATATACCAAACTATGAAGGGACGGTGGGCACTAAGTGCCTAGGCATGCACCATGGGCTACCTCTGCCAGCGTCCCCTATAAGAAGTGTTCTTCTCTCTTCTGGGTCCCAGGAGATTAGGAAAGGACTAGACCATATCTACAATGGGTGCTACCAAGAAAGTATGATCTAGTTAGTTTTGATTGTCAACTTGATATAGCCTAGAGTCACCTGGGAAGAGGGGATCTCAGCTGAAGAATTCTCTTGATCAGACTGGCCTATGGTCATGTCCCCAAGAGACTATCTTGACTGATGATTGATGTGGAAGAGCCCAGCCCACTATAGGCAGCACCATCCCTAGGCAAGTAGGCCTGGGTTGTCTAAGGAAGCTAGCTGAATCAGGTTAGATGGCTCATCAAATAAGAGCACTTGCTGCTCTTCCAGACAACCTGGATTTAATTCCCAGCATCAGCATGGGGGCTTACAACCATCCATAATTCCAGTTTCAAGGGATCTGATCACGTCTTCTGACCCCACCTGGTATCAAGCATATACATAGTACACATACCCAGGCAAAATATTCATACACACAAAACAAAACAAATAATCTTAAAAGATTTTTTTAAAGAAAGCAGAGCGTGAGCCAGGGAGCCAGCCAGTATGCAGCATCCTTCCATGGTTCCAGCCTCCAGGCTTCTGCCTTGAGTTCTTGTCCTGATGTCCCCTAATGATAGATTGACACGGAAGTGTTGGCCAAATAAACCCCTTCCTCCCCACATGTTTGAACACTCGGGTCCCCAGCAGTGAAACTGTTTTGGAAAAGATTAGGAGGTGTGACCTTGTTGGAGTGTCACCCCCAGTGGCACACCTATGCCAGGCCCAGTCTGTCTCTGTCTCTGTCCTCTGTGTCTGGGTCTCTCTGTATCTCTGATGCTCTCTCTGTCTGTCTCTCTGCCTCCTGCTTGTGGGTCAGATGTGAGCTCTTAGCTACTGTTCCCAAGCCATGCTTCCCACCATGATAGTCATGGGCTCACCCTCTGAAACTGTAAGCAAGCCCCCAGTTAAATGCTTTCTTTTATAAGTTGCCTTAGTCATGATGTCTCTTCACGGCAACAGAACAGTGACTAGGACAAGTATTTATTACAAATTGTCATGGTATTATCATCAACAGCTACAAGACAGAGTTGTGGACTATTCCTTTACACTATGTGAAAATAATGTCACCATGATTAGTGTAGTAAAAAGCTAAATGGCCAATAGCTAGGCAGAATTTTCAGGGTAGAAAGAATGCTGGAAAGAAAAAGACAGAGTGCCAACCAGACACAGAAGAAGCAGGATGTACAGGAAGAGAGGTAACAGCCACGAGCCATGTGGCAGGACATAGATTAATAGAAATGGGCTAATTTAAGTTATAAGAACTAGTTAGAAACAAGCCTAAGCTATTGGCCAACCTTTCATAATTAATAATAAGTCTCCATGTTGTGACTTGTGAGCTGACAGCCCAAAGAAAAATCCATCTACACAAAGTGAAAACATGAAACATTCTTTTTTTCGAGACAGTGTTTCTCTGTGTAGCTTTGCGCCTTTCCTTGATCTTTCTCCGTAGTCCAGGCTGGCCTCGAATTTACAAAGATCCACCTGCCTCTGCCTCCCGAGTACTGGGATTAAAGGCATGCGCCACCACTACCTGGCAAAAACATGAAACATTAACCACTCTGACCAAGTATGGCTTCTGAAGGTGATGAAAGGCACAGTTTTGGTGCATGAGAAGGCAAGCTAAGGATTTGACAAGGTTTTATCATTAAGGTCTAGAGAGCTGGAGGTAACAGAGATGTGCCCAGACCACTTAGAATGAGCATGTTTCCTTGAAGGAACAGAGTATGGCCATGGTTCCATGTACACAGAGCAGCTGCCCAATCATAGTCATACAAAATGGATTTAAGTACATATCAGATTCAATAAAACTTAAATTATTTTTTTTCCCTCCCTCCTTTCTCTCCTTCCTTCTTAAGCTTTGAAACAGGGTCTTGGTATGTAGTCCACACTGGGCTAAAAGTTGTAATCTTCCTGTCTTAGCCCCCAGAGTACTGGAATAATAGAAGTATATATAGATATAGATATCACTACTCCTGGGTAGCAAGAATATATTGTACGCATATAATATATGTCATCAAATTAATGTTTACTCTTCACAGTTGTCAAAGTGTAGTATACACATCCCAAATAAGAATTGCCTTCGGGGGCTAGAGAGAAAACTCAGTGTCAGGAGCACTTTCTTCTATTGCGGATGACTACTGTTCCATTCCCAGCAACCACGTGGCAACTCACAACCACCCTTCAGTCTAGTTCCAGGAAATCCACCACCCTCTTCTGGTTCCATGGGCACCAGGCAGATGTATGTGCATGTATGGTGCACACACATACATGCAAGCAAACATGCATATACATAAAGTAAAAGTAAACGAGTGATAAAAATAATTTGCCTTTTGCTTATACTTACAATAACATCTAACCACGTAAGATAGAGCAAAACCAATTTTAAATTCAAGCACATACAGAAGCATCTGTCATGGCAGTGGGAGTGAATGGCTGGCTGTCAGGAGGAATGCTGACCTTCTCCCTACCTTCCCAGGCTCCTTGTTTACATCCTAAGCAATGGGATGACCGGAGTAAGCCACCACACCTAGCTCTTAACTGGTTCTCTGATTTTTTTCATGAAACGAAAACCTCAGAAATTAGTCACTCAGCTCTCTTGCCATCATTATTGTAGAGCATGGTGTCTCATTTTATTAATCCCATACCTTTTCCAAAGTCAGTTATCTCAAATGTGGGCAATATCAACAAATCCAGCTGAAGGATTCGGTAGTGCTGCAAATGCCCGGTGTGTGCTGCACAGAACTGGTCCTCTTCTTTCTAGCTTAATCACCACGTGACACACTGCTCTCTGAACAGCTCTCCCAGGGCCATGCCTGTTGCCGGGCTCTATCCCTGTGGGGCTGCTGGGGCCAGACTCCTCTTGAGAATACTGTGCCGTGTAGCCCAGCAGTTGCCTGGTCGGGACTCGTCACCATTGGGTACTTCCGTGAGAAGCCACAGGAATGACTGGAGGCTTCGGTGTCACTAAATACAAGGGCTTGAAGCTCAGCCCTCACTTGTATTATACTAAAAAGAATCCTACATGTCAGAAATTTACATACAAAATTTCCTAAAGCCCAATGGGAGTCAGACGCTGAAGAACACGTTTCATTTTAATGACTCAAATAAAATTCTACATGGGATATGCTAATCATATTTATTTGATATATAAACATTTTAACTGTATTTATAGTTTAATTATATAACATAAACACAGAAGCCAAAACCATGATAGACGGCAGTTTCTGTTTCTCTGAGTTGATGTTTTAATCTGGCTGAAAGCCTGTACAGCTGAAGAAAACTATCTTACAAGTAGATGTACTTGACACATGAGAGGCCACAGGGTCTAGACAGTAAGTCCCAGGGCCACTGAGCACCGGCCACTGGACTGAACCAGGTTGTATTCAAAACAAGTTTGCTAAACAAAAATGAAAAATTTAAATATTCTTTATATTTGTCCAGAGTTTGCAAACTACTAAGAGTGATGAAGTGTCTCATTCCTGAGATGGGCATGCTATAATAGCCCTCAAGTCTTATGTCCTAGCCATGACAGGAAATAGTAAATCTCTTTATGAAAGGACTATGTTCTCACCTGTCCTGTTCATATACAAACAGGACGAAGATTTAAATTATCTAAGTCATAAGAAAGCCCAGCAGCAGACACTATAAACTGTTTTAGGCGAGAATTAGAAAACTGCAAATAAGTACAAAGAAAATATACAGCCAGGCGGTGGTGGCGCACGCCTTTAATCCCAGCACTCGGGAGGCAGAGCCAGGCGGATCTCTGTGAGTTCGAGGCCAGCCTGGTCTACAGAGTGAGTTCCAGGACAGGCACCAAAACTTCACAGAGAAACCCTGTCTCAAAAAAAAGAAAATATACAATATTAGAATTCAGTTAGAATTCAACAATATGGTCACCTCAACAAGACTTTCACAGTGACAGAACCAGCTGACATATCAAAATAAATGAGGAAATCTGACAAAGCTCCATCCCTTGCTGAGAGGAAGAATTGGCCTTCTCCATGGACAAGTCCCTTTCTAGATTATTCAATTCCAAAAGGCTGGCCTTAAGTGCATATACATTCAATCAATACCAAATTGACTCAGCCAATGGTTGCATTATATATACTAACATATATATGGAACATATACAACATATAAATATAACAGTAATAATAAGGAAGAAAGGTCATTAATATGGGAGGGAGGGAGCTGGGGGACAGGGGAGTTCAGGGGAAGTTTGGTTTAGGTGACTTGTTTTGGTGACCATATTGTTGAAATGTCATGAGTTCAGCATCCCTGTCATATAATAGAAGATAATACCTCACAGTAAATGTCCTGGTCCTCTGGCTTTTACAATCTTTCTGCCCCTCCCCCATCCACAAATCCCCCTGAGCTTTACATGTAAGAGTCATGTTATACATTTAACCAGTTGGGGCTTTCAATCTGCAAAAGAAAAAATTTTAAAAAAAAAGCTTTGATTAAAAAATATATATATATATTAGAATTCAGTTGTGGGAGCCTGGAATGGAGGCACACATTTGCAGTTCAAGTACATGGATGTAAGGATCCTAAGTTCAGGCATAGCCTGGGCTACATAACAAGACCCTGTCTCAGAAAGCAAAACCAACAATGAAAGAAATGCAAGCCAAGCAAGGATCTACCAACCACTGCCTCTGTGCTGCCCAAAGCTGTGCTGGTCTTCATTCCACTGACCCAACAAGGGCTCTAACTTCACGTTCTCAAGCTTTCATCAGGAAAAAAACATGCTAGCTCCCAAGCACCATTCCAAAACAGTGCACAGATCCCACACGTACTAAAGGAGCATGCACCATTGAGTCCTGGAACAGCGGTACAAACCTTGACAAGGAAGGTCCTGTCCCAAAAATATTTCCGGAAGAGTTTGATGTCTGCCTCCAACAAATGCTCAGCCGTGTGGTTAACGGTCAGAGTCAATGTTTCTGATGAGTGTACGAACTGCAGAGAGGCATCTTCGCTCAGACGCAGTCGGGAGAAGTCTGGGGACCGGCTACCCTGAAAACTGAATTGTCACAAGTCAAAATTCACACATCACAGCTTCACGGATCCCATCCCCCATCTTGCCCCGATATTACAAATCCAAAATGGAAAATGATCCGTAAAAGTCACTTACACACCCAATTACACGAGCTTGTGTAAACAGATCTGGGTCAAGCCGTCTTTATTTTTCCACTTAGTGGTGGTTTTTAAAAAGACTCTATGTTTTAAAGGTTCCCATAAATAACAAAACAGTCCTGATTTTTAAGCATAGAAACGTATCTCACTAGTTAACTCTCCTTTTTAATCAGAAAAGATGTCTCCCCCTTTAATGGAGCTCATGAAGAACAAATTAGCTGGCAGCCAATAGTTTGCTAGGTGATTATAATGGAAAACAGAGAGAATCTCCAGGGAGTGTGGTGAGGTCTGGCTGTGGCAAACAACGGTATATTCCTAACACACTGGTACCACTGTGCTAAATCACCCCCTCATGCAAATTAGAACACGCATACTTTTGATTAGGTCATCGTCTTGAACACATTCATTAACAATGAAACAATATACCCAAACTAAGTTCTTGAATATAAGCGTATTTTCTCATCTGCCTTGACTGGTTAAGAACAACAGTGTTAGCTATACACCTTGACGGCTGGAATTACTGCAGTAAATCAGCACAGCAGATAGGATCGTACATTAGTAACAATAAAGATGCCTCAGGTGAAAAATATTCATGTTCATCATGTGGTCACATTCCAACAGACTGTCCCCAGACCCCTCGCTTTACAGAACCAGCTCTGTCCCTTTCTTCCTCTGGCATGATCTCATTTTGTTAATGAATGTTTGCTTTACAGAAATACATTAAAGACCCTGTAACTTATGATGGCTTGATTTCTAAGTTGTCAATGCTACAATGCTGTAGAAGATAAGTTAATTCATTAGAAATGCTACTTTCTGGTTTTGAATTTTGATTTTACCCAGGTTGGAGAGGTACATAAGCAGTGTATTACTCTCTCTAGCTGCTGGGTGGTGGCAAAAAGCCTTATCCCACAGCCAGTCACACAACCATGAGGCTACACATGATCTCCCACAGTGGACCGTGTTGCCCAGTGATGTATAAGAGGCTAGGTATAGTAAATGCATTGGCAACTTGGGATGTTTCCAACCTAAAATAGGTTCACAGGACACACCTCCATTTAAAATTGAGGAACCTCTGAGCTGACTTAGCTCCATCACATGGAGTGACAAAAAGAGATCCATTAGTCTTCACACTAATTTCTGAATCTTCTGGAAAAGTACCAACCAGCCACTGAAGTAAAAGGACCGTGAGCCTGAATAAAAGTAGAGCTGTGGTTCATTTAAAACACATATGATCATACGGTCCACTGTATGATCATATGATGAGTAGTAGTAGCGCTGTTGTTTATTTAAAACACATATGATCCACCATACAATCATATGATCATATGACCTTATGACCAGAATTGAGTCTGCTTTTAATTCCACCTATAAACAGATCTATTAAACATGTAAACTTTTAAAACATTCAGTGTCTTCTGGTGCTGGAAACAGGAAGGAAGTCCAAAGCCCCCAGCAGATAAAGGCATCTACCTCCAGGAGGGAACCCTGCAGCAGGCGCCATAACTCAGTTACAGGACACGCTCTTGCCTCGTTCTTTGTAACCAAGAAAACATGGTTGTGTTCATAACCAAAGGAAAGGACAATTCCCTTTGGATGGGCTTATCTCTTAGTTAATGACTATTTGATCAAATAAGGCAGGGGAGGAGAAAGGGAAAGTTCTGGTTTCTGCCTAATGACCACTTAGGCATCAAATTACCATTAATTAATTGTATCAAATTAATTACATTGAGTTATACAAGCCAAACTAGAAAAACCATCCCACTAAGACACACCATGTAATAATACTCTAACAATATTTAAAATTTTTATTGTCATTTTCAATGTACTAGTCTATTTATAATTTATATTTTACCATGTTATATCAAGGCAATCACTACATATGGCTTTTTCTTTCATAAGTTAGAACAACAATTCATCTGAACCAAAGGAGCACATAACCCACTGGTCAATCACTGGGAGTGTTGAGAACATTCCCGACACAGACAACTTCATAGTTAACAGATTATCTCCCTTACATTAGTTCACTAAACCCTAGTGACTACTCCTGTAAGTTCACCTGTTATTCTTACAATGAAAATTATGACACTGGCATTGGACTAGAAATAAAGCAGAAATGCCTCCATCTCTCAAGTGATTTAGAAGATAGCCAAAAAAGTAAATGGTCATATCTGTATAATTATAAATTGTGATTCTTACTAAAATTAATCATAATCATAAAAGAATACAACTCAGGAGCCTTTGCTGAGGAAATGTTGTTGAAACTAAAGTCTGAAGGGCAGTGTAGACCACTGTTTGACCAATCCTCTTTTCATTATCTTTCCTGTCTCTCTGTCACAAAATACTCCCAACAAAGGTATCTGCTTACGCACTAGCTAAGCATGTATTGGTACTGTATGCAAGAAGACTAGCTGTAAAAACACAAGGCAACATTAGCAGATGCGTTAGCTATTCCCATTTTTCCATAATGCTTGGCAGGCTTCGTAGACATAGTGAAGAGAGCCACTATTAGGCAATTGAACTCACTTTGTGATGTCGTCCACCAGGGTGGCGTGTCCACCGTGCAAAGCTAAGTGCAATGGTGTGGTGCCCTCTTCATTGGGTATCTCCAAGGCCTTGACTCCCCCAGGGAGACACAAGAGGAAGTGGAAAAGCTTAGGCAGGCCCCATCTCACAGCCAGGTGCAGGAGAGACTCTCTGTGTAGAGATACTGAAGAGAAGGGAAAATGGGATGTTAGTTCCTTCATTCGTAAACTTTGTTTTGTACATTTTATTAAAGAGATGACATATTGGGTATGACAGAAGCATCGGGCTGGGAGGAGTCAAAAGCATCTCATCTTGACCTCCTGCTCTACGGATAGTGAGAGGTCCTGGGGTTTTCTGGAGGTCAGGGAGCCAGAGGGCACTAGAGCTATGATACTCATGACTGATACAGGCTCTTCCCATCCATTATGCTACATCCTGCTACCATCTGTCACTAAGGATGCAGGAACATCACCGGAGGATACAGGTTCTCAGGAAAGATCATCCTTTGGAAATACACTCATCAACTTCCAAGATATCTACTAAGAAACTCCTGCCACACAGGCTGGGCAGGCTATCAAGCCAAGGGCACAAAGAAACCTCTGTTTCCACCATTTGTCCTCAGAGCCAGTCCACCCTCATGAGAGGCTGTGACAGAAAGCAGTTTCTGAAGTCCAGAGCACCTGTGACCATGGCCTGTCCCCAGCCCCATAGTGGTGTGTTTGCCCAGAAATTAGATCCCAGGGAACATCACACTGCCAAAGGCACCCTGGTGCTATGCCTTTGCAGATGGCCCTGAACAGGGGTAGGGCCTTGGCAGCCTCCTGCTAATTTCCACTGTGGTGTTTCCTGCTGTGTGTTATGATCATTTCCGACTTTCACCATACAGGCTGACAAGCCCTTGAAGGTTTTCCTTCTTAACAGTAGCCGGTAATGCATGACCCCATTAAGTACTTGCAGAGTTTAAAAGTAATTAGTTATTAAAGTCTCAAATGCCTATGCATATTTACTTCATATGCAATTTGTATAGAGTTTGTACATTTGTCTCCCTAGTGTAATAACCCAGTACCTAGGACATAGGTGATTCATGACAGACACTATATTGTTAATATGTGAACTATAAAAACATTTTCTTACATTAAAAAAGCTAGACCCAAGTTGGCTGTGGTGGCACCTGCCTGGAATCCCAGCACTCAGGACTGTGAAGCTGGAGGACCACTTGTGCCCAGAAGTTTGATACTAATCTGGGCAACACAGCAAGATACATACATACATACATACATACATACATACATACATACATACATGCCATGCTCATGAACTTTATATGCTCAGTCACACTTTAAAGACACCTCATTCTAACACCTAAACATAAAAAGCTGGTCACTACAGATCTATTGTGATAAGCAGCACACAGTGGGGGGTCCAGGAAATAATGATACCAGCTATATTCATAACCCAAGAGAGCTAGACAATAGAATGAAAGGCCCAACAGAGTGGGGACCTTGTCTTCCGTTTTGTGGGATCCCACGAGCATCACAGTGCCTGGCACACTCGCTAAGCATTTACAGAAGAGATGAAATTACACACGAACAGCAAGCCCCTGTGGAAGTTGGCTTTTCCTCTCTGATGTGCTGCTCTATATAACACCCCTCACTCTCCAGTCTGTCTCAGAGAGCTCTTAAACGAAATCTCCTAACAGGAACTGGGGCCCCCTAGTTGGTACTCCCACATACAACTAGGACATTAAGGACAAAAATGCCAGCTTCCCACACAGCTCGCTGGCCACAGAACCATGATCTTATTGTCCCACTGTCTTCATTAACATAACTTCACTACTGCCAGAGACTCTTGCCCAGGCAAACCAGGGACTGTTTACTGCATAAATTTCCCACAAGATTCATCAACCCTTCAGCACCAGCCACCAATGGACAGTACAGAGAAGACCTAAATCCAATTTAAAACTATCACGATCCCTGCCAACTCCCAAGGAGGCCCCCATCTGAACCTGCCACTCCCCCCTCACCATCATTAACCCTACTTTACCATCATTAATCCCACAACAAAAAATATTTATTAAACTAAGCTTCAATTTCTCGGTGAATTCCTGTCTTGCCATCCCCAGCCCCTGAAGCCACTGAGGGTTTGGAGCAGACCTACCCGACTTACTATGACAGCCATAAACACAGCTTTATGTCATGAGTGTGAGGAGTATTTTGTAGAGGGAGCGTGGAACAAAATCCCAACACAACAGAAAGAAATATCCCACTGTGCATGAATACAAAATAAAACTGCTCAGTTTACATTCTCACAGATCTATCCAGATTTCTCTATAGCAATAACTACAGGGCTTTAGATTCCAAAGACATAAGGATTTATACCTGGGTCCTTATCACAGTAAAGTACCACCAAGTTCCCTGCATAGTTGCTCTATCACTTGTCATGTGACATAACACCTGTCCCCTCTACGGTGAAACAACAACCCAAATGCCAAAACATCTAAAAACAGACCTGTAGCCCTGGCTGCACACAGTTACCATGCATCCATTTAATATGCTTCAACTCATCTTTATGAAAAGCACAAGACTTGGGTTGGCTTTCCCTCTCCAGGTGCTGCAAACTCAACCTCATGCCTCATAGACACTAGGCACGAAAAAATTGATCTTTCTTTTACCCTTGGAGTTTATGACCATTATCCTTACTTAAAAATTGTGGCTTTCAGGCCGGGCGGTGGTGGCGCACGCCTTTAATCCCAGCACTCGGGAGGCAGAGCCAGGCGGATCTTTGTGAGTTCGAGGCCAGCCTGGTCTACAGAACGAGATCCAGGAAAGGCGCAAAGCTACACAGAGAAACCCTGTCTCGAAAAACCAAAAAAAAAAAAAAAAAAAAAAATCGTGGCTTTCATTCTTAACAGGTTCCCTGCAGGACAAGGCTGACAACATTTGTACTTACTTTTCTTATTTTAAATAATAACCAGGAAGAGACTTGTTAGGATCAGGTAACAAAACAAACACACACCTGCACACACATGCACACATATCCTAGCCAGCAGAGGAGGCGATCAGCACGAGATTCTGAGCAGCCAGCCACACTAAATGGAATTTTTACACCACAGATCCCAATCTGAATATGGTGAGAAATGTCCCATGTACAGGTTGCAGTTTTCTTCCAAGAAAAATACATCTGAGAGGGAGAATATCTGAACCCTTGGAGTTAAAACAGTAGCACGGGCAAAGGAGCAGGGTTTCAGTGTGTGAATAGTGTTCCTCAGAGTGCCTGCTGCAATGTTCTAAAACTGGGGTGCTGCTGGCTATATTCAGCTGATCAAGAAGAGTAAGTGTGGAGGCCTTGCCTCCTCCATTAGCAGAAACTTGCAAGCCTGTCTGACTAGTCCCAGGCATCTACTCTCTGTTTATGGAGGGAGAGGGAGTCCATCCTCACCTCTCAGAAAGGAGACAATAGTGATAATCATGCAGCTCACTGTTCCCATTCCCCTAGCCTCAGAACTTCTCCACTTCTGGAAGAGGAAGGAGGAGGGAGGGCAGGGAAAGAAAGCTCTTCTGATGGTGAAAGGAAGCACAGAATAAAACTACCAGAGTGTTAAAGAGACAGCGCTCTCATTCGGTATGAAGGTCAGCATGGAGAAGGCAGCAAACAGCTTGAAATAGTGGCATATATAAATAATTCTGCTTGTTAGAAGGTTCAGATTTCTTAACAGCAGCCAAGAAAACAAACTGTGGAAAGGGGTTATACAGTTTGGCAGAGGTAGGGCTGTTTAATTAAAATGAAAAAAAAAAAAGCAAGTAACTGTCTCTTCCTGTTTGTTTAGGAAGCAGCAGGAGTTATCTGAAGTAATGGAACTCAGACAGAATTACTATTAATTGCTCTGATGGCACACATTAAAAGGTATGAGTTCTAAAATCCTGGGAACACAATCACCCAGACAGAGAGAGGGGCTGAACAGGCTGTGACTTTCAATAAACCATTCCTGTTTTGGAACAGTGAGGGCCTATCTGCCCTTAGCAGGGAACGAAGCTTGATTTCGACATGCCTCGCTCTTTGGAACATCAGTTTCTCTGCTTATAAAACCAGGTTGACATAGACAAAAAGGGTCCAGCTAATCCAGGCTCATTGACCAAATACCCGACAAGAAGCCACTCACAGAAGGGAAGGTGGACTTTGGCATGGGGTTTGAGAAGGTACGGTCCTTCTTTGACAGGGAAGACATGGCCACAGGAGAGTGAAGTGGCTGGTCACCCTGGGTCCACAACCAGGAAGCAGCAAGAGGCAAATACTGGTGCCTTCAGAGGCAAACAACTGGCTTTCTCCTTTTCCCCAGCCCATCAGAAGGATGATACCTGCATCCAGGGCAGGTCTTGTCTCCTTAGTTAATCCTCTTTAGACACACCCAAAGACATGCCTCACTAATGCCCCAGGTGTTTCTTAACCCCATGGAGTTGACATTTGAAACGAACCACCATAAGTCCACTCCTTCTCAACTTGATACCCAAACAAGTCACTTTTTAAAGCCAAACATTTCACCTGTCCTTAAGGGTTCATGGCCATCTTATAATGTAAAATGCTTTTCGTCCATCTCTAAGAGTCTCTTAGGTTTACCTTCCAACATTGTTCAAAAGACCAAAGTCCAAAAATCTCATCTGAAACTCAAAGAAATCTCTTAACTGTGAGCCTGAAATTTAAAAAAAAAAAGTTATATATTTTCAATATACGATGGTGCAAAAATAAATATCCCCATTCCAAAATGGAAGAATAGGAGCATAGTGAGGAAATATTAGATCAAAGTAAGACTGAAACCCAGCAAAGCAAATACCAAAACCTGTAGGTCCATGTCCAACACTGGGGGCTTGTGGTACTCCAACACGTTTACATAGCCCTGGAATGAGTTGCAAGGCAGCAAGGGCTACACAGAAAAACCCTGTCTTGAAAAACCAGATAGATAGATAGATAGATAGATAGATAGATAGATAGATAGATAGATAGATAGATAGATAGATAGACGGACGGACAGATGGGATGAATGGATGGGATGGTGATATTTTATTTGTATTAAAATGTTATTTGTATGTTAATAAATAAAGTTGCCCGGGGGTCAGAGCTATTAGCAAGCCATAGGAAAGCCGGGCAGTAGTGGCGTACACTTGTAATCCCAGCACTTGGTAGGCAGAGCTGGGTAAGTCTCTGTGTGTTCAGGGATACAGCCAGCATTGGATACACACACCTTTAATCTCAGTACCAACCATAGAAGACCTGGAGGTCTGTACAGACAGGCAGTGACAAGACGGTCATGTGGTTGGGTTTACAACCAATGAGAAGGCAGAACAGAAAGTCTATATAAAGACTTTAACACAGGAAGTAGCTCTCTTTTGGAGAGGTAGGACCACCGCAGGAGGAAGGGTAAGGTTTTAGCTCTTAACTCTGACCTCTTGGCTTTCTTCTTTGCATTGGTTCTGTGTTTCTTATTTAATAAGACAGTTGGTTACATCTACAGGATGGGATGAATGGATGCGACAGATGATAGACAAACAGACAGATTAGATAGATAATAGATAGATTAATAGATGATAGATAGATAGATGATAGATATGTAGCTAGATGATAGATAGATAGATAGATAGATAGATAGATAGATAGATAGACAGACAGACAGATGATAGGCAGGTAGGTACGTAGATAGATAGAAAATGATAGGTAGGCAGGTAGATAGATAGGTAGATAGATAGATAGATAGATAGATAGATAGATAGATAGATAATAAATAAAAATGGCTGAACACTCAAGGTCCTCCCCAGAACAATTAAATCAGGATTTCTGAAGGGAGGTGCACCCACATTTCCTAGTGACTCTAACACAAAACCAGAGTTGGAGATCTGCCTCTTGAAGTCAGTAAGTGTTTAGCCAATCCCATCCCTAGGGTCTGTCTTCTAGAGTGCTGTTTTCCCAATCTGTTCTGACGAGCTGTTCATCTGCTAGAAATAATATTACCAAAGAACAAAAATGGCTAAACTTCTCTCTGAGTTTAACAAGTTCTTTTCCATCCAAAATGTTAACTGCTAAGCCAGGGCTTAAACTCTTAGCAAAACATTAAAACTAACACACTATGAGGATGAAAATCTAGAAGTAAATGGTGCTTTTAAAAAACACAAGTAAACTCAGAAGCTGGGCTTAGGAATGTGTCATAACTTCCTAGGGAAGCCACAGGGATGTATTCAGCAATACATCCATAGCAAGGTTTTGAAGACCAATGGTCTTTTATTCACATAAATCCAATTCATTGAAACATGTTCTACTCTGATTTCCAAAGCTGCACAATCATACAGGTCTCAACTTGTGCTCCCAAGTCGTTTCTGTAAACAAATATTAAATAAGAGTATTTCTATGTGCCTAACCCAAGTGTAGATGGACACAGTCCTTCCCTATGAACAGCAAACAGCCACTTGTGTTCAGAATAAAATAAAAGCCTGGGCTGTAGCATTGTTGTCCCGTGAACTAGAATTCTAAGGCTTAGACACAAAGAGTGTATGAGGAAATAAGGAAACTATTCAGCCAACAAGAAAACCACATGTCCAACCTGCAAGGTACCAAGACACATAAGTTTATAAAATGCCAAATATGAAGAGCAAAATGCAAGGAAACAAGAGGAAAATGTTAACCAAAATTTACATGGAGAGTAGAACAGAAAACTGGGCATGGATAGCAAACACACACACACTCACACACACACACACACACACACACACACACACACACACACACACACACATGCAGACTCTGAGATGTTTGCAAGGTTGTTAGTGAAACTAAGAAAAGGGGCCATGCAGTGCAGCATCTTCCACCAATGCAGTCTGCTCCAGACGCCAGGGGTGGGTATACAACCAGCCTTCAGTACTGAAGGTAGGAGGCTGGTGAATCCAAAGGAGGAATCACAATTATAAATATGCTTATGTGGAAGAAAGATACAGAGCATCAGAGAGAGAGAGAGAGAGAGAGAGAGAGAGAGAGAGAGAGAGAGAGAGAGAGGACCAACATGGCAGCCATAGTTGATCATAAGGCCACAAAGGAGGCATGGAGAACCATTAGCACAGCGATTGGCCATGCTTGCCTGAGGCTTCTCTTCTACATCAGATGCATTTGAGACACTCAGATTGTAACCATGCCTAACTCAGAATCTCTGGAAACATCCATCGCACACCATCATTCCAGAAAACCTGCATTGTGTGTCTACAATTTAGAAGGACTTGGCATCTCACTGAGGTTGGCCACAGTTTAGCTTCTGGAACTAGAAGTAAATAGCTGAAATACTAAAAAGTCTATCAGACCTCCATGATGAAGGCTTCATTTTGGCTTTCACATCGAGAGACATTCCAAACTGAAACATACAATGTGGGCAATGGTACCAGGTGGTAAGAACCCAGACACAAGCTTGTAGAGCACAAAGGGAGATGAACGAAAGGGCTCAAGACCTGGATTGGAGCTCTGTAAGAGCTCCAACTTTGGGGAGCTACCTGGTTTATAAAAGAGAAAATAATATCGAGTCAGCTTACTACCTCAGAATGTCAGAAATAACACATAGGCCAGGGTTCCCAAGCACTATACATGATCTTTTTAATACAAGAAATTACAATGTACGGTCACTAAATGGATCCGTGGCGTGTTTGGAAACAGTTTTTCTCTGGTTATCATTTAAAAACATAATTGAAGGGAGCTAGTCTCCGGCTTAGGAGGCACTGAAATTGCATCAGTGCCCTGTTCCAGATGAGCCATTAAGACAAATTGCCTGTAATCCCCTGCCTGGGGCTGCAGGCGGTCATTAGGTGTCATAAGCACCAATTATTCCAGACCTTCTTCCCAGACGGTGCAATCCATTTTGCTCTCACTGGCTAATGTTTCTTCCAGTTCCACCATCTATCCATGGTGAACTCGCTTGCAGCTCCCGCGCTCCCCCTCACACCACAGTAGAATTCTCAGACACACACCTTGACGACCTTTCGGGAACCCTGCTCTTTTTAGGAGTCAAATGAAAATGCAATGCCGTTTTCACTGTTTTACTGACAAGCAGGAAATGTGTGGATTTATCTTGCAACTGGCCTTTTGAAGTCTGCAGCAGGTTTTTGGATTCAAGTACAACCAGGAAATTAGCCAATGGTCTACAACTGGGCAGGCTCTACTCATTGACCTGATACTAGACACCAGAGCCTCAGGACCCTGTTCCTAGGCTAAGAAATGGTAGAATTTTGAGGTATGAATGTAGCATCATTGAGAGACTTTTATCCACCTCATTCAGTGTCAGGGACACAATCAGCAAGGGTTATTCCAGTGAGGGGGGAGAAAAAAGGGAAGTAGAAGTAACCAAACAGGAAGTCGGTATCAAGGGAGCCATATACTTAGGGTGAGGCTGAGAGGGTTGGGAAGAAGTCTCAGTAGAAATGTAGACATCATACCCTCTTCCTTCCGAGGCTTAAGAATCGCTGCAGAATAGGGGTCAGGAAGATCTGAAGAGCCAGAGATGGTGGGTGACGGCAATGGAATAGTATTTGCTGGACACAACAGGGCAGTTGCACACATGAACTATGTGATTGTGAGAGCATTCACCAGACCTGCACACACTCAGGACAGATAAAAACCCCAACATGGAATTGGGGAAATAGGCATGACATCCCATCTCTAGCTCAGTGTGGTGGTTTGAAAGAAAATGACCCCCAAAGGAAGTGGCACTATTAGGAGGTGTGGGCTTCTTGGAGTAGGTGTGGTCTTGTTGGAGGAAGTGTGTCATTGTGAAGGTGGGCTTTGAGGTCTCCTCTATGCTCAAGCCATGCCTTGTGACAGTTCACTTCCTGTTGCCTTTGGGTTAAGATGTAGAATCCTCCAGCACCATGTCTGCCTGCATACCGCCGTACTCCCAGCCCCCATGCTCCCCGCCATGATGATAATGGACTGACCCTCTGAAACTGTAAGCCAGCCACCACCTCAATTAAATGCTTTCCTTTACAAGAACTGCCGTGGCCATGGTGTCTCTTCACAGCAATGAACACCCTAACACCCTAAGACACTGAGAAACTATTGACAATTGGTAGCTGCTGAAAGAGAGTCAGTTTTTTTTAAAGGCATGACCCTCTATTAGATCAACCATATTCCAGAAGATGACCACACACGCAGGAGTACCTGGGTAGCACACACTGGGCTTGGGGGGCCAAAAATAAATAGAGGACATGAAGTAAGTAAGGTAGGATGGGTTGGGGGGAGAGATGAATATGATCAAAACACAATGTATGAAATTCTCAAAGAATTAATAAAAATATTGTTTAAAAAATAAAGAAAAAAACAAATCTCTAAAAAGAAATGGAAACTTGCCAGAACTCATAAAAGTATGTATAAATGGCAAAGTTTTATAAAATGTAAAATATATCTCCACAAAGTTTTTATTTTATTTTAAAAACAAGCTACCACAGACCACATTTATTTCATACTTACAGGGACTCTGTGATGTCAACATTAATAGGTTGACACATTCCCAATCACTCAAGGTCACTCAGGAAGCAAAGGGAGCATCAAGAACTGAGACCCCTTTTCTTCCTCCAAAACTTCAGACGTTCCTAGTCATTATCCCTCCCGGAATGCAAAGGCGTGAAGTGTCCTCAGCAACTGTGTACTTATGAAAATGTATTAAAGCCAATGATAAGGAACTAACAAAGGTTAACATCTCCAGGAGAAACAGATGTAAACAAAACAATTAAAACTCCGTTACTAAAGAATCAGGGATGGATTTGTTTAATACTGTCTATGCTTGTATCCCCTACTATAAATTACAGATGGGAAAGTGAGAATTACAGAGAAAAAAAAAAATCTGTAAAACAATAAAAAGCCAGAAATACATGCTTTAAGAGAGGACGCCAAAAGGTAGACCCCGTAGGACACCAAAGAATTGAAGGTGAGAGAAGGGCATGCGCAGAAGAAAAATGGGCTGCGCAAACTCTAAGGACCCAGGCTGACGATGCCCGGTCCCAGGCTCACAACACCGCACACACACACGCGCACACACACACACACACACACGCACACACACACACACACACACACACACACACACACACACACACGCATGACAAACACACACATTCCTGTGGCAAATCAAAGCAACTGAGTGGGCAGGGAGCACAGATATGTAGAAATACAGAGTGAGATTACAAAAGGTTAAGGGTTTTTTGTTTTGTTTTGTTGTTTACTTTTTAAAAGATTGGTTTTATTTTACATACAGGAATGCTTGCCTGTACGTTTGTCTGGTCAGCACTCTGTGCTCTGTTGCCCATTAAGGCCTAGAGAGGGTGTTGGACTCCCTTAGACTAGATTTGCAGGCAGTTCAAGCTGCCATGTGGGTGCTGGGAATTGAACCCAGGTCCTCTAGAAGAGCAGCCAGTGCTCTAAACTGCTGAGCCACCTCTCCAGACCTCTCTTTCAGGTTCCTAACTATATAGCTTGGTATGGGCATGAGCTCCTATTTGAGTCAACAAAAGACTTTGCAAAAGTCACTGGGGCTGAGGAAAGGGGACTTAAGCAGAGCACACAGCTGGCTTTTCCCCAAGAGTTCTTGTCACTGCCGGATTCTGCCCCACCCACTTCCCAGTCTCTCCCACTCACCTTCTTCAACCACTGTGCTTTTAACCACCAAAGACTGGGAGTTTCAAAACTCGGAGAGATAGCTCAGCCGTTAAAGGCTAGGCTCACAACCAAAAATGTAAAATAAAGCAGCGCAAGAATAGTCACCATCATCCAAATCCTACTAAGAAATCTAAGAAAATTGAAACTTTTTATCTTCTTCCCACTTAAAAAAAAATAACCATAAAACAATCCCTTGGCTGCTGTCATTTTCAAGTTCAATTCTAGCCCCATGTGTGCAATCAAAAGCTGCCATGAGCATCCTGTGTGTTTGGGCGAATCCAAGAGCACCCGGGCGGGGATGGGACTTGGCTAGCAGAGGTGAACTTCAAAGCCTCCCAGGGTTCAGGGTCCTGTGGGAAACACACCAGGGCAGGGCATTCAAAAATAAAAGCTTCCCTCTTTCTAATTTTTTTCCTGAAAATTATAATGGTGCGGGGGAAGTGACCCAAATATACCCTTATGTTCTATTTCCCAGATGGGAGAATACCAATGGGATTCTCTGCTCCAAGTCTAAGGTCCATTGTTGCCCGACAGAAGTCAAGTTTCTAACATACTTATTTACTTTACGTGCAGGAGTGTTGGCCTGCATGTATGTATGTGCACCACGTGTGTGCCTGGTGCCAGTGGAGGTCAGAGGAGGGCGTCAGATACCCTGAAATTTAACGGATGGTTGTGAACCACCATGTGGATGCTGGGAATCAAACCCAGGTCTTCTGCGAGAACAGCCAGTGATCTCTCTTAACCACTGAGGAGCCAGGTCTCCCATCAGGAAGCTAATTTGTAAAGAAGAGTTTATGATGATTCTTCTTCTTGAAGGCACAGTTTCTAAAAAAGAGAATGTGTCCAAAAAGAAGCACCAACTTAAGCTGCAAAACAAATCCAGACAGTCTGAAGGGGACAACAGCTCTTTCCCTGAAGGAGTTCAAGTCTGCACTGTATTCTTACTGCCAGAAATTCTATTCCTTAAAAACCTAAAACAGGCTTGGAAGACAATGAAAATATTTAAATTAAGGATTTAAGTCTTCCTAAAGAATACCTACAGTGTGAAATAATTGTATCAATTTAACGTAGAAATTTACCATAGGCACAATTCCAAAGAACACTGTCCCCCATCATTAGTATTCACCCTGAGGGTTACCTTAGCAACCAAAGGGATAGAATACCAGTTTAATGTGTCAGAAAAGAGGGCGTGGAGATGATTGCCCCATAGAAAATATCAGAAGCGACAGAAAGCTAGAAAGCAAAACTGAATACATACCCAAAAAAAACCAAAAAACAAAAAACAACAACAAAAAAAAACCTTTCCAAACAAAACCTACAAGCCACCAGGATCAGTTGTTTCCCACAATGCACTAATTTCCAAACTCAGAAAGAAAATAAGCAGAGAAACTTGTGTGTCGGACTAAATCCGTCTTGTATGGACTTCCTACCCACTGGTATTTCAGCTTGTGCCATTTGAAACTTGTTGGCCGGGACAAAGCTTTGGGTAGAATGACAAAACAAGAGAGGCCCTGGGATCTGCAGTCCAGCAAGCAAGTCTCAAGATCCAGCATGTCCTCCTTACTCACTCAGACCTGGACCACAGTGAAGTCAGCCCAGTGAAAAGTGCCTGCCCGAGCCTCGCTCTCCTTCCCCCCTGCATCTGCACCTAGCACACTGGCTTCATGGATAAAGGGGCACAGCTCCATCTCAAGTGCCCACGAATCTGGCTTCCGGGAGCTTACGGGTCTCTTTATCATGCAAATAAAGAACAAATTTTCTCTGCAAACACTGCTGATATATCTATATATAGAGAGATATATAGAGAGATATATATCTATATATCTCTCTCTATATATCCCCTTTCTCTTCCCGCCGAGAAGAAAGGTGATGGATTCATGTGGCATGCAGCAAGATGCCCCATGCGTGAACGCTGATGATCAAGGCAGTTTCACAGCTACTGAAGAACTCTTAATTTTACAAACTTTCCTCTGAAGCCCCTGTGGGCTCTGCATGTCCTCTCATTAGCCGCAATGCACAGAGAACCGACAGGCTTCAGAGGATGTTAATGTATGAAGACCCTATTTAGCAGACTTTAGCCATGCTAACTGCCCATCTCCACTGTGATAACATTGCATTACTTTCTCTGTACTGTACATTACATGTGTACTTCATGACAACGTTCACTGTTTTTCCTTTAAGTTCCTATTCATGATGCTGCAACCACTTTTTAGGCAAACAAGACACTGCTCAGACTTGCCCTCAAGAACATGTATTCTGCAACTGGTAAATCATACCTCTAATTTCTAGATTCACATTTAAATCTAAGATGGCGTAGTCAGCTACAGAACAGATTCTTTTTTTTTTTTTCAGAACAGATTCTTAATCTGATCTATGCAATAAATAATTGAGAGATGCCGTTCTCTAACCTATATCTACTGGGTCCCGCCAGTACCACCAGCCAGCCCTCTTTGATGATGGATTTCCACACAGCAAATACCCATAGCCTCCTAGATACATGGGATATGTCAAACCAAGACTGCCCTGAAGAAATGCTGAAAGGACCAATCGGCTTATCTTCCGAATTCTCTCTGTGTAGAATAACTTATAAAAGCAGGAATGTTGACCTCTTTAAACTTCATAAAGATCAAACTTTGTTTTGTTAAAGATTTACTATTTTCTCCTGCAGGTTCAATACCACATTGAATGTTCTGGTGAGTGTTACCAGAACCTATGAACTCCATCAGGGATAGAAGAACATCTGCCCAGAAAACGCTGAAGTAAGTGGTCCATGTCCATCTACAGGCCTACAGAGTGGTCCAAATACAGCTTTTCACAAGAATAATTTACCCTTATGTGCTGGATAGTTTTATGTCAAACTGACACAAGCTAGATTTATCTGAAAGGAAGGAACCTAATTGAGGGGGGAAAAACCTGCCTCCTTAAAATGACTATAAGGCATTTTCTTAATTAGTGATTGATGGGGGAGGACCTAGCCCTTGGAGGGTGGTACCATCCCTGGCCTGGTGATCCTGGGTTCTCTAAGAAAGCCGGCTGAGCAAGCCACGGGGAGTAAGCCAGAAAGCATCACTCCTCTATAGCCTCTGCATCAGCTCCTGCCTCCAGGATCCTGCTGCCCTGTTTGAGTTCCTGTCCTGACTTCCTTCAGTGATGGACTACAATGTGGAAGGGTAAGCCAAATAAAACCCTTTCTTCCCCAATTTGCTTTTGGTCATGGTGTTTCGTCACAGCAACAGAAACACTAACTAGGACACCTTACAAAACAAAATCTTCAATCTGCAAATTTGCAACATATTAATGTATACATACTAATAGATGTGAAAAATACTATTTATGTGACCTTTTTTAAAGAAGGGGTCTTTCCCACGTACACACACTTTTCAGTGAGAAGGCATGCACAGGAGAAGCTGTATCCCTCAGAAGGCTGGCAAAGAAGTAAGTGTGTTCACAAGGCCAGTACCATTAGAATTGAGATGGCCACATGGCAGCCTCCCCCTGGTGAAGCCTGGCTTCCCAGCCATCCCTGTCAAGGCTTCTGGGAACACAAATGCAGGGAGCCATTTGGTTGAGCAGGAAGGGAGGCTTCAACCCAAATGTCCTCTGAGTACCAATCAGTAGGACATTAGAAAACGTTATCCCAGTTAACCTGATTGTCTACATTATGCCAATCTCTGCAAAAACATTTCTGTCAAAACACAAAACAGGCGGCAAGAAACCCAAAACAAAGCAGACAAACTGTGACATCTTCTTGGGTAATTCTATTACTTCACTCAGCCTCTTACTGCAAACAGGGAGTTCAGGGGCCCTGCGAAGGCTTCTGTCATAAAATCTATTCTACAGAAGAAATGAGTTTAATTTTATGAAATAGGAGTGCAGTTTAATGGAAGGCCTGGAATTAAATAAAGCCTGGGGCACTTCCTTCTCTTGCATGTATAACAAAGTTGTGTTATGACTGAGGATGTGTAAGATGCAGGAGAAGAGAAGACCCCGCTTTTCTTTTCTTTCTTTTTTTTTAAAGATTTATTTATGTATTATGTATACAACATTCTGCCTCCATGTATGGCTGCATACCAGGAGAGGGCACCAGATTTCATTATAGATGGCTGTGAGCCATCATGTTGTTGCTGGGAATTGAACTCAGGACCTCCTGAAGAACAGCCAGTGTTCTTAACCTGTGAGCCATCTCTCCAGCCTGACCCTGCTTTTCTAAGGGGCACGGAGCTTCACTCACCACCTCTCCCTGATAACCATCAAAGGTAAAAAGTGAGATTTTTTTTTACCACAAAATACAAAGGAATGCAGTCATGTCTCATGGTAGGTCTCAGGTCAGACTCTATACAACAAAGCTATTATCAAAGTTAACTAATACTCTTCTGGTAAAATAATGATTATGCCTAAAGAAATCATTAAAAAAAAATGGGTAAAACGTTTAAAGGATAAACAGGGAAATTTTTAAATGTTTCTGACGGGTACTAAAATAGATAATTGCTGAATGGTTTGTAGGATCCTTTAAAAATCCTAAACAGAACAACCATGTGATCCAGTAGTTCCACTACTGGATACACAAAGGAATTAAAATCAGACTGCTGGAGAAACATCTACATTTTCATACTCATGGAAAGCCTCAGTCACAACAGCTAAAACGTATGCAACAAGTGAGGAGCGCATAAAGAAAACATAGTCACATTCAAAATGGAATAGTATGCATCCATAAAAAATGAGAGCCTCACTCAAGAGGCAGAGCCAGGCGGATCTCTGTGAGTTCGAGGCCAGCATGGTCTACAGAGTGAGATTCAGGACAGGCACCAAAACTACACAGAGAAACCCTGTCTCGAAAAACAACAACAACAAAAAAGTGAGAGCCTGTCATCTACGGCAACAGAGGTGGAACTGGAGATCACTGTGCTACAAAAAACAAGCCAGACACAGACAAACCAGTGCCACATGATCCTACCTACATGTAGACTCTCAAAAAGTATTGTCCTAGAAAGAGAACCAATGGTCACCAGAGGCTAGGGAGGGTGTTAAGCACAAATGCTGATCAGAAGGTGTTATGTCACAGCTAGACTGGAGCAAAGGGTTCTTGTGGAACAGCAACTGTACACTTCAAAAAGCTACAAGAAAGGGTGTTAAAAAATTTTTAAGCACAAAGAAATGATGAATACCTGAGATTAAGTATATTTAACCAGATTTAAACATTACACAATGTACACTCCCTATCACGACACTACGCAGTACTCAGTACTAGGAATATTTTTATGTTTCTTCAGTTCAAATGAGTGAGCTGAAAACACAATTACTAGGAAGGAAACTGGATTCTGCTTATGACTGATGTCTCCACCAAGAATACAATACAAATTCTCACATGCCCCACCCTCAGCCTAATCCTTACGTCATCATTATACTGGTAAAGGTCAAGACACCAGGAAGGGGACCACGGGAGGAGAAAACAAATCACGTGGGGGTTGGGAAGGAAGAGGAAGAAGAGAGAGGGCGAGAGGAGACATGTGACATAGAAACAGTGGTCACTGGGGGGGGGGAGACCAATACTAAGGACAGAGAGGCTGGTGGGATAAAAGAATAAACAAGAACAAAGTACCGCAGAAACCCCAGAATGAAACACACTTACTGTCTGTACCAGTCTTGAAACTAATACTAAATAAAGGAAATACGGTTCATCTGTGAAAACCCAAATTAACTATACAGTAATCTGCGCGGGTCCCATAGCCAGGAGACCCGAGGTTCCCAAGGTAAGTACATAACCAGGCTTGAAGGTACTTTTCGCAACAACTATGACATGAGGAACTATTTTTCCATATGGTGCAATATCTCACTCTCAGAAGGAAAGGACCCGCCTCCCTTTTTCTCTCATCCAAAAATGGATCTCTAGACAGCCTTGAAAACAGCAGTAGGACACCATTTGGCACCTGCAGTTCCCTGAATTTATTTATTATGTATCACTATCGGAAATACACACCCAACACGGGAAATCACACACATGCGCTGCTGTAAATCCACTGGGAAATCATACACACATACTACTATAAATCCACAGGTGTTAGAAAATCTTAAGTTCTGAATTCTGACATGGAAAACTAAAAGCAGCAAGTATGCAATACAAATTGCTCTTTGGAGGCCCATGGCTTAAGCGTTCACGTGTAGGCTCAGTGTTGGGTGATACTCATGACTTCCTCTTATTCAAGGTCTTAAACATACTAGAAACATTGAGAAGTGCCCTGAGAGGGTTTAGAATAATTCTGATTGAATGGAGAAATAAATATCTTCTCTGGTTGTAGATAATGGCCTCAGTACCCTGTTTATAAAAACCATACCCGTTACTTACAGTGGTACATTCAAGCTCACCCATGCTCAAATTTAAGCCAACCTGTAAGTCACACCCAGAATTTATCAGGAATCACACTCTTTGAAGTAGCATCATCCAATCACAAAGCTACTTCACAATGAGAGGAGAACAGCACATTGACAATGCGTGCTGTGTGCAAGAAAACAGAATCTCAGGATTTTCAACAAAATTACATCATTTGTCATCACCTTAAGAAACAGCTACTGGCGGGCTGGTGAGAGGCTCAGTGGGTCAAGGCGTTTGCTGTCAACCCTGGGTTTAATCTGTGGGACCCACTATGTGGAAGGAAAGAAATGACTCTTTGAAGTTGACCTCTGACCTCCACGTGTACACTAGGGCACAACCCCCTACACACACACACACACACACACACACACACACACACACACACACACAGAGAGAGAGAGAGAGAGTCTAAATGAATAAATGAAAGTAGCTTTTTAAAAAAAGAACGTCGATTGAACAATTTGCCTTCATCCCCAAGTGGGCTTGTATGTTACTTCCATGGCTCTATATACACCCTAGCACTGGAGAACAAGAATCCATCCACCCTTAGGAACTCTAAAAGTCAGTGCAAATGTAACACAAAGAAATTACACATATCCAAGGAAATGGAAATAATAATCACTGTAGGTTGGTCACCATGCATTATTTACATGTATATAATCACCATAGCATATCCCATAGATACATGCAAATGTGTGTCAATTTAAAAACATTCTTGAGACAAGGTCTCTGTACCTTGCCCTACCTGACCTGGACATGACTATGTAGAGAACAGGCTGCCTTCAGACTGGACAGTGACCTTCATCTACCCCTCAAATAAGATTTTATTTTATCTATAAATGCCCTTGGGGACACTGACTTTGTATGCACGTGCTAGTGTTCCTGTGTGCAGGTGCATGTGAGTGTATGCGAGTTTGTGTATGTGCAGGGGTGGGTGTGTATGCAGATACACACTTGTGCGTCATGCATGCACGGAGAGGCCAAAGTGTTGCTTCTCACAGGTCACCTGCATTGATTTTTTTAAAAGATAGTCTCTCCAGCTGGAGCTAGAACTTACCAATTTAGCTAGACTGGCCGCCAGGCAGCCCCAGAGACATTCCTGTCTCCATCCTACCAGGGTGGAGTTACAAATGCCACTTTTTTTAATGTGGGTACTGGAGATCAAACTCAGGTCTTGGAGCTTGCTCAGCAAATGCTTCCCACTGAGCCATCCCATCTCCCCCCGCCCTGACTCTTACATTGTTCCAGATGTCAGCTCATCCCTCACCTTTCTTTCAGGCTGCATGCCTTCCAAGCATTTCACAGAGCTCTTTGTGTCCTTCTTTCCTATTTGGATCACGGCAACAATGTCTCTTTCTCATGGCAAGAAAGTGGCCAAAGGAATTAGAGCCACAGCCCAGAGCCACAGGCTCAAGAGCCAGCCATAAAGAAACAGCACCAATACCACGACTGGCAAATCCCTTTAATGGTTCCTCCTCAGACCTCCTGGGGCCCAGAAACATGAGCTAGCTGAGAGATGGATGGCTGAAGACTTCAAAGAACCCAACCACATCAGGACTAAAGGTTTAGCTAAAAGGTAGGGAGAAAAGTCTACCCAGAGAAACAGACGGCATACTGAAGGCACATTCTAGACCTGAAACAGAAAGCACACAGCACACATCTGGGTTTTCTGACACAGACCTACCTTCAAGCGAGGAATATCCCGAGACTGTCCAGCCCAAAGGCAGCTCCAGTTGGCTCAGAGCCAGCACCAGCTCTTCATCCAAGGCGGGCAGTGCTTCTGCTGTCAGGGCAAACGGGGTCAGCAGCGTCTGGTGACTACAGGCCACGAGTCGGTCAGCCTGAGTGACCAGTAGACGAGCCAGTCTGCAGGCCATATTGTCCACATAGGTCACTGAGCCGGAGCCCATGGTCACTGGGGAGTAGCCTTCCGAGCAGAGGCACACAGATACCATCACCGTCTCCTGAATCCAATGGCCTAAATGACAGGATAAGGAGCCATTCAGCCCATGTCTGAAGGAGCCACACAGTTGCCCTGGGTAGGCAGCACTCTCCAGGGGACAAGTAGAAAGTAGGGTGTCATCTCTAAATGCCACCATCCTGGGGGCCACTCCTGAGCTGCGATCATCTTTTTTTGGTGACTCTGGGTTTTAAATGATCCTTTGGGAGCTCTGAGAACTTCAGAGTCTCTCTCCACCAACCACAGTCCTTTGCCACACTTTACCCTTCACGTCTGCCCAACCCCTGGATTCCAGGCTGGCACCTGAGGGGTTTTAGCTCTTTCTGTTCTGCTAGAAACACAGTCACACATCCTTAGCCACTTACTGAAGCAATAGATTTTTAAATTGTATCAGACATCTATAGAAGTGCACCCTAATTCCACGGAGCTGCTTTGAATGCAGGGTGAAGACGACAACTAGAGTCTGTGTAGATGAACACAGTCAACAAAGACCAGGAGCTCACCAGGACCCCTCCAGAAATGGCTCCTGTATCTGGCAGATGTTCTCAATACTTCCGGGGTTGCTGGTCACCCTGCTACCTGATCTCCTTACATTTCTCCTCTTTGCCTTACCTTCCCGTTCTGCTAAGGCTGGTGAACTTCTGCCCAGCTACATGTTTTTGTCTTTGGTAGAATTCCCAAGCGTCAATAGCATCCAAACCCCTGGGACCATATCATGGCTGGACTGAGAAGAGTCACTGAGCTCCCTCTGAGCACGATGCCCTGTACTCACTGGCAAGTGCTCATAGGCCTGCATCCTCCCGCCCCGCCTGTCTCTCCAAGTTTTCCCACAAAGGCTATGCTGCCAGAATTCCAAAGACTAAGAGCATCAGGTTTCCTAAACAAGATCCAAGCTGGGAGGTGGTGGCACATGCCTTTAATCCCAGCACTCGGGAGGCAGAGGCAGGAGGATCTTTGTGAGTTCGAGGCCAGCCTGGTCTACAGAGTGAGAACCAGGAAAGGCGCAAAGCTACACAGAGAAACCCTGTCTCAAAAAACCAAAAAAAAAAAAAAAAAAAAAAGATCCATTGCCATCCTCACAACGACTCTCAAAAGACGCCACCTCATTAGACTGTTCCATCTAGTATAAATTGCAGAACATATCTTCCATCACTTGATAGGCTACCCTGGTGAACCTAACCATTTCCCAACACTCAAAGGTTACCTCAGTAAGTCTATAATCAGGGAAGTTTAAGGTTAAGAAACAGACTATTGGGTTGGGGATTTAGCTCAGTGGTAGAGCGCTTGCCTAGCAAGCACAAGGTCCTGGGTTTGGTCCTCAGCTCCAAATCAAAGAAAGAAAGAAATATACTGTCACTCACCCCCATGAAACCTGTCAAAATGAAGACAAGGCCATTAAACAAGGGGAGGGGCTTGCTTTCACACATCAGAGGGCAACAAGGTTGGTCCCTCCATGTAAACAAGAAAGAAACGAAACAAAAAGTTTTCTATCAGAAGGAGCATTTTTGTCATTTTTATTCTTTCTCTAGCGATTGCTCACTAAAAGAAAAAACATAAGTAAACTAGGAATAGAAAGGATGTCAATGTATGTGCCGGAGTAAAAGGGTATCGGGGAAGGGACCAACAGAGACCAGCAGCAGAACGACAGGGCCATTAACAAATACAGCAGAGGTTTTGTTTGTTTGTTTGTTTGATTGATTGATTGATTGATTGATTGATGATTGATTGATTTTCAAGACAGGGTTTCTCTGTGTAACCCTAGCTGTCATGGAACTCCCTCTGTAGACCAGGCTAGCCTCAAACTCAAAGATTCACCCCCCTCTGTCTCTCGAGTGCTAGGATTAAAGGCGTGCACACCACTATCAAGCATTTGGGTTTGTTGTTGTTGTTGTTGTTATATGTGAGTTCCTGGGGCTGCCAGGCCGACCTGAGAGGAATGAGAAAGGAGAATGAGGACATGGTCTGTCATGTCACCTTGTCCAGAGCCAACTCCAGCATCAGCCTGAGGCTAAGGAGATGACACCCAAGGCACATCCTCCATTGGCTGCACCTAAGTACACTAGACCTTGAACGGGGGGGGGGGGGGGGGGGGGGGGACGGGGGACGGGACACGGACGGACGGACGACAGCCAGTAGGGTGAGCTTGCTGGGACTACGTCAAGGCAGACACTACTGCAGGGACCCCAGGAGTTGGTGTCACGAGGCAAGTGTCCCCCCTAACCACATGCACATACACCCATGTGAACTCCTGACCTTGGCGGGTGTTTCTTCTTCTTCCTTGTAATTCTCCCCTTGGCAGATACCCTGGAGGGAAGACACAGATGTCCCACACCCCCACCACTCCGAGACCTCCTCACCTGGAATGCTGGATTGGAGGACATTATCCTCAATGCGCTCGGCAATCACCACGTGCCTCTGATGCGACCCGTCATAAATAAAGTAAAACTCGGCATCTTCGGGAAGATAAACATTTTTGCCAAATTTTGCACAGACCGTCCTCTGTCCCTGAAAAACAAGTAAGTCTGGGCATTAGTACACTTCCTTGTTCTGGCTCTGAGAAACCACAGGGGAAGGGCACAGGCCCACAACACTGACACTTGTCATAAGCACTTCATGTGAGTGAGCTCAAATGTCACAGAGCCTCCTTCCAACAATGACTTTTTCCCAGGAACACCTTCCTGATATGTTTAGTATGAGAGTCAGAGCTAGCCTGAGCTGTTCCAAAAATCAAAAAAGGTCAAGGAATAGAAAAGAATTGTTTCTTTAATATGCTAGATATATGAGTATGATTTTTCAGTACCTTGAATTCCTATCCCCCAAATATCATTGTGCATAATGATATTATCCTAGATGTGACCTACCACTATAAATATAAAGGTTCTTGATATTTATTCTAAGCTCAGGCCCTAGCATGTGCTTGAACACTGTATACTGCATGAACCATAAATATTCACAGACATTTTTCAGATAAACAAGAATGCTCACACACATGCTGTATCAACAGCATTGACTCTGTCTCCTCTGAGTAATGCCTAAGCCCTCTTTCTCATCTGGGTTGGCCTCCTCCTTTGTCTTAAGAGTTCCTGGCTAGTACAAAGCCTTACAAAGTGTCCTGTTTCCAAGAGGAAGCACTCTTCAAAGGAACGAGACACCAGGCTAGTGGTCTTGGTACAGGAGGCTTTGTTGGGGGCGAGCTGACAGCCATGGCTGCCAGATCATCTCAGGATCCTGCAGGCCTCAAGGGATTCAGGATGCTCCCTGCCTGAAGTACAAAAAGGCAGCCCAGAGCAGGCCTCCAGGGGGAGAGGATGCATTCTGCCCAGCCTGAGGGAGTGGTAGGAAAGTGAAAGCAAGAAGTAGAAAGGTCGTCTACTCTAAAGACTTCCAGAGCTTACTAGATTCAAAGAAGGCTCTGGGTGTCTGTGTAGTTGCCTAACAAAAATAAACCAGTTCTTATCCTGAGATGAAGGGGAAAGGAAGCAGGGAAGAGTCAGACTAAGGCTCCTGGACATGAGTGTCAGCCCGACAGTCCCCTACAGCAGCATGACACTGTGATACTAAGAGTTAAGTCCTTAAGGAGCAAGACACAGTCCAAATGGGGCTCCTCCTCCCAGTGACCATATCATTATTTGATTGAAAAATGTTGCAAATCCCACTCTCAGAAAGGCATCCAAAATCATGAAGTCATGTAAATACAAATCACAGTGTTCTGGGAAACACCCTGGTGCTCAGTTGCGAATTTTCCTGTCTTTGCACATGAGCGTGAGTGTGTGTGTGTGTGTGTGTGTGTGTGTGTGTGTGTGTGTGTGTTTGTCACACAAGTGGAATTGATAGAAAGTGACGTGCCAAGGAAAATCTACCATACCACAGCTTGAGCCAGAGCACAGGAAGGGGAGCTGAAAAGCAAAAGACCAAAACAATAGCGCACGTTGGACAGGCCTGAGAGGAGGAAACTCAGACGGCTTTCCATTTCCTAACAACGACACACAGCTTGCTTTAGTCCTGCTCCTGGTTGCTAAAGGGCTGCAAATTCTCCAGAGATGGGCCCTGTGCCCTGGCCTGTGTGGTTTTCGTAAACACAGAGCAGACTGTATAAATAGATCAAAGATTTTCTCGAATCACGAAGATATCTAATCTGCATCGACTCCAAACAACGGTCATATTAGTCTTTCATTTGGCCAGGTGAACAAGGACTACCACTTAGGCAAGAGTTTCACCACAACCTTTCCAGGTTCAACCCTGCCCTGACCACACAGTCTCGGTGCACGGTGCTTCCCTCCCAAGAACACACCATGCTTCATGATGGTAAAGACGCAGGTCCACTCGAGCGAGGTGACCTAGGTGTCCCAGCAACAAGGATGATGCTCAGAATAAAAAAGATCTCCCACGTAGTCATCTCAAGGACATCAAAAGTACAATCAAGGATTCTGGCTAGGAAAGGAGATGATGCGGAAGCCAGTGGAAGGAGCTGTTGAGACAGAGGCAGGGAGGTCAGAGAGGATGGTGGAGAAAGGAAATCTGATGGTAGAAGAGCAAGAATATTGGCACTCAGGCAAAGGAACGGGGGGGGGGGGGGGCTCAAACAAAAGCAACTGAGCTGAGCTGTATAAGAGATCCCGGGAAGGGCATACTGAAAGAATGGGCTGAGCATGTGAGTGCCAATAATCAGCTGCAGGTGACAACCCCAGGCTGAGACTGAGGTCTCTCTGGCCCCCGTGGCCACTGAAAGGCTACCACACTTCTTACGAAGCCACTCACTTCCCATGTGGTAAGGACAGACTCCACTTACAGAACTGCCACATACAAACCTCGCTTATGCCCCCACTTGGACTCAGCTACAGGCTTTGTTTTTGACAACTAAAAACAATAACCTGTCCTAATGAAACCAATGGATCAATACCAGAATCACAACTGTAGATGGGTGTGTTAGCACCTTTCTGTCCACTCACTGGGCCCCACATACAAAATTCTCAAATACTTCACGAGTTCATTTCAGGCTAGAGAGATGGTTCAGCTGTTCAGAGCACTGGCTGCTCTCCTAGAGGACCAGTGTTCAGTTCCCACCATCCACATGTAACTCCAGTTCCAGGGGATCCAACACCCTCACACAGACATACATGCAGGCAAAACAGCAATGTACATAAAATAAAAATAAATCATTAAAAAATAGTGCCTTGAAACTTCTGGAAACAATGAGAGACACACAAGGCAAGATTATTTTTCCAAATTAATCTACAAATTTAACATAGTCCACTCAAAACCCAAAATGAATATTTTCCAAGAAAATTGAACAAAATTATTCAAAAGTCTATTTGGAAAAATAAATAAGAATAAAGATTTGGACAGGAAGTAGTATTTGAGTGGTGCAGAGAGGGAAAAGCCCTTGCCATACCAAAGCAAAAATCAAGAATAAAACCAGGGTCTTGTAAACAGTGTGACAGTGGCAGAGAGACAGAACCCAAAGTAGATCAGAGACAAAGACATGGACATAAAGATGGTGGTGTCTCAGATCAGCAGGGAAGGAATGGTCTCTGCTTCTTCGTGGGTTTATGTTCTAACCTGTGTGTTTGAAGGACTCTTTCCTTAAACTGTCCCTATAGGGTGACTATGCTAGCCCAATTCCTGGGCTATCTCACACTAATTAATGTTCCCTTTATCACACTAACGTGCGCATCCACCATGCAGGGCACCTGCATATACTATACACACACACACACACACACACACACACACACACACACACACACACACACATATATACTCTGTCAATGACAATGTTATTTGCTAGGCAATCTTTACTTCTAGTTTCAAAGCTAGCTAACATGTTTGGACAATAAGCAGAGTATTTTCAACTCAGATCACGGTAATAATGATTTAAAACACGAGGCACCGTGAAGACAGCTCATGCACAATCATGAGGACCTGACTTTCAGCCCCAGAACCCACATTAAAAACAAACAAATGAATGAATGAATAAGCACAGTGACACACACTTGTAATCCCAGTTCTCAGGAGGTAGACACAGATGGATCCCTGAAGCTCACAGTCCGGCCAGCCTAGCCTACTTGGCAAGCTCCAAGCCAATGAGAGTCCGCCCCAAAATCCAAGGTTAACAGCATCCCGAGGACAGACACCCTATGTTGACTTCTGACCTCCATGCACACCCACACGGACACATACATCACCACCACCACCCCATACACACACTACAATTAGAAAGTGTTTCCTTATGATTTTCTCACTTTATTCTACAAGACTACCTATGAGGTATGATCCTCATTTCTAAAGGAGAATACTGAAAAGATCAGGTCTAGTAGCCACCCTGGACCTTCCTATGCCGATCCAGCAACCTTTTCTCGATATCACATTACCACACAATCAGCAAACACCCACCTGCTTGGTAACATTTAGTCCCATTGATACGGGGTTTCTAATCTTAAACTCCTAGGCACATTCAAGTCAACATGTATTTGAGACACTTAACACAAAGCTTCTACTCCTGAAATCCATGGGTGGGGGTGGCATTCCTTCATCTCCCTGCACATATGTGTGGTGGTGACATTTACCTATAGATAATTCTCTCTGTTCAAGACTCTTAGAAGGCAACACAAGGTACATATGATCCAAACAAGTTAAGAACCACTGAATTAAATCATGTTTAAAGGCAACTCATTTTTTTACAGTATAAAATATCAGGATTATTCAAACTTAACACCCAACAAAATTAATGTCAACACAAATTGGAGGAGAATAATCAGAATATCATTTTTTTAAAAGGAAGGCTGATTTCCTTATAGGTCAAAAGACTTACAAAACATCTCTTCAGCTGTTGCCTTTGGGATAGGAATGACTTCTACCTCCAGATAGGATGATATGGACAGCAAAAAGTCAATATTCAGCAGGTAGGGACCAGGGGGAGGGACAAATTAAAAGGTCCTTCTTCTTTGGGACATCAGAGTAGGACAGAAACTATGAGGACCAGTGACAGGTGCCACCAGACAGTGGACAACATGCTTAAGGGGATGACTTAAGTTCATGCTTAACAGAAATGTTGTTTAAAATGAAACTGAAATTTAAAAAATTTTAATCACGGAAAAAATAACTGTAAATGAAAGGTGTATGTTAATGTTCAGGAAGCAATCCATTAGCCAAACTTGTGCATTAAACTCAGCAATTCAAAAAGTATAAACATACAGACCAAAAGGTCACTGTGACCTTCGTACCTGGTGGACTGATTTGCCACTCTAGAATTGAAATGACCTTGGTTTCTCTAACAGCAAAAGCAAGTAAAAAGTAATTCAAGGCAGAGATTCCCTACAAGACCAGAGCAGACCCAGCCCTCCATCTCTCCCACTCTGGAGATGGGGCTCCAACCCAAGGCCACGTGAGCGCTAGATAAATGTTCACCCACTGAGCCGCATCTCAGGCCTTCAGAACAGGCTTTAAGAGCACTCAATCAGGTTAATTGCCAAATTACTAACTTACAGATGACATGAAAGCATGAGACTCACAGACGTCGAAGACAAATACCTGACTCTTATATGACTCCCACATGGTAGTGGGAAACATGCTGGGTGGGGTGTGAGAAAACGGAAATTATGATCTCCACTCTCAGATGGGCATGGCAGGACACACTTGTAATCCCAACACTCAGGAGGCTGAGGCAGGGGGATTGCTGTGAGTTTGAGGCTAGACTGTGCTGCACAGTGAATTTAAGGTCAGTCTGGGATACATTGAAAGATACTATCTCAAAACAAAACAAAAACAAAAACAAAAAAACAATAACAACAACAACAAAAACCCTCACCACCTCCATCCCTGCATTCGCTTAATATTCACTTGGTCTCAAAATAATGAGTCACAACAATAAAATATTGTTTAACAACTGGACACAGGATGGGATTTTAGTTTGTAATTAGTTAGCATGAGTCAGTCTTGAGAGACATGAAATGCTAATTCTGTGCTGTCCAGAGCTGTAGAAACCTAGTAATCCCTCTAGGAATGAGTACAGTCCAGCTATGCTCTACCGGGTCGGACACACCTGGGCCAGGGAATGCTTCAGTATAAAAACAGACCAAACTGGCCACGTGTTTAGAGGAAAGTGACTAAGATGCCAAAGAGATGCAAAAGACGAATTTAAGAGATATCAGGGAGAGTCCATAATAGCCTCAGTATGAAATTAAAAATACAGCAGTGTCACAGGAAGAACAATTGAAGGAACCGGAGCTGTTCTGTCGGAGCAGAGCAGACTCCTGGGTAAACAGTCACACTGCAAACATCTGAGGGTCCGCCATGCCTGCGAGGGATTAGATGCGCTCTGCAGGCCCCTGGGGAAAGCCCAGAACAATGGAGGGAAGGCTGGGGACAGAGTTCAGCTCTGGGAGAGCACTGTGAGGACCAGAGATGTACAGAACTGTCAGGCTTCTGTGGCCACTGTCGTTTTTTTTGTTTGGCTTACCTGTGTGCTCTACAAGACAAGAGTGCTAAACCAGACCCAGTCCTGGGAGCCCAGAGCCCAGACCAGCTGCTGCAGAATTAGAGACGAGGTGCTCACTGAATAACTGAGTATGTTTCATTCCAATCCGTTCCTCTTCATGCTTCTGCTCTTGGGCGGATGCTTAACTCAGTTATGTTTGGTCCACTGGTGATTTTCAAACAAATCGACAGAACCCTGTGGTTCTAATGGAAGGAAGGATACTGGGAATTTAAAAAACACCATTCAAATTTCATTTGGGGAATGCATTCCTTATTCTTTTTAGAATTAAATCTTAAAAGACTGCTATTTGCTTTAGTGGATTACTGAACAAATTTTATGATCCCAGAGAGGCTCTGAACCACCAGGCTCAGTTGAGTTGACACGTGTAATGAATTTAAAATTAAAGAATAAAATCATAATTGTAAAATCTTGTGAGGTTTATATTTTGAAGTTCCCTATAATGCTCTGGGGGAAAATGTTTCTCCTATAAAAGTTTCCATATCACCTCTTTTGGATCTTTATGCCCTCTGCTCCAGACCCTCTGCTCCCTAATGAAAGACAACACTCTATCAGTGACCATCATCACCAGTGATCTAAGAAAATATTTCCCCAGACTCTTTTTATAATTCACAACTGGAATGGCTTGACAATTACCACACAGTAAAAGACTGTGAGGCCCCGCACTCTGGAGTCGTCTTGTGCCCACACAGACAGCAACCCCACGTGCCTATTATGTAACATTTGAGGACTGTGGGTCTATGTCAAACCAAATGCTGTCTGATGGTCAGGGTAGTTCGGCTGACCGCTTCAAACACGCCAAACCTAAACCAAGACACAGAACACAAAGAACCTTAAGGCTCTGTAAACTGATCCATCCTGGGCAAAGATTAGTGTTCTAACCATGAAAAGTCTCCCTTCAGGGGCAGACCACTGAGGCCCTGTGCTCCACAGGAAGACCCTCTGGGAAGTACAAGAGCCAGGAACAGTACCCCTGTCATCTGGGCAGCAGGAGAACCAGAACACCAAGCTCTGCTGTGCTCGGCACACATGCACCATGTATACACATACCACAGAGCAGGCTATTCCCTAGCACTGAAGAACCTGCCAAGGAGTACCACATGCAAGCTAAAGAATCAGGCCATCCTCAGCACCGGGACCACAGACTCGGAAAGTACAAACAAAGCTCATTGGGACCCAACTCCTTAGTTTATAAGTAAAGACACTGAAGACCCATTTCACGTCTCTCCATCTGATCATGCTTCCAGTTGCTTCAAGCTCCCGGAAGAGTGTCAACCTCTGACCTCCAAATGAGTCCCCAGCACTGGGAAGGACTTTCATTTAAGAAAAAAAAAAAAGAAAGAAAGAAAATCAACAGCCCTCTGCCAATCCCCTCTTCCCCATGGCCCCCACCCCTCCACTGTCTTCTGTCACCAGACTAAAAGCAAGGCAGGACTACTCTCTCCATCTCCCCCTTTCCCAGCATGGAAAACAGGGAGCCTGGCCCGGCAGAAACGTGGAGGCAGCTGGGAGGAGCATCCAGAGGGTCTTCAGCCCCTGTCTTTCACATGGTGCAGGGAAGCAGGAAGAACTCTGCTTAGGGTACATGGGAAGTAAAAATTAACTGCAGCGGATGATAACAGTGTCGAGGGGAGGAAGAGCTGGAAAAGGCAGCTGACAAGGAATGGAATCAAAGCCTGGAGCTGGAGAACGCATGACTAATGAAAATGGAGAAAAATATGAAGCCTGCCAGGGACCAGGGCCTGGAAATCTTAAGAAGGAATAAGGAGATCAGGGAGGAAATGGGCCCCTGCTTGGGCGCCAACAAATCAGGAACTGAGGGCTCAAGAGCCACTTTGCAATGTCTCTTTTCCTGGTAGTGGCAAGTGAGGGTCTTTTCCAAAGTCCTCCTTCCCAACTAACTACATGGCTAAGTCTGTCTCTCCACAGCTAGACCACAGGTGGGGTGTGGGGGGGGGGTGCTCCTCAAGAGAACAGTCCCAAGCTCATTCTCCACCCCTTCAGGCAGGGGCGGCCAAGCTTGGCCATTCAGAAGCCGCCTCTGCCAGCTGTGTCTTTTCCTGCCTCTTGTTTAGTACATCCCCCTTCTTGTGGTCATTGCGCACTCTTGATCTACCCTCCCCACTCCTCCCTCCCCCTCCTCCCTCCCCCCACCCACCATCCTCCCCTCAGGTCAACTGTTTGAGGCTCTAAGCCAGAAAAAAAAGCAGACCTGCTACAGAGATGTCAAATCTCAGCTTCCCCAAAGGTATCATCTGGCCAGAGTAAACTGGGGGGACCCATCCCTCCTCTATACTCCAGCACAAGGTCCGGAAGTGTGAGCGTAACAACCATAGCCACAGACACAGAGAGCTGAACGAGAAAGGCCTGAGAGTGGAGTTAACCGTGTTAAGAATAATCCTTCCATTTCCTCAGTGATCGCTGGGAACCCTAGAGACACCGCAGGTGAGTAAGTAATTGGCTCTGGATCCTCCCAGGAGGCAGCACTAAATGTCCGCATTTATCCGTTTGTATTCAAGACACATGCAGAGAATATACTGGGTGTTTGGGCTAGAATAAACAACCTGCCCTCATCAAACTCTTCTAGTGGGGAGACACAGGCAATAAATAAATAATTATACATCTGATAAGTGCGTAAATGCAGAGGAAGGGAAGGATGGGTAAGGGGAACGGAGCTGCAGACAGCAGGAAAGAGCCTCTAATACAATGTTATTTTAACAGAGACCTAAGTAAAGCAAGGGGCAGAGCCACGTGGATATGAAAGAGCACATGAGGCAGAAAGGCCAGCAGGAGCAAAGGCCCTGAGGTAACAAGAACTGGAGTGTGTGAGAAACAGTGAGGAAACCTGCTAATACATCACAGGAGGAGGAGGCGGCAAGGTCAGAGACAAGCGGAGACCATCCAAAGGACTTGGCTGGTCAGTCCAATTTGCCATAGAAAAGTAACAAGATGTGGCGTTGAAAGGATCATTCTGGTTGTTTTGTTGAAAATAAACCAGAATGCCGGGCGGTGGTGGCGCACGCCTTTAATCCCAGCACTCGGGAGGCAGAGCCAGGCGGATCTCTGTGAGTTCGAGGCCAGCCTGGGTTACCAAGTGAGTTCCAGGACAGGCGCAAAGCTACACAGAGAAACCCTGTCTCGAAAAACCAAAAAAAAAAAAAAAAAAAAAGAAAGAAAATAAACCAGAATAGGGAGAGGTTAAATTTGGGGAAGCCAGTGCATCAGTCCAGGCAAGATATGAGGGGGCATCCTTACTGTTCTGTCGGAAGCTCCAACCCCCTCCAAACCCTGCCCCTCAGAAAGCCTCCTCCCACGGAGCTCCTCAAGATGGTGCCTACAGGGTATTTAAACTCCAGTCCATAGACCTGTCATGTGATTTCTTCTCTTCCCCCGAGATCACCCGGGAATGCTTTGCTCAGATTAAACCTCGTCCTTTACTTTTAATTCGGCTCAATTTGGCTTATTGCATCATCGGAGGAACCTATTACCGGGGATTCAAAATGCTTATCACTTACAGAGCTCTGTCTGCTTATCACTGAGGCAGATTCTAGGACTCTCTCTCTCTCTGCCGAAAAGGGCTGATACAGCTGTTTTCTAGGCCACACTGGTGTCCAGTTCTGCTTCTCCCAGACCACAGCAGCTCCAGCAGCCACCAGGGCAAAAAGTAGCCAAATGGGGCTGCAGTGATCTGATGCTTAGGGTGGACTTAGAACTTGGGGCCCTTCATGCCATTCTTAAAGGGAGATGGATGAGTAGATAGAGAGAGTGAGTAACCCCTCCAGTGGCTTTACTAGCAACTACTTACAGCAGCCAGTGATTAAATGGCCATGTGGGTCAGGTAGCATTTTAACTTAAACATGGAAATGGTTTTGAGTGTCCTCTAACTCCTGCTGTGACTATTGGGATTAACAAGATTCCGATTTTTCTAATGTCAACTACAAACCTGAGGTGGCTTACAGACCATTCCATGGCAGGTGCCTATGTGAAAACAGTGTATTGTTTTCTGAAGTTGCTTAGCACCCATAAGACTAACAGTGGCCACCATAGGAGCCCTCTGTACCCATCTTAATCTTCAAAGACTACATTCTGTATGCTTCAAATATATGGCATTCTGGAAAAGACAAAACTATGGAAATGGGGGGGGGGAGATGGAAATTAGAGGCTCCCAGGGTATAGTGAGCAGGGAAATTATGAATAAGCAGGTCATTGTATTAGTTATTTTGTGTGTTGTTATGCCAAAATGCACCCCCCCCAAAAAAAAAAACACTTCAGTAAGAAAGGGTTTATTTGGGGGATTGGGGATTTAGTTCAGTGGTAGAGTGCTTGCCTAGCAAGAGAAAGACCTTGGGTTTGGTCCTCAGCTCCAAAAAGGGGGGGGGTGTTACTTGGGCATCATCTGAGGGTACAGTGCATCATGGCGGGAAGGCACGGCGGCAGAAGCTTGAAGCAGCCGGTCATGTCACACCCACAGACAGGAAGCAGAGAGAGATGCATGCTGTGACTCAGCTCCCTTTCTCCTTTGTATTTGGTCCATGGGATGGCACCGCCAACACTAAATTCCCTCTCCAGTGAAGCCTCTCTGGGAATACATCCACAGGTCCATGTAGAAGTGTGTCTTTCCAGTGATTTCAAATCCAGTTAAGTCAATGATGAACATTAGCTATGACTGTGATTCGTAGAGTGATGGTGGGTGTCATTAGGATATCATTAGCAAGAGTGGAATCACAGGTATCCTTGCACTCCAGTTCAAGCCCAGGAGATGCACAGCATCCAAGAGAGAACACTAACATACCTCGGGGACTTCAGTGGTTGTCTATGTGGCTCTTCTGGTGCAGCACACGTGCCGCCCTGGTGAAGGGTGCTGGTAATGGAAAAAGCCACACACGTGTGAAGGGAGAGAACATGTGGAAATCTCTGTTCCTTCTGCCCGATTTTGCTGTAAATCTAAAAATAGTCTTTGAAACTACTGGAATGAGGTCCAGTGACCAAGAGCCACCTTCAGTTGTGTCAGTCACGAGGACTCTCTCAAGTCACAAGGGGAGCTCTCAGTCAGGCAGGAAGGCTGAGATCAGGATGGCAAGGTGTGCAGGGGGTTTATTCAGGAGGGAAAGTAATAAGAACGGCATGAAAGGGAAGGAAATAAAAATGGATAGTGAAGAAGGAAACTCTGTTGGAACATTAAAGGCCACCCAAACATGGGAACGAGATGGGAGGAGCGAGGAACTCCTTGAGCTCAGTGACAGTGATCAGTAAGAGGGTGACACAGGTGCTGTTTACAGAGACCCCAGAAAGCTGTTGGTATCACAATAACACCATCTAACAGTCCCACGCAAATTTTGTTTGGATAACCGCTCCAAGCAGTGGTTCGGGACCCAGGTTCCTGCCATCTTGTGGCTCTGAGTTCCCAAATTGCCTTCTCCATTTCAACCGGTCCAAGGAAGAGTATGGAAAACCATGGATTTTCAGGCCTGTACATGGTACCCATCTCTAGCACCAAGCTGTGGCTGGGAGGTGTTTTATAGGCGAGTGTCCAAGAAAAGAAAGGAATAGTCTGATTATGGGCTCATGTCTGTCATAAGCTCTCATCAAATGGGCGAAGCCCACAGAACATCTAAGGCAGAGAAAACATGGCAGTGTGAGCTAATCACATCACAAACCAAGTTGAATCAAATGTGAAGAATATACTTTAAAACAAAGCACACCAAAACAACCATGAGAAGATGGTGACTCATGACTCATGTTGGAAATACTAGTTAAATAACATCTTCCTGCTCAGAAAGCTTTTCAAAAGCACATTCCCCTCTCCCCTTCGCCACCCTTCTCATTTCAAGTATATTTACCCTAAACATAGCATCAGAGGTTGTACTGCCATGAAGATCCCTTAATTTGGGAGTAAGGAGAACTAAGAAAAGCAGCCTCATCAATAAAAAAATGTTTATATCATAAAGGAAAGCTGCCATTCCTCTGGATAAGAGCTATTCCTGTGACCATAGACTCAATTATCACTGTCTACTTGTATTAGTAGTTCCTCTCGTTGCCACAACTAAACACCTTATCAAAGCAACTTAAGGAAAGAAGAGTTTATTTTGGCTTACAGTTCCAAGGGATACAGTTAATCATGGCAGGGAAGCTATGTCAACAAGAACAGGGAGTAGCTGGTCACATTGCATCCACACTCAGGAAGCAGAGAGCAATGAATGCCTCAAGCCATGGGATGGTATTGCTGGATATTCGTACACTGTGTAAAGATGTGTCATTGTCATTGGTTTATTAAAGAGCTGAATGGCCAATAGCTAGGCAGGAGAGATTAGACGGGACTTCCAGACAGAGAGAGGTACTCGAGAGATGAATCTAGGCACGCAGATTTCACCAGCAAGATGTGGAGCAAGTTGGACACACGGTACTGAAGGGGCAAAAGGCCACATGGCAAAATGTAGGTTAATAGAAACAAGTTAATTTAAGTTATAAGAGCTAGTTGGAAACAAGCCTAAGCTAAAGCCAAGCTTTCATAATTAATAATGTCTCCATTTCATTATTTGGGGACTGGTGGTCCAAAGAAAGTCTGACAAGAAAGCTTGCTACAGACAGGATGGTGCAATATATGGGGTGGGTCTTCCTACCACAATCAACCTAATGTGGAAAATCCTGCACAGACACATCCGGGATTCATTCCCAAGGTGATTATAAATCCTGAGACACTGACCATCAAGATTAACCCCTTGTTATCTAAACTGTACCCCTTGAAATCACCCAAATTCCAACACATGTAGAGTAAGTTTTTTGGAGGCCCACGGCTTTATAACTTATCTATCAGAAAGTAAGACAAATCTCATTCCATATGCCTCCTATTCCTTCAAAACTGACTATTTAAACAGTAACCTGCTGACCATGCAATGGTAGCAACTACGAGTTTCTTCCTAAAGTCTCCTATGATGCCTATTGAGTATGATTGTACTGAGGTGCTCAATTATTTCCTTAACTGTAAATGATCTCTAGATAGTACATAAGACCCCTTCCTCTTGAACAATTCTTCCACAACTAAGCTAACACACATCTCCAAAACATGCTGCTTACATCTGAAAGATCTACTTGAAGAGATCCTTCCACTACTGTGAACCTGAAGTCCTTTCCAAACAGACGGACACACACTCACATTTGTTTAACCAGTTTTACACTTCTTCCAGACTACAATCCCCAACCTTCGGCCCACATAAGGAAAGCACAAAAACTCCTTGGAGTCTATGTAAACACATTCCCAACAATTATAGAAATTAAAGCATTCCTGTTGAAACCCAATGTGCTAAATTTTGTTGAGCACACAGTTGCTAAAATGGAGTCTCCTTGTCAGGTTTTAAACTTTTCTAGATAAGAGATTTAGGCAGTTTTGTTTTGTTTTGTTTTGTTTTAATACCAAAAGCAGAAAAAGAGAAAAAATCAAAGCAAATCGTACGGTCATTATAAAAAACACCAGGTCAGGCAGCTGAGATGCATGTTTTCAACGGTTTGATTAAATACTCAATACAAACTTTAGAAAAAGAAATTAGAAAGATCTAAACAAGTGACTAATTCAAGAAATTTCAAGAATTTTTCCTTTTAAATCTAAACTGTTAGATCCTAAACAAATCAAATTTGGAGTAAGTTGCTCCTATGTCAGGCAGCTGTAACCGTGTTAGCTGTATTTTGCATCTAGTATCCATCAGCAGTACATGGATTACCTTTCCCTCCACCTTGCCTCAAAGGCACCCACAGATGAAGAGTAACATGGAATCCAGCAAGGTGCCTGCAGGCCTCTACCTCCTCACCTCCCTCCCTATCTAGTCAACGGTCAACCTGTCAGTCATTCTCCCAAGTTTCTAGATCTCTTCCTAATAAGGTGCCAGGCATTTTTGTTCAACCAGTGCTCTGTGAAAATAAACACTGACAACATGTCTGCCTGGGACAGAATAGTACGTAGCAGAAAGCAGGATTTGAGGACAAATTGAGATTTCATTAAATTTCACTTTAAAACACTACAAACAGAGGCTGCGGAGATGATTCGATGGTTAAGAGCACTAGTTGTTTTGCGGAAGACTTGGGTTCCATTCCCAGCATCCACACGTTGACTCACAACCATCTGTAACTCCAGTTCCAGGGGAGCTAACTCTCTCTTCTCACCTCTTTGGGCACCAGGCATACTTTTGGTACACAGAGATAAACACAAGCAAATACTCGTGTACACTAAATAAATACATAAATACCTTTTAAATTTTAAAAATAAAAACCTACAAACAGAACCTTAAGCCATAAGCTATAGGCTACAAACAATATGGATATTGGACCTCAGCAAAACGATCCACAACAAAGATTAAGTTATGAATTCACTGGACAACACCTGGGCACCTCTGTCGGGAACACACACCATCCTCATGGCACTTCATGGGATTTTCTATTATTCCTACTTTTCAAATGAGCAAAGTGAGCCTTGGCGTAAACGAGGTCACAGCTGGGATTCAAATTCAGGCCTATCTCCACTCACTGCTTACTCCTATTTCAAGATTAAAACTGTTGTTAGTGTGTGTCGATAAGCTCATGGGTATTTAAAGTCTCCACACAAAAAAATTTTTTTTGAAAGGCCTGAAACTCTCAGGCTGACAAAAATAGTCTGAATAATTTGAGGTGGGGGAGGGATGACTACTTACTATAATTTGAACATCTTATCAGGGAAAGGAAGTACTTGCCTCTATAACATCAAAACCAGCAGCCCCACCCTCAGAACATGGTGGGTACCTAAATAAATAAGAAACTTAACACATCTCATGCACTGAAATACGAGGTGACTCTCTAATGAAGACCACAGAATGGAGGGTCCTCTTTTAGAGACAAGAAACCTCTAGATTTCTACGGGATGGGAATTGCTCAGTATTCATTTAGCATTTATCTAAACATAAGGGCCAGTCAGCAGAGGTGAGCATTGTAGCCTGACAGCTTCCTGGGGAGGCAAGACAGACAGACTTCCTTCAGTCTAGGGGACATGGTCAGCATGCTCCACAGACAGCCATCTTCATGCGCAGGCCAACACAGATCACTACTTCCTGGCTGGCCAAGGCCCACACCATCTGCTTTCAGCTTGACCCCTCCCCCCATCCTGGGAGGTAGATTATCTATTATCATCTTTGACAAACAAGGAAGCTGAGGTAGACGGTTTGTTTGTCCAAGGCACCGCAGCTTGTCAGGAGGCTGAGCCAGGGAGTCTCTTGATGTCTTGTGCCCAAGTCCTTAGAGAGATTCAGCTATGCAGGTTAGTGATCTCACATACTCTTCAAATCCCTGGAAGTTAACAGAGACCTCGATCCACACGCAATGACCATCACGAGGCTCACCATAGTATCTAGGATATCTGCCATCACCTGACTTCCTGTTCATCTTTAGTCTCCATATCCTTAACTGTCACGTATCAAAATGCCAGCAGCACATGTTCACTCGGTCTTGGGAGCAAGGTCACATACCTGTGGTCAGTTGTCCCACATCATCACTGTTCTTTTTTTGCTCACCAAGGAGGTGGCAGAAAAGAACAGCCACAGAAAGCAGCAGGACTGGAAGACACACTTGAGCCAGGGTTCTCTGGCTGCACCAGCATCAGGTGACCTTGCCAGGGTTCCCCAGGGGCAACCTTCTCACTCAGCATGCCCACCACCACTGTGCTCAGTACAGGGTGCTGTTCAGTTCTCTGTGGCTGAAAAGCATTCCTTAGCATAGTGCCCATTAGCCTCTCCGCCTGGCTTCACTGTAGGCGGTAAATGCAAAGAGGCCTTAATTGTATTATTTTCTGTACTATTCCCAATAATTCTAATATATCTTTTAAAAGGTTTTATTGGCCTCATAAAGTCCAGGCTAGTCTCAAATTCACTACATAGCTGAGGCTGCCTTATACTTCGGATCCTTTGTCCCCACCTCCCAAATGCCAGGATTACAGGAGTGGGTTACCCACCCGGTTTTATGGTTTTAAGCCAATCTGGAGATCAAACCCAGAGCCTTGAGAAAGGAAGGCAGGCAATCCACCAACTGAGCTACATCCACAGTCCCTTAAATTATTGTTAACAAGTAGTTTTCGATAATAGATTCGATCTCAGTACTATCAAGTTGGAGGCAGAAGGATTACTGCAGGGCCAGCTAAGGCTATAGAGTAAGACTCTGTTTCAAGGGAGGGAGGGAGGGAGGGAGGAAGGAAGGAAATTATCTAACTACCTCCTGACTTGAAAGGAAAGCTGAATTTCAAATTTTCAAAAAAGCAAAGTGAAGGAGTTGCTCTGAAATCTGTCTGAGCACTGCAAAGAAAAGCCACCAGTTGACACCACTGATTTAATCAACCACTAGCCTATTTCCTTGTTAGACTGTGGTAAAACAAAGAGGTAATTGTCTTAGGAATGAAAAACCTTTTAAGCAACAAGCGGGGCTCTGTGCCGTGCTCAGTGTTGCCCACAGCCTCAGAGAAGGCACAGATGTTCTTACCAAATGTGCCAGTGCCAGAGACAAGGTTGGGAGGGTCAGTTCTAATGAACCAAATTCAAAAAGAAATCAGCCAGGTCAATACTAAGATGAACTTCACTATCAGTGAGAGTTCTGTGCTGGGGTCAAGACAGCTCAGCAGCATGGCAGGGAATGGAAGAGGTCCAGCTAGACACTTCTACTGTGGAAAGGACCTAGAGATACTGAATGCAGTAAGCCCAGGCTGGGTCATCAAACATGATGCAGCTGCCCAGATTGAGCTATGTCCCTGCAAGACAGCCTCAGATCGGGGAAGGTGACAATGACCTTTCCTCCTGCCTTGAGCAGAATCAATGGAGCATTCTGCTCAATTAGGGGCACTACATGCTAACAATGATAGGGCCTCAATTGGGAGACTATACATGGTAACAACCTTCAAATCCACACTTTGAAGCTGGGGTTCCTGCTGACCAGAGACACTTGTTGGGGGGTGGGGTATGAAAGTGCCTTGCAAACTTTTGAGAGATGCTGTCCAGGACAGAATAGAGTTACCATACAATCAATGTCTTGGGGGGTCAGAATTGGAACCAAAGGAGAGAATTATTGGGGGGGAAGATTTAAAGCAATTAAAATTATTAGCATTTGTTTCAGCTTGCTTTCTGTGGCTGGAACAAATACCATGACCAAAAGCAACCTGGGGAGGAAAGGATTTATTTGATTTACACTTCCATATTACAATCCATCTTTGGCTTGGAGAAATCAAGCCAGGAACCCAAACAGCAACCATGGAGGAATACTGCTCACTGCCTCCCTCTCTGGCTCACATTTAGCTAGTTTTCTATACAGCCCAGGCTCACCTGCCCATAGATGATGCAGCCACAGTGGAAATGTGCCCACCCACATCAATCAAGACATGGCTGCAAGCCAATCTGATTGAGGCAGTTCTTCAGTGGAAGTTCCCCTTTCCCAGGTTTCCTAGGTTGTATCAAGGTGACAATAAAAACTAAAATACTAACAATAAAAAATTGTTTTGTAGTAACTACAACTGGCCAAACATGGACTCTTCCTCCACCGTTAGCCATGCTTACAGAGAGTAGCCAGCATCTTTCCTGTTGTCAGAGGGAAATCCCGCACACAACAGTCCATGATGAAGACAATGCTGTCCCATGCTGAACAAGAACACCTTTCTGTTCTTGCTGATATCTGGGGATTCGTGAAAACTCACAGAGAAAGTGATCTCAACAGATCTTTTCTCAGTTCCCCCTAACTCTAACCAAGGAGACAAACTATCCACATAGATTACTCTTTTTTTTTTTTCTTTATTTTTGTCTCCAAAAAGAGATTTTTCTGTTTCCATAGATCTGGCTTTGGGGGACACTGTTCACACAATCTAATACAGTTTCTCCTTTCCAGCTATACCAATCCACATGGTTACTCTTCTGCTGCTGTGATCAAGCACCAAGATCAAAAACAACTTATAGAAGAAAGAATTTATTTTGGCTTATGGTTCCAGAGAGATAAGAGTCCATCCTGGTGGGGAACCATGGCACCATCCTGGTAGGGAACCATGGCACCATCCTGGTAGGGAACCATGGCAGTGGGCAGCAGGGTCAGTGGCAGGATCAGGAAACTGAAAGCACAAAGCTTCAAACGTCTCAGTAATGTACTTCCTCCAGCAAGGCTCCACCACCTCACCCTCCCAACAGTACCCCAACTCGAAAGCAAGTGTTCAAATGCCCAAGACTACGGGAGACGGCTCTCCTTCATATCACCACAGCTACCCAAACACTCTCCAGTAATTTTGCTAGAAAGACTACAGACATGAGAACATAGCCATTTTTAAAACTTTTGCAAGGAAACAATATTTAATGGTGAATTTTAAATGATGAGCATAGACTACTCTTCCAGAGGACCCAGGGTTCAATTCCCAGCACCCACATGGTGGCTCATAACGATCTATCATGCAGTTCTAAGGGTTTGGACACCCTCTTCTGGCCTCTGCAGGCACCAGGCACACACATAATGCACAGACGTGCCGGCAAAACACCCGTACACACAAACAATTAAATAATTGCAAAAATTGAGAAAAAAATGAAACTCACACCAAACTCTAATGAACTGGGTTGTCGTTTTTGTTAGATTTTCAAAACAATTATTTCTATTGTTTTCATTTTAGAACTTGAAAACCAGGAATCTCCCAAATCTCTAAATGCCAACTGTCCTTCAGCACACTTAGACCCGTTAGGAGACTCTCTGCATACTTTCGCTTTTGCAAACACTGCCTCCTTGTACAAGAGTTCTGCTTTCATTTCCAGACCCAGACACTCTCGGGGCAGAGAGAACAAGGCAGGGACTTAATGGGTTTAGATTAAACCACTCAAAATTGAGGGTAAACAACAGTGGGCTGGCTGCAGGCGTATGGGCCAGCTCGAAAGGGCTGGTGACATCGCTTGGTTTTGTAACGCCTAGCTTACTTAAAAAGCACCAAACTGCAGCTTCAATAAAACACGTCTTTCTCTCATTTCTTTAGAAACTGGAAAAACGGCTGAAATACATTTGCTTTAAAACAGGCTTAGCATAGAATTCCTGCTGGCCCTATTCCTGGCAACCTCCACTGAGCTTGGTAAATGGATCACATACCATGCTGCTACACATCCACACCAAACTAATCTGCCAGTGAGTGAGCAGAGCAGTTTCCATTAGGCCCCCTCATTTCCCAGCGAGCTGGACGGCATGTTCCAGAGTCTCTTTAAAAGTTTTCCAAAAAAATATAAAAATTTAAAAAAAAAATGAAACCCAGGGACTGGCGAGATGGCTCAGCTGTGAAGAGCACTGGCTGCTCTTCCAGAGAACTGGAAGTTCAATTCCCAGCCCAGATGGTTCACATCTGCAATGCACTTTTAGGGAATCGGACACCTTCTTCTGGTCTCTGCAGAGACACCAGGTACATACGTGATGTAGAGACAGACATGTAGGCAGAATATCAATACATATAAAATAATCAAATGATTTTAAAATTTAAAAAAACTCACGAAGTTCTAATCAACTGTTGTACATTTTTCACATTAAAAAAAAACTTATGTGTATGTGGGTGGGTGGAAGGGCCGGTGCATGTAACTGCAGGTGCCCATGGAGGGTAGAAAATGGCACCACATCCCCTGATGCAGCATTACAGGTGATTGTGAGCCTCCCCTGCCCCCTGACCTCAATGCTGAGATCTGAATTCAGGTGCTGTGAAAGAGCAGTATGCCATCACAACCACTGAACATCCCTACTCCCTATAATCAACTATTTTAAAAGAAAATCAAAGTTGTAACTATTATTGCTTCGTTTTAGGTAGTATGTGTCCATAAGCCAAATTGGCAAGTTAGTATCTGCATAAGTTGAAAACTACATGAATCTATATGAAAAGTTGGCTAATCATACCTGGGAGACAGGAAATTCAGTCTAGAACATCCAAAGAAACTTCGAGTTTTCCCTAGAGGAAACATATCACACCACACTACACAGACATTCTCTCTCTCTCTCTCTCTCTCTTTCTCTCTCTCTCTCTCTCTCTCTCTCTCTCTCTCTCTCTCTCTCTCTCTCTCTTTCTCTCTCTCTTTCTCTCTCTCTCTCTCTCACACACACACACACACACACACACACACACACACACACACACACACACACACACGATCTTTTCATGAGCCTGGTCTTTGCAAACAAGCTCACTACTGATGGGAGAGAAAGCAAACACTGGGAGGCACTTTATTGTAATGCTTTCTTGTGTCTTGAAGTTGAGAACTGGAAGAAGACCATTTCCAAGCATCCAAAATGGCAGCGGAGTCTTCATGTTCTCAGATCCTTGCTCTGCTCTTTTTGCCTTGCTAAATCTTGTCAGGCATTCCTTACAGATCAGAAAAACACACCTCACGTGCAAGCACTTTAAACCAGGCATGTGAACAAGCATACTTCACCCCCAAGAACAGCTAATGTCCCTGATAGCTACAAACTCTCTATTTCAATAGACACTGCCCCTGAATCAGCAACACAGGAGTATATTTTAAAAGAAAACAATTGTCAGTTATTAGCTGATTATTTATGACAATCTCTAACCTTAATTTCATTTAAAAAATGGATTCTCCTATACAAATATAGAACAATTTTTATATTCGCCATATAAAGAACTGTTAAGAGCTATTATGTTTATGCAAGGAGAAAAAATAACGCTCAGTAGATCAACATTCTATTATTACCCATGGGCTCACAACTAAAGCATATTTTCCACAAGACAATGGGACATATTAACCTTAACTGACCCTAAAAAGTCTTCACAGAACAGAGAGATGTGTACAACTGGGCATATGCAAAGGGCTACAACCAAGGAATGCTAATCTCTGTACAGAAACATCTCATCTTTGTGACCTTGCCTTAAGAGTTTCCTATCATTAAATTTAAATGTAGATATTTTAAAGGCGTTCAATCATTACACTTAATGACATAGAACAACACTTATATGGTGAAAATATATCACAAAAATAAGTAAATAGCAACTATTTTGTTACCATAGGATGTAACTAAATGAAAATGCATGTGATTGGTTTCTTTAAAGCAGTGGTTCTCATGATCCCTTTGAAGGCCGAATGACCTTTTCACAGGGGTCACCTAAGACCATCAGAAAACACAGATATTTACATTACAATTCATAACAGTAGCAAAATTACAATTATGAAGTAGCAGTGAAAATAATTTTATGATTGTGCATCATCACAACATGAGAAACAGTATTAAAGGGTCGAAGCATTAGGAAGGCTGAGAACCACTGCAGGCTTCTTGGTAATTTTCTGTATTTTTCTAGTTTTCTAGACTGTCTATGTATCACTTTTATAATTAGAAAAACAACAAAACCACAAAATGTAAAATAAATATATCAGTTGTCCTTTTAAATTTTGGTTTTATTTTGTGTGTGTGAATGCTTTCCCTGCTTATATGCATGTGCATCACGTGCATGCCTGGTACATGTGGAGGCCAGGAGAGGATGTCTGATCTCCTAGAACTGGAGTTATGGATGGTTTTAAGCCACCATGTGGATGCTGGGAATCAAATCTGGGTTCTGTGCAAGAGTGGCAAATGTTCTTAACTACTGAACCATCTCTCTAGCCCCTAACAGTTGCCTTTGGTAACTATGGACTTGTCCTGCAACCAGCACACCTCACTCACAGGCATTTCTTTATGCGTAGAGCATTGTGTGATCTTAGATTAGCACACAACCTGAGGGTGATTATAGCAGCTCTATCCCTACTCACCAGCAACCGCGGACATTCCCAGCACTCTCCTGTAGATGTAACCAGCTGTCATATTAAATAAGAAACACAGAACCAATGCAAAGAAGAAAGCCAAGAGATCAGAGCTAAGAGCCTTATCCGCCTGCTGCAGCTAGCCTCTTCAGCCAAGAGACCTTTCCGAAAGAGAGCTACTTTCTGTCTGTTTGTCTTTATATAGACTTTCTGTTCTGCCTTCTCATTGGTTGTAAACCCAACCACGTGACTGCCTCGTCACTGCCTGCCTGTACAGACCTCCAGACACACATTGGAGCGTGTGTCTCCAATGCTGGCTGTATCCTTGAACACACAGAGATCTACCTAGTTCTGCCTACCAAGTGCTGGGATTAAAGGTGTGTGCCACGAACACCCAGCTCTGCTATGGCTTGCTATTAGCTCTGACCCCCAGGCAACTTTATTTATTAACATACAAATAAAATCACATTTCAGTACAAATAAAATATCACCATACTCTCCAGTGAGTAAACTGTGGCACCTCTACACAGTGCCATGCCACCCAGAATCCACAGGAGCAGAGTGCTAAATGTGTGTGTAACAACCTCATGCATCTCCAGCACACTTCGTTGTTAAAATGAAACTTTAATCAACATTTACTGTATGATTCTGCAGATATGACAAAACTTTAACAACCATATACTGTATGATCCTGTGGATATGACAAAAACTTTAATGATCATATACTGTATGATTCTGTGGATATGAGATCTGGAAAGCTCCTTTTCACAAGATCTGTTTCAAGAAGAAAGCAGATGACCAGTTGTGGGAGCAGGGTTAGAGAAGGCATGGCCTTGACTCTTGGGGATAATGGGTATAGCCAACATCTGGTGGTAGTTCTGACCATGGGACAGTAAGCATTTGTCAAATCACAGAACTACATACTAAAAGAGTAAATTGTATTATATGTAAGTTGTACACTAATGAATTTGCCTTTTACAAATAATCACCCTTTAGAACTAAAGGTATATTCCCATCTAGATTATATTAGGGTCTATAAAATTCTTTTCCAAAATTTTCCTATGGAAAAGAGCTGGGGGTCATTTTTTATAAAAGCTTTTATGAATTTTACATAGTAAGTACAGGACTGTGAAGGAATGGGACACGTATATGAGGAGTTTGTCTGTTTGTTTTTGTTGGTTGGTTGGTTGTTTTGATTTTTTGAGACAGGGTTTCTCTGGGTAGCTTTGAAGCCTGTCCTGGAACTTGCTTTGTAGACCAGGTTGGCCTCGAACTCACAGAGATCCACCTGCCTCTGCCTCCCGAGTGCTAGGATTAAAGGCCTGTGCCAGCCTGATGTGAGGATTTTTTAATAGGGATGTGTACATTACATAAGGCTTGGTGTCAAACCTCAGTAGGCCACTGGTTGCCACGAGGGGATCTCTCGGGGCTGGAGAGGAAGTTCTGACGATGAGGACCACTGACTGAAGATATTGACTGTCAGCCCCCAGGTACAAGCTCCAGAGTCCCTACAGGAGCCAAGGCTCTGGCCAGACTAACATTGCCAGTCCCCCTCTGCCTCTACCAAAGCATTTCTGTATCAACTCATGCATGACTGAGTGGTCATGAGGCTGCTTTGGTCCATCTCATTCCAGACTTAAGTTGCTCTCTATGCCTTTATGGTATTATAAAAGTATACCTGCCAGATGGTAGAGACACAGACAGCTTCTCCTCCCAAATCAGTGGTTCCCAACCTTCCGAATGCTGCGACCCTCTAATACAGTTTTCATGTTGTGGTAACCCCAACCATAAAATTATTTTCATTGCTACTTCGTAACTGTAATTTTGCTACTGTTATGAATCGCAATGTAAATATGTGATGGTCTTAGGCACCCCCCTGTGAAAGGGTCACTGGACCCCCAGAGGGGTTGTGACCCCTACTGTCCTGAATGGATCTGGTAGCAAGGAACCTTCTCGTGACCCAAACAGGGAACTGGTTCTTTCGGTTTCTTCTTTTTTTCATTTGAAGGTGCATACAAAGAGGTCATAACTGAATCCTTGTCAGAACTATAAAGTCATAATGAGACCACAAATGTGAAAAGTAGTTTGTACAAAGCAAGAACGTGTTCTTCTAAAGAAACCTTCTCTTCCTCCCACTGGAAAGTGTGGGACCTGCTTCCTATGGAGAGCATGAAGAGTAGCCCGGGCAGGCACAGGAGAAATGACTGAGCAGTATCTGCACAACATCTTCTGTCTGTAGACGTCTTCCAAGGATTGTCAGGGTTTCGAGATCAGCATCTGGACGGACTACAGACATCACCTGACGCAAGAGAGGCTGCCCAGCAAACTGATACTCTTGAAAGAGAACACGTCAGCCAATTCAGATATTAAGTTCATTCTAAGGTTTTAATACGACTATTTACATTTCAGCAGGGCATAGTGTCACACACCCATAGTCTCAGCATTGGGAAGTAGAAGCAGGTAGATCGGAGCTGAAGGAGTTGAAGGGTAGCCTTGGCTAAGCACAGAGTTCAAGGCCAGATGGTGCTATTTTACACCCTGCCTCAAAGAACAAATCAAACCAAAGAAAACAAACAAACAATAAACAAACAAACAAACAAATAAATAAATAAATTGAAATGGGAGAAAGTGATGGAAACCTACATTTAAAAGTGGGGAGTCGGGTGTACTGCTCTAATTGACTTATTAAACCATGTTTCTTGGGGCTGGGGGAGGGGTAGCCCAGCTGTTAGAGTGCTTGTTGAAAAGCTTATTGAGGACCTGAGTTCAGATACTCATCGCCCAAATAAAAAATGGGGTGTCACGGTATCTGTAATCCCAGCAGTGGGGAGGCGGAGATGGGCGATTTGTGGGGCTTGCTAGGCAGCCAGCCTAGCTGAATCAGTGGTCCCTGTGTCCAGGGAGAGACTTTGTCTCAGAAAATAAGGTGGATCGTGAATGATGAAGACACCCATCATCATCTTCTAACCTCCCTGTGCATGTGCCTGTGTGTGTACACACTTATAAAGTAAAAAAATAAATAAACAAAATTCCAACAAAAACAACCAGATCACCAAGGAATGGCTACTCTAAGACTTAGCCTCATTTGCTAATATTTATGAATAAAGATATATCCCACCCTCCCCACCACGTGCACATGTTATACATCTTCATTTCTTCTAAAATTCTGAACAATTATCTATCAAAAACTAGACATCTGTCTGCTTGCTTCTCAACAGGGTTTTCTAGAGGTCAAACTAGTAAGTACCACTTGTAAGTTTACATCAGTAACCAAATGTCCAACAAGAAATAGGAGTAAGGCAAGCTACAGCCATTATTTTCATGTTCTACTCAAAGCAAGGACAGTCTCCCTAAAAGATAAACAAAGCATAGGGGTGTAGCAGGAATCTTAAAAGGTCTTATTAATAAAAACAAACCCGGGGCCAGGTGTTGGGGTCAATGCTGGAAGATCAGAGAAGCAGAACAAGCCACAGCTACCTCACCTTGCCAGTTCCTCAGCTGATCCTGTTTCCTCAGACTGGAAGCTTCGGAGTTGTCACCCAGAATGGGTCTTAGCTGAACTATTGCTCAAAAGCCTAAAAGCTTAACCAGCTCTAGTTCCTGGTTTTCACACCTTATATACCTTTCTGCTTTCTGGGATTAAAGGCTCACTTCCTGGGACTAAAGGCATGAGTCACGATGCCTGGCTGTTTCCAGTGTGACTTTAAACTCACAGAGATCCGGGTGGATCTCTGCCTCCCAAGTGATAGGATTAAAGGTGTGTGTGCCACCATTTTCTGGCCTCTATATCTAGTGGCTGTTCTGTTCTCTGGCCCCAGATAAGTTTATTAGGGTGCACAATATTTTTGGGGAACACAATATCACCACATAGGGGGAAAGTGTGTGTGTGTCTGTCTGTCTGTCTGTCTGTGTCTATGTGTATCTGTATGTGTGTTTGTTTGTGTGTGTCTGTGTCTGTGTCTCTGTGTGTCTGTATCTGTGTCTGTGTCTGTGTGTGTGTCTCTGTGTGTCTGCATCTGTGTCTGTGTGTCTCTGTGTGTCATGGGGGGGTAGTTTGGGGGGATATGTAGTAAGAAAGAGACATGTTAATGTGGAGACTCATTTGGGCTACAAACCAAGGGCACTGGGGCGCTTCCTTCTATTCTACTCATATGCACCGTCCTTTATTTTGTCCTAGACTCCCCGGTCCCAAGGTATCACTAGAGCAGCTGTTAAGTTTACACAAGCCGAGGCCAGCCTGGTCTACAAAGTGAGTTCCAGGAAAGGCGCAAAACTACAGAGAAACCCTGTCTCGAAAATCCAAAAAAAAAAAAAAAAAAGTTTACACAAGCCATTAACACTCTCTGTGTGCCTTAAGGGAGTTCAAGACCAGAGGCAGCCACTTAGCAAACTGGAAGCCAGCCTGGGCTACATGACACATGCCATTGATAGTATCTCTGAGTCTCAAAAGGAAGAAATCATACACTCCAAGTAAGTCAAGAATTAGATAAAGGGTTTACGCACAAAGAGCCAACAAGGTATTGTAGTTTATCAAGGAGATTCAAGACCACTCTTTATCTCTTTTCCTCCTTCCCTTCCTTCTAGAGAGTTTTTGTTACACAGTCACAGTGAATCATTTCTTCGGTCTCCTCACTTGAGCTGGAGACAAGCTTTGATGTCCCTGAGGCCATATAGGTCAGTCATGTATGTGAGCTACTGGTGAATTATTTTTGTCAATTAGTAATGAATAGCAACAAAAGACATTATTTGATGGGTTCCCAGATATAATTATGTGATAACAGGCTGTGTGCCTCAGCCTGCAGAGAATTTTCCAAGTTAAGACAGGTCCAGCCCCAGGTTCATGACAGGAGCTACAGCCAGGCCTTTATATACCAAGGACTTCTCTGACAGAAAGCTAGAGGCTAGTGAGAACACAATTCACAAACGGTTCCCAAGCAAAGGGCACAAGTTTGTAAGGAAATCAATCTTTAAGTGAGGTGATTTTAAACTAAAAGTTAAAGTAAGATGATGTCGAGGAATGCTGTGAAACCCTGTCTTCTGGTTTGACAGGGCAATCACACTCACAAACTCCTGCTACCTAGGGTCATATATACAAGGTCAATCCAGCAAAAAACTCCAGACACAGGTGGAGGAGGTGCCCTTCAGGCCCCATCTCTTAATTCAGAGATATTGGTAATTGGCAGGTACTGGGGAGAAATAATTACGTGTTTGTTTGTTTGTTTGTTTGTTTGATTGATTGATTGTTTGATGTGTGGCCACTGGTAGATTTCCCAAGTTCCAAAGGATAATCTCACACTCATATACATATAGGCGGAACTAACTGGATTTAGTGGTTATCAAAAACATCTTACTATCACCAGGCAACAGCAACAAAAGACATTAAGTCAGGAGGGGGCCATGTTGCAGAGAATTCAGGGAGACTTGGAGATAGAGAAACTGCAGGAGGATATGTTTATGTATACCATATACATGTATATGTTTATGTATATGATATACATGCATAGAATTCTCAAGAATAAACAAAATTAAGATTTTTTTTTAAAGTAGCTAGCCCAACAAGCTAAGTTCAAACTCATTTTAAACAAAGGCCTCAACAGTGTTCAAAGTGGAAGTAGTTCTGGAAAGAAACTAGCCCTAAGGTCACTGATGAGTAGAGCAAATCCAGGCATTGTGGAATCCAGGTCTTCTCCCCTTGTGTTTTCATTGGGATCTGTGGACCACATCTCCTTGAGCAGCCCTGCTTCTCCAGCCCACAGGAGGGTCAATATATAAGCAGTGACTCAGGAAAACAATGTGAGATGGCCAACATGTGTGCACAGAGGCCTGGCATGGATGTTCATACTATGCGGTCCCCATGGGCACCAGAGCTGGGACACCGTAGAAGGCAGCCTTGGGCCTTGACTGATCCCTCAAGTCCAACAGGAAAAACGAAGGGGAAAGTTCGGATTCAGCAGTCTCCTGGTCTCCAGATTCCCAGAATGCACTCGAGTGGGAATGATGGCCGTGACATCTCAAATAAGAGATTAAAAAGGATTGACAGACGGAACAAAGCTGGCCTCTCCCAGTATGAAGAAATCTGCGAAGAGGCCCGACGCAGAAGAAGCTGCTGCTCTGACAGAACCTGGCCTGGTTCCCCCGAGGCCCTTCAGAGCCTACGGCACCACTAAAATGACAACAGGCAGGCGCCGCTGGTGCTGTGGTGACTATGCACTTCACGCTGCTGTCTGCTGACATCGACTCCGAGACATGTATACACAAGTATTTGCCTTTTGTGAGAAGCAATCAGTGAGCGGGGAGAAGTCTAAACATTGGAAAGCTGACTCTGGGGCCCTGGTCCAACTGCCATGAGCCCTCCTCCAAAGGGAGCCATTCCTTCCCAGTTCCATCCATGTCCCCAGTCTCTGTGAGGTTAGACCCTCAAACCCCTATTCCACTTCCTCCACTTCCACATCCCTGAACCTTGTTTAACCCACCTCATCCTTGCAAAATTATCTCTAAAATCTCAAGTGACACTCTTAAAAAAGGACATCTGTGTTGGGATGATCTCTTCATACACTCTGTGAAGATGTGTCTCTGTCCTTCCTCATCTGCCTAAGGCACCTTCTGATTGGTTTATTAAAGAGCTGAATGGCCAATAGCTAGGCAGGAGAGGATAGGCGGGACTTCTGGGCAGAGATAGGAACTCTGGGAACAAATTGGCATGGGTGATTTTGCCATCCAGACATGAGGATATCAGACATATGGTACTGAGGATAGGTAACAAGTCATGTGGCAGAACACAGATTAATATAAATGGGCTAATTTAAGTTTTAAGAGCTAGTTGGAAACAAGCCTAAGCTAAGGGCAAGCTTCATAATTAATAAAAAGTCTCCATGACATTATTTGGGAGCTGGTGGTCCAAAGAAAGTCCAACTACATATCTGTGTTTTTTTGTTTTTTTTGTTTTTGACTTCTCATACCTCTGATTTCTTAGGGCCACTGCCATTTTCCAAGTGATTACATTTACATTAACCACTATGTATTTTACAACACATTTCATTTTAACCATTTTCCTGTGAGACAATGAATGAATAGGCTGAAATCAGAGTTGATGATGGAAACTGTTCTGCCTACTCTTCAGCCTGTATCTTTCCCCAGTACACAGTATTCTGCGGCCTTACTATTTAATAAGTGCTTTGTTAAGCATTTAGAATTTAGGAATATAATCCCTAGGTAAAGGAGAGTAGGTACGTCCCAAGTCCCAGTGGCCCTTTTCTGGGCCCAGGCTGCCAAGATGGCCGGGTTGTCAGAGAAGCAGAGAGCAGTCCAGGAGTGGGTGGGATGTGGATGCTACCATGTGGGGAGGCTGTTCTGGCACCATTCCAGGAGGTGGTGAGAGCAGATTACACACACGGAGGCAGAATGGCCGGGGAGGGGAGCAGACCGCTTTCCCCAGCCAGCCACAGTTCTGGTGTGATATGAATGGTGCCTGAAGCCCACCAGAAATACACCCAGCAGTGCATCAACAAATAGCAGGTCCTGCCGAACAAGCAGGTGGCCCTGAGGACAGCAGAGGTTACAGGGATGACCACCAGACCACAGATGAACAGAAGGCGTGATAGGGATGTGCAGCGATCCAGAAAGATGTCTGCAGGAACTGAGAAGTATAAGCAGGGTCAGCTCAGACAACAGCCACGCTCTGACGTGACTGGAAGAAAATGAATTTTACAACCCAACTAGAGCAAGGATAGAGGAACCCATTGAGGGGGTAACATGAAACCAAAGCTCCCCATCTCCACATCCCCTTCCCCATACATGCAGACACCATCCTGGAAAGGAGCCTGGGGGAAGGCAAATATAGGAGAGGCTATGTGTTTTATTAACTGAACGAATATACAAAACCTGAAGGAACTGCTTCTACCCCTGCCTCAGACCACCAATATCAGAGTGGATTCCTTTTGTTATCATCGGCTACCCAGTGGTCACAGGGATCAGGAGCCCCAAATCTTGCTTAGGAAAAACATGAAGAAATTACATGGCTTCTCACTTGAATGAAGCATTAGGAGATCTATAATCCCGCTAATTAGTAAACAGAAGACAAGTTCCATTTCCATAAAGACTGTTTTCAGTGTTATGCTATCATTTCCATGATTGATGGCAACAGCCCTTTGCTACTTCTCATTGCTAACAAGAAATAAGCTCACATGCAAGACTCGCAAAGGCTTACAGCTACAATTATAGCTTCTCTTTCCCACGTCATGTCCAGGAAACTATAAACTCTCTTCTCTCTGTATTTCTCCCACATATGACATCTGACATGTGGTAGTTAATGAGACTGTAAGGAGTGATGGACAGCCAACAAAAATGGAACACAACAGGTTCTCCCATGTCATTAGAGTACACACAAGCTGAGCTATGGCATCATTCTAGTATTTCCCAAATATTATGTTGATGTGCTATAAAGAGATTAGCCGGAAAGGACTACAAGGAAGAGTGGGGAGAGCAACCACACATTGAGAGAGGAAAAATAAGGGAGTCTAACAAACCAAGCAATATGAACCATTCAGGAGGCAGATTCCCCAAGAGATACTTGGAATAAGATGGAAAGGAAAAAGAAGGAGAAAATGGCCTCAGGCAAGGCTTACACAATGAGAACAAAGCAAACACCCACAATAATCTGTTCTGTCAATGCAGCAGTAGCCCCACATTGACAAGCTGACTATCACCAGGGGCTGTAATTATGGAGTTGTGCAGTCTATGGCGCTAACTAACAAACCTGAGCATTCACCAAGGTGGAGGATTTTTCAAAATCTATCCTTCCTCCTCTGTTTCAATACTTTAAGCTCACCAACTACTCAAGTAAGGAATGTGTTCTTTGTTAAGTGTGCAAACAGGCCATGCCAGCAACAGCAACACCCTTCTTCCTTGTTTTTCTTTTTCCAGTGTTGGGCATGGAACCAGGGGTACGCTGCACACTAAGCAAGCACAGAGTCACTGAGCTCTATCCCCGGCCCTGCAAGTGTTATCTTTACAGTGAGATACAAATAGAAATGATGAACACAGGAAGACTAGAGAACTTCAGTCACAAGATTCACCGCCTACACATGAACCTCCTAAGACTCAGAACTCACAAAATTTTTACTTAGTGTTTAGCTTAACTAAGTACTTCTAAGCCAAATTCAATAAACTGAGACAAACATGTCCCCAAGTACTCCTTCAAAGGACCTTAATCTCTGAGCACTGGTATGCGTATAGACAACCTAGAAAAACATACACTAAAAAGCCTGAAGAATGTCACTAAGAACTGTGGCATCTGGGGTTGGCCCCATAAGAGAGTGGTGGTGTTTCCATAACAAAGCAAACAGCAACAAACACAAGCTGTTCTGCTGGCCACCTGAGGATCTCCCCAGGGCCACAATGCTGTCCAGCAAGCACAGCCTGAGCAGGACACCACTGCTTGGTGTAGGAGACCTGGTTACAGCAGCAATGGGCCTTCTCTGCATCCAGATTTGTTCAAGTCCAAGTAACAAACACAATCAAACCCCCACCGAAACAGCTGTGCGATATGTGCAAAATCCTACACAAAAGAATAATGGGGGACAGAGGAGCCTGACTCAAATTCAGGCCCTTGCATTGACAATATGGTCAGTTCTCCACATGCTCCAGCTCAGAATCTATAGAAACAACAAACCAGGGACAAAAAGCATTCAGCAAGAATTTGGGTCGCAACAAACATGGATAGACTTTCCTCTTGCCAGTATTCCCTAAACAATATAATAACTATTTACATAGCATTTATATTGCATTAGGTATTACAAGTAGATGATTTAAAGCATATGGTGGATGCTGGGTGTGTGGTGCATCCTTACATCCCATCAGGGAGGCAGAGGTCATACATAGGATCTCAAGTTCCAGACCAGCCTAGTTCACACAGTGAGTCCAGGCCAGCCTGGGCTACAAAGCAAGACTCTGTCTCCAAATACAGAGGGTTAAAGGTATAGTTCAGTGGTACAGTGCTTGCCTAGCATGTACAAGGCCATGGGCTCACACTCCAGCATGACAATATATATAGATACATGCAAGGATTGTGAAAATCTACACAGACACCACACATTGTTGTGTAACATGACTGGAACAGTCACAGATTTTTGTGTCTGAGGAGTCTCTAGACCATTAGCTGAAGAGCTAATGAGGGAAGAACTTCTCATTAGAACACACAAAGCAAGAATTCTCAGGTAATGTATTATTACTTTAGGAAAGAAATTAATGGTTAGGATTAATTTAGAAAATAAAGATATTTGGTGGATGGTAGCTTATCAAATAAAGAGGAAAAAAATCCATCACTCCCTGAGAAGTTTTTAATTTCTGTGATGGTTTACCATGTTTACCAATGGACTCATATGTTTGGCTACTTGATGCCTATTTGATGGAACTATTTGAGAAGGATTAGGAAATGTGGCCTTGTTGGAGGAAGTGTATCACTGGGGGTGGGCTTTGTGGTTTCAAAAGACATTTTTGAATTGGTTCTCTCTGCCTCCTACTTGCAGATCAAGATGTAAGCTCTCAGATGTTCACGCCACCATCTCCTTTTCCCACTAATCATGGACTCCAACCCTCTGAAACTGTAAGCCCAATTAAATGCTTTATCTTGTAAGTTGCCTCCTTGGTCATGGTGCTTTACCACAGCACTAGAAAAGCAGTTAGACAACGTCTTAAGGGCAAGTGGATCAAATTCAGATCTGCAGTTTAAAAGAGACAAAATCCTCCTCCTCCTCCTCCTCCTTAAAATGAAGCTGAAAATGTCCCATATTGTAGGGGCACCTACTGTACTCCAGGAAGAGACATCTCTCAAGTGTGTGGTAAAGAACTCTGATTGGCTCATCACCTCTCAGTCACAGGACAAGTAAAATTTCTTTACAGTGCCAGCATAATCTTTCTGAGATTCAGCAACACAAGAACAAATTTCTTTGAAAACACAAAGTCCCACTAAAGGCTAACTGTTAGGGGCTCCAAAAATAGCCTGATATCCCAAGAGCAGCTTACTGTGACAGCTGCCCTTGGGATCTACTATCCGACACACAATGGTATTAGAATGTGCTGCAATCTTTAGTCAAAATCCACCTTCACAGTGAGGGATAGTTTCTGAACATCATTGAAATAGTAGTAAATATAACAATAATAAGAGAAACTTGATTATGGTGTGGACCTTTGCCTTGGGAAATCTGTTTTGTTTCTCTTTTGTCTGAAAGGCATCCAGACTGCCTTCCTATTTGAGGGACTCACCCATTGTGTGAGTCCTGGTGGCAGGAGAGACCCTACCTCACAATGGACATTTCCTCCCTTGGTCCCTGGAAGTCATGTGACCTAGGCTAAGCACTTGTCCCCTTCCAGGCTGTGAATTTGAATAGAATGACACAAAGACTCAGAGTCCTTAGAGACTATTCACAAGAGCTGCAGGAAGCCACAATGGGAGGGAGTCAGCAAAGCACCTTGGCCACTCTGCCAGTTCTGGAGCCACACTCACCCAGGCTGTGCAGACTCCAGACTATGGCTCCTATGGCAGGGCCTTGCATCATTCCTGTCCATTCTCTGTTCCAGCCCTCTTCCATCTACATTATGCCCTGCCTAACTCTGCCTAACCCAGAGTTCTACGGTAAGGGATGTGACTCACCCAAGGGAAGAAGTGAGCTATAAAGAGTTAATAAAACTCATGGAGCAGCTACTTGGTATAAAGGGCAATAACGAAGTCCTCAGTAAAGACTTCATAGTCTGAGAAATTTTATTTTCTCAACACTGGCTTGATAGGAAGAAAAATATTCATTTCAAATATTTACTCTGTGAAATTAATCTCTGATGATGGAAATCGAAACAAATGTTTACTTTTGGGGAGTAGAATGACAGGGAGGGGCTGTAAAAGAGCCTGGGGATGCTGGAGGAGTTCTGAATTTTCATCAGGGCAGTGGTGGTATGAACATACATATTTGTAAAAATATTATGTGCAGATATGTCTACATACAGCTACATATACTTTATCTAAATGAACACACAAGACACATGGAGTCATAAACAGAAAAACATAGAGAACTATGCCCGGATGTTGACATCTACATGATGTCAGGATGATCAGGCCCTCAACAATCCTTATTTGCACACATAGTGTCCTCTGACCTTGGACCGACCTTCCCAGGCATTCTAATCCTATGACAGACAAGCTCACCGTGGTCACATTCCAATGCTCAACACCCTTTGGAGTTGGGCATATGATCAATTTTGGTTTCACCATCTTTTCACACCTTCAACTTTGGATCAAACTTGGTGGTCCCAACATAGACAATTAGCTCTCCCATCTCCATGTCACCATCTCCGAATCAATGTTTCTAAGTGCAAACTTAGAGACCGATTTCTCTGCCCTTTCAATCCTTTTCTACACAAATGACCATCATCTCCCTTACTGATTCCAAAGATAATGATAATTCATCTGTGCCCACTGCTGACCCAAGCACTTGATGCAGCCAACTACTAACTACTGCCCTCCTTATCCACAGGAGGAAACTAAGATACTTAGAAGCCAAACAGCTTAACCCTGGAAGACAGCTTGACCTGGAGCTCCCAAGTCAACAATCCTATTTACAGCTAAAATCCAAGGCCAGTACATCCTCTTCTCTTCCTTCATTTTCCCTGATGGTGAACTAATGAACTAATGATTTCTGCTTACAGACATCCATTAACTTTTTTATTGCCCCCCTTCCCTTCCTTCCCTGTATTTCTACAGCAAAACATGACTCATGACAAATAATCAAGGAAGGCTGCTTCCATCCAGAAACTCCATATTAATCCATATTCCCTCCCTCCAGACAATAGAAAACATTTAACTCACCATGAAAATTCCATGGTGACTTTATACACAATACATACTTAGAATGGCCAATAAAAATGACACATTTCCATTCTTCAGACTTCTAAGTGGTAAACTTCACAAACACCTCATGACTATATCCCAGACAGCACTACTAGAAACTTCTACTTGTTCAGACTTGAAGGCAGCAGTCTGGAAGGATGCTGGCACCCCATTTCCTCTCCTTGTGCTCACTCTTCAAAACTCCCAAGAGACAAAGTTAAGTTGTGTCAGTAAGAAGGCTGTCTTGACCGGATCTAACACTTTGGTCCTGGATCCTCAATACCAAGTCAGAAGATTAAAAAAAAAAAAAAAAAAAAAAAAACCAAGAGGAAAGAAGGGAGATTGGAGGTGAGAGAGGGAGTGAGGAATAGAAGAGAAACAAAGAATGATTTAAGATGCTGACATAAAAAACAAGCCAGAGAATCCAGCAGTCCCAGAAGAATGGCTGGCTATGTCTATGTGGCTGGGAACTGACCTGTTGGTTTGCTTGGGCAATGAGTCTGGCCCCTGATGAAACCTTGATAGGAAGTTTATCTTTTCACAATTAAAATAATAGCAATATTATTATCAAATGTTTTCACAAATATACACTCTCTACACAGTAATATTATTTGATTCCCTCCGGATTATAACATGTCCTCCATTTGCAAATGAATGGAAAAGGGCGTGCTATTACATGTGGAGAATACTACAACAAATGGTAAATAAAGAAATCCCTCTTTAACCAACGCTCATTGTGTTTATATTTACATCATTATTTCCAGCCAATCAATACACAAAGCAATGATCTCGGAGCTCAGCACAAAGGTATAGTGCTATATGACTCACTGATTGCCTTTTGTCTCCTCCTGACAGTGAGGGAAAGAAAGCCAGCTCATGAGCTAGCTGGGTTATGAGCCTAGAATGTAACGGGGGAAGCATGCCTCTGCTCTAGTAGCTACATGAGGACTCTTCTGACCTTCTGCGTATAAAGCATGCTGAGAACTCCAGGGGAAAGTTCACTGAAACCTGTGCCCCTTACAGATGTTTATCTTCAACAACTTCTCACTGGCTAACAAAGCAGAGTTCTATGCTAACTGGGTCAAGTTTGCAGGAAACTTCAGACCCTGCCCATTGCAGAAGTCAGGCAAGTTTTAGAGGGACCTGCCCTGGTCCGAGTACTATAGGTACCAAGCCACTCATGGAGAAGAAAGAAAAAATCCATCATGCCAAGAGGTAAAGAAAGGTGAACAGCAATAAAGAGATCTACACTTGTACCTCAGTACAAAAAAAAAAAAAAAAAAAAAAAGGACCTGTGTTCAACAGTACTATTTATCATTCTCTCCGCTTACATCCCACAAGCACAATGTGCTCAGGGTACTTATTTTTTTTTTTAATAAAAATGGAACTAGAGTCAAGGCAAGTAAGGTTGTTTGTTACATTGTTCACTTAAAGGCACGTTGGACAAACAGGCTGAGTACACAGTAGGACAGCAATCTTAAGTGACCTCAGGGTATATTATTAACTCTGGCTGTGAAATCCAGCAAAAGTTCCAGTCTTTGAATGGAGGTAATATTTTTATAACAATACATTGCAACAGCAATTCATAGAGGAAAAACGATCTTCTCAACAAACTGATGAAACAATACATCATACATACTCAAAAGATGGTTTGTACATACCTCATGTGAAACAAAATTTAACTCCACAGCATCATGGATTTCAATGTGTATGCAAGACTGTAGTTTTTTTTTTTTTTAGAAGAAAACAAGAAGAAAATCTGCAGGATTCCATGTTTGGCAAAAAGTATTTAGATACAGCACCAAAGACGTGACCCATAAAAGGAAAATTCAGGGCCAGCAAGATGGCTCAGCCAGTAATGGTGCCTGCTGCTAAGCCTGACAACGTAAGCTCGAACCCAGTCCCCAAGTGGTGAAGGAGAAAACTGAATCCTGAAGGTGGCCCTCTGACCTCCACACTCTCACTGGAGCACATGCGCTATCAGTTTACAGATACACAAAATACGTGTAATAACTGAAAATAATAAATAAACTCATTAAACTAGACTCACTTTTTAAAAAAAATCAAGAACCATGGCAAGTGTTGTGAAAACAATAAGCCTCAGGCCAAGAAAAAACACTTGTGAATCATATACCTGAAAAGAAACTTGTATCCAAAATATGTAAAGACTCACAACCTGACATGAAAACAAGCAGCCCACTTGTTTTCCACAGACACGGAATCAAAGCAAGCACACGATGGCAGCTATGCACGTCACCGTGCTTGCTCCCACTAATAAGAGAAGCCCCACCGGGTCACAGGAAGCTGCAGACCCAACCGTCCAGAGGTTAGCGCAGAGACCGCTCGAGCACAGGCGATGGACAGCAACCTGGGCAACAGAGCCAGGCCCCATTTCAAAAAGAAAAGAAATCACACAATCCAGTATTACCACACACCCACAGGATAGCTAAAATCAAGCAAGTCCGACACTGAACTTGTAAACGTGGGACAACTAGAGTCACACTCTCTGTGGACACTGAAACTACTAAAGGATACAGCCACCTGGGAGAACTGCTTTGTAACATCTGTAATGACAAAACACAGCCGATGGTAATCAGCACTATCACTCTACATTATAGCCAAGTGCATTGAAAACCTGTGTTCGCATAAAAATCGAAATGTAAATATTTAAAGCAGCTTCGTCTATAAATCTGGGCTTTCAACAGATGAATATGTAAACTGTGGTGTACACACAAGGGAATACTACTCAGTGACATAAAGCAACAGTGCTCTCGCTCTCTCTCTGTTACACACACACACACGTATGAATCTCAAATTCATTTTGACAAGTGCAAGAAGCCATACTCGCAAAGGCTACATATTATCTGACTTGGCATATAATCCAGTCTTTAAAAAGGAAGACTGTAGAAAGAAAAACAGGCCAGAGGTGTCACACGCCTTTAATCCCAGCACTTAGAAGACAGGGGCAGGTGGATCTCCGATTTTGAGACCAGCCTTGTCTACAGAGTAAGTTCCAGGGAAGCAAGGGCGACACAGTGAAACCCTGTCTTGAAAACCAAAAAAAGAAAGAAAAGAAAAACAGAATAGCACTTGTTAGGCATTGGAAACAGGAAGAGGGTTTGATGGCAATAGACTGGTACAAGAAAACCAGAGAGCAGATGGAACCGCTTGGTGTAAGGCTGTTTTTGCCAAAGCCTACAGAACTCTACAATACAGAAAGTTTATTTTAGTGTATATAATTAAAATAAAAGCATCCAGGACTGGGGGAGAATCCAGAGTGGAATCCAGACAGTAGCAATGAAGCTCACTGTATTTCAAATGGATGACATGGCCACTTGGAAAGAGGTGCGGAGGAAGGGAGCCGAGCTCAGCCGCTGTGTTCTGACTTCGAAGCAGAGAAGACCTGACCTTGAGTTGTGCTCCAATAGCAAGGCTACATTCTCTCAGGGGCCCAGGTCAGCAATGCTACAAAACTACTTAACAAGTAAACTGTTGGGGGAAAAATTAATTAAATACACCGTAGATAATGACAGCCAAGAGTTTCACTGTCAGAGAAAATATTTTAAACAAAGAACAGATACCAGAATGGACTCTGAGGTGCTGGACTGGAGTCAGGAAAACAGTCCTATCCATGGCTAGACAATATATCACCAACTGCCATTTCCCAGAGATATACAGCTTGTTTTTCTTTCCAGAAAGAGAAAAAAAAAAAACTCTTTGCTTTTGTTCATTTTATTATTCAATTAGAGTGGTATTAATGATTGGGCTGGGGTTGGGGAAAGTTATTCTCCAAAGAGAATAAAACATGTTACATGTTAAAACCAACTTTATATGGCCAGACATGGAGTTAATATATACCTGAAGTCCCAGCTACTCCTGACACTGAGGCAGGAAGCTGGCTTGAACTGCCAGGGGTCTAGCACAAATCAGCCAAGAGAGCAAAAGCCCATTTCAAAAATTAAAAAAAAATCCATCATTTTTTAAATAAAAAATTATAAGACCCGTGAGTTTGCCTCTGCATTCTGGTCAGGGATGGCTAGACTAAATTGAAAATATGACTTGGCTCAGCAAACACATGACAGAGCTTATATGTGCAGATGGGAATTCCCCGATTTCTGCTCAGATTCAGTTCTAAAGGCCCTTTGAGGTCTTATCTGCTACAACTCCTCAGGCAGCCCATGCTCCAGCCTCCTCCTATTCCACACTGACTAGGAATGCCACTTCCTGGACAGAGGCAGAACTAATATCTTCACCAAACTCTCAAGGGGCCAAACTACACAGCCACCTGCTAATCTCCTGCCACTGCTTCTTTACACAGTGACAGATGTACACTGGCACTATAACCACAGAGCAGAAACGCCCTCCACACCCCAGACTTCTCCACCTGCCTCTCCACTCTGGTCTGGTCACAGGCAGCTATAATACAAAATGAGACCAACCAGGAAGGGCAAGACCCCAGAGGGCTATCATCTGCAAAGTCCAGCTCCAGCCAAGGGCTCATGTAGAGGGAAGCAAGAATACTGTCCTGTGATGGGCAGCAGGGAAATCCAGACATTCCCAGCAGAGGACCCAGGCCAACAGGGAGAGTCAGTTCTCATGAAACAGGTTTCCAGTGACCAGGCCCAGATCCTAACTCAGGCACCAGTTTCCACAGAGAAGGAGAAGACTATGGACCCCAGGATAAGCTTACCTTGGAGGTCCTCACAGGGCACACATCCCTATCCACTCACATCAAGGGTCCCATTCACACATCACTGCTGAGCATGCCCAGAAAATCCTATTTGCTGGTAGCAGGCAGGAGCAGCAAGAGAGGAGAGGGAACAGAGGAGGAAAGGGGAAACCACAGGGGATGCTGCGTGCCCCACAGCATCTTGATTTCCTCTTCATGATCATTTCCGGTCTCACCCGGGACACACATGGGAGGGAACTCCCCAGACTTTTTGGCTGATCTAGAACTTCTGTGAAAGCTGCAAACCTAAGACTAAATGTTACCTTCCCGAATGTGATCATCATCTAAGACCTCAGTTACTGGTTCTGAGCACCTCCTCTCTGCCAGGCACAGGACCAGGGCCAGCAAGCGTGCTTAGAGCCAGATGCCCTCCAGAGCTCTTCCAGTGAGATGTCAAGTAAACTGTGGTAGACAATTTTGAATTGAAACTCACACATTTAAACTGCAAAACATTTAACCTTAAAGCAGCAAAATCAAAATCATTGTCAAGGCTGTTCAGCGTCCCAGCCTGCTTATTGTGCATGAATGGCCTTCCTCTGAATAGCCTACCTCAGAGGCTAAGGACAATGACCTTGATTTCATCTGCTTCCTCAGGTAGCATGGGATGGGCTATTCCTGTCCCTCGGGCCAAGGAGCTTTTCTGAAAGAATGTGAGCCAGGTGATGGAAGTGCTCAGACTCTGTCCTGTCTTGGAGAACCACGATGGCCACTGGATCCTCTGCTGAGCCTCCACTGGATCCTCTGCTGTGCCTCCACTCCCCAGAGTTAAGCTAAGCCGCCCCCACAGTGAAGCAGTGGTCTGGAAACAGGGGCATATGCTCCTTCTCCGGAAACCTGCTGTAAGGCAATGGTACATAGGCAGCTCCTGGTTTGCACTCGCTTTTCTCACAAGCATTAGGCAGTTCCTCAATCACTGCCATGGTACGCAGGGCAACCTGTGGTGATCACATGGTCTACACACACACATGACCCAGGAGGGGGCAGGGACTCATACTCCCTGAAACTGGCCAGACAGGATCTCCCCTGACCCTGTCTCCTTAAGGACTATCCTGCTCCCTACTACCAAAGCGTGGCATATCAAGTTGCCATAAGACCAAGCACCTCCCCTGTACTGAGGCTGGGCAAGGCGATCCAGCATGAGAAATAGGTTCCCACGAGCCAGCCAAAGCACCAGGGATAGATAGCCCCTGCTCCCATTGCCAGGGGTCCCGCGAATAGACCAAGCCACACAACTGTCACACATATACAGAGGGCCTAGGTCGGTCCCATGCAGGCTCCCTGGTTGTCAGCTCCGACTCTATAAGAGTTCCCATGAGCCAGGGTAGTGGTTTCTGTGGCTTTTCCTGTGATGTTCCTGCCCCTGCCCCCCCCCCCCCCCCCCGTTTCCTACAATCCCTCCTCCCTCTCCTCAGCAGGCCTCCCAGAGGAGCACAGCCCAATGTTTGGCTGTGGGTCTCTGAATCTGCCTTGGAGGTAGATTCTAATTGCAATACGTACGATTGATTCAGTCAACAAGCATTTGCTGACTGCTCCATATGAACCAGGACCTGCTTAAAACACTCAACATCCAATGTCACATAAAAAAATAACTGGAGAGAGACATGGAGCCGATGTGAAGGGGGCAAGAGCAGTGAATAAGGGAAGCTGACTGGGCCAGAGCCAAGGGAGGAATGGCTAGTGGAGTCAAAGGGGCTCTTCAGGTGACCTGTAAAGTCTGGTGGCTCCTGCCCATCAGTATGTGTCCTCCGCCTGCTTTTCCCTTTTTCCTATTTTTCGATATTTTATTGCACACTGACGAACAGAGTTGTATATGTTTATGGGGTGCCATGTGTCAGGTTGATAATTCTAAATTTTGTGAAATGATTAGCTCGGGCTACTTACCATAGCCTTCCCCCGAGCCCCTATCATTTCTATGTGCTGAGAACAACTAGAAACCGCCTTCTGGCCCTCTCCTTTTGTGGTTTGACTTTGAGACATCACTCAGCCATGAAACCATATCTGTTTTATCGCTCTCTGCCTGGTTTATGTCATTTAGCATAGTCCCAAATCCAAAGTTGTTGCAAATGACCGAACTTCTGGGGTTGTTTGTTTGTATGTTTGTTTGTTTTTAAGGCTGAATAGTTTTCTATACCACATTTTTAAATCCATTCATCTATTGATGGGCACTGGGCTGTTTTCTTATCTTTCTGTTGTAAACAATGTGGCAATGAACAAGGGAGCTGGCATCCTCTCTCTCCAGCACACTGATCTTTCATCCCCAATCAGTGGGACTGCTGCTTCCCTCCATCTCTGTCTTAAATGCTGTACTAGACACAGAGAAGCAGTTCATGGGACTGAGAGCTATCAGAAAGAGGTCACTGGCCACAAAGCACCATGGTGCTAAAATGTCTATGTATTTCAGTTCCCAGCATTTTAAATCCTCCAACACATCCACAAAAATGCCATCTATCCTCCTCAAGTTGTGTCTGAACTTCCTGTCCCCTCTCCCTTGCCTCCAGGATACATTGACAAATGATAGTGTAGACGCCATGCTGGAGAGTGGGATACACCAGAAGTTCACCCTAGATGAGTCTGCACTGCTCACAAACTCCCAGTCAAAGAGATTAACAGCTGTATGTGAGGTGAAACATGGGCTTTTTAGAGACTCCCACAGACAGTGCCCTCCCCCTGTACTTCACTAGCTGGGATTACACTCTCCAAGGTGCTATTCCTCTTAGTAAGCCTGCATGGAAGCTAGTGTTCTCTCCAGATTTGAAATTTGTTATCATACTACGATATGTCTCAACTTTCTCGTCATGGTCGCTAGGCTCTGTTCATAGCCAGTTTTTCATTTTAAAAGCCATTAATTTGGGCTAGCAAAATGACTCAGCAGATAAAGAGGCGTGCTGCCAAGTCTGGCAACCTGAGTTCAATCCCTGGGACCTACATGGTATTACTAGAGCATTGTACACACACACACACACACACACACACACACACACACACACACACACCAATAAATGATTAAACAAACATTTATTTATTTATTTATTACAGTCATCCTTTAGGTAATTTCAGAAGTTTCATTGGTCAATAAGCCTTTCCCATCGTAAGAACAACATAGTAACATTTGCTTATTTACCCTGGGAGTACCACAGTCTTCTCAATCTACCAGTCTCACCAAACTATGCATCTTGAATAGCATTCTCCAGGTCCCCAGCTGTAGTTACAACCCCACACACTCACATTGTAGCATGGTTTTGCTGTTTGTAGACAGTAACTCAGTGTGATTTGTGGAGAGTAACTCGGTGTGATTTGTAGAGAGTAACTCAGTGTGATCTGTGGAGAGTAACTCAGTGTGATTTGTAGAGAGTAACTCGGTGTGATTTGTAGAGAGTAACTCAGTGTGATTTGTGGAGAGTAACTCACTGTGATTTGTGGAGAGTAACTCGGTGTGATTTGTAGAGAGTAACTCAGTGTGATTTGTAGACAGTGGTAGTTTAATGTCCCCTAAAAATGGTCAGTAGTCTTCTCACAGAGAAAACAGGAGAGGGAAAGAGAGACTTCTGGGAGAGGATAAACTTCTAAAGACTGAAATTCCTTTTAGAAGTAAAAGAGGCTGAATATGTAACCTTCCTCTCTGGAGACTTGATGGGGGTAGATGAGTACTGTGGACACAGACTAAATTAATGTCCTCTGTAGACACCTTCCCTCTCCTCCCCTCCACGGGGACTCCTGGGGCTGGAGGCTCCAGGGTCTGGAAGCTTTATTTCCTTCCAACAGGAGACTAGACTGTCTCCTGTCACAGAGGTCTTTCAGAACTCCAAGGTTCCTCTCTAGACATCTAAGACAGATAAAGGGGAGGATCAGAGAATTCTGAATAGAAGAAGAAGAAGAAAAGAAGAGAAGAAGAAGAGGAGAACAAGGAGGAGGAGTGGTAGAGGAGGTGGAGGGAGGAGGAGAAGTGGAGGAGGAGGAGGAGGAGGAGGAGGAGGAAGAGAAGTAGAAGAAGAAGAAGAAGAAGAAGAAGAAGAAGAAGAAGAAGAAGAAGAAGAAGAGAAGAAGAAGAAGAAGAAGAAGAAACCACTACCTCTGGGTTAGATTCACAAGGCACTGTAAAAACTGGTTTTCTCTTCATCACAGTTCAGGCAATTTGACCAAATGTCACAAATTTAGCCATAAAATATACAGTCTCATGCCCTGCCTGCTCAAGCTTCCCCTGAGATGTTTTCTGTGGGGCAACTGACTTTTACAACAGCAATCATCACTGTAACATCCCCCTACTCTGTACACCGGCTTCCCAAATGGATTCAAATGACTATAAATGTATGTGTTGATGTACACTCAGATATACAGTGGGTTTGCCCTAAAGAACAGGGCGTCCCATCCACACTGGCTCAGAGTACGTGTGGCTGACTGAACTCAACATAGAAATATGGCATTTCAAATCATTATCCAATCTGCGCAGTGATGGGAAAAGACTCACTGTGTCACAGGGATAACAAAGCAACACTACCATCACCCCGAGTAGGCACAAACACGGGTCATGATACAAAGAGGTTGAGAATTGCATCCCTGCCTTCTGGCCAAGATCAGTATACAAAGCTTTGAGGAACTCTAGTGAGAACGTCCTATGCTAAGGATGCCCATCTGCAATACCGTCATCAAACTGCACACCGCACCACTTCCCACCCATCAGGACATCTTCATTCAAAACAAAATACAGACATAAAAACGGTGTTGGTGGGGACATGGAGAAAATAGGATTCCTGTGTGCTGCCGGTGGAGTGAGAACCCACACAGCTGCTGTGGGAAACAATTTGGCGAGTCTTCAAACAGCTAAGCGTTGAGTTTCCATGTGAATGAGCAATTCTACTTCGAGGTATCTACTCAAAACACTGAAAGCAGGAGCTGGAACAAATCTCCGTACATCAGTGGCTTTAGAGGAATCAAGTACATAGAGATTAAAACGTCGAATGGTGGCTCCCATGGGCTGTGCAGGACTTAAAAACGCTGGTGGTGCTTCATGGATAAGGAGTTCCAGATGGAGAAGAGGGAAAAAGTCTCAGAGATGGATGGTAGGGATGGATGCGTAACCATGTGAATAACTTAATGCCAGTAAACTATGCTCATAAATAGCTAAAATGGGGCCTGTGGGGATGGTTCCGTTGATAAAGTGTTGGGCACACAAGAGTGAGGACCCACGTTCAGATTGCTAGCGCCCATGTAGAAAAGATAGGTATATCTAGAATCCCAGAAGAAGGATTATAGGTATCCACAGGAGGCAACAGAGAGATTCTGGGGGGTTGCTGGCCGTTGAATCTAGCAGAAACAGCAAGCCCTAGGTTCAGAAAGAAAGAGACTCTGCCTCAAAAACTATAATGAAGTGTGACAGAGGAAGACACCAATGTCAGTTTCTGGCTTCCTCTACACATGCATGCATACACATGCCCATGCACACACACGAACATGTACACATGCACACATCTCACATATAACACAAATGACTAAAATGTTGTTTGACTACAGAAGATCCATCAGAATAACAAAGCAAAAGTTTTGTTTTTTTTAGACTACAATGAGCTATCATATCTTCCTATCTTCACAAGGATGTAAAGAAATGGGATCTCTCAAATACACACTGTTGATAAGAAGCAAAATGTTATGACCACACTGGAAAATAGCTGGCCAGCTCTTTAGAGAGTAAGCATACAGTTACACAACCCAGCAAACATAATTCTACACATCTTATGTCAAAGAGTTGCAGGTTACATCTGAGCAAAGTTGATAAAAAAAAAAAAAAACGACCACAGCAGCTTTATATATGATAACCCAAACCTGCAAGCCACCAAATATCCTGCAGCAGTCATAGGATGATACAAACTCACACACTCATTCCACAGAACACTACTTAGCAAAAAGAATGAAGTGTGGATTCCTGCAGCACATTGGCTACCTCTTGTGAGCATCATGTTAGATGAAAAAGAAAAAAAGAAAATGTCTCAAAAGATCACATGTTGAACGATTCCATGCTATGTAAAATTCTCAAGTAGGACAGGGTGGCTTGTACCTTTAATCTCAGCACTTGGGAAGCAGAGGCAGGCAGATCTCTATGAGTCTGAGGCCAGTCTGCAATACACTGTGAGTTTCCAGACCAGCCATGGAAAACCCTGCCTCAAAACAAATTCTCAGGATGGGAAAATTATAGACATGAAGATGAGATCAGTGATTGCCAGCATTTATGGATGGTGGAAGAAAGGTAGGGAGATACACAAATATAGCATAGTTTATCTGCTCATTGATGAAAGATACTGGCAATTGTCCTCCATCAAAAGTTTCCAAAGACCATTCCCATGTTCCCATTCACTAACACAGGACCACATGTAACTCAGGGACTACTTCCCGTTTCTACTCACCTCAACCTCCACTGCAAACACAGAGACTCACCGATCACCAGCTCTATCTATTTCCTTCCCGAAGGCCTCCCCTCCTCTCTGGTGAGGGTTGACACAGTTTCATCGACAGGAGAGTGTGTTTAATCATCTTCCATCTATGTTCAAACACCTTTCACAATTCAATACTAAGACACAGGGAGCTCTGAGTGGAAACAAATTAGTCTCTCCACCGAAACTCAAACACACAATTTTGTAGACCATTACATGTTCACTGTTGGGTTTTGTCAAATCAGACACTTTCCTGATATACAGTGGTTCCAAGTCACTTCTCTACAGCACCTTTATTGTCTACTGAAGACTGCAAGCAAGGAGGTAAAGAGCCATGAAGTCACAAGCCAAGATGAAAAGACACAACTTCTTGCTGTCAAAGATGATTTTGAACTTCCCAGCAGTCATTCAACTAGTGTTTATGCCACCCATCTTTGGGCTAGTTTACTCCAATTTATGCAAAACATTTTCAGTTACTTACCAAAATACATACCATCCCTTTCATACTCCATCTTATGGTGAGTATTAAGTGGTAGAAGTCTATGAATCCTGCTTGACTCCCACATTGTCTTAATCTAATTTATGACTATTCAAGTATATTTAAATTAGTCAATGCTTTAACGATGCAAGCTTATTGCATCATCTGATAAAAATCCCTGATGAAAATGAATTCTTCAGTAATCACCTCATTTTATTCCCCATGAGCTTTTTGTTATTTGTTCTTAGGAGAATACAAGAAGCCATGCTTTCCCATCCTAGAAAATCATTTTCAGTAACGACAGATTCTAAAGGATAAATGACCATGTCCAATGCTCAAATGGATTCTGTTCTAGTAGCACTGATTTTCAAAGTCCCTGCCATCACCCCACCCTCTCTCAGCACTTCCCACACTCAGGTCACCCACAGAGACACCCACAGGCTGCTCCCACAAATTCGTCACTCTCGATCACATGGAAGTCTTTCTGGAGAAGCACGTCAATCTTTGGCATGGCGCACACATGCAACTGGTCCTAAATCCTCCTCCCTCCCCCTACTCCAACCAAAAAAGTCATTCTTAAAACCCTCTCTCCCTCTCCTCCCTCTCCTTCTCACATTCCCTCCTCTCCCTCTCCTAAACCCACCCCTCCTCTTCTTCTCTCTCTTCCTCTCCTTCTCCCACTCCACTCCCTCTCCTGTTCCCTCTCTCTCTTCCCCTCCCCCTCTGGAAAAGAAATGGTGGCTGCCTATTAAGTTTAAGAGTTCGAAGAACACATCACAGAACTTGGCCCAGGAGGACTCAGGTACAGGAGACCTACTCCAAAGTCACTTCGCACAGGCCTCTGGCCCAGTCAACACATCCACCCTCCCTGAGGTTATCTTGTTAACTAAAGCCAGTCCTATACAAGCTCCTCTGAGAAGCACTCCCTAAATTCCCTGTTGTTTCCGAAGCAAATGCAGTGTCTATCTATCCAGCCCTTTGTCAGAGTGATCGTGACCAACACTCTCAGTAATGGATTACCTAATTGTGAAGTCTCCAGGGCAGGACAGCCCATTTTTCCCTTCCTCTGTAAAGCTGGAATCATAAATGGATAGTCACCAAACTGCAGGAATGAAGTCTTGGGGATCTGGTCCATAATTCTGTCTTCCAAACCCTGGGGAGGACCCTGGGCAATGAATCTACAAGTGTCATTTTTCTTGGTCTGCAAAAATCAGCAGCTTCCAAAACTCAATCAAAATTGACGTGCACAAGACTGGGGTGGCCACCAGATGCCATCAGAAGTCAACAGCTGATGGTGGGAAATGAGCTTGTAACCTGGTGTTTGTTCAGAGTGTTCTGTGTGAATTACATTACTGGGAAAAATTTAAATTATTCTCTGAGGTGGTAGGGGTGGTGGGGGCAGGGTAGGAGTCGACATTTCAACTGCAATTAGTAATGTTTGCTTCCTCTCCATACACTTCCCCTCAGACACTCCTCTTCCTGCCCAGTGGCCCTGGAATGTCTGAGGGCATGCATGTCAATACCTAGACACAATTGAATCGGGACTTTCTAACCTATGGAATTTGCCAGCTTTTATAACTTCTCGTTATAAATACTCACTTTTTATCTAGGCTTGTATTTATAACTTTATTCTTCTTTTCTGAAAGAGCCCTTCAAGAGGTTCAAGCTCATAACCTGTCCCCACCTGTAATTCACTAAGTACCTGGCATGCAAAATCTATCCGGTGAACTAACAGAAACACCAATGTCATGGCAAGTCACTTAGCATCGCTGATGAGAATCAGTAACCTGAGGGTCTAGGGAAACAGAGAACATAGTGTAAGACACCACACCATACCCTAAACCGGCAAGGCAGCAGCTCAGGTTTTTTTTTTCAGGGTTGTGGATAAAAATAACTATGAGTATTGGGAGATTTTACTGAAGAACACTAACAGCTGTCGTTATTTGAAGCGTACATGTAGGGCTCAAGAGAAGCCTCAGCAGTTAATGTCTCTGCTCTTCCAGAGTCTGCTTCCTTGAATCCACATTGAGCTGCTTACAACTTCCTGAAACTCCAGCCCCAGGGGATCTGACAGCGTCTTCAGACCTCTGTGGGTGCCTGCATACATGTGACATAGGTACACACACACACACACACACACACACACACACACACACACTTTTACAAATCTTTCTTTCAAGTGCATGTGACATGGTTCATGAAGTCTCTTCACTGAGTCAGAGGATTCTGCAAGAACTTTCTAGGGAAGGCGAGTTCCCAGACCTTTAACGGAACATCCTCTCTCGTGAATTCTAGTTCTCAACAAGGCTCTGTCTACCTCACAAAATGTACACATACAGTGCCCAGAAATGTAGTCAGCTCTGGGACATGTTTCTCCCAATCATCAGGTCTGCTGACACTTGTGATTACAGCCCCCTCCTGACTGACTCCCCCAAGTTCTTCTGTGTACCTGGGATACCAAGGTGAACAAATACAATGACTGTCCTTGTCCCAAACAATGATGGTCACATACCTACTGGGGAAACCCAAAGAGAGAGAGAGAGAGAGAGAGAGAGAGAGAGAGAGAGAGAGAGAGAGAGAGAGAGAGATGCAAGAATCACAATAAAAGAGTACTCTAGAGCCCCAGCAATGGCTCTGTGGATGAGGATGCTTTCCACAAAGTTGAATTCAATCCCAAGACCCTACAAGGCAGAAAGAGAGAACCGACTCCAGCAAGATTTCCTCTGGCCTCCACACATATGCTGTGGCTCAATTACACACAAATAAATGAATAAGTAGATGTTGAAAAAACTTAAGAGTACTCCAGGATGAGCCTCGGTCACTATATATGGGATGGACTAAACTGGAACCATTAAGTGCTGAGCACTGAGCTAATACTGGGAAATCTGTGTACAAAATCATTTTAACTTCTGCTGTTTGGATGCTTTTACATTTAGTAGATGAGGAATTACCTGAAATGATGGTAACAGCAAACTCCTTCAAAATGGAAAGCATAGAGTACTACGTCTAGAGAACTTCCCTGAAGGTATGACATTTGAGCTGAAATTCCACTGAAATGGAATACACTTAGTCACACAAAAGGAGACGAAGCAGGAGTCTACCCAGAAAGGAAGCAGCCACACAGAGGTCCTGGGATAGAAAGAAACATAGCATTTGAGAGAAACCAGAAAACACAGTATGGCCAGAGCTTCTAGTATGTGGCCTTTCTACCATCCCATCCAGATGATCAAGAGCCATTTTGAATTATCAGCAGCTATTGAACCAGCTGGATCCCCTCCCCCGCCCAGGGACACAGGCATCCCTCAAATGGTCTTACAGAAAGTCAGAGGGCTTGTTTGCTTCCCTTCGATCAACAAACACTCACAGAAAGACTGCACTGAATACCATAAGATGTCAGGATGTGGTGAATGGAAAAGGAGGGACCTGGGCAAAGCCCTGGAAACAACGGATGGAGACAGAATGAAGTCAGCCTCGGAGAGGCTAGGACAGGCCTTGTCTAAGCCGACTGCAGCAGGAGAGGTAAACACAGGCCAGGAGCCTGTGTTCTGGGGGCAAGAATAAAGTCCTCACGGAATCAAAGAAAATGGAAACTCTGCAGGGGCTAAACCAGCAATCCAAAAGTGGATTGGGGTCATTGTCGAGGACAGAAGTGGGCAGCCCCAGTACCAGGAGGCCCTAAGGATGTGTCCACTGCAAGGACAGACAGAGGAGGCCTCAGAACAAAGTGGTTTTCACGTGGGATGCTTGGGAGACTGGTGCTTGGCAACGAAACATCAGGAAGCTGGAAAGGGGGCTACTTTAGAGAGAAACTTGAAAAAATGCTTTTAAGAAAGTATCACCATCTGGGTTTTAAGTCAAGGATGGATAACTCAGTGATAATGGCAAACAGACTTCGTGGAAAAAGAAGAGGCAGCCGGGGCAGAGAGCAGGCCAGAAGGCCACGTGTGGGTGTATTCAAGGAGCAGTCAGAACGGAAAAAGACAGGAGAGCTGGCCCAGAAAGAGGGGAGAGAGAACTCTGGAGAAAGCCACACAGCTAGAGCAGGAAACGCAGCTCACACACAGCCTGGGACACCGGCATGGGAGTGGCCGGAGGCCAGGGACCCCAAAGGGTCACTTTTCAGCATAAATCAGAACACGCAAATCCTCCATGGCACCCACACTGCACACTTTCCGTATCAGCCCACAACTCCAGCTATTCTTGACCTGGCCCTGCCCACCTCTAACCTACCTTCTCCTTCACAAAGCACCCACCACACTAGCCTTCTGTTGCTCCTCTAATACAGGAAGTTGCTGCCCTCTCCTGGGACCTTTGTGCCCTCTGATCCCCCTATTAGGGCATACTGAATGGATCGCTCCAGTCACACACCTATGTGTACATGTACGTACACACGCAGAGATGCACACCATTCTCCAACACAGCAACACAATGTTCTAGCACAGCATCGTGTTGCTCTAACACACAGCATGACCTGGAATTCTCACTTTTGTTTGTCTGCCTCTCCCCATTTCCTAAATGGACTAGGGGAAGGCAAGGGTCTGGGACCTCTTTTCTCAAACCCTGATATTACAGTATACAGAGCCAAATGAAGACTTAAGAGGGAGGGGGTGGAAACCCAGCCTAAAGAAGAGAAAAATGTAAACCTATGACCTTTCTAAGATCAGTTTCAACTGAAACAAGAGACCTAAAGCCAGACTGCATGAAGTCATGGAGAGGAAGCCTTAAGACAACTCCTCTAAACCACACACACACACACACACACACACACACACACACACACACACACACACACACACACGGGGGGCGGGGGGTGCAGCACGGTGACCATGCCTTCCAACAAAGCTTACTTTTTTTTTTAGAACACCTAAATAAAATACTTTGACCAGCTCACATTTCAGTTCTTCTTCCAAGGTTCTCAGTGTTGAGACTTAAACCATCAGGCCTGAAACAGCCCCTCAGATGGAGTTTATGTTTAAGAATGAAATGTGAAGGTCAATTGCAAGGGCAGCAGGATGGTGCATCGGGTACAGGCACCTGCCATCAAGCCTCATGACCTGAGTTCCAAGTTGGAAACCCACATAGTGGGAGTAGGTAGCCAGCTCCTGCAAGTTGTCCTCTGTAGACAACCCCATGTGTGTACACAGGAATGCACACACACACACACACGAAAAATAATAAACAAAAATCAAGTCAGTTACGTCAAATTATTTATTGAAAAAGCAAAGGTGCACATTACCCAAAATTGCGAGACGGTGACAGAAATAAGGGAAGCGAAATGATATAGACTTAGGGACGCTTGTTATTTATAGACTCAAAAGCTTTTCAGACATCACAGGGCTGGGCAGGGTGGCTGCTGGCCAGGCAAGGTAAAATGGTCCCCCTGGTCCTCTCTGCTCGGTGGCTACAACGAACGTGCCACTTTGGAAGTTGCGTCTTCTGAAAGCAAGTGGGTGAAAAGGAAAGAGGTCAAAGCAGGGGGAGCAGGCCAGACAGAGAGAGTGGGAAAGCTCAATTAAGCTGAGAACAGGAGCTCCTTGAAGCAGGCCAGCTCCAGCAAGCCTGGCTTAAACGACACTGGCAGAGATTCCCAACAGCTGGCAGCTGGTGGGAGGATGCCCAAACGCCTGTGTCTAAGTCAGAACGCAGACAGTATTGCAGACACGTTTGCAGAGAACAAACCCGCATAAAACATGCGGCCCAGCAGTTGACTCCAGGACACACACACACACACACACACACACACACACACACACACACACACCGGATTCCACTCTCTAAGCCAGAAATAGCTGCACACATCTGAAAAGACACCGTTGCCCACACACCCTGACCCCCACATGCTTCCCCTTCAGGATTTCTCCAGAAGCCAGTGAGGACAGTAGAGAGGAACACTCAGAAGCCCTGTTTATTTTGGAATCGGTATAGAGATGAAGCTAATGGAAGGGTTCTATCGGGTCTCTAAGTCAAAGCTTTTGCTAGAGTTTGCCAGTGGATCTCTGTTAATCCGTGCTTCTGGGATATCAGATGATAGTTAGTGGATCTGGGTTTCTGTGAGCAAAGGAACTCCCGAAGGTCAAGACTTGCCTGGACATAGTTACCACTATCCTTCAGGACAACAACAACAGACAAACAAACAAAAAAAAGTGAGACACTTTAAGGACCAAGAAATGCTGAGATTTTCATACTATGGAGTTCGAGGAAGACAGCAGAGCAGGAATGACCCAAACAGCACCCTTCAGTGCCCAAGAAAATGGAGTTCTAATGACTGAGCAATGGGGACAGTCACTGTAATTTATCAACCACTGAGGTGGGAAAACCCCAAACTCGCCAAGAGATCTGCCACTAACAAGTGCTAAGCAAATACATACTATGGTTTTTAGCACAGAATCTGGGGAGGCAATGCACAGCGCCACGTCAGCAGCATCAACATGGCAAAGCAAGTCGCCCCATGGGGCTTTAACTTCCTCATGAGCAAAGGGACAGAAACTGGTCAAAACCCTCCAAGGGGTCCTTACAAAGACTACCTGATGATGTGGTCAAGCAAGGCCAATCAGGCGTGGGGGGTGTTAAGGGTCGTGAGAGGCCCGTCATGGGGATACAGAGCTACAGACAGAGAAAGGGCAGGCCTCAGGACAGGATTTCCTTCAGCAGGAACCAAAAGTTGGTCGGCTTCTGCGGGAGTCCGGAAGGAGATGTCTGCCTGGTGCTGCCAGAACAAAGCCACCAAGTCACTTTACTGCCTCAGTAGGAAGCTTCTTCCCAGAGCTAGGAAATGGCCCTGGGACTCCAACAGTCCAACCAGACAACCTGGGACCTGTCTTCAGAACCCCCCATCAGAAGGCAAAGACACAGGGAGTATACGCAGCCAAATAGCATCATAAACTAGAAGACCCAGACTATCAGAAAGGCTGATGGGGGAGGATTTAGCTCAGCCACCTAAAGCATGAATCCGTTCTCCAAACACCAGATTACAATTTCATTTAGGTCACTGAATGATCCCAGAACCACCAGCATCCTTCGGTAGGATACTGAGACTCCCATAAAATAAAAGTAAAAATATAACATGCAACAGGAATAGAAGATTAACTTAGATCCAGCTGACAATGAGCTGCTGAGAGAGCTCCACAGTCCAACCAGCTGGTACAACATGCAGCCCTAGAGAGAAATGATCGCATCTTTCTCAGCCAAGTCCATCAGTGCATGTCAGAAAGGGAGCCAACAGCGAAGAGTCCACAAGCAAAGACTCACAAGTGCACCTCGGCAGATGTTGCAAAAATCTCCGCGGATTGGCCAGAGCTAGAGAAAGGACAGAAGTGAAGGCTTTTGTTCTTTTAAACTTGAGGTTAAAAAAATTAACATACTGCTTTGAAAAATGAAAATGAGACAATAAATCCCTATTTCATTATTATCACGACTATTAAGGCTAAAATTCTGGACATGAAGTATATCTGAAAACTGCTGACTAAAATGTGATCTAGTGCCTCTCACTTACAACTCAATCTCATGTCTATGTAATTATGCATCGCTATATTCCATTTGCTTTACAAGACTTATTTTCTTAGACGCTAAAACTAAAGCAGTCTCAATAGCCATATGGAATTTTCATATGTGTGTGGAATGCACCTGCCCCATATCCAGCCATTCTCCTCTCTTGTCCCCCATCCTCCTCCTACTGGTCTCCTGTTATAAAAATGGAACTACGGAACAGTCCATCGGGGCCACTCTGGACATACAGCATACAGTAGAGAAGCCTGCACGCCATGTTCATCGTGGCAGTATCACAATAGCCAAGAAATAGTACCAGCTCTGGTCCTCGTTAGCAAAGATAAATTTCAAAAACGTGGTATATATTAAAAATGGAGCAATATTCAGCCATGAAGAAGAACAAAATTACATCTTTTGCAGGATAAAACTGAAAGTCAATGTATTACGTAAAATTCACCAGACTCGGGAAAGCAGATATCCATATGTTTTCTCTCCTGTACCAAGATCGGCATTTACAGAGTTAAAGGAATCTTCAGCCAGAAAATAAACACTGAGGGTTGGCCGCCTGGCTTCTAATTTACATCTTTGCAGGCTTACACACTCCTGAGCATCACCTCTGTTGACTTGAACCCCCACCACACCACAACACCCCCTGACAATTCAAGATGAACATGAAGCCCAGACCACCTTCTAGACTACGGCAGAGAACAAAGAGCCTGGCTTTGCAGACCTGCTGTTGAGGGTCCTTCACCCACAGATGCAGGAAGCTGCTCCAAGGCTGCAAGTTGGATTTGCAATGCCTACCTCCCAATGATGCGCAAATCAGCATTGGAGATGCTCACCCACCTGCCAGTCTTGCCAAGCAGCTTCTCCTCAAACCTGACCACGGTCTGTTTCTCTTTTCTCATAATAGGGGCTAAGTGGACCACCAGGCTTTACTGTACTTAACTAGATTGAGTCTGAGGCGAAGCTTAGGCATATTCTGACAATGCTTAAGACTAGGGTAAAACCATCTTCCTAAAGATAAGCAAACAGACATGAGCCCCTATAACAAAAGATACAATAGCATCCATATTTCCTTCTGAAATAGATTCCTAGTAGAATAAGAAAACAATTTTATGTCCTTTCTTTGTGCTTGAAAGAAAATACAAAAGATTGCCTCCATAGAGCCATGGGCACAAGGAGGCCAGCATAGCATGAAAATGCTACGTAGAAACTAAAAATAATAGAAGCTAAAACTGTGCTGGCAATAAGGGGGAAAAAAGAGAAACTAGACACAACAAAAACATAATTAAGCTGAAAACATGCTTCCAGAATTCAGCTCCCATCTCCCCAGAAGACAAAACAATCCAGCCCTGGACACTGTTCTATAAAGAAAAGAAAAAACAAAACACAGAAGAGGAAAGTTTTTAAAAGACTAAAACTGAAAGTTTTCTTCATGGATCCAAACAAAATAATGGGGAATTTAAAGCATACATTTATATCCACAGATAATCTGGAGTTATAAAAACATTTCTCTACCATCTTTAGAAAGAGTTCTCTATAGTGATACCAAAATAGAAACACAGGGGCATTTTAACCATAAGAACATCACAAGAACTCATCCAAACCAGGACCCAGTCAAAGGAATCAGAAATTTCTTCTAAGACCCATTTGGATGAGGTGCTTTTTTCTGAGCTGTGAGTAGAGGTCAGGGAATAGTTTCCATCAACATTGTGCCCTCTGGAATTATTAAATTATCCAGATGATATAATTTTCCCTGAGGCAAATCTCATAAATTAGTTTATTTTTAAAAAGACTGTGGCAGTGACTAAAATTTAAATTTTTATTTTACAAATATGAATGCCTGTGAACCAGGCATTAGTAAAAAAAAAAAAAAAAAGAACAGGCATTAGTAAAATAAAAAGTATACAGTCTTAATGTTTAATTTAAAGCAACATCTGTTGTGAGTTCTTCATAAATTATGGGGGGGAGGGGACTATCTTAATTATAAAGTTTACCAGGGTTATTTTTTCCAAGAGAACTAGTTAAAACAACTGAGATTGTCAAAACTACATGGAGAGCATCAAAATGAAGAGACAGGATGTCTCACAGTCAACTGGCCACCATTATAGCTCAAAATAAACGCTGAGAGGACTCGTGACCACATTCAACACACACACACACACACACACACACACACACACACACACACACACACGAACTGTTAACGGGCTCAGAACTCATGAGAGTACACACCAGGCTTCCAATTGGTTTGGCTTACTCTAGTCCTAATTTGTGTGTGTACAAAATCCAACACACATACATTTAAAAAAATATTAAGTGTTTATATACCAAAATCCAGAGAACTAGGAAAAGCAGACACAAACACATTCACCCCTTGACACCCATGGTGCACTGGTTCCAGGACCCCGTTGTAGATGAAATGCACAGACGCTCAAGCACTTTACCTAATGACATAGCACTGGAGTATCTGTGCAGAGGCCCCCCACACCCTCCCAGGTACTGTCATCTCTAGATTTTTTTAATCCCTAATTCAACACAAACACTATGGAAATAGTGGCTAGGCTTTATTTTGCAGGCAACAATGGCAAGAAAACACTCTGCCTATGTTCAGAACAGATGAAGTTTCACCTCTAAGTACTTATGACAACGGAATTTACAAACATCTGATGAGAGTAGACCAGGGACAAGACACTCCCCCAAGGCACAGGAACGAGCTGCAGCACAGGTTCCAGCTCTGTACCCATGCTTTGTGAGCATTTGCGGGGACTTGGTTTAAGAGTAGTTTCCATTATAATATATGCCACTGGCTTCTCATTGGTTGAGGCCAAGTAGCCACACTGGCTTTAGTCCATCTGCAATGATTTTGACATGAAATATTAAATGAAAAGGGCAGGACACAGCGTAGATATGTAGTTATAGACAGAGCTATGAAGAGTCGGCCATATTGAATATATTTAATGCATTCATCTAATCTAGGATACCATGAGTTACAATATGCATTTTATGTTTCACTACAAATGCCATGTTTCATAGTTACATAGAACTACACAGTCATCAAATGAGTTCTTCTAAAATTAATGTATGCACAGATTTTATCATGCATCACAGAGATTTCTCCATGTCGTTCTGTGCACACAACACCTTTGCCTTCTGATGCCAGTTCATAGTGAAGTCAATTATCTCATGCAGTATACACCAAAATGACAATAATATGAACTACCTGACCAAGCTCACAGATACACGGGGATAGAACCTGCCAGGACAGAGTGAAAGCCAGGATATAGTTTCAGAAATAAAGGGAGGGAGAAAATTATACCTTAGAATGGATGATATAGTAATATTTCAATACAAAAACTATATGAGGTGAGGTTGTGACTTATTTTCTTAATACTGCTTGGCATTTTCTTGTGTTTCAATGAGTATACTTTTAGCAATTAGGAAGATTTTTTTTTTTTCCGAGACAGGGTTTCTCTGTGTAGCTTTGCGCCTTTCCTGGAACTTTGGAGACCAGGCTGGCCTCGAACTCACAGAGATCCACCTGCCTCTGCCTCCCGAGTGCTGGGATTAAAGGCGTGCGCCACCACTGCCCGGCGCAATTAGGAAGATTTTAAGGTGTGACTGCCTACTTGGGTCATTTGAACATCTTGTACCTCAGAAAAGTGTATTAGTTCTTCTTCTTCTCTGTCCTGGCCAGTATGTCTCTGTTCATAGCAGCTATGGCAGGAGGATGGCAAGTATAAGATCCTGTGGTTTTATAACATGATTCAGTTTGGGGATTTGTCTGTTGGGGGGGTGGGTAAGGGAGAGCAGGGTAGGATCAGTGCAGGAAAGAAGAAGCCACATGGTCAGCAGCAGGAGGCTGGGGAGTTTTTCACTGTTTAGTCTTAGGCCCATCTTTTTTTTTTAATATTTAATTATGGCAGGGCCCAGAGAACATCTAAAAACCTGCACTTCACAATCTGGAGAGAAAACTACAGACCCTTGAGTAACTCAGAAGTCAGAAATCCATGTTTTATTTTATTATTGTGTCGTCCAGGGAATATGGTGGTCTGTGTAGTGTGTGTGGAAGAGAGCGAGAAACAGGAGAAGATGGGAGGCTGTGCTAGCTGAGCAGTGGTAGGTGGCAGATGAATATATTAATATTTTTATTAATTGAGGTTTCTGACTAACTTTGTTCTGGCTCCTTAATATTCTGCTCCAAACCACTGTTTCACCCCCACACACATCCATACCCTCTGCTCAGGCCCATCTCCAAGGAAGGAGGCAGAGAGGATGCCATGTGCCATTTTGTGAGCAAGGAGACAACTGGTTTAGATTGTACCAGACTGTTCTCAGAAATAAGCCAGAGGCACGTGGAAAACTTCTGTCCTCTGCCTGGCACGTCCATGCACACTTTATACTTGCTCTCTAAATTCCTATTTCATGATCAAAGCCAAAACCATGATCAGCAAGGCATACCTCCAAAATTAAAAAAAAAAAAAAAAAGCATACCTCCAAAGCACACAAGAAAAACATTTTTTGCTGTTATCAGAAAATTACCACAAAAGAAAGTGTCCAGAAATTCCTCATAAAAGTAAACCAAACGAGTCGGAAATCACATAGCTTTTCAAAAAATACTGAATGAAAGATAATTAAAGTCCAGATTTTGGAAACAGGAGCCAGGCCATTTTAAAAGGCTATACGAAAACACGTGATGCAGACAGTACTGCTCCGCGTGTTTTAAAGGCCTCCACTCCACAGTAGGTAAAGCATTCTCCCCACTTCAGTCACAAGGTTTCCAGTTAGGACAGGGCCCCTTGGACCTAAAGCCCAATCCTTAGGGACTTACGTAAAGAGGCACTTCACTGCAGCTCAACTCCATGGCTCCTGCATCTGTAATAGAAACAACATAACAAGTGTTAGGGTGGGAAGCCTGTCCCCAGCCCCCAGAGTCCTCAGTGGCCCACATTTCAGTATCAACGTTGTGGAGGAAGGAGTACAATACTTAAGAAAGTTACAGAGATTTTAATATATATGGGCTAGGGTTGTAGATCGGAGGTGGAGTGCTTGCCTAGCCTACACCTGGAGTCCATTCTCAACACCCCCTTTACAAATGAATACAGGAAAAAAACATTCTCTTATAAAAAATTATTCTCCCCAAGGAAACAGAGTGGCAGCCCTTCAAAAACTTCAACATATGATCAGTAATTTGATATCTAATACGTACACAAAAGAACTGACTCAATGGACTCAGCAGTCCTATTCGCAAGAGCCAAAGTGGGGAAGAAACCTGAATACCCAGTGGCCTGTCCATGGACAATCCAAATGCAGCAGACATATGCAGTGGAATAATATTCTTCCTCATGCTACAGCATGAACGAGACTGAAAGATGTTGTGTGAAGAAAAATAAGCCAATCACAAAATAAAAAATGCCGTTGTCACTCCACTTACATGAAGTCCCTAAATAGGTAAATTCATAATGACAGAAAGCAGAATGTAAGTTACCAAGACATGGAATTACTGTTAGATAGATACACAACTTTTATTTGGGAAGTCCTGAAGATGGATGATGGTGATATTACACAGTGCAAATGTACTTAACGCAGCTGAATCACATACTCAAAATGGTCCAAATGATAGATCTTTTATATATCTTACCATAACACAAAGGCATAGTAAGTTACATACAGTATGTACCTGGGGCAAAATAAAAAGTAGCTGGAAATAAATATTCAAATTATGTGTGTGATGACATAGACATGATGTAGATGCATACATACATACATACAGAGTCTCACCTTTATTCTTTGAGATTAGCTTCCACACATAAGGAAATCTCATCACTTCAGACACTCCACTGACTATCCCAGAATTTGGAATATTTCCACAAGCCACAGAGGGGCAACGTAAGCATTAGGAAAGCTTGCTCAAAACTCACCATTCTCTCACAGGCCTTAATAAGGTCTCATAAGGTCTTAATCTACTTTTGCCCAGATAACACAGAGAGCATAAGACCATTCCTGCCTCTGACACAGAGGCCCAAGATTCCGGCCACATAATCACAGTGGCATGCAGCCCACCGGCAAGCTAACCAACTTCTGGCCAGCTGCATGAACCTCCATCTGCCCGTGCCTAGCTCTTTAAAACGAGAGCACACAGGGGTAGAGAGCAGACAGGTAGACAAATGAAATGTGGTGTGTACGTACAATGGAACGTCATTCCGCCCGCAAAGGGAAGGAACACATGCCACACAGCCTGGGTGACTCCCAGCAGCACATCTTCAGGGAGGTGAGCCAGACAGAAACAGCAGTGCCCTGTGGTTCCAGTAACACGAGGTCAAAAGAGTCAAAGGTGGTTTCCGTCAGCAAGGAGGGGAGACTGCTTTGTTTAATGGACTTTAATAGATGCTGAGTTTAAGGGTTTGCACAATGAAAACTGTCCTGCAATGGATAATGGTAATGGAGAATAATAATGTGCTTAACACTCCCAAGCTGTACACACACACACACACACACACACACACACACACACACACACACACACACACAATGAATAAAAACAGTCTCAAAATAGCACCTAGAAGCTGGCTTTCTGATTAGAAGTCAAAGACCCACCATCACTCACTGACCCCTCTGCTATGGTTCACCAAAGCGGAAGGCAAGTGGTCCAGCCCCCAGGCGCTTCAGCTGAACAAAGACAGCTGAAAGTTGGGCAAAGTACAGAATGGATCACATGGAAATTCTGACTGGGACAGACAAGGGGCATCATCACTGTCTTCCCCCACCCCGAAGCTGCACCGATCCCCACTGCCATCTCTAGGTTCTGCTCGCCTGGCTCTGGGCTTTGGGCCCCACTGTACAACTCCGGGGAGCTCTAGGAAGGCGGGCACTTTGCAATCGGAATGGTGACATTTAATATACCAATTCCCGGAGGATACACTTGGCAAGGAAGAATATGAAAAGCTCTGTTTTTATTTACTTCTTTGTCTAAAGTCAACTAAATTAAATGTCCTGATGCTTCATATACAGTCTAGCATAGAAACCTCTTGGGTCACAAATCACATGAGTCATCTTGAGACACAACCATCGTGGTGGGGGGCAAGCCAAGGGCCTGACAAGAGGGAGCCGCTCAACCCTGTTCTCTGTTCTCAACACACCATGCCCTGTGCCGCTGGAACCCACTGGAGTGGGCTCCTGGATGAGAATCTTTCTGAGACAGGATTTCTCTGCGTAGCCCTGGCTGTCGCTCTGTAGACCAGGCTGGCCTTGAATTCAGAGATCTACCTACCTCTGCCTCCCAACGGCTGGGATTAAAGGCGTGCGCCACCACAGCCCGGCCAAATTCCAAATTATCAAGATGGCACTTTGAGAGCTGAATTCGCGTGCACTAGTACTGACTCTGGCTTTCACTATGTCTGCCGTGGCACCGGGACAGCAGCGGCTCTTCACCTTGTAGTGATCACGGTCAGGCCATACGCAACCTCTACTTCAAACCTCTAGCAAAAACTAGATTTCTACTTAAAATCAAAAGAAATGCCCTGTCATGGCGGTTAAGTGATTTAAATGGCATAAACAATAAAGAAAAAAAAAAACTAGAATGTATTTCCTCATGAGTAAAACTGTTTCAGACCCATATATCAAAATAAATTCAATGGGGTGGAGGTTTTACCACATGCTTAGATGAACTACTCACAGAACTACAAGCAACTAAGGAATGCTTGGAACAGGAGAACTAGGCTTCCTCAGAAGGGAGCACACCAACTGGTTACGCAAGATCAAATAGTCAGCCCTGGAAACACGCATATGAGGAGCAGTATACAAGCCAGGAGGAGTGGCGCAGACCTTTAATCCCAGCACTCGGGAGGCAGGAGTAGGCAGATCTCTGTGAGTTCGAGGCCAGCCTGGTCTACACAGTGAGTTCTAGGACAGCCAGGGATGCATAGAAGGATCCTGTCTCAAAAAAAAAAAAAAAAAAAAAAAAAACCAAGCAAACAAACAAACAAAAAAAACAAGTGACAGTATACAGTCTGAGCAGGTTGTATTTATATATTTAGGAAAACATATGTATGTAACAAAATTTAATGGGAAAAAAGGTCATTAATTTGAATAAGAGCAAGGAGGGGTATATGAGACAGTTTGGGGGGGAGGAATAATATCAAAAAGTGAAAGAAATAATTTGTAAATTTTTTCTTCCAAAACTCAGCTCATATTTTCAAGATTTTTTTTTAAACAAAAATCAAATTCAAGGCTTTGGGCATTCTAGGCAAGCATTCTGACACAGAACTATATTCCCAGTCCTTGGTTTTTTTTAAGACAGAGTCTTAGTTATAAGCCCAGGCTGGCCTTGAACTCATCCTCTTGACTTGGCCTCCTAAGTGCTTTGATTACAGGACTACATCACAGCATCTGGCTGGATTTTTGTCTGTTCATAAAATACACCAAAAAGAAGTGGTCCAAGGGGAATGGGAAGAAATAAGAATGGATGTAATTATAAACAAAATTAAAAATACATTGTACACATATATGAAAATGTCAAAGAATACAACACACAGATGTGCACACAGGGTGTGTGTGTGTTTGTGTGTGTGTGTGTGTGTGTGTGTGTGTGTGTGTGTGTATGTGTGTGTATGTGTGTGTGTGAGCATGCGTACACACCCATGCATGCCACCATTATGACCAGCACAGTGTCAATCCACTATCCTATTCACCATGACTCAGTAGCCAGTGTTGGTTCAAACTTCAAGTGTCTGAACCGAAATAGATTATTTTATGTGTATTTAAGCACAGCACAATTTAATGAGAAAAATTTCCTGGTGATAATTAACTCAGTTCTGTGTGTGCAATAATGCTTAACACATGACTACACTGAAACTCTTTGCAAAGTACATGTGGCATCTTCCATACAGAGGGGTTCTACCGACAAAGAAAACCAAGCTTATGATAAAGGTCTGGGCGAGGAAGGTCATCAGGCTATGAGCCACAACCACTCTAGTCTTCTGAGTGGAAACGGGTCAGACGTCTCTCTCCCTCTGAAGAGACAACCCTGTGTGTTTAACATTCCCGGTTCCCCTAGTGCCTATCTGTGAGCGCAAGGACCTCTGTGACTCTCACAGAATACTTTTGTAAATATGTTTTAAAATACATATATATCAAAAAAGAAAACCATAAAGCATTTTGGTGAGAATGTGAAAATTACATTGAAAAAAGCAAATTGCTTCCTTAACAAAAATAAAATAAAATAAACCATGAATAAGATAGTGGCCCTGACACAGGCGTTTGTTTTGGTTTGGGGGGTTAGGAAGGCACGCACACGTATGTGGAGGTGCACAGAGGCCAGAGGCAGACTTCCCGTGTCATCCTCTGTCACTCCCAACCTTATCCCTTTAAGACAGTCTCTTACTGATCGGGAAGCTTGCCTTTGGGCTGGCCAGAGAGCTCCCAGCATCTGCCTGGTGCCAACTTCCAATGCGGGGGTTACAGGCACAGGTGGCCATGTCTAGCTTTTTATGTGAGCACTAAGGATTCAAACTCAGGTCCTAACGCTTGCATAGCAACTGCTCTGACCAAATGAGCCGCCCTCACAACCATAGGAGCCATCTTCACAGCCCCGATGAAGTTTTCAAAGCGTCGCACCCGAGAGTCATTCACTGTATTTGTGAGAGAGCTGCCATAATGAAGGACTTGAAGCACGCAGAGGTCCCTCTACCTGTCACCAGTCAGAATGGTTCACTTCACAGGAATGTTTCAACGCACCCACATCATTACAGCTTCTACAGGAAGCAGCTGTAAAAGCCTTTACCACGGGCTATATGGTAGCAGCGTTACTTTTTAAAGTTGTTAAACAACATGTACTACGTAATTTTTCCTTATAAATACAGAAGTATTCCAAACTTTTTGGATTTCTGAGGTGGGAAGTATCTGTTTATGCTTGAGGCTTTGTTTGCAGGGGGTGCGGGGAGGGGGAACAAACTCAAATGACCTGTCCTTGCCAGAAAGAAGTAGTATTATAATAAGTGGAAAAAGAAAATGTATTCCAAAGGTTGTAGACAGCAGTTGTCACAGTGAGGATGTTTTGAAAAGGATTATCTGGGCCACCTCCTCCTCCAGGGTCTAGCCCAGCAAATGGATGGAACTAGAAAAAAACAAATCATGTTGAGTGAGGTAACACATACCCTTAAAGATAAAGACCCATGTTCTCTCTCATCAGAGGCTCCTAGCTCCACATCTTCAGATGTGAGTCCATAACCTGGAGTTACCACAGAAGCCAGGAAAATAGAAAGGGACAGTCGCCATGTTGGGGATGTGGGGGACCAACAGGGAGGAGAATAGCAGAATACCAGAGATCTGGTTAGGGAGATGGGAAAGGGAATTCTAACTAGGGAACAGCGAGGAAGATATATACAGAAAACAAACACGGAGTGTCTGTGTACATGTTCATAGTTTGGAGACTTGGGTACAAAGTGTGCTTTAAATTCACATTTATGGTAGTCCTCACAGCTGTACTCTGTAAATGTTTAGAACAATATTTAACCTATTTTTTAAGGCGTCCAAGAGAAGCATTTCCCAGCTTTCTCATTTCGTTGGTTTGATTTCTACAACACCCCCTGGTTAGTTTGCAGAAGGACAGACAGCTCTCAGGGAAGGTGAGCATTTCTTTGCTGACTCTCGAAGAAGGGGGGGCTGGGGCTGGAACCGGAGTCCCTCAGTTGCAGGGCAGCGAGCAGAGAAAGTCTTTGCCAGATGCCATATCACAGGGAACTATCTTCTCCTCATCAAACACTCCAAACCTATTTCAAAGTAGACAGCAATGAGAAACGAAGGACTCAGAGCACCCAGCTGACACTTCACATTGATGATTTTTAGAGAATAAACAAGGTTAATACAGAAACTTAACTGTCATGTTTAATCCTTATAACTTTTTCCATTTTTACATAGACTATAGAATATGCACTATTGTTGTAGTTTTGTTTTGTTTTGTTGGGTTTTGGGGGGGGTTGTTTGTTTGTTTGTTGGCTTTTCTAGACAGAGTTTCTCTCTGTAGCTTTGGAGCCTGTCCTGGACCTCACTCTGTAGACCAGGCTGGCCTCGAACTCACAGAGATCCACCTGTCTCTGCCTCCCAAGTGCTAGGATTAAAGGGGTGCGCCACCACAGCCTGGCATAGAATATTACTTTAAGGTGTGTTACTTTTGTTTATGCTGCATTTGTTCAACTCTGTGAAGCTGTGTTACTGTGCCTGTCTAAAACACCTGATGGTCTAATAAAGAGCTGAACAGTCAAAAGCGAGGCAGGAGATAGGATAGGCAGGGCTGGCAGGCAGAGAGGATAAATAGGAGGAGAAATCTAGGAAGAGAGACTGAGGAACAAGAAAAGGAAGAGAGGAGGACACCAGGGACCAGCCACCCAGCAAGCCATGGAGAAAGAAATAATGAAAGGTATACAGAAAGAGAGAAAGATAAAAGCCCAGAGGCAAAAGATAGACGGGATAATTTAAGCTAAGAAAAGCTCGCTAAAAACAAGCCAAGCTAAGGCCAGGCCTTTATAATTAAGAATAAGCCTCTGTGTGATGGGTGATGGGCCCCCAAAGAGACAAAGACCAAAAACAACCAATGACACACCATTGTGTTAGTGTGGTGTGTAAGTAAACACATAAATCTATTAAGTATGACACATGCTAACTCTTTTTTTTCCTTAATAGAGTGCATATCAGCATTTTGAAAATCTGTTTCTAAAAAAGCAGGCCCTTCCCCATTGGTCAGGACTTCCTAGCAGCTTACTTTCACTTAGTCCAAGTGGATATGGCTGATGGGGGTAAGGTACAACTCTAAGGTGCAATTCTCCGGTGCATGTGATCTGCACCCAGGGTGAGGTGGTGTGTGTGATCTGCACCCAGGGTGAGGTGGTGTGTGATCTGCACCCAGGGTGAGGTGGTGTGTGTGATCTGCACCCAGGGTGAGGTGGTGTGTGTGTGATCTGCACCCAGGGTGAGGTGGTGTGTGTGATCTGCACCCAGGGTGAGGTGGTGTGTGTGATCTGCACCCAGGGTGAGGTGGTGTGTGTGATCTGCACCCAGGGTGAGGTGGTGTGTGTGATCTGCACCCAGGGTGAGGTGGTGTGTGTGATCTGCACCCAGGGTGAGGTGGTGTGTGTGTGATCTGCACCCAGGGTGAGGTGGTGTGTGTGTGATCTGCACCCAGGGTGAGGTGGTGTGTGTGTGATCTGCACCCAGGGTGAGGTGGTGTGTGTGTGATCTGCACCCAGGGTGAGGTGGCGTGTGTGATCTGCACCCAGGGTGAGGTGGCGTGTGTGATCTGCACCCAGGGTGAGGTGGCGTGTGTGATCTGCACCCAGGGTGAGGTGGTGTGTGTGTGATCTGCACCCAGGGTGAGGTGGTGTGTGTGATCTGCACCCAGGGTGAGGTGGTGTGTGTGTGATCTGCACCCAGGGTGAGGTGGTGTGTGTGATCTGCACCCAGGGTGAGGTGGTGTGTGTGATCTGCACCCAGGGTGAGGTGGTGTGTGTGATCTGCACCCAGGGTGAGGTGGCGTGTGTGTGATCTGCACCCAGGGTGAGGTGGCGTGTGTGATCTGCACCCAGGGTGAGGTGGCGTGTGTGTGATCTGCACCCAGGGTGAGGTGGTGTGTGTGATCTGCACCCAGGTGATGTGCACCGCATTCACCTGGCACTGTGAAGGACCTGCTTTCTCCACCTGATCTTGTCAGTCCACATAAGGCTAAGGGAGACAGAGAGCTGCCTCAGCTTTGATCTCAACAGAACCATCCAGACCCAGACACCACATTACTGATTTTAAACCTTCTGTTTGAAACTCATATCTTATTTCTGCCACCTCAACCTCTTGCTGTTTTTAGTATAGCAATTTAAAAGTCACTTTGATTAACATTAATTACATTTTCCAGATTAACCTCCTTTGACTCCTTAAGTAAAATAATCTTAAACCAAAATATGTGACATCAGTTTTGAAAATCTGGGTTTCCTTGAAGGTTTTAATATTTTGTAAATGCATTAGCTTAAATGTCTGGCTCTTGTTACTGTAGACTTTGGAACCATTGTGTTTTTATCTTTTCATGTATGTGGTATGTGATTGTATGAACATTTGTGTGTGGGAATAAGCCTGCACACACACACACATCATGATGCACATACAGAGTTCAGAGGACAACTTCAGGTTCTGGCCCCCACCTTCTACCTTGTTTAAGTCAGAGTCTCGTGTGTGTGTGTGTGTGTGTGTGTGTGTGTGTGTGTGTGTGTATGTGTGGGGGGGGGGGGGGTTGGTGGGTGGTGGTGGTGGTGGTGGTGGTGGTGTGTGTGTGTGTGGTGGTGGTGGTGGTGTGTGTGTGTGTGTGTGTGTGTGTGGTGGGGTGTGTGTGTGTGGATGTGGGAGTGTGGTGGTGTGTGGGTGTGGTGGGGGGGGGGTGGGGTGTGTGTGTGTGTGTGTGTGTGTGTGGTGTGTGTGTGGGGGTGTGGTGGTGGGGTGTGTGTGGGTGTGGTGGTGGGGTGTGTGTGTGTGTGTGTGTGTGGTGGTGGTGTGTGTGTGTGGTGGGGGGGGGGGGTGCTCCTCCCATCTCCCTAAAGGAGCTCTAGGGTTATGCGGGGTCTGGGGATTCAAACTCCTGTCCTTATCCTGTCCTTACGCCTGGGCAGCAAGAGCTTTACACACTGAAGCATCTCCCTAGCCCTGAAACTGGTTTAAAAGTGTTTCACAGCTGAAGATACCACAGAAACTGAAATAAATAAGAGAGTCCCCAACTGCATTCCAAATCCTTCTAAAACTCCTATGGACATTTTCTCAATGAGTGGTAGAGAAAGTTATTAAAAAAAAAAAAACAAAAACAAAAACAAACCACGATCCATCCAATTCAACTGCCAAACTTCAAACTGGATCATTATTTTTCAAGTTTATTCTCCTTTGGGTTTTCCTCAGATGAACTCCACGTTCATGGGGAGGGGTTCTGGGTCCTGATCTCGCCTAGCTAAACTCTGCTGCTGCTTCTTCTACACCACTGGTTCTCAACCTTCCTAATGCTGTGACCCTTGAACACAGTTCCTCATGCTGTGGTGACCTCCAACCATAAAATTATTTTCGTTGCTACTTCATAACTGTAATTTTGCTACCGTTATGAATCATGACATAAATATCTGTGTTTTCCAATGGTCTTAAAAGTGACCCATGTGAAAGGGTCATTCGACCCTCAAAAGGATCACAACCCACAGGTTGAGAACCACTCTTCTACACCAAGTTTAGTAATCAAGCAAGTTTGTGTTTTGCCAGGTCATGTGTAGCTGTATTTGGCCTTTACCATCTCCCTGTATAAATGTCATGCTCCGGCTTCTGCCATGTTCCCAAGGCCTGACTCCCCCCTGTAATTCTACATGGTTCATGTTCAAATCCTTAAAAAAAAAAGTCAGATCACATTTTCTAAAAACATTTTTTGGGAAAGTAAATGCCAAAATATTTCCAAAACTCTCACAGAGACCAAAGCATGGTTTGGACTGTAGTCCATAACATTTTTCTTAAGTTTGTCTCCAAAAAGGGAAACAAATGTTACTAATGAGATAACAAACTAGGTTTTACATTACAACAAATATCTAATATCCAAAAAGCTTTGATTGCCAGTTAACTCTAAAGAAAAATATTAGACCATTTTAAGTAAGCTAAATTTGTAAAATCAGGAAGGAAAGTAAATATAACATTTAACTTGCAAGAAAAAAAATTCAGTTCCTCACTTTATGAAATTCCAGGTTCCTAACTCTTGTACCTCCAAATGAAATACTCATGGATGTGAAGCCATGGCTTCCGTGTTTGGGTGTGGGTATTTCTTGGGGTGGAAGTGTTGTTTGTGTGCTGTTTGTTTGTTTTGAGACAGGGTTTCACTATGTAGACCAGGCTGACCTCAAACTCACAAAGATCCACCCACCTCTGCCTTCCATCTGCTAGGAAGGCCTGCAACATCATAACCTCAAAGCTAGATATTTAACTTTGTCTTTGAACATGCTAATAATCAATGTCTTACATTCCTTATATAAAACCCATAGCAATTTACCACTATAAATAGTAGTAACTACACTCAGAAAGCTAACGATATAACACACCTTAGGCTAAATAGTCTATAAACATGGCAGCCTGAAGAAGAATATATGGGAAACAAAAGCTTAAACATGAAAGCCTCTACACTAAACTTAACAAAATTACATGCCCAGTAGGTGACCCCCTCCCCACTCCTCCTCTGCCCCCTCCCCACTCCTCCTCTGCCCCCTCCCTCCATTCAAGCTGTTACACTCTGCAGAGCAACAGGCTTCCAGTAGTTTATGCGGATTTTGTCACTGTGATTTGCAAATGGTGTAATAAAATAGAAATCAATTTAAAACTCAAAAAGCTTGAAGGCATACATTATTTATAAAGTTGAGAAAAACATCATTGGGGAACTGTTTAAGTTTTATATATGAAGCAATTTATCAATGAGAATGCCGTGGCACAGACCCACTAACAAGTAAAACAGAAAAATCGTAAGACAGCCGCTTCAACCATAATAATTTTAATGCAAAAGGAATAAGTTAGTGTGTCTAACCAAAAGACAGCCGTAACAATGCTTTGAAAATTAAATATAGCAGCGCAGACTTTGTGATGTACAATCAATTACTTTGGCAGAAATAAGCATGCACCATCCTCAATCCTACACAGACACACAGACACAGACACAGACACAGACACACACACACACACACACACACACACACACACACACACACACACACACACGAGTCCACTCTCTGATCACTCTCTGGGTTAGCACAAAGTTAAAAATGACAAATGGCAGCTTGCAGAAGAGCCCACAGCAAATGGCAGAGCTGGTACCCAACTCAACTGTGACGCCAATGGAGAAGGGAAGGACGGTGCACTCTGAGCCGTGAGGCCAAGTTCAGAGACAGCCTTTGATGGCAGCACAATGGAAATGCGTAAGGAAAGGGCATTTAGGCATGAGGCTATGACTGAACAGACGATGCTGACTACATAAACCTGTCCCAGAGTAGAATGATCTATCTGAGTCATGCAAGTCTCAGCTGCTGTAAGAGAAAAGTCCGACTATTTCATAACCACTGCAGACATGTCTGAAGGTTAGAAAGGAAACAACACAGTATCTCTTCACTAGGATCTCATTAATGCAAACGACTGGGGGTGGTGGGGGCAGGGAGGAAGAAGCAGAGCCAGTCAGTCTGAAATAGTGCAGCCTACATTAGAGGATGTTTATGAAGTACAAAGAGGAGCATGAGTTGGCTGCTAACAGAATGTTCCGCCAAGCCTGTCATTTGTATTTCTCGGGATATATTTGCACATAGACGCAGTGATTAAGCCGTTTAAAAGCGTTTTCCAGATCTACTGAACTTCCACTGATTCCGTGAGTCTCCATGTACTGTTTATAGTCAACACAGAGCTCAATTATCATCCAAGCATCCTGGGGAAGACTCAACCTTTCAACACTTCAATTCCCTCCTCAGCAAGAAATCTCCAAAGTTCCTCTTGAAGACTCAGCATCAACTCATTGTCATGGGCTATGTGTAAAGCCCTCTGTAGGCTGTCTTGGGAGGGACACTAAAAGCATGTAAGACACTATGCCTGTCAAGGTGCTCCCAGCCTGGTCCAGATGATAGGATGAGACAGGAAGATATCAGAAATGGGACTGGTTGACTGGCAGAAGGTAATGGTGAGAAGCCAGCATCAAGAGACAAGGGAATCCTCAGACAGAAGGGGGTTCAATATGAAAACAGGCTTGATAGAGACACAGAGTTCAAGAGGCTGAAGCCAGAGGGAACAGCAGTGGCCTCCTGTATCTATGCAGAATCCATCCCTAAAAGTGACCTCCTGTATCTATATAGAATCCATCCCTAAAAGTGACCTCCTATATCTATACAGAATCCATCCCTAAAAGTGACCTCCTATAGCTATACAGAATCCATCCCCAAAAGTGACCTCCTATATCTATGCAGAATCCATCCCTAAAAATGACCTCCTATATCTATGCAGAATCCATCCCTAAAAGTGACCTCCTATAGCTATACAGAATCCATCCCTACGTTACCCACTATGTCTTGACAGACAGAATGGAGCTCTGGGGGCTAGGGAGATGAGTGATTCAGCAACGTGCATACCACACAAGCATCAGTTCCTGAGTATGGATCCCCATCAGTCAGACCAAGAGCAGCAGTGTGTGCCTGTAACCCCTGTGCTAAGGGGTGGGGACAGAGACGGGGATCTCTAGGGCTTTCTGGCTAGATAATCTAGCAGATCAGTGAGAGACTCTGTCTCAAAAAATGAGTGGAGTAATAAAGATTCCCATGTCATCAATCACTGGCCTCCCATACGCTTGCACATGTGCACACCACACACACAATACATACATAATACATACATACATACATACATACATACATACATACATACATACAAATGAAAGGGATATAAGGGGGTAGGGTTCTTTGACAAGGACTTATCAATAATACTCCCTATTATATGTTACCTTTTTGTACAACAACATATATCCCAGGTTTTCCTCTACTGTCCCTTCAAGGAACACTAAGTTCACTGAAAGTCCCGATCCTGACAGCTCCATGTTTGGGCATAAGTAGTGATCCCACCAAATTGGACACAGCACTCATCTCCAACATCTCCTTCCCATTTTGCTTGCTCTCGATTCAAATCCCACAGAGCCTGGCCGCTACAACTGAACTGGCAGGCAGGGCCGCCCCGAGGGCATTCATTTGCTCATGTCTGAAAGTCTGGAGTCAGGGAGAAAGATTAGTTTATTTGTTGTAACTGTTCTGTCTACAAAGCAGCAACCTGGACGGAGAAGACACACAGCACATTCCTGGGAGAGGGCATGGGAGTTAAGTCTGACGGGAAGCCTTGCTGGGCAGCTTGCTTTGGCTCACTCTCATTTTACAAGCTAGAGGACCTCCCCTTTCCACTTCGGTGAAAAGGAAGGTGACCTTTTCTGGGGTCTAATGTGGAATTTCTAGAAATTAATATGTTAATTAAGCCATGAGTTTGTAATGTAATGGCCTACGGATAGACTTTATAGAGACATGAACTCTGTGAAATTTTGTTTATATGTATTTTTCTGGCAAGAGTTTAAAGCTTACACTGGGTTCTCAGTGGACCATTAGAACTGGAAAAAAAGACAAGAATATATTCTATCAAAACTGATTTCTCGCCGGGCGGTGGTGGCGCACGCCTTTAATCCCAGCACTCGGGAGGCAGAGCCAGGCGGATCTCTGTGAGTTCAAGGCCAACCTGGGCTACCAAGTGAGTTCCAGGAAAGGCGCAAAGCTACACAGAGAAACCCTGTCTCGAAAAAACCAAAAAAAAAAAAAAAAAAAAAAAAAAAAAAAAAAAAAACTGATTTCTCGCTTTGTGAAAGCTTATGTCAGGAGACTGAATGTACGCAGTATAGGCTAGGGGGAAATACTTGCCCAGCACAGACCTTTCCAACAACCTCACTGGCAAATACACAGAGGACAGAGATTGACATTTCACTGCAGAGAGTACACAGATGGCAGTAAACACACGGCAAGATGCTCAACATCACCAGCCACTAGGGACCTGCAAATTCAAACCACAGTGAGACCAGCGCCTGTCATTCAACATGAATGACAGACCAGACCACATTGCTGGTGGGATGCAAACGGGTACAGGCACTGTGGGAAACATCAGGGATTCCCAAAGCCCAAGCACAGAAGTGCTATCAGCAAGTGCGCTCATGGAGAGAGAAAAATCCACACTTACACAAGAACCTGGATACTTTCATAGCAGCCCTATTTGTGACAGCCTCAAAACTAGATGATCCCAGAAGTCCTTCGACAGCATGATCGTTCAGCTTCAGAACAGATAAATATATACACCACGGAAACATGTAGTTGGCCTCCTCATTCTTGGGTTCTGCATTCATGCATCCCACCAAACACAGACTGAATATGCAGTTGGGCTTATAATGGTTGCATATAAACTAAACTTACACAGATTTTTTTTTCCTCATCATTATTTCCCCCAAACAATGAAGTATTATTTGCCTAATGCTGATACGTTTTTAGGTATTATAAGTAATCTAGAGATGAGTTAAAATCTATGGGAGGAGTCACAAGGGTTACCTGCTAATACAATGCCATCTCTATAAGACTTGAACATCCTCCATGGGAAGTCCTCGGCCAATACCCACCTATGCAAAGGGACAATCACACACTATCTACCAATCCAAAGGAGGGAAGTGGTGGCATGGATAAAACTTCAGGAAGCGAGGCTAGAGAAATGGCTGAACAATCCGGACCACTAGCTCTAGCAGACAGGCTCGATTCGATTTCCAGCGCCCAGGCCAGGCAGCTCACAGCTCTAACTCCAGCTCCAGGAGGATCTGATGCCTCTTGCCCCCATAACTACCTCCACACAGATACACAATCAATAGTAATGTGAATAAGACTTTCAAATTTTCAGGAGGTTATATTGAGCAATAAATGGCAACCCCCAGAAATGGTAGGCCATACAATTCTATATACACAACATTTTATAAAAGAAAAATGTCATTCAGATGGGGACAGATTGGTGGTGACTGGGAGTTAAAAACAGCAGTTGAGATAAAAGATGTCAGAAGGTAATGATGAATTATAGAAGACAAAACACAGCTGAGGTTCTCTAACCATTCAATGTCACACATGACAGTGGGCATATGAACCTACACAGGCAACAAAATGATACAGCAGAGACATTAGAAACACATGCTGACTCACGGAAGAAAAATGAGGAGCCTGGATACGGTTGATAAGATGCATCAATGCCCTTCGTGCTTGAGTTTTTTCTTAATTTTATTATTTAATATTGATTTGTTTTATCTTATGAGTGCTTTCACTGCATGTGTATGTGGTGCACCGTATGTGTACCTAGTGCCTGAAGAGGCCGTAAGAGAGTGTGGGATTCCTGGAACTGGAGTTATAGAGGTTGTGAGCCACCATGTGGGTGCTGGGGAACAAACCCGGGTCCTCTGGAAGATCAGCCAGTGCTCTTAAACACTGAGCCATCTCTCCAGTCCCTAGAGAGAAGAGGGGAGGGAGGCTGAGTGTAGTGCCTGTGGAGGCCAGGAGAGGGCATCAGATACCTTGAAGCTGGAGTTACAGGGGGTTGTGAGTCATCTGACATGGGTTCTGGGAACTGAACTCAGGTTCTTTGGGAGAACAGCAAGTGCTCAGTGTCTGAGCCATCTCTCCAGCCCCTGATTAAGATAGTAATAATATAGTTTTGCAAGCTATCAGCCTGGAGATAAATTGAGCAACATATACAAAGGTCCTCCTATTGTTTCTGACAGATGCTTGGGAATACATAATTGTCTCAACAAAAATTCCAATTAAAACAATCTTACCAGAGCTTATGTTTATGCATCCTAATCAGTTTTCCCCCTTTTGTGATTTGTGGTAGCTAGAAAATCAATCTCTCTCTCTCTCTCTCTCTCTCTCTCTCTCTCTCTCTCTCTCTCTCTCTCTCTCTCTCTCTCTCATTTCCCAGGGCTGTTCCTTGTCATTACTTCAAACATTATTAGAATGTCTTTACTGCTTGCTACATTTGGTTTAATCATTTTGTGTGGGAGCAAAACTTCATCCTTTGAGAATGAATTTGAGGGGCTGCAGAGCCAGCTCAGTTCCTGCTGCTCTTCCAGAAGACCCAGGTCTAGCTCCCTGAACCCACACGGCAGCTCACAACCAGGAGATCCAATGCCTTCTTCTGACCTCTGTGGGCACAAGGCATGCATGGTGTACCCAGACATATATGCAGGCAAAACATTCATACACATAAATAAAATAAACTGATTTTAAAAAAGAACCTAAACTTGAATTTTTGAAACAGCAGAAGATTTTCAAATCCACTGAGGAAGTAATATGTGTAAACTAAGTAAAGAATGTTATTTATGAGCAAAAACTAAGTAACATCTAAATCATGAAACTGGTTTTCTCCTGTGGAATTCCTTAATTTGAGATTTTGAGGTCCAAGAGATCATTTACATTCGCATTCTTTTGGTTGAAAATCCCGTCAAGAGGCAGCAAGAAGCCACCGAAGGGCTTCAAGTGGGGCAAGCTCTTACCTCAGTTGTATTTCTACAACACTGACCCAAAGGGCGCTGACGGGACTGGAGAGAAGGGACAGTGGCCAGAGAGAAGAGGTGAGGACAGACTCATGGGGTATCCTCTGCTACTTACAAGCGCGGTCAGACAGGTATGAGTTCTCAGAAATTAACAATGCTGAAGGCTCTGGAGAGACACCACACCTCCCCGAGCCTCTCAGCTGCACCTCAGGCTGCCGTTGTGGCTGTGTGTGACAGCCCTCTTGCTTCCTATCCCCCACCCAACGCCACATCCTAATTATAGGGCTACCCGAGTACTTACCCCTCACCCATAAAAGGTGAAGGATCCTTTAACTGGAACTGCTAATGGTACACCCGTTTCTAGACCATAAAACAAATGGACCAAGTACGCACACTGGAGAAATTCTAGAGCAATGGTTTAACATTTAGAAATGTCCTTCCAGCCAAAATGAGAAGCGTTGAGGTTTAGCCTCAGAAACGTGTCTGCTTTCTAGCTGTTTAGTTGAGCAGTTATTTATCACTGCTGTGAGTTGTACTGACTAATAAAACAAGCATAAAGTCCCTCCCTTTCAGTGCCTTTCAATTTATCGGAAAGGAAGGATATGCTCATGTGAAACAGGCAAACAATGACCTACAGGGATAGACCAACACTGAGGATAACACAAACACTCACTTGCTTGACAAGTGTGGACTGAGTGCCCATTATGGAGTAGACACTGGAGATGCCATGATGAGGAGATGTCAGCTGTGTGAGACAGGGGGAAGATGAAGCCCTGGTGTGCGTGTGGAAACTGTAAGAAAGTAAAGCAGACAAATACTGGTCCATCAGTAGCAGAGATTCCTGTGGGAGGCCAGTTCCCACCTTTACAGGGTTCCTATGAGGAGGAGGGAGGAATAATTAATTTGTAGATAGAAAGACAGAGGAAATGAGACAGACAGAAACACAGGATAGCTTTGGGAGGACCTGGATCAATATCCACCGGCCCCTTCTGTCTCTTCAAAAGGGCTTTTTATAACAACGCCAAGGGGCAGGGCAAAAGACTTCCCCCTTGCTAGATCAAAGCATACCACACAGCCAAATGTAGACCCTTCCACACACCTGGTAACCACGCACATGATCAAGTCATTCCCTCATGCAGCCCTGCTGTGTAAAGCAAGCTCAGATCTCACTAGGAAAGCCCTGTGGGCCTCCACAGATTCCAAGCATGGCCTCCCAAGAACATGAAGCCTGAGCTGGGTTTTAAAGAATGCAATGGCTTTTAGGTGGGGCCATGTCTACATAGGAAGGCTTGAGAAATGAGAGCAGCAAATGCTTGTGATTCTCAAAATGACTGAGGTGGTGATGTAAGGAAAGAGACAGAGGACAGAAGTTGCTACTGGGCTTCAGCACTCTGGCACCAAAGATGTTAAGTGGCCTGTGATGCCAGATCAACCCAACGCCAGCAGTTGCCTCACCCCAAGAGCTCACACTGTGGAGAATCGCTTAGGCAGAAGGTAGATTTGCCAAGAAGATCATGAAAGGGAGAGACCGCAGGCGTAAGAAATGGACACAACCATTTGGAGGCATAAAGGGGAACCTATTCCAGAGCTACAAAGACCTCCAGAGCCCACAGGAAATATGTGTCTAAGGCAAACAGAAGAAAGCCTTTGCAGAAACCCCAAGGTAATGCCACATAAGAAGCATAAATATCAAGCTTGTAGGGGGTCGGGTTAAGGTGACAGATGTGATAGAATTGTGTTTTTAAAGGAACATTATTGTGGCCGGTGCCAGATGGATTGGAAGCAAAGAAAGACCAAAGACAGGACAACCAGGAAAGAGACACTGATGTCCTTCAGAGAGACACTGATGTCCTTCAGAGAGACATTGATGTCCTTCAAAGACACTGATGTCCTTCAGAGAGACACTGATGTCCTTCAGGGACAATGCTGTTCTTCAGAGACACTGACGTCCTTCAGAGAGACATTGATGTCCTTCAGAGAGACATTGATGTCCTTCAAAGACACTGATGTCCCTCAGAGAGACACTGATGTCCTTCAGAGAGACACTGATGTCCTTCAGGGACAATGCTGTTCTTCAGAGACACTGACGTCCTTCAGAGAGACAGTGATGTCCTTCAGAGAGACAGTGATGTCCTTCAGAGACACTATGTCCTTCAGAGAGACACTGATGTCCTTCAGGGAGATACTGACGTCCTTCAGAGACACTGTTGTCCTTCAGAGAGACATTGCTGTCCTTCAGAGACACTGATGTCCTTCAGAGACACTGATGTCCTTCAGAGAGACACTGATGTCCTTCAGAGACACTGATGTCCTTCAGAGAGACACTGATGTCCTTCAGAGACACTGCTGTCCTTCAGAGACACTGACGTCCTTCAGAGACACTGCTGTCCCTCAGGTGAATTACTTAAGTACTGAATGAAAGCCATAGCACAGAAATAAATCTGGAGACATTAGAGAAAGAAAATGGACAGCCTTGTGACCAAGCTCATTGTAGAGCCTGGTGGTTTCTAAGGCGACTCTCGATCCCAGAATCAGAAACCAGGTGTACCATGTGCTACTGGCCGAGACGCAGAGAGCAGGAGAGGCAGACATAAGACAGATATCTGCTGTGGGATGGTCTGTATATCAAGTGTGTTGCTGATTGGTCAATAAATAAATCACTGATTGGCCAGTGGCCAGGCAGGAAGTATAGGCGGGACAAGGAGGAGAATAAAGCGGGAAGTGGAAGGCTGAGAGAGAGACACTGCCAGCCGCCACCATGACAAACAGCATGTGAAGACGCCGGTAAGCCACGAGCCATGCGGCAAGGTATAGATTTATAGAAATGGATTAATTTAAGGTGTAAGAACTAGATAGCTAGAAGCCTGAGCCATTAGGCCAAACAGTTTAAGCAATATAAGTCTCTGTGTTTACTTGGTTGGGTCTGAGCGGCTGTGGGACTGGTGAGTGACAGAGATTTGTCCTGACTGTGGGCAAGGCAGGAGAACTCTAGCTACAGATATCCACCACTAACCATGGGTTTCTGGAACCCACAAAAAACCAGTTTCATATTCTAACAATGAATTTTGGAATTTAACATTAAAACAACAAGAAAGAGTTTTCCTTTTCCATTGACTACTATGAGCTTCAGTGGGGTACAAAGAAAATTTCAACTAACAAATAAGGCTTTTTTTTTTTAATCATCAACCTGAAGGGCTGGGTATGTAGTGCGGTGGTAGAGTGGTGATTGATCATCATAGGCCTTAGCATTGATCTGTAGCACTGAAAAAAATATCCTGGACATTAGAAATGGCATAGAGTTGGGCGGTGGCACACGCCTTTAATCCTAGCACTAGGGAGGCAGAGCCAGGTGGATCTCTGTGAGTTCGAGGCCAGCCTGGTCTACAGAGTGAGATCCAGGACAGGCATCAAAGCTACACAGAGAAACCCTGTCTCAAAAAAACAAAAGCCAAAAAAAGAAAAAGAAAAGAAATAGCATAGAAAAACATAAGGCCCCACCCTTGAGACATTTAGAGACAAGTCCAGTCGCATGTATAGTTAACAACAATCTAAAGCTAGTTCCGACATTCCGGAAAGTACACAGTACTACGTAATAACCCCCCTGGTGTAGTCTCTAGGGAAGTAATACTTAATGTCCTGTTTTCAAAAAACGATCTACTACATAAAACCCATAGTCTCCTTTACTTAGCTGTTACTAACTCATTTTAAGTCGAATAGAAAAGCAATATTATTCTTACGTGACACTTCAAAACTATTGTTTAAAAATGTTCAACCTGCACGGATTCCTAATGAATGGCTGTATTGTATACCATGGAAGAAGCACTTTGTTAGGAGTCCACACCAAGGGAAACCAAATAAAAAGGCTTTGTCTTTCCAGGCGGTCTTGATGTGGACAAGTGGGTGAGTCTTAACATTGGATACGCTCCAAAACACGCACTGCAAGGCAGGTGGAACTTGGGCCTTTTCCCTCTTTGCTGCATCAACTCATACTACGCCCTTGGACCCAAATGCCCCCTCCTCGGCTCATGTTTTCTATGACTCGAATGTCACTGTGCTTTCTCATGCAACACTGAGCTCCTATGCTGAGGCTCAAGATTTGGTCCCCAGTGTGGAGAGGGAGAGGAGAGTGCAGAAAGGGGGTGGGGGGGGGTGGGGAGAAGGAACAGGAACCAAGTGCTGTGCTCTACAGAGCCTAAGGGGACAGATGTCAAATCAAGGCAGATTTTCACACACCATGAACTTAACTAACACTATGTTCCAGAAAACACAACCCAAAACTTAACAGGGTGTGCAGATCCATGCACAGCAGACCTACAGGCCACGCTTGATTAGTGCTTCTCATCACAGTGTCAGCCCTGTTGATTTTCACCTCGGTTCTCTCCCAGAACACACATCCATATGCACACACATATCCATATGCACACACACACATCCATATGCACACACATGGCACTGGCTGGTTTTGTGTGTCAACTTGACACAAGCTAGAGTCATCAGAGGAAGGAGCCTCAGCTGAAGAAACGCCTCCATGAGATCCAGCTGCAAGACATTTTCTCAATTAGTGATCAATGGGGGAGGGCCCAGTCTATGGTGGGTGGTGCTGTCCTGGGGCTGCTGGTCCTGGGTTCTATAAGATGGTGGGTTGAGCAAGCCATGGGAAGTAAGCCAGTAAACAGCTCCCCTCCATGGCCTCTGCATCAGCTACTGCCTCTGGGATCCTGCCCTGTTTGAGTTCCTGTCCTGACTTCCTTCAGTGATGAACAGCAATGCTGAAGTGTAAGCCTAATAAACCCTTTCCTCCCCAACTTGCCTTTTGGTCATAGTGTTTTATCATAGCAATAGAAACCCTAAAAAACAAATGAACTTTTCCCCATCTGGTCTCCTAGTTGCTATTTATTATCTTTATTTTATGTATATGAGTGTTTGCCTGTGTGTATATATATGTGCCATATGTGTGTCTGGTACCAGCAGAGACCAGAAGAGGGTGTCAAGTCCCCTGGAACTGGAGTTACAGATGATTGTCAGCCACCATGTGGATGCTGGGAACTGAACCAGGTCCTCTGTAAGAGCAGCGAGTTCCCTTAACCACTGAGCCATCTCTCCAGCCTCCTACTTTTTGCTATACGAATGTCAACTGAGTGACAAGATCAAGGTTAATATGATAATGGATCCCCGTGGGTATGAAATCTTGGTTTATCCCTATCAACATACCATGACTCAAAAATGGGAACCTAGAAAAAAAAACAAGATGCACAGTTTGAGATGCAGCTTAGTGAAGAGGCAATTGGGCAATCAGGCCTCTTGACTAAATTAGAGAATACATGTAATTCTTGAGGATATGCACACATGTGTATGTGGGGAGGTGAGGGTGGCCCAACTCACATGCCACAAACTTGTCTGGTTATGTGTCTTATAAATGTAGATTGCAAGTTTGTGGGAGGAATGTCATTGTAGACGAGAGCTTACCTAGCATCGGTAAAACATAGATGATTGCCACTTCCCAGGGTGCCTAGTAAAATCCAGACCAAGTGAGCGATTTATTGATGGGCAAACAAAAGCACCAGTTCCAGACAACAGCCCTTGTCCACTTCTCTGTTGGGAGGCTAGGCCATGCTGCACTCAAAGAACTCATCTTTACCTTTTGAACCATATTAAAAGAATAACCAAAAATTCAAAATTCAAAACAGTGATTCCATCCGTCTGTGATGCTCCCACACTCTGGACAGGAAAATCATTTTCTACTGCAAAAGCAAACACCTTCATCAACTGCTCAGAGATTAGGAGGCCTCTGGGGGGCTTGCTTCCTTTTTACCCCTGCACCCCAAACCCCACCCCACTATCAGCTATCTGTTCCCCCGAGGTGGGTCCCATTTGTTCCTAGTTGCTGGGAGGTACTTCCTCCTTCTCTGGGACATTGGGCACCTCCTTCTCTCCTCCATGAACTCAGCTAGAAATCCTAGGGTGAGGGAAACAAGGCCCTGACTCCAGGAAGTTCAGATTCTATGGGAAGAGGTCCGCAAGAGCTACGGCCATGACTTCAGGAACAGTAAAAAGAGGCGCTGCTTGCTAGCAGAGACCCCAGAGGAGACATGGGTTAAAATGCTGAAAAATTCTGAAAACTTGCACCCAAATGAAACAGGATCTTCCCCGGCAGGTGAAGCTTGCAAGATGGCCTTGAGGAACTCGGTCATTGAGTTTTTATGGCTCTCCTTTCTGCTGTGTTATTTGCCTTAGTAACCTTGGGGCCTTACTGGTCAGAACACTAGCTAACCTATTTCAAGAATTACTTTAAATTGAACTCTTCCACACTGTGAGAGGGTTCTCCCAGAGCCATAAACACTCACAGAAAAAGTGGAGTTCACAACTAAGAATCTTTCCCCTGAGGACTTGTGTGCGTGTTTCTACAGCCCAGAAGATCCCCTTCTAACAGGCCCTCAGGAAGGAGAGAAAACCTTGACTCATGTGTGGCTGGGAATAGCAACTGCACGTCCTGCATGGGGCCACACTCACAGTGACACCTTTAGTCAAATAACAATTAACAATAACGCTAGAAGAAAAAAAAAAAGGGCAGTGAGCTGAAGGGAAAGAAAGCATTTCCCCAGCCTAAGTTCTAAGTCTGAAGGAGAGGGAGGGTCCCCTCGACGCTTTAACTGAAAAAATTAACATGTGAAATAGTCCTATACTACAAGTACATGTGAGGCTCGCTCAGAATTCCAGGATCCCCACAGTTAACATCTCATTGGACATGGGCTCACAACTTAACATTGTAAAACACTCAGCAAAACTCTCCATCTCCAAAGACAACATAAATAGTAAAAAAAAAAAAAAAAAATGGTCCTTTCCAAACATTCAATAATAAATTAACCAATCAGCCTATAAACCAATAGGCTGAAATAAAGATGTTTTGAAAATCAGTGAAAACATTTTTAAAATGAAATATGACGTCCTCCAGAAAGATGACGTCAAGATGACTGAGATGTAAGAGGGACTTCAGAAAAAAAAGACACAGTGTTTAAATTTTCACTGACTTGGTTAAACAGAAGGATGAGAAGTCGGCTAGTATACCCCGGATTTTAAATCTTTAGAAATGAGCCCCACCCCCACCCCCAAAAAAGAGCCAGAACCAGAGAAAGTGAAAAAGATAGAGAGCAATTAGGAAAAATATATATAGAATAAACTTAACCTATTTCACATAGGAGTTCCAGAATGAAAGAGTGGGCAATATATCAAAAGAAATAAGTGTTGTCTTTTATAATTTCTCTGAAATGACAAAAGAAAATTTCTCAGATTCTAAAACTACATTAGCACCACAAATACATCAAAGCAAAGCAATCTTAGGCAATCTGCAGCGTAATGTGTGACTTTACTTTAATAATATTTTGGATGATGACCAAGAAAAATATAGAAGTGGATGTGGTGTCACTCACCTCTAGTCCCTGAACTTATGTACTTTGGAGGTAGAGGCAGAAGCATCAGGAGTTTAGGGCCAGCCTAGGCTACATTTTGAGACCAAAACAGGAAGGGGAAAAAACAGAGAAATATCAAAACCATCAATGTTGCTCCTCCACAGTGTGGACTCGTGGGGAAGGACACAGATGTTACAAGCCTTGTAAAAATACCACTACTGGGGCGGTGGTGGCGCACACCTTTAATCCCAGCACTCAGGAGGCAGAGGCAGGAGGATCTCTGTGAGTCTGAGGCCAGCCTGGTCTACAGGGAGAGTTTCAGATAGGATCCAAAAGCTACATAGAGAAACCCTGTCTGGAAAAACAAAACAAACAAACAAACAAAAATACCACTATTGTTTTATTTTGATGACCACATATTTTATCTGTAAAATTTTTAAACATGTTACTTATAAACAGTTTCTAACTTCAAATTTAAATGGCAAAGTGAAAAAAATGTAATTATATATTTAACATGTAGTTTATAGTCAAGTTGTATTTAACAAGTTTTAAATTTTTAATTCTTAAATCTTTCAATCTTCTAGTTTTTTTTAAGAAACTAAACGACCACAAAAAGGAAAATAAATCACCAATCTTGACTGCACTTTGGGAGCCCTGTGCTTCAAGACTTTCAACCCCTTATCTGTAAAATTGGTGTCACGGCATCTGTTTACAAAGCTGTGCCGAAGAGCATACCAGCTACAGTATTCAGTCCTTAGTATAGGGAGACTCCTCTTCCCTATTCTCACACACTGTCCTCTGAAATCACCACACCATTTATCACCTTTTCAGCACTACACCTCCTCCCCCTCCCCCTCTTTCTCCTCCCCCTCCTCCCCTTTCTCTTTTTCTCCCCCTTCCCCCTCCTCCTCCCCTTTCTCCTTTTCCTCCCCCTCCGCTTCCTCCCCCTCCTCCTACTCCTCTCCCCCTCCTCCTCCTCTTTCTTGGCCTCCTCCTCCCCTCTCTTTTCTCCTCTCCCCCCTCCCCTCCCTCTCCTCCTCCCCTCCCTCTCCTCCTCTTCTCCCTCCTCCCTCTCCTCCTCCTCTACCTTGGCCTACTGCTCCCCCTCCTCCCCCTCCTCCTCCTCCATCTCCTGATGTTTTCTCATCTATGGGGAGAAAACTGTTACCCTTACATTACTTTATCAGCCATTGTTAACTGCTCAGATCCAAACTGGTCCTCTTTTATTAAGGCCCCTATTTTTATTAAATGTACTAACAGGCCAGGTTAGAGTGCTTGCCTAAAGCTCCTGGGCCTCTGGGACTCATAATCCTAGCCCACACTGACTGCCTTCTCCCACCTCCCCACACCCATCCATTCACCAAGTGGTGGTTATGCTGTTCCCATCTCCCCTTTGTTACTTCTGCATCCTGATTGCTAACCTAGCACACTGTGCACCATCCCACCACCACCTCCAACTCTATTCTAAGAGTCCGGTAAGCAACCATCAAGAGCATGTAACTCCACCTTCATCCATCCTGGAAACCAATGCCAGGTTTAGCCCTCAGCAGTCAAAGTCATTGTTTCCACCCTTTACTTCTCTAATGAAAAAAAGACCCCTAGTCATCATTTCCCACTTAAGTCCTCCCTCAGCCAAGACTAGCTTGCCATGTGTCCCCATCCACGCTCTACAGATTTCATTGAGCTCCAACCCATCACCTCCACGAGTTCCTCCTTGCCGAGTCTAATACTGTGTGGGGTGTGAGACATTAGCGGTTGAATGTTGGCTCAAACGCCCACTCACTCTGTGACCCTGTGCTCCCTCACCTGCTTCACAGTACCTGTTGCAAGGATCAAATGGAACCCAGGAGGCTAGACACCTGGAAAAGTACTGATACTCTGAAGGTACTTAGCAATCACTGGGCCCTTTCTTTCTCTCTTCATCTTCCTGATGACAGCATCTTTCATTTATCCTGGAATTTAGCCATTTTGGTAAACTGTTCACCTCATCTTCCTCTAGGATCCCTCACTGGTCTCTGTACCTAGCAAAATTGACTTAAGAGAGTAAGTCCAATCATTAGATTCTTTGACAAAGACTAAAGGATGATGGTGATTGTTTAGAAAACATCAAGAGTCTTCAATAACATTCGGGCATCTACTGGATATTGAGATGTTTTATGTTAAGTATATCATTGAACAAGAGAAGCATGTAGCTAGAGTTCTCCTGCCTGGCCCACAGTCAGGACAAATCTCTGTCACTCGCCAGTCCCACAGCCGCTCAGACCCAACCAAGTAAACACAGAGACTTATATTGGTTACAAACTGTACGGCCGTGGCAGGCTTCTTGCTAACTGTTCTTACAGCTTAAATTAATCCATTTCTATAAATCTATACCTTGCCACGTGGCTTGTGGCTTACCGGCATCTTCACATGCTGCCTGTCATGGCAGAGGCTGGCAGTGTCTCTCTCAGCCTTCTGCGTCCCAGAATTCTCCTCTCTCCTTGTCCCGCCTATACTTCCTGCCTGGCCACTGGCCAATCAGTGTTTTATCTATACAGAAGGACAGCCACAGCACTGAAGCAAAACTCCCAGCATTTCTGAGGCTTGCAATTTACTGATAGACAATAACTCATATCTAAAAAGCAAATGTTACAGCACATTAAAGGGTGGTAGAAGGGAATAAAAGGGAGCAGAGGTTAGCCAGGGTGTGTTGCAGAGTATTTGTTTAACTATGCAAAGATGGGTTAAATTTGTTTAACTGTGTAAAGATGTGTTGCTGTTTTACCAATAGCAAGGCAGAAGAAAGGATAGGTAGGGCTGGCAGGCAGAGAGAATAGATAGGAGGAGAAAACTGGGAAGAGAAGATCAAGGATTGAAAAAAAGGAGGAGGAGAGAGGACTCCAGGGGCCAGCACACAGCCATGCAGCCACACAGCCACACAGCCAGCCACAGAGTAAGAAGTAAAGAAAGGTATATAGAATAGACAAAGATAAAAGCCCAGAGGCAAAAAGTAGACCGGATAAGTTAAGAAAAGCTAGCTAGAAACAAGCCAACCTAAAGCCGGACATTCATAAGAAAGAATAAGGCTCTGTGTGATTTATTTGAGAGCTGGGTGGTGAGCCCCCCAAAGAGTAAAGAGTTAAAAGAGTAAAAAACAACCAACTACACTTCAGGACAGGGAGAGTAAGTAGAAGAAGGAATTTAGGCTCGGGGGAAGAAAGATAAAGAGACACCAGGGAGACGGGGCCAGCAGGACTTACAGAATGAAAGAAAGGTAAAAAGCCCCAGGCAAAACATAGATGGCTAGAAAAAGATTAAATTAAGTTAAAAGAGCCAGTGGGACAAGCCTAAGCTAAGGCCAAACATTTATAATTAATACTTAAGTCTCCATGTCTTTATTTGGGAGCTGGTTGGCAGCCCAAAAAAAATTCCAACTACAAGGATAGAAGTAGGTACAACTTTAAACACATCTGTTGAGGAAGGCCAGAAGGGGAAAGCTGTGCAGATGTGTGGGCCGGGCTCTAGAAAGCCTGGCTGTGGCATGAACATATGCACAGAGCTTCAGAGAGGCCAGATACCTGATGCAGAGAGAGAGAGAGAGAGCAATGAAAGATGAGGACAGAGAAGAGTGGGAGGCGAATCCCATAAGGCCTCAGAGGTCCTCCTGAAGCCCTGGGCCTCCATCAGAACCTGAGAAGCCGTCTATGGTTTTGAACTGAGGAATGACATGAGCTAACACAGATCTACTACTGTGCAGCAGGCAGGCTGCGAGGGGTCAAGGGCAAGAGCAGGGGACTTGCTGGAGGCCACTGCTGTCTGTCACTCAATCTAAAGAGGATAATCGCTGAGCAGGGGATGTGTCAAGGCAATGGTGAGAAGTAGTCGGATTTGGAATAGATGCTGCAGACAGCTGGTAAGATGCCCTGACAAATGGTAAAGGAATAAGGGAGAAGGAGTGAGAGCTGTCCCTCCAAGCTTGAAGTCTGAGGAAAGCATGAAGCAGCCACCGGCAGACGTGGAGATGGAGTGGGTGGTACAGAGCTGGGCGAGGAAACCAGGAGCTTGGTTCGGGATGCTAGCGGTCTGAGAGACATGCGCACATGAAGAGCTGTGCCAGAGGCGTGAGACACACATTCTGCACTTTACCCACAAATTCCTCTTGTGGCTAAGTCTTTTTGATTAGAACTCTAGTAGGGAGGTGAACAAGGCGACCAGAGAAACAGAATTCCAGCCCGCCCTAGATGTCAGTCAAGAAGGGGAAGAGGAAAGACGTCCGCCGCAACCAAAGGAGATGGGAACATCCCAAACAGGGCTTTGAGAAACAGAAACACCGCCACATTGTGACTACAGCAGACAAGATGCACAGAAACAACACAAGGAAGGGAAATCACCTGGCCATTTCGCAAGAAACCTCCCCCAGCCTACCTCCTCAGCTCAGTTCTCCAGTTGGAATTTGGCTCGTGAGGCTATTTTCCTTGGAAATTGTGGTTATTTTACAAAGACAAATGAATTCAAAGTTTCTAGCGGTCAAGAATGAGAAGCTAACTACAAACGGAGCCGCTCAAGTCAACCCCGGCTCCTGGTGACCTCTGCCTCCCAACTTGGTTTCTCAGTGTGCAAGTACTGTCTCGGGAGAGATGCTTTCCTCTGCCTACACACAGGCTTTCTGGAGGGTTAATGGATGCCTGCATATTAAACACCATGAGCTCAAATAAAGGGACAGTGAAACTGGATCTGTAAGGTTTTGAGGTCCAAACACATCAGTTCTATTTTCTTATAAACCCCACTGAAGGTGGGGTGGTAACATAGACTTGTAATCCAGCATTCATGAAACAGGGTGATTATGAGTTAAAGGCTTGATGGAAAGACCTTGTCTTTAAAATTTTAGAAATGTCAGAGGTATGATTCTGTGGTGATATGCTTGTCTGGTGTGCACAGGCCTTGGACTCAGTCCCCAGCACTGAAAAAAATAGATAATTGAAGACTAGACTAAGAGCAAAGGTCATCTTATACTAGCCTGCGAAGACAAAATGAGATGACACGGGACACTCTTTCAAAGTACAATTATGAAATGATCTCTTGAGATAAAAATGCAATGTTAATCAAGTCAAAATCATTAAAAGTGACTAAAAATAAGCTGAAAGCTGCCACTCTGAGGAAGGCTCCTCCCTGGGGTTAAATGTGCTGACCTGTGAACCATAATTAGGCCAAACCCCTCGTTGTACAAGCTGGAAACATGACAAAACCCTGAGAGAAAACACAGACCTTTGTCCAAGAGCTGTAGAATCAGGCACATTGTAAGGGCCATCCATGAAAAGAGCCTTGTTGAAGGCGTTTTCTCTCTTATTTTCCACGTGCTGTCCAACTCCATTCAAATGGTGACAATTAGCATTGGAGTGAATAGGCCACTGTATAGATACTGTTCATGATTCATAGAGATGGGTTTCCTGGCTGATCCAATGGGACTGGATGGACATCAGTATTCAAGCAACAGTGCATTCTAATTAATTCCTGCACCAGTGCATGCCAAGGACCAGAAGAACACACAGCCTCTGTCAATGCAAGAGTGTGCTGGGATTGCTGTGCACAGGGCTGCTTTTACACACCTCGACTTCTTCTCTCAGGAAACCAAAGCCAGACAGCTATCAGACACATAGAAGACAGAAGCCAGCCAGAAGCTGGAAAGGACACTGTGGTTGTGAGTCTGGATGGATGTTAAGGAGTTCATTTCAACAGCATTTTACAGGGTGGCCCAACTGTGGACACCTGAGACAAGAGTCCGCACATTCCCCAGGGTCAAGAAGTCCAGATCTCTCTCTATGAATGCCGTGTGGAAATTCTGGATTTCCGTTTCTGCATTTGCTACCCACTGACTACTGGTCTCCCCACGTTTTCCCCCAGTTCACTCCGGTCCTTGCAGCCCATGGCTAAGATCACATCCTGATAATTCTGCCCTAGGCTACCCTCCAGCCCCGTCTAAATCCTTCAGTGGCTCCCAAGAGCCCCAAGAGCAAAGGACTCCTTGCCTCTCTGTGTATGAGACAGCCCCTTCGGGGCCTCAGCCACGCTTCTCTCTTTTGTTCCCCAGAGCAGACGTTCATGGGGTGTTGTTTACCTGGCCTTTCCCTTTGTTAGTACCTGGACCTGCCCTCTTGGAAATCCTCCATTGTGTATAGCTTTGCCAGGAAGTAGGATTCCATGACCCTGACAGAAGCCATGGGATTTTCCCTGCCCCAGTTGAGCCAGGACTGGCATGTGGCTAGCATGCTTAAGCAGGGTCCTTTCTTAAACAGTTAATTTAATTATCAAAGTCCGTTCGTATTGTTTGCAGGCAAAAAACTATAGCTAAGCCACTCTGTAACTTACAACTTCAATAAGCAAGCCAGCCATTCCACCAATGGGGACAAATTCTGTGTCCCCCCAAACACCACACATACACTGCCACCCCTGTGACATCTTCCTGGAAAATAGAGGCGAGACAGAAGTACCCTGACAAGATGAGCCTGAGTCAGAAATGCCAATCCTAGTTCAGAGGCTGGGTATGAGCGGAGGGGGGGGGGGGGGACTAGAAGAGACTGGACAAGATGCTGAGCCCTGACAGACAGATGGAAGTCAGCCATACTAAAGGGAAGGACAGAGGTGGACCAGGAGGGCAGACACAGCCCATCATATATACTGAGGATGACTGTGTGACTGTGGGTAGGATTTAAGCTCCCTCCCCTGTAGCTCTGTCCAAAACATAGGATGAAGGACTAAGGGACTAGAGACGGAAGCAAGGCGCACTCATGGGACACCGTGCACACTGTGAGCATCCCGAAGTTAAAGAGAAGCTCTGAAGAAATTTAACGCCAGAGCTCCAAAACATGAGAAATCTCAATTCCGCTTTCCACAATTAACTTTCTGAAATTCCTAGTATCCAGTCTTAACTCATTCTTAATAGTTCATTCACCTTCATAAAATAGGATAAACTTTTAAAGCCAAAACACACGCTTCGGTACACCCGGTCCAGAAGATCTTAGTCTGTAGACAGGGCACCCCCAAAATCTATTCCGTGACGTTCCAGGGCAGGAAGTGGAAAAGGCTGCCGTTCATTGAGTGACATGTTCTAAAAAGGACAAACTCCAGGAAATCACACCCCCTGAAATGAAGGCTCCCAGTAAGGTGTGTGCCTGCGGACGAGTGAAACTTTGTTTCCATCTCTGTAAACCGGGAGCTACTGGTGGCAATAGCTACAAACCCGGGCAGGTAGTGAATCCACAGTGTGGAACGGCCCCCGGCGTACCCCCTGAGGATGACACTACTCTAGCCCCCCAGAAACAGCTCCTCTAAGGGGGAAGGTAGGTCCCTTACACCCTGAGGCATCACCACGGAACTGCTGCCCACCCTGAAAAATCACCTGATCACTTGAGAACTCAGTTTCCCCTCTGTAAAACGGAGACAGCAATCATTCCTGGACACGGGAGGTGCGGTGGGGCTGATTTCAGCTTTACTGAATTCTAATGCACACAAATAGTATTACCAAGTGCTTATGGACTTAGGAATGACCTTCTTGGAGACAGATATTTCCAGTTCAACCACTTCCCTCACGTCCTTCATAAACCCACGAAGAGTCTTTATTGCTTACTACGCCTCTAAAATCCATTTGCCTTCCACTTTTTTATGGTGGCCTCACTATGCCCAGCTGGGCGACGCTGTTTCCTCCTGGACCCAAATGATCAGGCTTTTCAGCTCCGGCCTTACATCTCATTCTCATATTCCATTCCCCCTTTCTCCCTCCCTCCTTCCCTCTCCCCACTGTCTCTTCTCTGTCTCTGTCTCTCTGTCTGTTTCTCTCTGTCTGTCTCTGTCTCTCCTGTCTCTCTCTCTCTCTCTGTCTCTCTCTCTCTGTCTCTCTCTCTCTCTCTCTCTCTCTCTCTCTCTCTCTCTCTCTCTCTCTCTCTCCCCCCTACTCCACAAGCAGATCCTAAAACCCAGGCCACTTCCTCTCCTGCAGAGACCCCAGGAGTAAGCCTTCCCTCTGAATGGAGGACTCCAGAATTCTCAGCCAAGCTTCCAGGTGAGATTTCTGACTTGGCTAACATTTCTACTTCCTTCCTGCTACTGTTATCTCAAGTAGGTAATAAGCTGCCAGAGGGGGAAGATCGTATCAGTCATTTATAGCCCTGCCCCCCCCCCCCCCCTGTAAGCCCAGAACAGTTCAGACAACACAGAGGAGCACTGGAGACCTCACACCTCTCTGCAGCCTCAACACGTGTACCCTCAACAAGCACTCACTCTGAGCTTAACTCCAAAGGGAGCCATGATGGGAACAGGTCTATAGGCCAGAGACACAAAACAGCAAAACATCACGGATGGAGGCAGGAGTTAGAGGCGGGGCTCCAGGTGGTTAGAGCATTAAATGTGGGCTCGGATTTCAATTTCCAACCACAGTTAAAGAATGAGGTTGCCTTTTCCCTAGTAGGAACTAAACCACAAACTCCAAGATGCACTTTACAGATTATAAATGAAGAAAAATGTTAGGAAAAGGCTAGAAGTCCCTCCAGGAGCACAGTAATGGATGAAGTTACACAGTCACCGAAAACCATCAGTTTTGAAAAGATGTTTAATGGCATAGAGTCCACTGGCTACAGGTTTGCTCTGCATCAGGCTCTCCATGTTAATATTTTATAAAGCAACAACAAGCGTGGCTTGGGAGAGAACTTTTAACATCCTCCACCATCTCCACCAGCCCCCTCCCCCGAAACACAATCTAAGCAACAGCACGGCCTATAGAGCCACACAGTGGCACGGGAGCTGCCGAAAGACCCATTTAACTCACAGCCTCAGCCAGGGGTTTCTCCCACCCACCATGGTTAACCACGTTCCCCAGGAGAACCAGAGGTCCCTCTTTTGGGCTTTCAACAACATGCTTCCCCTGAAGCCTGCTGGGAGCTTTACACACCCTCCTTCTTCTCTCCACTCCCACAGCCATGGAACCAGGACACTCAAAATGAGAAACGGGGCCCTTGCAGAGGCCACAGCAGAGGAAGGAGAGGGTCCCCAAATCCATGGGCTGGCCCCACTTTCCCCATACCACAAGGGACCCATGCATGTCTCTCCCCACTCTCTCCTGGCCCTGCCACCACTGTGTTGACCATCTCTTCTGTGGCCCCTTAGAGCAACACAAAACAGCTAGCTTTGTTCCCAGCTTCTCCACTTCGCTGCTATTACTCCTCAAACAAGCACACACTCCCTTTTGGTATCTTCTAGGTTCTGTCTCTGTCGGTAACAAGTAGAAACATTTCAAAGAAACAGCAAGCAAGGGTTCCTTACAGAGCCTTAAAAGGTCAAACTGAAACAGCGTAACTAAATAAAATTAACTCGGAACCAGAGAAGGTTGGATGGAGCACACAGCTGACTTCATTTTACTCATTAGGAACATGTCTTCGGGCAAATAATTTGCTGTTTCTGGGCTTTCGATGTCTGGTTTTCATGTGGCTGAGTTCAATAAAATAAGAGGGTTGAACTACATGTTGGCTCTAGCTTACTTAACCCTAAAGGGCATCAGAGTGAACACTCCTAACACTTGGAATATATATGAGTCTGAGATTTCTGGGTTCTTGTTACCCTGCAGAGTACGGTGGAACCTGTCTGTCATCCCTGAGGGACTGTGAATTTGAAGCTATATAGTGGGAGACTGACTCTAAACATCAAAGGGGAAGGGGAGGGAGGGAGGGAAGAAGGAAGGTCATCTTTATTCCCATCCACATCCTCTTGACTCCTAAAGACCACAAGCGCCTAAGTCCCACTCAGTGACCCTCTCCATTTCTTTCCCAACTCTGATGCTACTATACGTGTGTGTGTGTGTGTGTGTGTGTGTGTGTGTGTGTGTGTGTGCGCGCGCGCGCGCGCGCGCGCATTACACTACATATGCAACATCCCTGAGCAGGACCACACAATGGCTAAAAGCTGGGGATTTAGCTCCACACATGGATGCTAATCCAGTTTAACAACTCATTAACTTGTGACTAGGCAAGCCACTTAGCATAAGCCTGTTTCAACACATGTAAAGTGGGGATCAACATCACGCCTGTTGCTTAAGGTAAGTTGTAAGAACAGGTGAGTAGCACGCACAGAGCCCTTAGCAAGAGGCTGGCCCGTGTGTGCTCACAGCGCCATTCTCACGGGAATGGGACCAGTGATGATGGCTCTTGTCATGTAACTCTCCTGAAGTCACTAGAACCCGACGGGCTGAGACACATCCCAAGAGCCACTTGTGGGAAGGAGGGACCGAAAGGGGGTGTGAGGGGAAGGAAACTATTGCGTGAAACCTGAGTTGGGGGTGCAGTCCTGGCCCCTCACTCACTCGTGCCTAGTCTGTAAACAGCCATGACATCTCAGGAGTCAGCACAGGAAAGCTATGACTTCGGCGACCTGACCGTGGGAGACGCAAGACAGGGATGAGAGAACGGAACAGTCCGTGGCTTCTGTAATTGAACGTGTTTGGGGAGCAGTCAGCCTTCCATGTAATACAACAAGAAAGCTGTGTGCAGGTAGCATTTCATCCCAGGAGTCATGGATAACTTTGGCTCATCTATTGGCTTCTGGTAATACTGTGTTTCAGATATAAAACATCATCCCTTCTATGACATAATAGACTTATAACATTTCCTGGAAAGAGCATTTTCCCCAGAACTCTCAGCACAAGGGCTCCATGCAAACAGCCCCACCCTGCACTTTCACGGTTCACAAGCAACTGCCAAGAAAACAAGATTCGAAATTCCAGGGAAACATGGATGTTTCTAGATACAGGTCATTATACTTTTCAAAACACCATGTGTAGAAGCAGGGGACCTCCCATTACGTCAGAATGTGAATGTCACCCAAATGTGTGCAAATGTCACCTGAATGTGCGCAGACAGCAAGTTTAACAAATAGAGCAGAGGACCCCACACATACACACCTAAAAACGGTATGACTCGTGATGCCCACAGAGGGCTCTGTAGCTTTGGTCTGAGAATAATGAAAACGGTTGAGCTCTTTTATTATTTATTTGAAATCTCCATTCAACTACTTCACCCATTCAACTAACTGTCAAAAAATTAAAACATGGAATATAATAGAGAAGGGTGTCTCGGTCCTTCTGGTCTTGAGATGTTCAACCCAATGAGAATACCAGACCAGAGCAGATAATTACATGCACAAAATGTCACATGCAATGCCAAGCACTGAATTAAACTGGGATAGGTGGGAGCAGGGACTGGTCAGAGGGAGGATGACAGAGGTTCCAGGTTCATCCCTGGTATTAATTCCCGCCTTTATTTTAGTGGCAGGATAGTTCCATTTTATCTGGGTTCATGGCCAACCAACTAAAGCTTCACTGTCCAGCATGGTGTCCACTAGCCACAAAGACCACGGAGCTTGGACTACGACCAGTCTTACATGTGTTAAACTAGTATTATGTTAATAATACTAGTTTAGCTACATTGTCCCAAATATGCTCATTAGTTTACTTTCAGCTCTCATTTTTTTTAATGTCATTATTGGAAAATTTCAGACTGTAAGGGGTTTGTTTATTCTTTTTTGAGATGAGGTCTCACTGTATGTCACAGCTGGTCTCAAACTCATGATTTCAAGTCAGCCTCTTGCCTCAGCCTCCAGAAGAGCCGAGATGACAGGGCATATGTCGCGCCACCTGAAAATTTGAGATGACATACATGACTCACATTATATTTGTTTGACAGCACTGAGCTGAAGACTACATCACACTGCCTTCTCTGATGTCATCTGTGAGGATGATGCAGTCACAGCTGGTGGGATGTGAATAGGAATAGTGTATCCACTGTCTAACTCGGGCAATTATAGCGCAAATTCTAATTGGTCTTAATAATAAAAACCCAGAGCCAAATATCAGGGTAAATGCTGAAAGATCAGAGAGACAAAGGAGCAAGGCACAGCCACCTCTTACCTCACCAACTCCTCAGCCTGAAAGGGGGCGGAGCTTCTGTCTCCACCTGCCTTATATTCCTCTTTCCGCCCAGCCATATCACTTCCTATTTCCTCCTCCCTAGTGCTGGAATTAAAGGCATGTGCCTCCCAAGTACTGGGATCAAAGGTGCCACCACTGCCTGGCCTCTATGGCTAACTAGTGGCTTAGCTCCGCACTCTGATCTCCAGGCAAGCTTTATTTGTTAGAGCACAAACAAAATATCACCACAAGCAACAGCCTCCTCACTCCTTTCCCTGTTCTTGCTGGATGGATGAAAATGCCCAGCACTGAGCCAGCAGCAACCATCAAGTAAGCCTCATCAGGGACCCAGGGAGGGATGATGGAGTAATCTGTTGCTTGGATAATCTCAGGAGTGATCCACCCTGTTCTCCAGAAGTCTGTAAGATTAGACAGCTATGCGAGAGAAGATGTTATCTAAGTCTCTTTGAAGAAACCTAAGCTGTACTCCAGTTAACTCAAGTGGGGCATGTCAGAAAAGTTCCAAAAGGAGACAATCATTTAAAAAAAATCTTAAAGAGCAGGAGCTGGCCAGGGCAAGAGTGTGGAGTGTTGTCACAAGGACCAGGGGCCACAAGAAGGATGGTTTGGGGCAGAGGGAGACAGCAGAGGAGGAGGAAGGGCCAGGGCCAAGAGGCACTACAGTGAACCCTCAAATGGAGGCTACAGAGGCCAGTCACGTGCTGGAGAGCCTTGGACGGTGGGCTGAGGATCCTGAATTCCCGTCGCACAAGTGGAGAATGGATGAATGACTGCCCAAGGAGGGAGCCATCAGTTCAGCTTTGCATGGAGCTGTCCAGTGTCCATGCAGAGTCTGACCTGCGGCTTCAGCAGTATGGACAGAATATGGCAGAGGTGAGGGCTCTTCAGTCAGACATGGTGACGTATGTGCACCTGTAAGCCCAGCTCAGGAGGTGGAGGCTGAAGGATTAGAAGTTTAAGGTCGGAAGCAGAGCCAGGCGGATCTCTGTGAGTTCGAGGCCAGCCTGGTCTACAAAGTGAGATCCGGGACAGGCACCAAAACTACACAGAGAAACCCTGTCTCGAAAAGAAAAGAAAAAAAAAAAGCCAAATGAAGTGACATGAATCTGTAATCCCAGCATGCCTATGACAAGATGAGAGACAGACATGGGAAAATCAGCCAGGAGCTCACTAGGCCAGCCAGCCCAAAGTACAGGGTCTAATAGCAGGAACAAGAAGGACTCTGATACACCACACATACACACACACAACACACACATATACCACACACACACACACACACATACCACATACACACACATACACCACACACACATACCACATACACACACATACCTCATAAACACACACATACCACACACTTACACACACAACACACACATACACCACACACACACACATACCACATACACACACATACCTCATAAACACACACATACCACACACTTACACACACAACACACACATACACCACACACACACACATACCACATACACACATACCACATAAACACACACACATACACACATGTAACACATACACACAACACATAAACACACACATACACACACATATACACACACATAACACACATAACACATACACACACACACATACACACACACACATACACACACACACACACACCTCTGAGTAAATAAAGAATTGCATATGTGTGGCGTAGCTGTGTAAGCCCATGTGCAAATGTGCGGGGTAGGTGGGGGGGGACACAGGGGACGGGACACCCATAAAAGTGGGTTCCACCTACTCCTCTCTCTTCCTACACAGTCATCATAGGCTTACACATACCCTGTCTATTACCTTCCCTTAATAAACTCTTATAGTGGGTTTTGCTGGGCCTCATGGCTTCTCTCGCATGTAAACAGCACCGCTTAATAAATAACACAGAGGAACTCTACACAGTGGCTAAAGTGACTTTCTTGTATAGAGAAGCAAGCCAAGAAGCAGAGGGAAAGCAGCAGAAACAACTGTGATTCTTTCTTCCTTCCTTCCTTCCTTCCTTCCTTCCTTTCTTTCTTTCTTTCTTTCTTTCTTTCTTTCTCTCTCTCTCTCTGTCTCTCTCTCTCTGTCTCCCTCTCTGTCTCTCTCTCTCTCTCTCTCTTTCTATTTTTTTTTTTTAGACAGGGTCTCCCTTTTGTAGCTTAGGCTGCCCTAGAACTCTATGTGTACCAGGCTGGTCTTGAACCCACAGAGATTCACCTGCACCTGCCTCTCAAGTGCTGGGATTAAAGGCATGCACCACCATGCCCAGCTCACTGTGCCTTTTTCATTGAATGGTTCCTAGGCCAGGAAAAAAAAAAAAAAAAGACCGATTCCATTAGGGTTTAATGCAAATTACCAGGCCTCACCTGCCAGAGATTCTAATTCAGATGGCCCCAATGACCAGGGTTTCTATCCTTAAGGCCTCCTCCAGCGGCTCAAAGACCAGCTGGTGTGTATCCACTTCTCTACAGCCAGAAAACACCATTCTAGATCACAGAGCCTAGCACACACAGCCTCACAGACAGGCGAGCTCTGTGCTGTCGATGCGAGCAGACAGCAGGGGGGGAAAGAGCCCAGTTTGCACAAGTGTCTGAGTTAGGTGTGGGCACGACACCAGGCACCACAGATACCAGCGATGTGACACCACACAGTGAGTGCCACTGTGGAAGCTGATTCACACACTTACTCCAGCAAAAGGGACAGATGGTGGGTGAGGCTGCCGGCGTCCTGGAGAACAGGAGCTCTGGGGAAGAGGGAGTAGAGGTGAGAAGGAAGGGTGCAAAAGGAGAATGGGGTGCAAAGGCAGAAAGGCTAGGTGTGCTGAGCGGCTCTGAGGTCTGCTTGGCAGGATGCAGGCCGGACAGCAGCCGCAGCACCAAGGGCCACGCCGGCCTGGCAAGCTCAAGGAGCCAGGGAAGCATTCTCGGTCGACAGCTGGCACACCCTGCCGTGGATTTTAGAGTCTGTCACTCTGAAGGCAGCGGAGAGGAGCTTGCAGAGTGCTAGCGTAAGGCAGAGGGGGACCTGGAAATGAGGGCTGGAATTAGGACGCCATTAGAGCAGCCCAGAGAAACGGTGACATCCGAACTATGGGGGACACGGCTGAAGCCACGGGAAGAAAGTGGCGAAAATCATAATAAACACAACTTTAGGTTTTTAAATTAAATTTCAACGTGAACAGTGGTATTCAAAGTCAGGGGAATCCTTATAGTTTAAAACGCTCATTAGGAAACTCATCACACCTCTTACTGTTTTTAGTGCTCTGCATTTGAAATACGAAATCCCCCAGCGGCCACACAGAGTGGCACATTTAAACTAATTCAAGTTTTGTCCGTGGTCCTTCCTGCCATTACCTATTTCACACCAAATGTTTGAACACACAGCTAAACTGTGTTCCCATGGTGAGCCTGTGTCATGCCAAACCTCCCTGAGTTCATTCTGAACACAAACACGTATAACACGTGCAGGGCTTGAGTGTGGAACTGGGAGTGGTCACACTTAAATTCCACGCCAGTCACAGTGTGTACTAAGGGACCCGCTTTAAAATGGGCTAGTTGGAAGCTTCCACAGATATCACCATGTCATAGTGGCCACCTGCAATGGCTGAGGCCTTAAACGGGAAGATTGCTTTTGAGAGCAGTAATTCTCAAGGCCAGCCATGGCATTGCTGGATCCTGACTAAACAGACTAATATTGGCTTTTAAAGTGTCTCTAAATTCTCTGCAGAAAACACATACCCTGTTGTCTGCACCCTGGAGCTCAGGGAAGGGAGCATGCGGTTGTCCTTGGGAAGGACATGGGAAGCTGAAGGACCCAAAGGGACAGAACCAAGGTCAATGACGAGCGTGTGCAGAGTGGAACAGAGGTGAACAGGATAAGCCCATGGGAGGAGCTGAAGGAGAAATCCTGCTCAAGTTCCAAGCACTTACCAAGCAAACGAGCTCCCGGGGTGTGTAAGAGTGCTGGGAACACAGGTACCGAGGGGTCAGCATCTGGGATCTACAGGATTATGCCTTTCCCTCTAAAAATTCACCTTGAACTTGGAAAAGTCATAGCTGACCAACTAGATGGCAATTTCCCCGGGTGTGAAAAAAAAAATTTTTTTTAAAAACTTGTATAATTTTTCTAGGAAGATTTAAGAAAACTACATTAGTCAGCTCATCAAACAAAGACAGTTATCTTCCCTCCATGAGGGCAGCAAGGACAAAGATGAGGACTGTCTTCCCTGTGAAGACAAATCTGAAAATGCAGCCTCGGAGGAAACTTCCGGGACCATTTGACCAGAGCTGGTCCTCTTCCGGTCTCTTGTGCATGAGGACGAGCTGAACCCCCATCCAAGCCCTTCCACAGAACCTCTGACGGAACGGGAAGAAAGGCGCTAGAACCCACAGATGGGTCAGGAAGCGAGCTGCTGACCCGCAGCGGGTTTCCCCGCTCTCTCCACCCACTCCATAGGCTCCCTCATCTGAAACACGGATACACAGTAAGGTCATCGTGGGAACTAAAGCTAACATACCTACGTGAATTAAAGATGACATCATAGGGATTAAAAACTCTGCCATTTTCTTGCACGGTACTGAATGCAGAAGCGCTAGATTAGGGTCCAGAGTCGAACCAAGGGAAACCAGCCAATAAATGACCAGTGCTATCACTATTACTATCAGACTCCAGAGCTCCTATCCCTGAGCTCTGGAACTGATGACTGCATTTCCATTTTCACAGCTGTGGAGATTTTCACAACCCAGCCAGCAGGAGGACACCATGCTTCTTCTCCTGATGATACAGAGGAAGGAGGGGGTCGAGGTTATTTTTGTTTGTTTGTTTGTTTTGTTTAGTCTTGTGTTTTGTTTTTTAGGTGTTAGAGGAGCAGAGCCTTGCTAGGGAGGAAACAGAAATTAAAGCTCCAGAAAAGTCAAAGTACACTTGACTCTAAAAATTTCTAACATAAATAGAAAAAAAAAATGTATCATTGCTGCAACTGATATGATTCTAAATTCAATTGACATGAGCAAAAACATGGTTTCCTTTCCCTTACCTTTTTATAGGTCACTAACCCAAGAGAAAGGCATCTTATAGTCACCAAGTTTGAATTTAAGAAGACCAATGCTTGGGAGCAGTAAACCAATGCTTGTGTGCATGTGTGTGTGAATGTTTGTGCACCCATGTGTTTGCATGTGTGTGTGCATGCATGCTTGTGTGTGTGCATACATGTTTGTGTATATGTGCATGTTTGTGCTAGAATGTGTTTGTGTGTGTACATGTTTGTGTGTGCGTGAGGTACATGTGTGTATGTGTGTGTGTGTGTGTGTGTGTGTGTGTGTGTGTGTGTGTGTACACATATGCATGTGCTTGCTTCTGGGTGTGAGTGCAGGCATACACATATCATGATGTACACTCGGAGGTGAGAGGATTACCTCGGGTGGCAGTCCTCGACTTCCCCTTGTTTAAGACAGTCTACTGCTCACTCTGCATACACCAGGCTAGCTGGCCTGCAAGTTTTCAGGATTCTCCTACCTCTGTTCCTCATCTCATCCCAGGAGCACTGGGTTACAGATGCACACTACCATGTCTGGCCTTCCTCACATTCATGTGGCGAGCACTTTACCCAATAAGCCATCTGCCCAGCGCCCAGAAACTCTGTATTAATGGACAAGGAGGCAAGCACTGGCTAACTGTTAATTGTCCCCACTCCCACCCCCCTAAACATGACGGACATGTGCACATGGAACGTCTTTGACAGTAAGTCATTTTCCCTAATAAAATGCTTGAGGAACGAAGTGGCCTTGTGCTGAATCTAAGTAGTGGAAGAACATAAGAACACCATCTTTGTGACCTTCAACACAGAACCAGTAGGTCCTAGAATACAGCCGCTCATTAGCCCTGATCCTTACACAACAGGCCTCTTTCAAACTCTCCCCCTGATTTGAATTGGCTCTGCAGTCTTCTCGCACGTCACTGAATGCAGAAGTGTTAGATTAACAAAGCGACTCAGGGTCTGGCCTGGAGCCAGCACACCGCCTCTGTTCTCTCACATCCATATGTACAGCAATAGGAAATCTATGCCTCGAATAACTCGCTGCAAAGCCAGCTATAGCGTTTCTGTGTATGTGCATATGTCACTTAAACTTTGCACAATGTTTCCATCTATATCCTGGCTTGATCAGCAAATTAGCATTTTTTTAGCTAAGGAGCTGGTGGTATCCCTTTCATCGGTCAGGGAACAAAGACTACAAAACACTTATCTAAAATTACACTAAGCCAGTCACGGTGGTAGCACACGCCTGTAATCCCAGAACTGGAGAGGTGGAGGCAGGAGGATCAGGAGTTTAAGTCCAGCCTCAGCTACATAACGAGTTCTCGGCTGTGTGTGCGCTCTATGAGACAAGATCCCCGCCCCTCCCCCCAAAAGGAAAAAAACTAAAGTTATATTCGGCTTGCACCCCTAACCTCCCATTTAATTCTGAGAGACCAACTGCATTTTAAACCAGTGCAACACACTGATAAATCAGTATTTGGCATGCTGACTTCTAGAGAAAAAATCCTTGACTGGCTGGCTGACCCAGAGTAGATCCTGAGCTGCTCTGTCGACAGAGAGAAGAGTTTCATCTCTTTTTCCTTGAACTTTTTAAATGGCTGTTAGTATCAGTGAAGCAAAGGAGAGCGCTCTGCTTAAACAGAGTGTGTGCTGCACGTGATGGTGCACACCTGCAAGCACTCAGGGGGCCGGAGCCGGAGGATTCCAAATTCCAGCCCAGTCAAGCATGCATGAGAGCTGTCTGAGACAGACAGACAGACAGACAGAATAATGATCATTAAACAGACATTTGTTTGGCAATAGAAATATCCACGCCTTAGCCTACACATGTTACACACCTTTTTTTTTTTTTTTTTTTTTTTTTTTGAGACAACTCTGGCTGTTCCTGGAACTTGCTTCGGAGACCAGGCTGGCCTCTAACTCACAGAGATCCACCTGCCTCTGCCTGCCAACGCTGGGATTAAAGGCGTGGGCCACCATGCCCAGCCACCACGCCCAGCCATGGTACACACCTTTAATACCAGTACCAAGCAGCTAGATCTGTGAGTCTGAGGCCAACCTATTCAATGGCATTCTGATGCCAATACATTAAATATACTAAACAGGGCTAGCTTTCGTAGGGACTTTGCACATCATACATACTCACAATCTACAGCATGTAACCACACATCACAAGAAGCGAACGCTCCGGAAAGTTGAAAACCCTGTTGTTTTTCATCAGAAGTTATCTGTTGTATACTTGCCCTTATAATGCATAATTCACTACAGATGTGGCCAGTGGCAAAGCACTTGACTAGCACAAAACCAGAAGTTCAATCCCTAGACACACACACACACACACACAAATACTCTTAAAGAAATGTAATAATTCTATATTGAGTAAAGAAATAAAGGACATTTGGGGACTGTGGTGATAGTGCTCATAGCTCAAGTATGAGGACCTGAGTTAGAGCATCCAGAAGCACATAAAAAAAAGCCAAGTGCAGCAACGTGTGCCCGCAGTCCCAGCTCTGGCGAGGCAGAGACAAGAGGATCCCTATAGCTTGTTGGTCATTCAGTCTAGCCAAGTCAGTGAGCACAGGTTCCAGCAAGAGATTCAAAACAAGCCAGGCAGTGGTGGCGCACGCCTTTAATCCCAGCACTTGGGAGGCAGAGGCAGGTGGATCTCTGTGAGTTCAAGACCAGCCTGGTCTACAGAGTGAGTTCCAGGAAAGGAGCAAAGCTACACAGAGAAACCCTATCTTGAAAAAAAAAACAAAACAAAAAACAAAAAAAGAGAGAGAGAGATTCAAAACAGAATAAAGTGGAAAGTGATTGAGGAAAACACCCAACACCCAACTCTGGCCTCCACAGGCATGCACACATACATGCATACATACCCCCCACACATACACAGGCACACACATATACACCAACAACAACAACAACAAAAAAAAAAAGAACAAAGAAATGCAGGAAATATAAACCAAGAAATTATATTGACAAGGAAGGAAAGTAGTTAGTAAATAACTACATTTAAATCTCACAATTATAAAGTCAATCGAATTTACAAAATGTCTTTATTATCATGAAGTTTACTTAAATTTACAGATACATATATATTTTTTCCTATTCAGAAACTCAAATCTTCAAAAGCAAACATACTCTATTCCCATCAACTGCACAAGTTGCTCAGTTAATGACAAACAGCATCTTTACACATGTCTGTGTAATTTCTTAACTTAGGAAAAATGGTTTCTTGAGCCTTTCAAAACCTATGTCTAACGCATGCAGAAGATGGAGCTGGAGCTGACCTGGAAGCCTCCTCCCTGATGACTAAGCCATCAAAGTATCAGAAGGTGCTATGCAATCTGCCAGGGGAGAAAAACAATTAAAAGTCTTACCCATATGTAAAGCTGATGAGTCATACCAATGACCACGACAGCAAGCAATACCCAAGGATGCGATAGTGGCACTTCCATCTTAGGGGTAACCAACAGTTACCTAATCGGACTCCCACTCAACAGTAGGGAATTCACACCTGGTACTGTAAACCTAGCCAACCACCTGTGGTTGACAAGGCCATGGAAACTAGAAAAGGACCTTTCATTGCCACTTTCCTAAACCAGTGTAATTCCAACTGCATTCTAAATACCTAAAGTGTCACTCTCACTGCTCATTAAAGAAACTTCTTCTTGCAGCAACAGAGACCATCACAGGAATCCATAACTGGTTAAAATGTAGAAATCAACTGACCGCGAGATACCCGGCCCCATCTGATACTTCTACAGCTCCACCCCTACTCCTGAGGCTCAAGGAGCATTGCAGAAGAGGAGCTGGGAAGATTGTCAGAGCCAGAAGATCAGAATGTCTGCTGAGAGATGGTGTCTTCTACATACGACAGGGAGCTGCACCCATGAAATCTTAACAATATCGCGGCCTAAATGAGACCAGCTCAGTGAAAACACTGGCTGACATTTCAATGTGGATGGAGGAATTCTAACAAGGTTCCACCCCTAGGTGAAGAGCTACAAGGAGTTAGTGGCTGCTGAGAGAGAAAGAATCTGTCTTCTCCAAGGTCTAGCCCCCTAATAGGTTATCCAATTCCAAGTGGTCAGCCCTAAACATAGCAGGTTGTATTTTTATGCATGTGTGTGCCCACATTTGTGTGTGTGTGTGTGTGTGTGTGTGTGTTGCATGTGGCAATAGAAATTAAAGAAGAGGTCATGAATTTGAAAGAGAGTGAGGGGGTGACATGGAGAAATTGGGGGAGAAAGGGAGGCTAGAAATGATATAGTATTTACATGTAAAATTCTCAAAAAATAAATATAAAAGAAGAAAAGGGTAGCTTTAATTTGTTTCATTTCAAGGTATCTCGTGCCCATTGTGAAAAAAAAAATTATTGCTTAGTTACATATGGATACAAACACAATAATAGAAAAACAAAAGCCATCCCTCATCTCTCCACAGATGACTGTGGGAACAATGCTTCACGTAAATTCAGCCTTAGCTATAATCTGCCCAAAGCCATGTTTGCAAATCCCTTTGGAAAATCCTACGTGCTAGGTTCCTAAAGATCCTCTCTCCAGACAAAGGCATCCTGACTGGACATGTCCAAAATAGCTCTCCAGGGCAAACAAACAGAAATCACCGCGCGCCAGCCGCCCCGAAGAAGGGAGAAGAGGAACCCTGAAAGGCTATCAGCCCAGGAAGCCGACCACATATTTGGAATTCTACAGGAATAAGTTAGCAACAAGAAGAAAACAGGCACCTGGCAGGAAAAAATGCTAAGGAAATTATTGAGACGTGATACACTTCCTGTCAAAACAACACACGAGGTGGTGATTCATTCTATCAGCATCTTCTAGAATTGGTGCAACTTTAAATGCTCCATAAGTTCAACGCTGTTTACTGTGGCGCAGAAGGGCTGTGTGATTTTGCTTTAAATACTAATCTATGCATCTTACCCTGTGCCCAAAAGTACATGGAAAGCAGAATGTACTCCCTGTATGCACAGCCATACCCCTGACTGTCACCAAGACAAGATAGCGCAGGGCCAATGACCTTCCCTTGTTTACTGTTGGCTTGAGCTGTGGCCTTCAGTGCTGTTCAGTCTAACGGAGTGCTTAGCCCCAGACTGGAGAGCTGCCCCTCAACAACAAAAAAACATAATCATCAACTCACTGTTGACACACCAAGAGGGTCACCAGGATCTTTATCAGACACCTCCAGAATCTGTAAAATTGATAGCGTTCTCAAGTATTTGAAGTCAGAAAAATACAAAAACTAGATGTTTCCATCTCTCTCCCGGCCCCCTCCACTGGGCTATCTCACCAGCCCTTCCATATGAATTTAGGACATAAAGCCATTATAAGTAAGCAGATTGTCAAAATAAGCCTAAATTAGTTGGGTCTCTGTTTTGACTTTCATTTGTGTGTTTATGTGTGTGTAGCCAGTGAATGAACCCAGGGCCTTGCATATGCTAAGCAAGCACGCTACCACTGGGCTACAACAATCCCTAATCTAAATTGTTATACATAATTCTGTTTGATAATATCCAAACTTTTCTCCTCCTCAAATAGCTACTGTAACCACTGCATTTATTTCCAAGCCCAACTTTGAGCGTTTTAAAGTATGGGCAGCACGGAACCATGTGTAAATGTCTTAAGGAAAAACAGAACAAAACAATGGTCTGTGTTGGAATCCTAACATCTGAGATTCCTCCAGCTTCATTTATGAGCTCAGATTTTCACTACATTTCTTCACTGCTCTTTATGTTTATTTTAAAGTTGTATTCTGTTTTATTTGTGTGTGTGTGTGTGTGTGTGTGTGTGTGTGTGTGTGTGTGTGTGTGTGTGCCTATGTGAGTGCATGTGCACCTGTGTGCAGGTGCCCGCAGAGGCCAGAAATGAGTGTGAGATTCCCCTGGAATAGAGTTACAGGAAGTTGTGAGGTACCTGATATGGGTGCTGGGAACAGAACTCCAGTTCTCTGTAAGAGCAGCAGTTGCTCATAACCCTTGAGACCTCTGTCCAGCTCCACACCCTTTCTTGTTTTCCTACTGTCACCAAAGCAGTCACATATTTACCGTACAGATTACATTTACAACACCATGATTGAGGGGGGGAAAAAGCAAAAAAAAAAAAAAAAAAAAAAAAAAAAAAAGCAAAATATTTGATCCCTAGTCTATCAGGCATGGCTTCCAGAAAAGAAGGTTTAAAATGGCTTCACTCAGGCTGCTGAAAGCACCCTGTACACACCATCTCCCATCACTCTCTATAGTAGAGCAGCACAATGACTAATTCAGCAGCACTGAGAGCCTGAGCGAACTGGAGGCCTCTTATTGCTGGTCCGTCAGAACCCAGCCTACGTCTCCCTCTAAGTCATTATTAGTCAAATTTAGTGAAGGCTCAAAAATCAAATAGAACCCCCACAAAAACTCCCTGGAGCAGAAAAGCTTTAGAAAGAACTTCCAGATGATGAGAGAGTTCTGAAGTCCTACCCCAACCTCAGCAAGTCAAATCCCAAACAGAACAATGACAGGTTCCTGGCCCAGTGTCTAAAGCAGCCATGAAATAGAACATCTTGAGCTTGAAATACCCTAAAGGAGCTTGAAAACCTGTCTCCTTTTGAGTATAATTTGGCATCTTTTATATTAGTCATCAGGAACCACATGTTAAACTAGGTTTTAGAAATTTGTTATGCCAGGCATGGTGGCACACACCTTCAATCCCAGCACTCAGGAGGCAGAGGCAGGAAGATCTCTAGGAGTTCAAGGCCAGCCTGGTGTACAGAGTGAACTCCAGGCAGCCAAGGCTACACTGTGAGAACCTATATAAAAAGGAAGATCACACATTTTGAGAGGAAAATTGGGCTGAAGGTGGTGAAAAGAAAAAAGAAGGAAGAGAATGAACTATTATACTTGCTCTCACTTTAGTTGAAAACTGGTATGTATCAGAAATGCCATACATTTCAGGGCATGTTTTCCACCAAGGCTAAAAGGAGTGGGGTACATCAGGTTCTGCTGCTAAAATGAAACTAATATCTATCTCCAGTCATCTTAGAACTCAATTAAAATAATTCCTAGATTAGTACTGGCTCATTCCGCCTGGCTGCTCAGGAAGGACTCTGACAACAACGTCATGGGCTGCTGTGACAGGGCCATCCCTGAGAACCAACAGTCCTTCTCCCCTGTGAAGATGCAACACTGGACAACCACTTCAAACCCGGCTTCCTGAACATCTGCAGCCAGCCAAGTGTCTAGGTGCCTCTGGGAATCAGGCACCATGCTAGTAACCCACGGGAGGCTGAAGGCACCATCCTCCCTCCATAGAACTTGAAAAATGGCCTTGAACTGGAGGCATGGACCTGTAATCCCAGCTGCTCTCAAGGCTGAGACGGGAAGATTGCAAATTCAAGGTCTGCCTGGGCTGCAAAGTGACTTTGAGGCCAGTCTAGACAGCTAAGTGAGACCCTGCCTCAAGATAAAACAAAGTAAAAAGGGGGACTAGGAATATAGCCAGGGTTGAGTGCTCACCTAGCATGATGCCCTAAATTCAAGCATCATTCTCTATCCTTCAACCACTGGTGGCAGCTGGGAGGGGTGACCTGAGAGTAGAATGCACAGTGGGATGGGATGGTCCCAAACCCTTGGATTGCAGATGCTGTCATCAGGGCCCAGTGAGGTAACATGACTCACATAAGAACTCAATCCAAATTTCAGTTCTGACCCAACCCGTGGCATATGCTGCCTGGAAATCCTTTTAAAACTGTCCTCCTGCAGATCAAACCCAACTCACAGTAGCAGGGCTGTTTCAAAACTCATTTACACCAGAGAGCTACCTGCTGCCTGTTTCTCCTGCTGCGTGTCCACTTCTGTGGAATGACAGCTAATAAAAATAGAGTCCTGCCAGGGATGCATAAGGGGAAAGAAACCCTGGCTCTTCGGGCCAGAGAGATGGTTCAGTGGGTCAAGGCACTCACCGCCAAGCCTGATGACCCGAGTTCAACACCCAGGATGCACGTGGTGGAAGGAGAGAACCCACTCCTGCAAGCTGTCCTCTGACCTCCGCATGAACACCATGGTGCATGCCTGTACATATACATACACATGTATGCATACATACAAACAAACATAAATATATATACATATACCAAAATAGTACTATTTTGTTGTTGTTGTTAGTTTTTTGAGACAAGGTTTCTCTGTGTAACAGCCCTGGCTGTCCTGAAACTAGCTCTGTAGACCAGGCTGGCCTCGAACTCACAAAGATCCGCCTGCCTCTGCCTCCCAAGTGCTTGGATTAAAGGCATGTGCCACCACCACCTGGCTCCAAAATATTATTTTTTTTAAGATTTAAAAATCTCTTCTGGGTCAAGGGAGAGCTGTTGCAGAGGACCCGGGTTCTGTTCTCGCATACCAGCTCACAATGGTCTGACTCCAGTTCCAGGAAGCCCAATGCCTTCCTCAGGCCTCCATGGGCACCAGGCACACACCTGGTGCACATACATACATGCAGGCAAATTACTCATACACATCAAATAATTAACAACAAAAACCTGTTCTAATAAAGCAGTCTCCAAAGAACACTTAGTAGTCTACCAAGACGAGGCCTCCTTAAGCTGGCCATGGGAAGCTGAACTTTCTCTAGCTCAGCCCCATGTCTGTTAAACAAGGAAGCAAAACACAAAGATAACCTGGAATTTTCTGACGAGATCAGGCATGTTCAGGGTGGCATAGTTATAGATAACCCAGTGTTTGGGGGTGTCCAATGCTATTGTAAAGCAACCTCAGGTCCCTATTGGTCAAATCATTATAAGATTTTTAACACAGGGCTGAAGAGATGGCTCAGGGGTTAAGAGCACTGGCTGCTCTTCCAGAGGACCTGAGTTCAATTCCCAGCACCCACATGGTGGCTCACAGCCATCTATAGTGGGATCTGGTGCCCTCTTCTGGCATAAAGGTGTACATGCAGATAGAGCACTCCTATACATAAAATAAATAAATAAATCTTTAAAAGATATTTTTAACACATTTAGACAAGAAGGCTGAAAATGAAAGGATGTGAAGGCTTGGTCTCATAATGCACAAATTTTTGTCCAAATTCCGACCTGTGAACTAAACATCAAGAATGCCTTCACACTGTTTTGTTTTCGATGTGCAAGCTTTGAACCTGTTGGTGGTCCCACGAGCACCTCACATAACAACTTGGGATGGCAAGAAAACACGCCACTGAGAGAAACACGTCTACTTTCGGCGGGTAGGAGCACTTGCTGTGTGAGCACGAAGACCTGGGTTCAAATCTCCACATCCACATAGAGCACAATAAACCCCGGCGCTGTGGAGGACAGAAACAGGGGGTTGCGACTTGTCACCCCAGACGCGGGTTCAGAGAAAGGCTCTATCTGGAAGGAATGCAGCAGAGAACGGACAGGACGCCTAATATCTTCTTCGGGCCTCTGCATGTGTGCAGGGGTTGATCCACATCCACAATAAACAAGTAAACAGACGAATAAAAACCTAATTTTGGAGCTGGGGCTATAGCTCAGTGGTAGAACATTTACTCTGTGTGCACGAGGCCCTGGGTTCCATCTACAGCAAACACACACACACACACACACACACACACACACACACACACACACACACACACACACACAAACTCTAGTAAAGCCCTAGTTAACAGGCCTTGAACAGGAAACCGGTTCAGTCTCTGGGGGCTGGGATCACGGATACAAAAGCAACTTCCAGAACTCCATTCCTGAGGACTTTTGACAAGTTGAAATCCTGGCAGCCCTGAGAAGCAGCACTGGAGAGCTAAGCAAGTTGCACGTGGCAGTGGTTTTCTGAAGCCCAAGGCTGCCAGGCTGTGCCATGGTCGTAAACCTGGGTCTCAGTTTTTACCACCTCACGCCATCTGAATCTACCTCCGCCAAATTTTACTCACAATTCAATCACACCTAAAACATCCTCCCGGGGCACAAGCAGAAGGGTTGGGAGTTCAAGGTCATCTTTAGCTTCATCTACTGAGATCAAGGCCAATTTGAGCTACTGGAGACCTTGTCTCAAATAAGATCTCACGACCATTCATAAAAATGACCACAGATCTTCCATTGCAAAGGAGACTGATGCTAGCAAAGCCTGAGAGGGTATTACACCCAGTGAGCACGCGAGAGCCAGGCCTCCTGACCCCAAGCTTTCCGCTCACACTAATAAAAAGAATGACTTGAGTTGGGGTAGTGGTGCACACACACCTTCAGTCACAGCACTAGGGAGGCAGAGGCAAGTGGATCTCTGTTAGTTCAAGGCCAGTCTGGTCTACAGAGTGAGATCCAGGACAGCCAGGGATACATAGAGAGACTTGTCTAAAACAGATAAACAAAAACAAAAATAAAGAATGACTTTATTTTTCCTGCTCCTGACCCACTTTCAAGAACAGAAATGAGGAAGCCATGTTAAGAGTTGGGTTGGGCAGATGGAGGCTCAAATAACCCTAAATTTTTCCAACAAAATGTCCATCTCAACTTAGTTTATAAGCGAGGGTGTCAAGGGCAGAGCTTCGCGTATGATAGAGTGTAGAAGAATGCCAAGGAAGTGAGGAGAGCTCTGTCTACTTGGACTTTGTCTTATTCAGAGGGGATGTTTTGATCAGAAAGGAGAGAAAGGGGCCGGGGCTATAACTCCATGTTACACAGAGCACTGGCCTAGCATACATGAGACCCTAGGGGTTGAAGATCTATGGTGAACTGTGGAGAATAGCTGAAGAGTCAATCCAGGAGGTAAGCATTGTCATTACAACTTCCAAAGGCAGAGCCTGCAGATTCTAGGCAGAAGGCATTCCGTGTTGCTCCTGACTAAGGTTCCGGAGACCATGGAGGGGGCTGGTACACAAGAACTTCAAAGAGAAAGGAGCCAATGGGGCTCTCAACAGTAAGTTACTTGAGAATTGGCCCCACGTCCCTGGGTGGTGGCAACGTTAGACTGGCCAGAGGTAAAATGGATACAGTGCACATCCTTGTGACAAGAAGGAAGATAAACAGTGAGGTGCTGATACAAACGGTGGCCATTAGTCCCATCTACGCTGCTTACCATCTATCTGAGGAAGTCTGTGGAGACACCCATTTCACTCCACCTAGACCTTAGCCTAAACAGCAGGAGTCTGCATCCTCAAGAACGCAGTAGTGAATGTGATAAATGTATCACCACTCTAGATAATTTGGGGGGGGGGGAGGATAGAATAGTCATATGCAAGGAAATAAATCTAAGAGAGATAAATATTGCCCAAATGACTAAATAGGCAACCTTTCCGCGAGTCTCTGAACGAGGTGTGGCGCATCTGCAACACACATTAACAGGAGCTTTGTAGTTACAAGACGGTTGTAACGTCAAGGATCAACAGCACGGCTCCCAAGTACCACAGCTGGAATGTCATTGTTTCCAGAGTTCTGTGTCAAAGAATTTACACAGGCTAGATTACCAAGCCCTTATAACAAACAGATCCAAACGGAGGCTAACCATTTAGGTGACTTGGACGGCCTGGCTCTAAGTCTGAGCTACAGCTGATCCCCATGAGCTGAGGGAGCGGTGGTTCTGCTGCGCTCCATCAGATGTCATCAGCAAGAACTGCACTCTGAGAAGAAGGTGGCAGATTGGAATATTCAGCACAGCAAGAGAATTCAAAACCACATATGTTATCAGTTTTTAAAAAATGTCATTACAAGAGCCCTTGTTCAGAATGGCCTGCATGCTGCAGAAGCATGGGGAAGTTGGCTGAAGGAAACACCGAAGGAACACCATTCAGTGTTCAGCAGCCTCAGCTTCCCACAGAGCAGACTCTCTTGACCGCCTAGAAGTTCCTTATCACTGTATCGGGACAGCTGGTTAGCCATTTGGGAGTGTGCTGTGTGGGTGAAATGTGCACTCAAAGACCAGACAGAAGCTTCCAGGTGTCTGTCAATCCAGAGATTCAGAATCCATCAAGAGCTTCCTTTGTTTCTCCTGACAGAGAGCAACATCTTTAGAGAGGTCCACAGAGTGGCCCTGGTACATCAGGCAGGACAGCCATCTACTTGCTTTCTGAGCAACCTCGACCTTGCATCCCTGCATCCCAGGGGTTTCCAATGCAATCATACACAATACACAGGAGCACGCCACTGTTAGTCTTTACAGAGATGCTGAGGACCAGAAGGACTTCTGATAATTATTAGCAAAATAATTAATCAAACAGCACAGGTACACTGTCCTCTAAGCTCCTTACAAAGTAGCCTAAATAGGATCCCTGCCACCACTGGTCTTATAGTCAATTTGGAACACTGAGACTCACAGAGAAATACACAGTAGGCCCAGTGCCTGGGGGCAAGAAATCAGTGAGAAGGACCACAACAGAGTGACAAGGACTCAGACAGAAAGGCAGCTCTGGGGCTACTGAGTTAATGAGCGGCTTCAGAAAGACTGTGTTTGAGCTGGGCATCAGGGGTTATGATAGGTGGTCTCTCAGGAGGAGACGAGGCCTCTCGTGAATAAAGTCAAGCTAGAAATCGAATCAACTCTCAGTATCCAAGGGCTGCCAGTTCCCTAACCCTCACAGGTCCTAAAATCCCAACATGCTCAAGGCTCATGCACACCGCTGTAGTATCGGCATGTAACCTGTGTGCTTCCTGCATTCTAGATAACTTCTAATAACCAATGCAAGGGCAATGCTATGCGCATACTTGTGACCCAGTTGTGTGCAGGTGATAACAGCCAGGAAATAATCTGTACATGTTTGATGCAGGATTAACTTTCAACCCACAGTTCACTGAACCCAAGGAAGCCAAACTGTGAATGCAGCAGTCATTAGGCATGGCTGATGGGTGCAAAGTGTTCACAAGAAGAAACAACGGAGGGTGACCGGCACGTTGACAGCATAGAAGGAATGCCACGGGAAGCTGCTCCTTCCACAGACGCTGTAGGATAAAGAATGCCAGAAACAGCCAGGAAGGTGGCAAACCCAGCTTATGTTAGAGTGACCTCTTTTTCACACGATGTCAGGTCCATCTGCAATGGTCCCAGTGAATAGACTACCTGGGTTTGAAATCCTGCAGGAGGGGCTCAAAATAAACAGCCCACCGTTTCATCCATCAGAGGGAACCCTGAACATCCTGAAACTCTAGCATTTGGGTATACAGCAAACCACAAAGTTGGTGGAGCAAGAAAAGGGGGACAGTTGGCAAAGAACCAGGTGACGATGTACAGGCAGTAAGCCAGAGTGCTTATGGGGAAAGGCAGACGTCCGCAACCAAGGAGCATTTGCCTGAACCACACAGCCCAGCAAAAACGTCTCAGAAGTCCTTCATGAGACTTCCTTTGCCCCAGAATTTATCTGTACCATGATATCAAAGAAACAATCAGCTTGCTTATCATTCCTTTTTAGTGCCACACTACCCCACAAGGAGACCAGGTCGCCAGCTGACCCACGCACGTGGGATCCAGACTTCCTTGTCTGCAATCTCTTGGGACTAAGTCCAGGAAGATAACCTTAGTCTTTGTGTGGTGACTGTAAATGCGTGTGACCACTGCTGCAGCCAGAGTGCTGGCCTGGAAACCATGCATGCCCAGTCTTGTGGATTGCAGCCAGAAAGGCTGAATGGACTGAGACTCTCGTCCCTTGTAAATGTTAAGACTGCGCAGAATGTTTGAACTGAGAGGGTCTTAGAGACCATGAATTGCATCCTTTCTGTCTTTCTGGATGAAGACAAACCAGAAATGATTCCTACTTGCCCAAGGTCACACGGATGAGAGGTTATGAAGAGGTCTAGATCTGCCTTAGATTCCCAGGCAAGGGCAGTCTGCCCTGGATCACACTGGCATCTCCAGCTGGAAAGCCTGCTAAAGCCGGGCATGCGGGCGGGTGCTGGGGACCAAACCCAGGGCCTCACATGCTAAGCTTGGGTTCTATCTACCACTAAGCTCCACCTCTAACAGTATCACTCTTTTGGGTTTTGTTTGTTTGTTTGTTTGTTTGTTTTTTGGTTTTTCGAGACAGGGTTTCTCTGTGTAGCTTTGCGCCTTTCCTGGATCTCGCTGTGTAGACCAGGCTGGCCTTGAACTCACAAAGATCCGCCTGCCTCTGCCTCCCAAGTGCTGGGATTAAAGGTGTGCGCCACCACCGCCCAGCTAGTATCACTCTTTATAAATGCTTCAATGCCATTTGTTGTCAACGTAATGACAACCAATTTGTGACATCATAGCTTATTTCATCAACAACCAATGAGGCTCGTTACTGTTATCCGGATGTCACTTTTTTTTTTTTAACCCAGTACTGGTATTGAACCCAGGCTCTTATGCACGCTGGGCAAAGTGCTCTACCACTGTGGATTATGCCCTGTTCTTGTCATTCCAAAAGACGGAAAACCTGAGGTAGAGAGAGGTCACCCAGCCAGGACAGAAACAGGCCTGTCTAACTCACTGCGGCTTCAAAGTCCACCCTTGAAGCCACCTCATTAGAGTTCATGACATATGAATTCTTTAAATTATAAAATGAGGAAAAAAGAGTAAGCAAAAATCTATAGGTATGACTACCAATGTTGTAAAATGAATTTAAAAGCTAACTGTTTTTTTTTTAATAAGTATTCAATATATCTCATGGGCTGACTCGATGGCTCAGTGGATTAAGGGGCTTGCTCCCAAACCTGATGAGCTAAATTCAATCCCAAGAACTCACATGCTAGAAGGGAAGAACTGATTACTAAAAGCTGCCCACTGACCTCCACATACGTACACACTGATAAATAAGTAAGTAAATAAATAAATAAACGTAATTTTTAAAATTTCTTGATGGTACATTTGAGCTTTAATTTTTTTATTACCTGTATTTGTTTGTTTGTTTTGTGTGTGTTTCCACGCCTTGGCTCAGGTGTGGTAGTCAGAGGACAACTTTCAGGAGTTGGTTCTCTCTTTCCACCATGTGGATTCTGAGGCTCAAACTCACAATGTCTCGCTCAGCAGCAAAAACACCTTTATCCTCTGAGCCACCTCGCTAGCCCTTATCTATTTGTTAAGGAAATGTCTGGCTACGGGTTTGCTGGGACTGTAGAAAGCATGCTAGCATTTCAAGTAGGTATTTTTCTCAGGCTTAGTGGTCACAAGAAGCTTGCCCCGTGCCAGAGGTAGGATGTGACTCACCTGACGGCTTAGAAGGGTCTCTTCTGGAAAAGCTTCAGTTACTGCCTGCTGCCTGCTTTGGTGGCCCTCCCCCCTCCCCAAACCCAAACACACACACACACACACACACACACACACACACACACACACACACACACTCACATACACACACACACCCCTCTGATCTTCAAGGAACATCATTTTTATGTTAACTTTCTACTAAAAGCAAATCTCTAATTATTAGTAACTGGATTGAAACCAGAGACTGAACCTCAAAAGATTAATAAAAATGTATTTTGATAAGCATATTCAAAACCAACATCACTGGAATAAATAACCAATACTCAATTATATATTTTTCACATTCCCTCTTATTAAAGACATAATGTCAGATCTCATTATCTTGCTTGCCCTGGAGAAGAAACCCAGGAGCAATAAGAACTCAAATAAGCCAATTACAACTGTATCGAAGATCAAATTTCAGGGAGAAAATGGGAGTGCATTAAGAAGATGGACTGCCACATAGACTCATTTCCCCAGCCAGATGTCTTGATTGTGGAGCAAGCAAAAATCCATTCTGCAAATAGGACCAATCCTAAAAACACAAACGCCATACAAGTGTCGCTGTGTGCCTGAAGTCGTCAACCACCCAGAGACGGAAATCAAAGAGCAGTACCAGGCATGCAGCGACCCCTCAGATTTGCTGAGGGAAGGAAAACTGAAGAAAGTTTTCACAGAACATGAGGCATGTGGTAGAAGTTTTCAAAATGTCCAAGTGACAATGCTTTGAGTTTTGACAACATCTTTTCAATAATACCATTAGAACAACCATGGAACCAGGTATCAAGAACTGGATAAAATGAGAGATTTTAATCTGCTCCAGGCAAAACCCTTTCCTATACATACCTGACCTGCACCTGCTAAGCCGGAAAAACATCTCTAAGCTCCGCTTTGCCTCAGCAAGAGATTCAGACCCAAACCTACAGGGTGGTATAATGTTTCTAGTACAACTCTAACATGGCAAAATTCCCTGAGTTTCTGCGTTTCAGATATACACCTTGATTTAGCACCTTCCGCGGACGTTGCCCAGCATGACCCAATTCTTCATGACAAGTCTTTTACCTGGAGTCGCTGGGAGAAGAACCCCGAGCCACTCTGTCCCATTGAAAGTAACACAAGTACTGTTGCAATGAAACCAAATCTACACAGACCCGGGCCGTCCTAACTGCCCTAAAGCACTAAAGCATAATAAAATTACAGCCAGCTGGGACGTCGAGAGCAATTGAGGCTCTATTTGGCTCCCTCCTAACCATTTACCAGTAGAGAAGAAGTTTCCAACACTTACATTATGAATCTTTCTTCTTGGGAGTCAAGATTTGGCCATAAACTCTGGCAGCCCGAATACCAATTTTATACAAAACGCTTAATCTTAAAGTAATAGTATATCCCACCACTTAATACCCACTTAGGTTTTCTTCTCTCTCTCTCTCTCTCTCTCTCTCTCTCTCTCTCTCTCTCTCTCTCTCTCTCTCTCTCTCTCTCTCCTCACATGGCATACTATTAGAAAGGGAGCCACATGTATTAAGGCACATCTGAAATGCCTGTCCAGCGGAAGTCTTAGCTACAAGAACACAGTGAAAACACAATAAGAAAATACTCCAGAATTTTCCAAAGTAACCCCTGGTTTAAAAAGAAAAAAATGTAGTGAAACCCTAGAAGAGCTAATGAAATTTCACAGCACCTTCATTGCCCACTCTGATTTCCTTCTGTGCCTTTAAACGTTTCTTAACTGCTTAGAGGGCAGACGGCACTTCAGAGGAAAGTCCTGAAACACACCTGTTAGAGAACGTGTTCACCATTGGCCGGGCTGTACGGCCTTGATAAGAGAGAAAATAGTCAAGAGCCGGGCAAACACTGATTCTCTGTTCTCCAGTCTCATGTCACATTAGCCAGAACACTCCCAGGAGACCCAGACCCAAGAACGCACTCTGTGCCTCAGTTTCCCTAACCACTAAGTATCAGGTGTGATACAAGTTCTGGAATCAAAATAATTACATATAATCGCCTCTGAAGTCCACATCGGAATATTACATCGAAATGCTGTCAGGGAAATACAACTTCCAAAGCCTTTTGCAATATTCTCTTCCTTCAACTACTCCAACGGAGTTAGCTCGACTATTCATCAAGAGTAGACAAACGCCTACTTGTTTTAACAACATTCACATAAAAACCCAAGACAGAGGTACAGAAACCTTCCCAGGCAAGGTTATCAGCGCTCGGATTATCGTGTCCAAAGTAGATCCCACAGAACCTAACTAGGGCAAGACTTTGATTTCGTTTGTGCTTTGAGACTAGGATTTCGTTTACCGAGACAGCTTCAGGGCCTAGGAACAGAAGAAGACGAACTACAGAAAATCCGTGGATCCGTTCTTTATAACAATTTATAACTACTTGGTGCAGAACCACTGGTCCATCTCCACAACTTGGCGTGTGTAGAGACTGGGACTCCAGCAGGGGTCAAGGAGCCAGGAGCGGGCAAACACAGATGTTGCCCTTTCCCCGGGCCCACCCAGCTGTAACCAATAGGCGGGCGCTGTGGGCCCCTAAAGTAGTCTCCCTTAGAAACCTAACTGGTATCTGGGAAACCAAAACTGGGTTTCCTGGGTGGTCTGAACACCCAGTGTCCACAGGGCTCACCACCAGCGCGAATGCCTTCTCCACCCGTGACCCCTACCACCCACACTCGAGTATTCCAGCGAAAACCCGTGAAACAAGTGCATGGGTTCCCACGGAATGAATCCTAAAGGCCCCTCCCAAACAAGATAACCAACCATCGATGCTTTTGTAAACTCAACAACCGTTTTCACAAGAAATAAATGTCCTGAGCTGGAGATTGACCAGCCGTCTGGGGTTCTCCCAAGCACCTGAACCCGGGCCAGGAGCACAGATGGGAAGAGGGGACCCTGGCTCTCCAGGCGCTCCCTTCTCCACCACCCGCATGCCACTGATTTCCACCGCTCGCAACCAGCTGAGGTTGAACCCCCTCACCCTCCGCCCCCTCCCAGCCCGGTGCCCCAAGGGGTGAGGGGTGGCCGCCGCCTCCTCCCCGGTGCGCTCCGGCAACTGCCGCCTCCGACCCGGCAGCGCCATGCACTTGTTGCCAGCCCCCAGAGACCAGGAGGCGGCGCCCATCCCTCCGGCTGCCCAGCCTGCAGGGTGCAACCCCTCGCCACCTCTGCAGACCCCTGCGTCCTCGGGGACCCTGGAGAAACTTTGTCCCCTGCGTGCGAACTCAGGTGGGCAAACTTCGCCGGGGGCTGCGGGGAGACCAGAGGGATGGCTCCCGCCATCAGCTTTTTTTTTTTTTTTTTTTTTTTTTACCTGGAGCTGTAGCCCGGGAGCGCCCGGAACCCTAGCCAGGCGCTGTCCCCGCGGCCTGCCGAGGGCGACACGCCGGCCAGCGTCGCCCGGAGCGGGGAAGCCGGTCCCCAGCTGCCCACGCCCCTCCGCCGGGCTGGCCGCGCCGAGGGGCGGAGCCGCCGCTCCCCGCTCCCCGCTCGCCCGCTCGCCCGCCGCGCCCACTCCTGGGGCCGCCCCCGCGCCCCCCGGTTCCCGCCTGCCCACCTCCGGCCTGCCGGGCTCGCCACCGCCGCCGCCGCCGCCTCATCACATGGCCGCGCCCGCCACCGGCTCCCGGAGGAAACCTGAAGCTGCTGCGGCTCCGCCGCCCCCTCCCTCCGCGGGGCGGCGGTCGCTCGCCTCGGCTTTCCTCCTCGCGGCGGGCACGGAGCGGGACCTTGCCGGGCCAGGGCAGGGTTGCACCCTAGCGGCGGCGCCCGCTCGCCCTGGGGGCCTCCACGCCCTGGTGGCGCCGGAGGAAGGAGCTGGCCTGTCGGCTCCTAAGGGGAGCAGTGCCAGGCCCTAGGGAGGCTCGGGTTGTTCTCAGCCCAAAGCCACCACACCCGGGACGTAATAGCACCCGGGTCTGTTACAATGGGAAGTACTATTTTAAAAGCAGCAGCCCTCTTAATTCATGGGGATGATGGAGGGTACTCCGGTCCAAAGCTTTACAGGCTCGGTTCCCTAGGCTTTTATGCACACAGGTGCATAAATGGCATCAAAAAATTTTTAATTTTTTTTTTTTTAGAAAGTCCTAGTCACTTATACAATACTCAGCCATGTGAAGGGACCCCCCCACCACCACCATCTTGCTGCACCTTATTACTGAGCACTGACCCAACCCCAAGATAGAAATTCTCTCCATTGTGCAGCTCACCATAAAATAGGTTCAAAATGATCATTGCAGCTTTAAAGATAAAATTATGCATCTACTTTTCTGAAAGTACCTTGAGTACTGGCTTTATTTTTCCCAGGAAGATAAGATGTCTACATGAACATGAGAGATGTGGCGGCCCCAAGAAGTTGGGCCATCGTATCTCCAAATCAGAAGCAGGACTCCTCCATCACCACCAGAGGCCCTGGGCCGCCCTCCTAATGCTCCTTGTTTAAACAGAGCCTGAGGAATGACAGGGTATCAGGAAAAGACGTCCAGGGTCTTCCATCTTTAGTCCCAGCTCTCTTCCTTCTTGTTAAAGGACCTGACACTGGCCTTGCACTCTGACACTTGCACTCATATCAACTGATCTCACACTGCAGAGCCATAGGCCCCAAAGAAGAGCCCTCTCCACTGAAGGACTTCAAGGTCCTGAAGATAAAATAAAATAAAAGCAATAATATTATTGTCAAACACCAGTATTTTCAATGTGAAAATGTCAACTGGAGATGAGCTGAGTCGACACTCCGGATTAAAAACAGTTTCCAAGCTGGTTAGCAGAAAAGTTCATAAAAGAAGCCTTCGTTGCTGGTCCCTTTGTTGCTGCTGGACTTTTGTTTCATTTATTTTCCTTTTTCATTGATTCTGTCATATAGCTAGAAAAAAAGCAAGGAATCTTGGGAAGAGGAACAGGTATTGTAAGACATTACCCCAAGCCTCTTCCACACTAATAAGCAGCAAACAGGAAAATCGTCAGTAAAACTCTCGGAGGATTGTAGATGAGGACATGTAATCCCACTGCATGCCGCTGTTCTTGCCCTCTCTCAAGCGCGGAGCTTGATCAATATTTAAATAAGTCCTTGGCTTTCAACTCCTCTAGGTTCAAACTCTAAGCGCATGCTCTGGCGACTTTAAAAGAAGCCGGTGACTGCCCGAGGCAGGAAGATATCCCTTGTGTAAATAACCTTTTGCATCTGATTGGTTTCGCTCCTGCAGACACAGGTCACTCAGGACATGATAGCACTGAGCTGGGCTGGAACTGCATGGGTTTAGAATTCAGACAAAGTCTGCTATTCTCAGGCCACAGACAAGGAGCATTCAGCCAGGAAGAGAGCAGGTGGGCAATTCAGCTGGCATTGCCCCAGCTTTCCAGGGAGTCCTCTGCAGTGTCCCAGCTGGTCTGTCTTGTCTAGCAGTCCAACCTCCATTCATCCTTAACCTTTATGCCACCAAGACCTCCTCCATAAGTGCCTTCTCCACTGTTCTGCTCTCTTCCATCCTTTGACAGAGTCACAGTCTTATCACATGACATAGCACTTGCCTATACTTGCTGTCCTAGGCAGAACTATTAAAATTCTTACTCTGTCTCTAATTTGCCCTTTCAAGAACAAAGACCTAATGGTCTCCAGTGCCGGCACAGGGCACCTGGGGAGTATTGAATGTTAGTTTTGTTTTTTAATCAGTTATGCAGTAAGGAAATGCCCATCACAATTTGCAAACATTAATGGATTAGAATTGGCCCCAATGCTATGATCATCTAGTAGTTCCCTCTATTTTATTTCTTTAGTTAATAATTCTGGGAACATAAATAAGTCCAGGATTAGGCCATGAGCATTAAATGGCCAACCAATACACCATTCCTAGAAAGTTTCATTGTCTGAAGTGAAAGTTTGGTCTGAGAAGATGGCCAGTTTGTCAGAGAATGGGGCAAACTTCCGAATTAAAAATAGAACGACCTTGGGCACATCAGTCTTTCTAAGCTTTCATTTCTTCGTTTTAAAATGTGTATAGTGTCTGTAATCACTGTGAAGATTAAAGGCCTGACAGCAAATGCAGGATAAAATGATACAGACACATGAAATAGTGGCAGGCAATACTTCAGAGTATGGAATATTAGAACACTTCTTTTTTTAAAAAAAAAAAAGATTTATTTAGGTTTTTTTTTTTTTTTTTTTTGGTTTTTCGAGACAGGGTTTCTCTGTGTAGCTTTGCGCCTTTTCCTGGAACTCACTTGGTAGTCCAGGCTGGCCTCGAACTCTCAGAGATCCGCCTGGCTCTGCCTCCCGAGTGCTGGGATTAAAGGCGTGCGCCACCACCGCCCGGCGATTTATTTAGTTTTTAATTATGTGAATGTGTGTGTGCCTGTGTGGAAGGTCTGTGTACATGTGGATGCAGTACCCGCAGGAGTCACAAGAGGGCCGCATATCCCCTGGAGCTGCAGTTACAGGTAGGTTGTGAGTCAACCCGTGTGGATGGTGGGAACAGAACTCTAGCTGTCTGCAAGAAGAACAGTACTAGCTCTTAACCACGGAGTCTTTGCTCCGGCCCCCACTTAAAAGTCAGATGCCAAGTTCTAGAGAAACTAGTTCTAGGTTGTACACGTTTCCTTGGTCTAAATTTAGGGTACACAGAGAAAAGAAGCTATCCTAGGTAGGGGTATCATTGATGTGATGAAACACCATGACCAAAGCATGGAGTGGAAAGTGTTTATTTGGCTTACACTTCTATATCACTGTTCATCACTGAAGGAAGTCAGGATAGGAACTCAAGCAGGGCAGGAATCTAGAGGCAGGAGCTGATGCAGAGGTCATGGAGAGGTGCTGCTCATTGGCTTGCTCAGCCTGCTTTCTGATAGAACTCAGGACCACCAGCCCAGGGATGGCACCACCCACAACAGGCAGAACCCTCCCACATCGATCACTAATTAAGAAAATGCCCTACAGCCCAGTCTTACGGAGGCATTTTCTCCGTTGAGGTTCCCTCCTCTCTGATGACTAGCTTGGGTCAAGTTGACACAAAAGGAGCCATCCTAACTTGCTTTCTATTGCTCTGACAAATGCTATAACCAAAAGCAAGTGGGGAGGAAACCGTCTGTTGGGTTTCCTGATCACAGTCCCTCAAGTTAAGGCAGGACCCTGGGGGCAGGAACTGAAGTGGAGGCCACAGAGGAATGCTGCTTTCTGCCTTGCTTTTTTCATATAACCCGGGACCACCAGCCCAGGGGTAGAACCACCCACAGGAGGCTGGGCCCTCCCAAATCAATTATTATTTTTTCAAAAATGCTCCCACACACTTGCCTACAGGCCAAAGGGATGGAAGCATTTTCTCAGCTGAAGTTTCTTTTTCCCAGGTGACTCTAGCTTGTGTCAAAATCTGGGGGGGGGGGGGGGGGGGGGGGGGGGAATCTAACCAGCACAGCGGCCAACATGCTCAGAACCAGGGTCTCCAGTGGAACACTGTCGGTGCACAAAATATTGTTTACCTTCAGCTAATCCCTAGGAGCCTAAAACTCTAACATTAAAGATTTGTTACACCTCTCCTGCCACTCTTTTTTTTAAATAACATTTTAAAAACAAGCTTTTTATGTAAGTACATCAAGCAATGGGTTTCATTGTTGGGGGACGGGGGTGTTTATATCCCCTGCAGTTCTCTCTTCTGGCTACATATTATCACCTCCCGGAAAAAAAAAGTCTTGACTCCAGGGCCCCACACTAGAACAGAATCTCCAGGGGATGGGGGCCCAGATTTATAAGCTCCCCAGGGGATTCCAAAGTCTAGACCAAGTTGAAATCAGATAAAAGGAACTGAGTTTGTCCCCAGGACAGGAGGATGAGAGCCAACCTTCAATGACACAACCCTTCCGGTATCTCCTGTGTTGGACAATCAGAACCTCAGGTGTGCTGTGCTTCAGGGACGTGTGCACTCAAATCATGTTGGGAATTTGTTGAAAGATGCATTCTTGTGTAATGTCAGCTAACGGCAGCAATGCTGTATTTCTGACGAGCTTCAGAAGGTGCCCACCTGCCTGGTCCCGGACCAACCTCCAGCATCAATATAATGCAGACTCAAACCAGGTAAGGTAAGCCATGCCTATAATCCCAGCACTTGAGAGGTTGAGGCAAGAGGATTGCCATGAGTTCAAGGCAGCCTGAGCTACGTTGTGAGTTCCAGGCCAGCCTAGACCATATATATAGAGAGATCCTTTCTTTAAAAAGTCCATGATAGAGTCAGGCAGTGGTGGGGCACGCCTTTAATCCCAGCACTCGGGAGGCAGAGGCAAGTGGATCTCTGTGAGTTCGAGGCCATCCTGGTCTACAGAGTGAGTTCCAGGACAGCCAGAGTTACATCAAGATACCATGTCTCAGAAAAAAGAAATGAAAAAACATGATAAACACCTGTAACCCCCACACTTGAAAGGTGGAGGCACTGATCTAGGTTGGAGTCTCCACTTACCTTCCATACCCAGATTTGTTCTGGAATGTGTTTGAGTAGAAGCTGTCCACAAGAGAAGAGTTCTTACAGCTGTTCGGAAAGGAGAAACATATTCCATTGTTCTATGTGAGCTGTGTGTCCAGCTCAGTGCAGGTGAGGGCCATAGGTGTCCGAGTACATTGCTAGAGGAGATTGTGTGTGCAGGCCGGAGACAGCAGTAGGCTGCCAAGGGCACTGTGGAAGAGGGATGTGTGAGCCAAAAGTTCAAGACCACCTGGGTCTACACAGCACAATCCTGTCTCAAACAACAACAACAACCCAAAAACAAATAAGAACCGAAGTTCAAAATAGACATCAGGGACAAGCAGAGAAATAGTCAATATCTGTTATAAAAGAACTCCTATCTCTGAACATTTTTAGTCAAGGAATAGCAAGTATTGACTATCCACAAAATGCACGTTACAATCTTTGAATAAAAGAATATTTAGCCAGTTTTAAGTATAAAATCCTTCTAAAAGGGCAAACTTCTACTAGGCAAAACCAGTTTTATACCAAAGACACTTTTCAAGGCATTCAAAAATGTTTGAATTTCTCTTGAACTTGGAAGTAAACACGAACTTTTAGGTCAAGGAAAAATTGTCTTACCATATAAATTAACATCTATCTACAGTAGTAAAGTATGATTCTTTTCTTATTTTAATTTTTCTGGAGGAAGAGGTCTGTGAAGCCGGAGTGCACAGAGCCCACAGAAATCTCAATGCACACAAGTTCTCAAGGTCCATGTTCATCCCAGGTAGTTAGAAAAGCCTGTGGACTTCCCTGTTGTGGATGATATTTGCATACAGCTGCTTACATGAGTGGCAGGGCCGTATTAGGGAAATCATAAATACACCTCTTGAGTGGAACCAGCCCTATAAATATACAGAGTGTGACAGTTCCCACACATGTGATTTGTGGAACATTGTCCATGCACAAGATAGTGTTTATTCAGGCGATCCCTAGTGACCTAAAATGCTAACATAAAGATTTTTTTCCGTCTCTGTTGCCACCTTTTTTTAGCGTTTTTAACATGAACTTTTTATGTAAGTGTACCAAACAATGGGTTTCATTATGGGGTGTGTGTGCATGTGTGTTTGTACTTTGTTTTTATCCATCCGCCTTCTCTCCCCATCCCTCTCCCCATCCTCCTCCAGTACTAGTCTTTAGGGAGAACACTATAAAGAGTCTCATCCTTTATAAGCTTGTGACCGGTGGTCCTGTCTGGACCCAGTGTTTCCAGGTTCTTGTTGTCCCAGTCAAAGAGTTAAAATACAGATGCACACAGATTACGATGTGGCAAGGAAACCCCAGTCAGAAGCACAGCAATAGCACAGCTCCAATACTCGGTCAAAGCGCAGAGGTCAACTGAGTAAAAGAGCATTCAGGGACCAGGTCATTGTTTGGGGCTTCATTTTGTGGGCTCAAGTAGGAGGATGGGCTTGAATATTGGGGGGACTTGGGAGTATTGTTTTCTGTTTGGGCTGACAGGTTTGATTATGTAAGATTTTTTTTTTCTCTGAGTGTTCTTTCCCATAATGCATCCACACCATATCGGACACTCAGCCCTTTTCCCAAAAAGACTGCCTGGAAGTGCCGGATAGACCAAGCTGGACTCAAACTTGGAGTAATTTTCCTGACTGACTCACCAGTGCTGGGATTACAGGCATGTGCTGCCAAAACTTTGTCTCAAAACACCCATTTTGATTGCCGTCTCTCATCCTTCCAGAGAGCCACCTCATTCCAACTTGTGAAAAGCCAGCAAATCTGACCCGTGAGCCACCCAAGGAACCACTGAGGTTTACCAAGAAGTCTATTCTAGAACAGACTTTATCTCAGAACATGATTGTTTACGACATCGGTGTGCATGTGCATCTGTGTTTTCTTGCCAAAATGGCTATAGGTGACTTCCAGTTATACCCTACTTCTTAAATATTAAGCCAACTTAAGACCCCCTGTTTTTTTTATCACCATGGCACAACTCCACAAGACAGTTCAAATAGATATTCCCAAACGCACACCGTGTCTATATATTCTCCGTCCGTCATCAGATGTTCTGGAGTACTCCAGTGTGGGCGTAGGAGAGAACTACATGTACCCAGTGTTTTTCCAATTCCCCAACACCTGCCCAACACTGATATGAGCATGTTAAATCTCATCCTGAAGCAAGCTTTCACGGTTATATAATAAAAGCCCTTTTTAAAAGAGTTGATAATGGAGACACTAACACCATTTTAATTAGGGTGGCTCAACTAGTCACTGATTATACCTGTGGGAAATAATGGATGCACAACTGTCCCACGGGCTGTAATTATATTGAAGGCTTCTGGTGACTGGTGACATGGCAGATGTGAGAATGAGGCCCTGCTGCTCGGCTCATGATGTCATCTGAACGCTGCATGTATGCATGCATGGCTCTGGGCGCTCCTACTCATCACAGACGATTCAGTTCCTGTTTTCCTATTTACAAAGGGCAGGCAGAGGAAGGGACCAGAGAGGAAACTCCATAAACAAACTGGGGGTGAATCTGTTTCCCTCCCACAAGAAGTTATATAAAGTCTTTGCACTGAGCTTTCAAACTTCATTTGATTACCATCTGATAACTTCCAACACAGACCCTAAGGTGAAATCAGATCCTGCCATAAACGGACCTCAGCACTTTCGACTAGCCTACCTTAACTACCCTGCAAGTTCTGAAGCTAATTTAAAAGACCTAGAGTCAGGGCTCAAGGCAGTGCACCAAAGCTGTTTTGTTATTGTTTTCAAGTCTGAAAGATCTGTGCCTGTTCACCTGGTATAGCTTCGACTCTAGCACTCAGAGGTGGTGGGCAGGGCAGGTGAGTTTGCAGAGACGTATTTCAACCCAGCCAAACCAACTTAACAATTGTATGCAATGTGCAGAGAAACACTGCACACTTCTGTAAGCACTCACATTGGAGGGAGAGGGAGAGGGAGAGAGAGAGAGAGAGAGAGAGAGAGAGAGAGAGAGAGAGAGAGAGAGAGAGCGCTCAATTAAATAACCTAGTGATAAACCCCAAGAGTTTAGAAAAACACAAAGAAGCCAAATCCAAATGACTGCAAGAAATACAAACAAAAAAGTTATTCTAATCAATAAGTAAAGTAATGAACTAAATACAGATCTCAAAAGAAATAAACCAAGAAGCCAATAAATATTTTTTAAGTGTCCAATATCCTTAGACATCGGGGAGATGCAAATTAGAATCTCTTTGAGAGTCTATCTTGCCCCAATCAGAATGGTTAATAATAAGAAAATAAATACTAGTGAGGATATGGGGAAATAAAAACTCTTAGTCCTTGCTGTTGGGATTGTAAATCAACACAACTACTGTGGTATTCGGTATGGAGGTTCCTCAAAAAACTACAAATAGAACTCCCCTATGACCCAGCTCTATTACTCTTGGGAATACACTCAGGGGAGTCTAAGTCTTGCTACAGATGCTTGTACATCCGTGTTCATGCCTGCACTAGGTACAATAGCTAAGAGGGAGCCTAAGGCACCAATAGTTGACCAGATAAAGAAAATGTGGTATAGACTCACAGTGGGATTTTCTTCAGCCAAAAGAAGAAAGAAAAACAAAATCAGGGCATTTGCAAGAAAAATATGGAACTGGAAAGTATTTTGTTAAAGAAAGCAAGCACGGCCGGGCGGTGGTGGCGCACGCCTTTAATCCCAGCACTCGGGAGGCAGAGGCAGGCGGATCTCTGTGAGTTTGAGGCCAGCCTGGTCTACAGAGTGAGTTCCAGGAAAGGCGCAAAGCTACACAGAGAAACCCTGTCTCGAAAAACCAAAAAAAAAAAAAAAAAAAAAAAAAAAAAAAAAAAAAAGAAAGCAAGTATGACTTTGAAGAGAAATTACCACATTGTTTTTCTCAGGTGTGGTTCCTAGATTTTGATTTTTATATATGGGGGGCGGGGTGCTTGGGCCATGAAACTAGAAAGAAGACCATGAGAGAGGAAAAGAGATGGGGGGGGGGGGGGGATGGAAGGTAATTGAATTCATGTGATATGGAAGCTTAAGGGAGCTACTGGAGAGAAGAAGGGGCCAGTGGGAGGGGGGAAAGGGCAAGAGAAGGAAGCAGGAGGGGACTCTTGGGGGGACCTATGGGGCAGTGAGGAAGTGAATAGATGAGAGGGGAGGTAGGGGAGGAAGACAAAGTGAGGTAGCAGGCTTTCTTAGACCACCAGTGTAGGCGAATTGCTAAACGGTCTTATTAACAAAAAACCCGGAGCCAGATATTGGGGTGGAAACTGAGAGACCAGAGGAATAGGACAAGCCACAGCCAACCTCACCTCACCAACTCCTCAGCTTCCAGAGAGAGCTACTTCCTGTATACTCACACCTATATCCTTTCTGTGCCCTGCCATCTCACTTCCTCTCTCCGCCCAGCTACATCACTTCCTGTCTGTCTGTACAGACCTCCAGACCTCTATGGTTAACTAGGGCTGGGAATTAAAGGCGTGTGCTACCATGCCTGGCTCTGTTCCCAGTGTGGCCTTGAACTTGCAGAGATCCAGATGAATCTCTGCCTCCCATATGCTAGGATTAAAGGTGTGTCCTGACTTCTATGTTTAATATAGTGGGTGGCTTTTTCCTCTAATCCTCTGAGGATTACATAGTTAAACAAATGCAGCATAAACAAAAGCAACACATCTTTACATACTTAAACAATTATTCTGCAACACAAACAAATGCAACACATCTTTGAGAGTTAAACAAATATTCTATTCCACAACAAAGTAGGTTTGGAAATGCCATAATGAAACACATTTTTTTATTTTTTAATGTACATTGAGGTTTTGTCTGCATGTATGTCTGTGTGAAGGTGTCAGATCCCCTGGAACTGGAGTTACAGACACTTGTGAACTGCCATGTGGGTGCTGGGAATTGAACCGGGGTCCTTTGGAAAAGCAGCCAGTGCTTTTAACCAATGAGCCATCTCTCCAGCCCCCAAAACCCGTTATCTCATATGATAATTTTGAAAATTAAAAAAAGGAACCTAAAGCATGTAACTTCAGAATTTAAAACCAAGCTATGAAAAATTAAAAACAAGACAGTGTGTGAGAGAAAAAAATAAATTCTTATTAGTATACTGTGGAGGTGTACAAGAAAATTATGTATCTGTAAAACGAAAACAAGTCACTGTGAAAAATTCATCAGAGGATAAGAAATTAAAAATACAAAATAGTAAATTTAAAAAATTTAAACAGGGTTGATAATAAAGGTATAGAAATATCCTAGAACATTATATTGTTACTGTTTTTAAGACAAACATACAGGACTGGGGATGCAGCTCAGTGGTAGAGCACTTTGCTTCCCAATTTGTTCAGGACCCTGGGTTGCCTTCTCTGTGTTCTCTCTCTTACACACACACACACACACACACACACACACACACACACACGCACACGCACACTCGCACACACACACACACAGAAAATATGGAATAATTTTTAAGTCAATATTAATCTCACCTATCTAACACCCCACTAAAAGAAATTCCAGGTGTAGAAAGAAAGGAAGGCGACAGAAATGATTAAAGAACAAATTTTAAAGTCAAGATTCAGGAAAATGTGTATGTCTTGGTTAGGGTTACTGTCGCTATGATGGAACACCATGACCAAAGCAACTAGGGAAGGAAAGGGTTTATTTGGCTCACACTTCCACATCACTGTCCATCATCAAAGGAAGTCAGGACAGGAACTCACACAGGGCAGGAACCTGAAGGCAGGAGCTGATGCAGAGGCAGTGGAGGGGTGCTGCCTACTCATTTGCTCCCTACGGCTTGCTCAGCCTGATTCCTTATAGAACTCAGGACCGCCAGCCCAGGGATGACACCGCCCACCATGGGCTGAGCCCTCCTACATCAATCACTAAGAAAATGCCTTACAGCCAGATCTGATGAAGGCGTCTTCTCAACTGAGGTCCCCTCCTTTCAGATGACTCTAGCTTGTGTCAAGTTGACAAAAAAGTAGCCAGCATAGTGTATTTCTAATAGATCTTCAATACCTGTAAGAGTGTTGAGGTTCACACACAAGACTGTTTGCTCTATGCAACATTTTTGAAACAGCAAAAAATTGGAAACAATGTATTTGTTCATAGGGTTGTTTGGTTAGATTAAACTATAGAACTTACATTATGCAGTTGTTTTAAAATACTAATGTGAGACTGAAGAGATGGCCCAGACTAAGAGCACTTGCGGCTCTACCAGCGGACCCAAGTTCTGTTCCCAGCACCCCTGTCAGGCAGTTCACAACTGCTGCTAACTCCAGTTCCAAGTGATCCACCTCCAGCCTCCGTGAGCACTTACACTCCTATACACGTACTCAGACACAAATACATATGTATGCACGTAATTAAAAATGAAACCAATCTTTTTTAAACACACAATAAATAAATAGCAAGGGACTAGAGGCAGAGATCCGGGGTCAAGCCCCCAGTATTGCAGAGTGAAAAATAAAGTGAGAACAGGACCGTGTTTATAGGTGTCTGTGTGTTTACAGATGTGTTGTAGCAGGCCTCGAATGCCACTGAGAAGGTATCAACATGGTGACCTCGAAAGGGAAATGAACGACCTTTAACTTAACAGTAGACATAATGAATGAATGAATGAATGAATGAATGAATGAAAGCAGCTGATGATTGGTCCTATTCTATTAATCCACTGTCAACCTACTATAGTTCCCTTTTTTTTAAGAACTTTTTTATTTAATTTCTCATTTATTTGTTTGTGAAGTATGCACACCCATGCCACATGAACATGTAGAGGTCAGAGAACAACTTGTGAGATTTTGTTGGTTCTCTCCTTCTACCATGTAGGTCCTGGGAATCGAACTCAGGCCGTCAGACTTGGCAGCAGGCGCCTTTACCTGCTGAACCATCTCACCACCGCCCCCTCAACAGTCCTCTAGAGAGGTTTATTACTATTCAGCTCTGTCCTCCTTAGCTACAGTAGAGTGTAGACTTCTGGCCTTCATGTGCTGATAGAATCCACTTCTCTCTCTTTTCATCCATGTGCCGACAGCCTTGAAGACGTTGCTATAATAATAACTGTCACACTATGCTATAGTAGGTGGTTTATTATTTTGCAGGTGCAGTGGTTGAATAAAGGCAGCCATTGGACGCTGCCATTGGACGCTGCCATTGGACAGAATTGGCATTCTGCATCTCTATTCTTTTAACAAGTGACTGTAACTCGCTAAGTTGGACTTGTCTCACCCTCAATGTGAAGACCCTCATAGAAGACTTAGGCAAAGACTTAGTTCTTTTAGAACTGACTGGAGCCTCGTACTCAGCAGGAACGCTGGACACGGAAGCCCTAATGACTACTATTCTGTCCCTGCTTGACAGCAGGTACTTTAGGGCAAGGTACTTAAGGGCTTCCTTGTCTTTGTGTGATCCCCTGTGTCTATTGATGCCCATTTTGGAAACCCGAATGTCACCTGGCAGTGCTCTAGGAAAGCTGTAAGACTGGCATGCAAGCCACAGCATGGGTCAGTGAACGCCACCCCCACCGTGACGTCCATGAGTCAGGGGGGAAGCTGTAGGAATGATACCACTCCTGGGGATATGCGGCATTGCAGGATTCTCCCTGTGGGGCATTCTCAGGTTACAGACATCATTGCTGCTTCTTTTCTGCATTCACATGTTAGAGCTTAATATGCATTATTCACACTAGCAACAATTCCTTCAGGCGCACTCTGGCCAGAGAGCTTGTGGTGGGGGCTTTCCTGACAGAACTCCTGGGAGATGGTCCCTTTTAGTAGCAGGGGTGGACTTGCGTGCCTGCCTGGCCAGTACCATTCTGTGTTCTATCGTTGTAGGAGTGCACCCGTACACAGCACGGAGGCTCCATGTCTTCCGTAACTGCTGCAAAAGCTCCTAGGACTGTCACTTGCCTTGCCCAAGTGACATCTCTAAGCACTGGGCGTAGCCCTCCCTGAGTGTTTGGCGGCACCTCTCTGTGGCTGCTCCTAGCCTGCCATCATTTGCCTCTCTCTACCTCCTGATGAGTACCCACTGCAGCACCGAATTGCAAAGTGCAAAAGGACTCATTTCTTTGCCGATACTCTGCACGAACCTGTCCACAAGCCCCCTGTCCAGCTGTTGCCTGATGTTAAGCAGAGCCATTGCTGTTCCGGAGAGCTGGGGCCTGGACAGACACATCACTCGGAGGCTGATTCAGCAGTTCTGGTGCACTCTGGGAAATTCCACCTATAGGGCGATGTATTAGGTGCCTCTCCAATTCCGACCTTGAGAAACACGAGTGTGAATGGTCCTCCCTTCTAAGTAGCAACACTTACCAGCGGCTTCTGGAGAGTCACTTTGTCCCTGGTCATCATTCTCAGTCACCTGGTCCTGCAGAGAATATGCCATGGACCACAGCCTTAGACGCACGATAATGGCATTTCACATTCAGCCATACCTGGCACAGTTCTAAGCTCTTACCTTCCCCACAACACCAGGAGATGCCAGGAGTGGCTTATGTCAGGGAAGCAACAAATGACTAACCAAGCCCAGAGTTACAACCAGCCCAGCCTTCTCACCAAGTCCCTACACAGCCTCATGTGGGGACTTTTAGCTAAATCTCTGGAGTCACATTTTTCTGAAGATCTAACTAGTACAAGCTGCTATACAGATCACTGCTACCCTGATCCATCTGGCTTTACCACCAACTCCATCTCCCCCACCCCGTCTTCTATTCAGCTAACCCAAGTTCTGAAAACAATATTGCAGAGCTCAATGTCTCTCTGCCAGTCTTCCCAGCCTTCTCCCAGCAGAGGCTCCTCAACCTGCCCATCCACGCCCATCTGGGTTAGATGTCATTAACTGCACTTCTCTCTACTCTGTGCCTTCCTTGGCCCTCGGGCTTCCTGTCCAGCATCCCTAGAACTGTTTCTGGCTCTGTCTCCCTCAGCTGAGCAGTCCCTAAGGTGATCCTGGTTGGTCGTTCTCTTGTATAACCGTCCATTGACTAAACAATGTTGGTCTCGATCACCCCTCTGGCCCTCACATAATAGAGAAAAGGCTTATGCTTTGTCTCTGGTGTCAGGGGAAAGAAGGGGAACATCTTGTAATGGGCCCACTGTCTCAAAAAGCTGAGGGCTCATCCTTTGAATTGTTTGTACCTTCCTGAGAGACCTGTATTCTTTTTCTCCAGCTGAAGGGCCAGGGATGCAGTGGTCTTCCTTAACGTGGAAAAGGTGGAAAAAATTCCCATTCAGACTCAACGTTTTCATCATCCTTAAGGATGTGGGAAACTGCTGCAGTCCAACATAAGCTGCAATCAGAGGTTGAGAGTTGAGGGGAGAGAGAGTCTGAGAAGGGCGGGAAGGCATTGGATAAAAACCTTGACTGCAGAATGCCGTCTGCCTTTGTTGCCGGCTGCATGACAAAGTGTACAGATCATAAGCAAACAGCACACCACAAGATGAAAGCCCCAAGTGGGAAAGCACCGTTGCTCACGCCAAACACATATTTGCTTTTCTGTTGGCACTGAAGTGCCATTGTTTCTCCAGGAGTTAAGTGTGTCCTGTGGTACAATGCCATCCAAATCTGCACCCCTGGAAGCAGGAAAAGGGGGTGGGTGCCACTTGTCCATTGTGTGGGCATGTTTCTCTAAAATGAAGGGTTGGTTTGTGTGTGTGGGAAGGGGGTGTCCATCCTCCTCTGTAAATGCTGCCAAGCTTGACATCTCAGGTTTGAGGCGATAAAAAGGAAATATCTATATTAAGTGTTCAGTGAAGGAAAGAAGGGCAGTCACAAAGGCATATGAGAGTCTTAGAGACAGCTCAGAGGTCTTTCAAGAGGACCCAGGTTCAAGTCCCAGCACCCACATTACAGCTCACACCCGTCTGTAATTCCAGTTCCAAGGGATCCAACACTCTTTCCTGGCCTCCATGGGCACAGGCATACATGTGGTATACATACATACATGCAGGCAAAACACTCATACACATCAAGTAAAAATAAATAATTAAAAACAAAAGAAACACCTATTGTTATTCCAAAATAATGCCCGTTTCCCCCTCCCTGGCCTAGAAACATCTCAGAAGAGGAGGCAGAGAGTTGTAGGAGCTAAAGAATGGGGAGAAATGCTGTGATCTACTCCCCCTGCATATGACAGGGCCATGGTAATCAAGACCACACAGCAGCTGCACCAACCTAAATAAGGTGGAGGGAAGCTGGGTGGGAAGAAGAGGGGGTCAGCAGGAATGGGGGACAAGAAAGGGTAACAGGGGTGAGTGTGACCATGTATGAAGTCGTCAAAAAGAAAAAGAAAAGAAAATGTGCATTTGCTCAGATCCATCCAACTATCCATTGTTTTTCAAGGCTTTTGGGGTACAAGCTAATCACCTGTGTTTCTTGGAAGCCATAACAAGCATAATTTGAACAACCACTTAATTCCCATGAATGATAAAGCAATTTGTTCTCTTAATTAAATTAGCATCACATGGCCTGAGGTGAAAAGATGAATCTGTGCTGACACCGGAGTCAGTCATAAGTCACTGTTTCTAGAAGGGAGCTCTAAGGAGCCTTTCCAGCTAACTCTAGTCCACAGCACTTCCTGTCAGACGTCTCCCTCTGTAGACCCCGTGACCCTATGAACTGTGGAGTCTTCCCACCTGGAAAACCCTGGCTCCCACCCGTGGTTTGATCGCAGTGAGTACGTTAGGTTTCATTTGTGCATCTGGGCTGCTCGTTTTGACACGATTCCTAGGTTTAGAATGTTCCCACCTTTGAGTTCTTCTTCCCCGGGGGAAATAAAATCTAATGAATCATTTTCCTCCGTGCCTGTGCAGCTGGAACGGGCACGGGACCTGGTTCTTCCACTCGGGTGCCTTCCTTCAGGACATAACACCAAACAGAATCCGCACACAAATGGGTAAGGGAAACATGGAACGTTTTTCAGCCACAGAGAAAAAAGGAATCATGATATTCTCAGGAAAGGGGACAGAATAGGGGAGGGGAGCATTACGTTAAGCAAAATAAGCCACACTCAGAGGACAAGGGCCACAGGCTTTCTCTCGCGTACAGAATCTAGACTTAAATTTGTCTGAAAGTAGAAAGGGTGATGGGGGAGGGGAGGAAGGGGAAAGACGGGGGAGTGGGATTAATGTGAAGTGGAAGAGAAAGCTGTGGAGGAAAGTGGGAGGATGAATGAGTAGGAATGGCACACAGGATTGACAATGCATAATGAAAACTTGGGTTGTTTTTTTTTAAAGATACTTCTGGGCTGGAGAGATAGCTTAGTGGTTAAGAGCACTTGTTGTCCTTGCAAAGGACCCAGGTTCGAGTCCCAGCCCACACAGAAGCTTACATCTGTCCACAACTTCAGTTCCAGAGGATTGCCAGGCTTGTACATGGTGCACAGACATATTTGAGCCAAACACTTATGGACGATAAATAAATCTAATTTTCAAAGAAGACACTGCCGTTTAGAAATAATTTTTGCAAGGGCTTAAGAGACACTGCCTATGGGGACCCCCAGGATTTCATACGTGGTATGGCAGAGGATCCAAGTATCCTTGAGTGCAGACCACAAGATCCCTGTCTGGTTTACTGGGTGGGACTCTCCTGGAACAGTCCAGTGGTAAATCTGGACACTGGCCCTAGACTCTAGACTTCAAGCTAGATTCTACAGCCCTGGTGGAGGGAGACGCCATGAGCCTCTTGAATATCCTTGGGGATTTTTCTCTCCTCTCTCATTAATTCATTCAGTAGTCACGGAGGGAATCATGCTGATGATAATATTCTCCTATGTCCAAGCACAGTCACTGCTGCTGGTATGGCAGGAACACTGAGTGAAGCTTATATTCTAGTGAATAAGAGCAGGCAGGAAGCAAATAAATAAACTAAATAAAGGGACACACAGGACATCAGGTGAGGAGGGAGAGGAAAAAGTGTGAAGGGCAGGTAGCTGAGTCACACGCTCGAGTGGGAAGGGAAGTCCTCTTATGAACGAATGAAAAGACGATGGACATTTGAGCACACCTGAGCATGCATGCTTCTGATATGCAGGTGTGGAGGGAGGGTATGCCCACAGCAGGAATAGCAAGGGCAAAGGCCACGAGGTAGGGGCATGCCCTAGAAAGGGTTATGGAGCGCTTAGCAGAGTGAGCTCCCTAACATTATTCCCTAGCCCAATGGGAACTGTCCACGGGAAGACACCCCAACCTCATGCTAAGCACCCACTTGTTCATGTGTGGTCTGCACTGAGGATCTGGGCAAGCCTCCTGGGCTATCAAGCTCAATTTATGCACTATTAGACATCTACAGATAAACTTACCTGTATCTCCAAATATACAGAGGATACAGTTGCTTAGCAACAAAAAAAACCACACACACCTAAAATACAAATCAATAGAGCTTTGATTATGTTCAAACTTCAGAGAGGCTTATTTTGTCATCATTGCCCCTCTTACAAATGTTTGCTTAGAGGCAATCATAAAATGTGGCACTTGGGGAAAAGCATTTCCGTGTGTGTGTGTGTGTGTGTGTGTGTGTGTGTGTGTGTGTGTGTGTGTATGCATGTGTGTGGGGAGAGGGATGTTTTCTTTACATTTAGAGCTCTGAAAGGAGAGATTTATCATGATATAGGATTTTTTTTTGTTTGTTTGTTTTTTGTTTTTGAGACAGGGTTTCTCTGTGTAGTTTTGGTGCCTGTCCTACCTGGAACTCATTCTGTAGCCCAGGCTGGCCTCGAACTCACAGAGATCCATCTGCCTCTGCCTCCCAAGTGCTGGGATTAAAGGCGTGTGCCACCACTGCCTGGCTATGACATAGAATTTTTAATTCCAAGTCTAACTATGACTTGAAATAAAAAAGAAAATTTGATCAATGTAAGTACATTAAAAGCAGCAATGTCCTATGGCAAAGCACTATGAAGAAAGTTAAAAAGAAAACTGGAAGACTAGAAGAAAATATTTAAAAGAGAGAAAAAGATTAATATCCCCATATGCAAAGTCAGTCGGCAAAATTACTGTCACATGAGCACGAAGACCTGAGTTCAATGCCCAGACCTCCGTAAAAAGCCAAGTGTCGCAGCACATGCTTATAACCCCGGAGCTGCCAAGGTGGGGACCAGCAGATTCCACAGGCTCACTGCTCAGCCTGCCTAGCACAACCAGCGAGTCCAGGCCAGTGAAAAACCCTGGGCAACCAAACAAGGTGGACAGTGCCTGAGGTGGACAGTGCCTGTGAGGTTGTCCTCTGCCCTACACACACATGCATGTGCACATACATGTATCTGCACATGCACATATATGAACAGAGCATGAACACATCCATCCTCATACACACAAAAAAGAACCCTTGAGAACCAAAGGACAGAACAACTATTAGAAAAATGGAGAAAATACACAGGCAATTCGTTATAAAAAGATACGAAAGTGTCCCACATACATATGAAAAAGGTACAAACGGAATTACATTTAGAAAAATTCAAACAATGCTAGGATGTCAGTTCTCACCAATCAGATTGGGAAAGAAATTAAAAGTGTAACAACTCACTGGGCAGTGGTGGTGCACGCCTTTAATCCCAGTACTCAGGAGGCAGAGGCAGACAGATCTCTGTAGTTCAAGGCCAGCCTAGTCTACAAAGCGAGAACCAGGACAGGCCTCAGACACAGAGAAACCCTGTCTCGAAACCACCCCCCAAAAAAGTGTAACAACTTATGGTGTGGACAAGGCCTTGAGGAGATGGTCATTCTCTTACATCGATGGTGGGAGTGCCCATAGTACAGTGTGTCTGCAGAAAAATCAGGCAATCCTCAGAAACTCAAAAGGACCCATTCATGTCACTTCCAGAAACTCACCATGAAGCCACAGCACCAAAAGCACAGACATCTTTTTTTTTTAACGTTTTATTTACTGTGTGTGTCTAGCATTACTGAAAACCATCTCAATGAACATGCACATAAAAGTAGCTAAGTAGATGATGGTATATCCATACACTGAATTAAATAGATGGCAGCAGATCCATTCCCTGAATTACTTAGCAGCTGTAAGAGCTAAGGACTGTAGTTCTAGAAAATGGTATTTTCTGGGGCTAAATAAGAAAAGGGAATTGCGGGCTGGAGAGATGGCTCAGAGGTTAAGAGCACTGACTGCTCTTTCAGAGGTCCCAAGTTCAACTCCCAATAACCACATGGTGGCTCACAACCATCTGTAATGAGATCTGGTGTCCTCTTCTGGTGTGCAGACATACATACAAACAGAACACTGTATACATAATAAATAAATAAATCTTTAAAAAGAAAGAAAGAAAAGGGAATTGCAAAAAATAGAGTGTTTTTTATAATATACTAACTTTTGTGTAAGAAATAAGCAGATATGAAAATACATATGCATATGTTAATCTATGGAATCAACAACAATAACAAACCCAACTGAGAAGCTAAAGAAGCCTTCTCCCAAGGATGAGCAGAAAGGGGCATAAGGATTGGGGAGGGGGAAGTAGTAGGAATAAGCTAGGAGCTTTAGTCTTAAAATCATAGCAATGCTACATGTTTTCCAAAAAGTAAATAATACTTAATTAAATATAACCAGATGTGGAGAGAGCCCGAAATGGAATCCAAACAGCAACAGATGAGATTAGTATTAAAAGTAAATGGTAAAGGTACAGTGTGGGAGATGTGGGATGTGGAGCTAATCCGGTAACTAGGAAACTTCATACTCTCTGAAAGCAGCTAGACGGATAGTAGCCTGCTGTTGGTTGTTTTTACTCTTTACTCTTTTGTTCTCTTTGGGGGGGCACCATTCAGCTCCCAAATAAATACACACATGAAGTCATATTCTTTCTTATAAATGCCCAGCCTTAGCTTGGCTTGTTTCTAGCCAGCTTTTCTTAACTTGAATTATCCTGTCTACCTTTTGCCTTTGGACTTTTGCCTTTCTCTATTTCTGTATATCTTTTCTTTCCTTCTTATTCCATGTCTGGCTGTGTGGCTGGGTGGCTGGCCCCTTCTTTTCTCGCTCCTTGATTCTCTCTTTCCACATTTCTCCTGTTCATTCTCTCTGCCTGCCAGCCCTGCCTACCCTTTCTCCTGCCTTGTTACTGGCTGATTATCTCTTTATTAGACCAATCAGGTGTTTTAGACAGGCAAAGTAACACAGAGTTAAACAAATGCAACATAAAAGAATGCAACACATCTTTGTACCATTAAACAAATGCTCCACAGCATAAAAAATGTAACAAATCTTCAACTAATATTCCACAACAGTTACCTATTCTAGTAAATCTACTTTTCATAGGAGGATGGGTTGATAACTCTATAACTTTTTAAAATATGCCTGGTAGGGACCAGGTGTGGTGGCTCACACATCTAATCCCAACACATAGTGAAACATTCACACATACACACACACACACACACACACACACACACACACACACACACACACACACACAAACTGTGTGTGTGAACAAGTGAATATTTGTAGTGCAGCCTGTCCCAACGGTGGAGAAAGAAGTAGATAAGCTCTGAAATATTGCATGGACGTGTAGGAAGTGGAAGGAAGCCACAGAGCTCCAGATACATAGGTGTACACGTGAAGAGAATGAACAGAAACGAACAGGTGAAAACGTAGATATGTGTGCTAGCATGCATTTCCTACTTCTGTCCACTAGAAGAGCTATGGAGCGATGATCCTCTTAGAGGCCATTTGTATTTTCAAGGCTCACATCTTGAGGTCCAACATCACTCTCTCTAACACATAGAGAATTGTTTGGCTCTAGGGCTGAAGTAGGGAAAATGCAAATTGGGCCAGGAACATAGTATAATACCAGCAAGGTTTTAAAAAAAAAATAAAAAGAAAGAAAGGAAGGAAGGGAGGGAGGGAGGGAGGGAGAGGGAAGGAAGGAAGGAAGGAAGGAAGGAAAGAAGGAAGGAAGGAAGAAGGAAGGAGAAACTTGGGCAAACATTATGGGGACACAGAAAATAACCTTTAGGATAAACAAAATATCTTTTCTTTTTTTGTGTGTGTGGTTTTTTGAGACAGGGTTTCTCTGTGTAGTTTTGGTGTCTGTCCTGGATCTCGCTCTGTAGACCGGGCTGGTCTCAAAATCACAGAGATCTCCCTGGCTCTGCCTCCCGAGTGCTGGGATTAAAGGCGTGCACCACCACTGCCTGGCTAAATAAAATATCTTAAGTCTATACTCAGGGATGAATGGAGGAGAGACAACGTCTCCCTAGAAAGAATCCCAATAATGAAGAAATGAAAATTTTCATTTGAACTCCACTATATTCATTGCTGTTGGCAAGATCAGCAGGTGCTAAAATTAGTGGGTGAAAATATAGTCATCAACCAGATATTCCTGCCAAAAACATGATCAGGAGCAAATGGAGAGAAAACTTCAGACAAACCCAAACTGACAGACAGTCTACAAAATAATTGACCAGTACTCATCAAAAGTTTCAGGTTCCTGAATCCTGAACCGGAAGCCACACATTTCAGGGGTGCAAAAAACATGACATCTAAATGTAATGAAGGATGCTGGACTGGATCAGGGCAAGGACAGGGCAGAATGGACTGGAAAAACCAGTATGTCTGAGTGAACAGCATTAGACCAAAGCTGACTGCTGGCTCTGAGCCTCCTGCTGTGGCTATGGGAGTTGTTAACGTTAGCACAGGCTGTCGGAAAGCTCGCTGCTCTTGGAGGTTTGTCCATCAGACCAAAACGGCTTCAAAATAAAAATGCATACGAGTTGAAGACTCTGAAGCCATCTGCCCTTGAAGCATCCACTCTTATATAGTTCTCCACAGAGCAAAGGCGTGTCTCCTTATCGGCGTGACCAGAGCAAGTGCCTCCCTCTGGCATTGCTGCTAGTCCCATGTCAGATATTTGCCCCTCAGGATTCAACTTTCAAAAGCAAACATTTATTCTGGCTGGGTGTTGCCCTCTGGACATGAGGTTCCTACGGACCCTGTCATCATGCAGCCTATGCCCACTACTGGTTAAGAGAGTCACAGCTCCCTTTGCCCTTACCCCAGCTTTTCCTGGATCGATCCAGATGACCTACACCCACATCTCCCGGACTAGTCATAAAGAAATCCATAGGTAGCTACCCATTGTGACTATTATAAAAGGGATATTGGTGATGCTGAAGCTTACATTAATATCCTTTGTCAAGTGACTTTCATGTCCTGTTTATAAGAGAAATTTGAATCGATAATGTGGCCTACTTATAGCAGTAGCAGGGACAGTGTTTTAGCTGTGAGTACAGCCAGCTATCTGGGGTTTCTGTGGGAGGGTTCAGGTGCACCTTGGGACAGCTTGGAAATCAACATACATTAAAGGGGAGAAAATGGATGATGGAGACGGCTCAGTGGGAAATGTGTTCTGTGCAAGCGTGAGGACCTGAGTTCAGCCCCCCAGCACTCAAGTACAAAGCCACGCGTTATGGGTCATGCCCGTAATCCCAGCTCTGGGAGGTGGAGCTCCACGGAGGTTAGGAAAGGTTTACCAGACAGACTGTCTAGCCAATCATATGAGCTCCAGGATCAGGAAGAAACTCTGTCTCAAAATATAGGGTGGAAAAAAGCCAGGCAGTGGTGGCACACGCCTTTAATCCCAGCACTCGGGAGGCAGAGTCAGGCAGATCTTCGTGAGTTCGAGGCCAGCCTGTTCTACAGAGTGAGATCAAGAAAAGGTGCAAAGCTACATGAAGCTACATGAAGAAACCCTGTCTCGAAAAACCAATATATATATATATATATATATATATATATATATATATATATATATATATATTGGTGGAAAGCAGCGGAAGAAGCCATCAACATTGGTATTATGTTATTATGTTTCCAAGCACGCACTCTCAATACATATGCCCACACGTGCTCACATACACACATACACACATACACACACACACACAGGATATAAGATGTCCTCTACCCTCCACATATACATGATTGTGTGATTGTGAGCATGCACACACATGCATGCGCACACACACACACACACACACACACACACACACACACACAGAGGATATAAGCCATTCTCTACCCTCCACATATACATTATGATATGGCTGTGAGTGCGCGCATGTACTCACACACATGATAGATAGATGATAGATAAGTAGATGGGAAAGTGTGGAAGAAGGCAAGAATGTTCACTCACTGCCCTTATTCAGTATCTTATTAGAAGTCCTTGATAATGCAGTAAGAAAAGTGGGGAGGAAGCATAAAGATTGGCAAGGAATTAAAAAAAAATCTGTGCTTTCAGATCAGTCAAATGTCTATGTGAGAAATCTCAGAGAAACACACATACACTCAGATACACATATACACACATTCACACACTCATACACACACACACTCAGACCTACACACACACTCACACATATACATACTCAGACACATACAATAACACACACACACACACACACACACACACACACACACACCTACACATACACACCAGCTTCAAGAACTAGTAGGCAATTAGAGCAAGATTTCTGTGCACATGCTTAGCCCAGTAAAGAGCAGTTGGAACTTAAAATTAACACATTGCCTTTTACATTATCACAAAATAAAATGTTTATGCATAAATGTACCCGATATCTTTAAGATCTATATGCAGAAAGCTACAAAACTCTGATGAAAGAAACCAAGAAATTAATGAGAATGTTTCATGGACATAGGCAAATTCAGCATTGTCGAGGCGTCAGTTTGCCCAACTTCAGCTAGAGACTCAATGTTATACCAACTGAAATAGCATGTTATGGGGGCTGGAAAGATGGCTCAGTGGTTAAGAGCATGTTCTGCGCAGGCAGAGGTTCCAAGTTCAGTTCCTAGCACCCACAGAGGGCAGGTCACAACTGCCTGTTACTCCAACTCCAGAAGACCCAAACCCTCTTCTGGACTCCACCAGTACCAACACTCACACCTGCACATACCCACAAACAGAAACATACACATTAAAAAGAGGAGGAATTCTAAATATATATATTTAGATATATATATGTGTATGTATGTATATATATATATATATATATATATATATATATATATATATATATATCATCTTGTGCATACTGACAATCTTATTCCAAACTTCATCTGTCAAAGCAAAGAACCCAGAATAGCCAATACGGTTGAAGAAGAAAAGAGTCAAGGAACCATCACTACCCAAATTCAAAACTCACTGTAATGGAGCAGAATAGAAAACCCAGGAGTAAACCCCAGAGGTCAGGATGATCTGAACTTTGGTCAAGAGGCAAAGGCAGCTCCGTGGAACAATCTAACAGCAGCCAAAAAGCTTTCTCCACAAACGGGCCGCTGAGATGAGGAGAATGTGCATCTGAGTGTCTTTAAATGTGGACACAGACTTGATACCTTTCAGAAAAATTTAACTAAAAGATGAATCATAGACCCAACTTGAAACATCAAACATAGAAAACAGCATGGGAGACATTCTAGACGGCGGGGATCTTGACCAGCACTGTTTAGATGTAACATCAAAAACCCAGTCCATGAAAGAAGAACTGATGTTGGTCTTTATTACATTTAAAAAGCTGTGTTCTATGAATAAAAAAAAAGTACATAAAAAGAAAAGCCACAGACTTGGAGAAAATCTTTCCAAAACATATATCCAATGAAAAGCTGGTACCCAAGACAAAGAAAGCACCCTTAAGAATTTATCCATGGGACTGGAGAAATGGCTCCATGCTTTAGAGCATTGGCTGCTTTCCCAGAGGACCTGGGTTCGGTTCCCAGCACCCACATGGTAGCTCACAACCATCCATAAATCCAGCTCTAAAGGATCTGATGCTCTATTTTGACCTCTGCACACACTGTACCCATGTGGTGCACAGATATACATGCAGGCTAACCCCCCGTGCACATAAAATAAGTTAAAAAAATAATGAAAATGAACTTAACCATAAAAAACTCTCAGTTGTTGTTGTAGGAATGCAAAGTGATACAACCACTTTGAACAGCAGTTTGACCATTTCTTACAGAATTAAATACATTTACTATCTGATCCCTTAATCACACTCCCATGGTACTTACTCAAATAAGTTAAAAACTTATGCACAAAAATAAACCTGCACATAAATAAACAAGTGTTTACAACCACTAAAACTAGCAATCAACCAGAATGTCCTCCAACAGGTGAAAAAATAAACTGTGGTGTGTTCATACAATGAAATATTGCTCAGCAATTTTCTGAAAATGGGCTAGCAGGCCATCAAAAGCCACAGAGAAAACTTAATTAAATGCGTTTGTTGACTGACAGGAAACAACCCACAAAAGGTATACACTGTACAGGCGTTCTCAGATGAGCATGCTGTTATCTGGCTCATTTCCTCCAAGTGTTTGGGGACACTGCCAGACTAAATGGCTTCAAGCAACATTTATAGCTTAAAATATGGCTGTTTTATATATTTTCTGGATTTCTAGGTGTTGCTATCATTTTGCTTTGAGTATTTTCAGCCTAGCTTCTCAGCTACCACATGGGGAGGGACTTTGCTACACCAGGTACCCAGAGGCAATAGAACCAAGCAATCATGGACCGTAACTTCTGAAATCATGACTCATTAATTTTACACTAATCTTTCTTCTTTATAAGTTGATTTATCTCAGAAATTTGATATAACCATGGGCAGCTTACCAACCCAAATTCTCAAAATTTTAGTAATTTAGAGCATCAAAGGTTTAATTCATGCTCACATGTTCATGATGTTCATCATCCCTGTTCCATGCCACCTCCCCTCTGAGATTAGGTGATTTTTTTATTTTTAAGAAATTTATCTAGCAAGTGGCTTTGCTCGTGGCATAGATGAAATAACTGGAATTTACACTATTTTTTTTTGGTATGGATGTCCTGCTCACATACACATCTGTGTAGCATGGGTATGCCTAGTACTGGAGGGAGCCAGAAGAAGGGTTCAGATTTCATGGAATTGGAGTTACAAATGGCTATGAACCACCATGTGGGTGCAAGAAATCAAACTTGGGTCCTCTAGAAGAGCAATAAGTGCTCTTAATCTCTGAGCCATCTCTCCAGCTCCAAGAACTTGCTATTAAACATCTGCTTCGAAGTTGCATGGCATCTCTTCTGCCCTGACTCCACGAAATAAGTCAAATTGCACAGCTCCTCCTGACCTCAGCCAAGTGGAGATATGTGGTCCTCCCAGAAGGGGAAGACTCAAGGTCTACTCAAGTCCAACAAGGTGGAGATCTGGAATACATACAACAACAGCGTCTGAAAATGCACAGAAAACAGTCCGACCTATGAACAAAGACGTTTGTCAGGTTTATCTTTATTTGGCTGACTTCAGAAACTACTGCCAGGCATTTTTTCTCCTTTAAGTTCTAGATCTGTGTAAATGGCACTTGGCTTGAGAAGGTTAAATAATTCATGAGCACAACACTCGCATCTAGGGCAGGCAAGACAGCACTTGCCACCAAACAAGATAACCTGACCTTAATCCCGAGCATCCTTATGGAGAGAACCAATTCTCACAAGTTGTCCTCTGACCTCCACACACATGCTGTGGTAAGAGTGTGTGTGTGTGTGTGTGTGTGTGTGTGTGTGTGTGTGTGTGTGTGTGTGTTCACATGCATGCACTGACGTGCTCTAAATAAATACATATAATTATTTAAAACTTTTAAAAATTGCCGGGCGGTGGTGGCGCACGCCTTTAATCCCAGCACTCGGGAGGCAGAGCCAGGCGGATCTCTGTGAGTTCGAGGCCAGCCTGGGCTACCAAGTGAGTCCCAGGAAAGGCGCAAAGCTACACAGAGAAACCCTGTCTCGAAAAACCAAAAAAAAAAAAAAAAAAAACTTTTAAAAATTAAAGCCAGTTTCATTGTTGAAGATATACCCACTAGGGCTGGGTCTACTGCAAACAGATCCCACACCTAAGGCTCAGGAACATCGAGGAGGAGGAGCAGGAAGATCGTAAGAGCCAGAGGACAAGAAGGTCTGCTATGAGACTGTGTCTCTGAGATATACCAGAAAAACTTCACCTTTGTCCTGTTTTTTTTTTCTATTGCTGTGACAAAATGCCATAACCAAGGCAACTTACAAAAAAGAAATCATCCGCTGTTCACGTTCCAAGGGTTTAGAGTTGATACAGTGAAGGCGTGGCAGCAGGGACAGCTGAGAGCTCACATCGCTATCCTGTGACAACAAGGAGGCAGGGAGCAGGAACTGGGAATGTCCTGGGCTTGTGAAACCTCAAAGCCCACCTCCAGTGACACACCTCCTCCAACAAGGACATGCCTCCTCCAACAAGGACACACTTCCTCCAACAAGGACACACCTCCTCCAACAAGGACACACCTCCTCCAACAAGGACACACCTCCTAATCCTTCCCAAACAGTCCCACCAACTAGGGATCAAGCATTCAAATATGGGAGCCTATGAGGGCCATTCTTATTCAAACCACCTAACACTAGCACTGCCTAAAGAAGACTTGAACAATGACACCACCAATAGGTGGCGGTGGTGCACGCCTTTAATCACAGAGCCAGCCGTATCTCTGTGATTTCTAGGCCAGCCTGGCCTACAGAGCAAGATCCAGAACAGGCACCAAAACTACACAGAGAAACCCTGTCTTGAAAAACAAAACAAAACAAACAAACAAAAAAAAATTACAGGCAATAAAGACTTCTGAGAGAAGGAGAATTAGTTATTTCCAGGGATGAGCTCCCTGATTGGTTATCCAATACCAAGTGGTCAGCCCTGAAGTCATACCCATACAAGTAACAGAAGGACTAAGCAGGTTGTGTTTATCTATTTATTATAGATATGTATAGATATATATGTGTGTGTGTGTGTGTGTGTGTGTGTGTGTGTGTGTAATCAATATGTAAAATAAAAAAGAGATCATGCATTTGAGGAGGAGTGGACAGGGACATGGGAGGGGTAGGAGGAAGAAGATAGGAGAAAGGTTAGAGAGAAGAAAGAGAAAGGCTAAATTATTCATTATAAATTAATATATATTATCAATATATAATTAATAATTATATTTTAATTTTAATTTTTTGAATGACTCCTTCCCCAGAAAAAAAACAAAACAAAATTTACACCCATAATTTCTCATGTTACTTTTCCCAGAACTTCCCCTAGTCAATGGTCTGTCTCAGTTTCCTGTTTCTTTGGAATCTAGTGGTTCATATTCAAATTCTAGCTGTACACAGCTGTACATATAAAAATAAACCCACACCTGTGTGAGTGTGTGTGTGTGTGTGTGTGTGTGTGTGTGTGTGTGTGTGTGTGTGTGTCAGGCTAGTGAGATGGCTCAGTGGTTAAAGTACTTGCCACACAGACAAGGAAACTGGAGTTCTAGTTCCCATCACCCACATCAACGCCAGACGGGTGTGGCAGCCCACCCGCAATTCCGGTTCCTGGAATGCAAGACGGGGTGGGATTCCCTCGTGTAAGTTAACCAGTGGAACTAGCCTTCTGGGCGAATTCTGGGTTTAACTGATAGACCATGCCTCTGTGAATAAAGTGGAAGAGCTATGGAGGAAGAGTCCCTATATCAGCCTCAAACTGCCACATGAATACATATACAAATGCACCCGCACACACATGTACCCATGCACACACAAACACACCACACACACACACACACACACACACACACACACACACACACACACACACACACACACGAAAAGCATCCTTGTCATCCAGCTTCTGAGATTCATTCCCATAAAGTTTTTCCACATATTCTTATAAATTGCTTAATTTTCCTCTGCATAGAATTATGTCTTGTAGTGTTTCATTTTTATTAATCTGTACAGTGTAGAATACATGTTTGCACAAACTGGAATGATTGTGAGGTTAGTCATATGACCTTCCTGTGGGGTTTCTGTGAAGATCAAACAGCTAATAAGCACATGGATGAGAGCAGTTCCTTATCCAGCTCACTGCTAGTGTTTGACTATCTTGTTATTGTCTATAATCGTCCAGATTTGCATTTGTTTGTTTGTTTGTTTGTTTGTTTTTCAAGGCAGGGTTTCTCTGTGTAGCCCTGGTTGTCCTGGAACTTGCTCTGTAGACCAGGCTGGCCTCAAATTCAGAGATCTACCTGCCTCTGCCTCCCAAGTGCGGTGATTAAAGGCACCTAGCTCAGATCTGTTCATTTTTACACTTCATCTTAGAGCAGAATTTTATACACTCTTCTCTAAGAGTTGGCCGCAGAGGTTGTTATCAATGGTGACTGACTTACCTGTGGTAATGACCTTGTTCTACATTCGTAAGTTAAGTAAATAGAACCACTGGGCTCTGCTGAAGAGCCACGACCTTACAATAACAAAGCATGTGTATAACGTGGAGTGTCTGTGTAAAAGTTAATAAGGAAATTAACATTTGCTCTTATAATTTCACCGCACAGGATCTATTTTGCTCTTTCCCGATTTTCTGTCCGGAAGAATTTGATTCTTTCAACATCTACTTCCACCAAAAGATAAAATGGATGATGCAAGGAAGCCATAAACTCACTCTTAACTGAGCCACAGGAAGAGAAAAAAAAAATCTGGCCACTGATTCCCCTTTGTTTCCTGTGAGGAAATTGCTTTTAGCTCGTGAACTTTCAAGTTTTGTATTATTTTGTCAAGATTATAGGTCACAAAGCTAGAAATGGGGCCATAAAAAGGGAGTCTTAAGGAAGGTGGGAAGTAGAGAGGGTAATAGAATATGAGTAAACAGAAGCAGGTTTGGGGAAAGCAGACAGAGGCAGGGAAAGGTACGGAGAACAAGGTATCTCAGTCTATATACAAAGATACCATGATGAAACCCATGACATTGTATGATAATCCAAAACACTGATCTAGAAAAGATAATGCCTTATAGTGATGTTCATAGGAAATTGCCAAACTCATTAAATTAGCATAGCTTATATTTTTAACCCTTTGGTCAATAAAGCTGTCATATATCCCAAGCTAATAGGGATTTGAAGAGGGGAAGTCTGTATTAATAAATACGTTTGAAGATGACAACAATGTCATTATGGTGTTTTCACACTTGGTCCCCAGCTGCTGCCATCACTTTATGAGGTCACTGAACTTTGGGTGTGGGGGCCCTAGCTGGTGGAAGGGAGCCACTGGGTAAGCCCTGAAGGCTACGCCTCCAGGGCCAGGCTCATGGTCTCCGTGTCTGGGCTCTCCACCGCACACTCTGCAACCATTAGCTCTACTGTGACCCCTACGCCTTCTCCCCCATGGTAAAGTGTGCCCTCTAAAACCGTGAACCAAACAACCCCTTCCTGCTTTCCTTCAATTCCTTCGCTTGGGTCAGAGTGTTAAGTGAAGTCATAGACAAATGCCCTCAAATTTCCTGCCAGAGCATCAATAACACAGTGATGTGTATAGACTCAAACCATACCGTGTACTTCCAAAATTCTTGTTAGTTCAGTCAATCTGAAATCAGCTATATGCTTATTTTGCCATTTTTTTTTTTTTTTTTTTTTTTTTTTTTGGTTTTTCGAGACAGGGTTTCTCTGTGTAGCTTTGCGCCTCTCCTGGAACTCACTTGGTAGCCCAGGCTGGCCTCGAACTCACAGAGATCCACCTGGCTCTGCCTCCCGAGTGCTGGGATTAAAGGCGTGCGCCACCACCGCCCGGCTTATTTTGCCATTTTTGCATACCTCGTTTATTCAGAAAAATATTCACAAGAGCTGGGTAAATAGCTCAGTGTCAGAATGCCTGCCTAGCATGTGTGAAACCCTGAATTCAATACACATATAACACACACACACACACACACACACACACACACACACACACACACGGTGATATTGTGTTCCCCAATATATTGTGTACCCTAATAAACTTATCTGGGGTCAGAGAACAGAACAGCTACTAGACAGACATAGAGGCCAGAAATGGTGGCACTCACACCTTTAATCCTAACATTCCAGAGGCAGAGATCCTCTGTATCTCTGAGTTCAAAGCCACACTGGAAACAGCTAGTCGTGGTAACGAGAGCTTTTAATCCCAGGAAGTGATGGCAGGAAGCAGAAAGGTATATAAGGCGTGAGGACCAGAACTAGAGCTGGTTAAGCTTTTAGGCTTTTGAGGAGCAGTTCAGCTGAGATCCATTTGGATGAGGACACAGAGGCTTCCAGTCTGAGGAAACAGGATCAGCTGAGGAACTGTCGAGGCGAGGAAGCTGTGGCTTGTTCTGCTTCTCTGATCTTCCAGCATTCACCCCAATAACTGGGCCTTGGGTTTGGTTTTATTAATAAGACTCTTTAAGGTTCATGCTACACACACACACACACACACACACACACACACACACACACACACACACACACACATTTTTATAGTAATATAAAAGAAAACTTGACTTTAACTCTTACCCAAGAGAACCAGATAATGTTAGTAATCAGATAAGCTAAGAAAAAGCTCAGACCTAAACCAGTGAAGTTCTCTGTGTGTCACCACCCTCCTCCTCCCAGCAAGCCTGAAGGGGAGGCCATGTTTGCCCCATCTCGCAGATGTGAAAGCTGATGTCCGGAGTTGTGACTTTCCCAAGGTTAGAGAACTCATGTTCTTCCCATTACTCTACATGGTTGAACACTTAATCTTTTTAAATAGAGCCTTGCTTAGATTTGTTTCCATATTTATGGTTGTAATATACTAATAGCTATTCTTTAAATCTACTTGCCCAGCATAGCAATCGGCAAAAATCTTGAGTTCCTTCTGAAGGGACTGAAACCACTCCTTGAGAACCTGCCTTCCGAGAAGGGACTGAAGAGGGAACTGTTTCTCACGGTTTTCTAAGTAACACTGCCCCCTTGTGGACTAAGGGTGAGTTGAGGCACCGTTTCAACTTCTCATGATCAACAAGCAGGGAGAATAACTTCCAGAACGTCTTTCTGTTTGAGCTGGATCTCGTAGAGAAAAGGAAGCTATCTTCATGTTACCTTATAAATTCTAAGTAAAATATTTTTATACAAATCAGCACCTAACGACAATTCATTCACTCGGCACGTGGTTACCAAGCACAAGAGATGTACTGTGCAAAAAGTTCATAGAAAGGCGAGTAAGGGCATTCTCCATGTGTGTAGAACATAAGACATTATTCCTGCACGGCCTGAAAACACGCACTTTTAAAGCTGGCAACTTGAGCTCAATCCAAATTTGTCACTAACTAATCATGTGACTTCGGACATGTCACTTAAATTGTCACCCAGGTGTGTCGTTGTGTGCAGAACTGGATACCAGCATTACCTGCTTCAAGTAGATAGATACCTAGTACTCTGTGAAATATTTAACACTGTGTGTGTGTGTGTATGTGAGAGAGAGAGAGAAAGAGAGAGAGAGAGAGAGAGAGAGAGAGAGAGAGAGAGAGAGGTTTCGGGGAAACTGATATTTTCTCAGATGAAAGCCCCTTGGGGATGAGGGGCTACCAAGCATGGAATTGACGGTGGGAGAAAAGACCCATTCTCCAGGATCTATGTTGATAATGTGCTCTCCTCAAAATGCACCAAAGCTTAGGCAAAACACTGCTAGGTGTATAACTGCTTGCACATATAGCAACGAGAAAGCCAGATGTATAATTGCTTGTAGATATAAAACACCGAAAGCCATCAGAACGCCCATCTACAGGGGACCAATGATACTGATCGTGCTACATCTGTATGGTGATGTAGGAAGCTGGCCTAAGAAAGAATGAAGCAGAGCTACATGCACTGAGATGACTCAGACTCAGTGCAACATAAACAGAAAACTGGAACGCTCAACCACAAGCTGTGAGTTCTCATTTGTTCAAAAGCGAGCTAACACATACAACTGTATTCAAAGATGTGCCAACTACTGGGCGGGGGTGGGGGTGGGGTGGGGTGGGGATTGGAGAATATTGTACTTATCAGCATCCTGACCCCCTTAGGATGCTAGAATGTCTTCAGGACTGTGGGGCTGGACATTTAAAGACCACATTTCCCAGAAAAACTTCTGCAAATAATGCCCTAGGTGAAAATCGGGTTCCTAGATGAGATGAATGTGACAGTTAATCACATATGTAGATTGGGAATCACCTGGGATAGAGAGCTCTGGGCATGCCTCTGTGTTTAAAGAGGTTTAACCGAGGACAGGAGACCCACCCTGAACGTGGTGGCACCATTCCATGGGCTGGAGTCCAGGACGACATTACAAAAAGGGCAGAGAAGTTGAGAAGCAGCATGCATCTCTCTGATTCCTGACTATGGGCCAATGGGAGCAGCCGCCTCACACCCCTGCCACCATGCCTTCCTTACCCTGATGGACCAACACCACTGACTAAAATCAACCCTTCCTTAAGCTGCCTTTGCGAGGCAATTTGTCATGAGAACACTAATACAATATACTAATATGTGATCTGGAAGGCAGGGGTGAGGAGAAGCCAGTCCTCACGTCAGGAGATAGAAACTGAGCGGTAACTAGACCACCCAGGACCTATTCTCTAGCTTGTAGACAGCAGAAGTCATGGACTTTCTCTTTCTGGGGCTGTGCTCTGGAGCAGCGGCTCCATTCCAACCCTTTGATGTCACAAAGACCTAGTTCCCTATATTAAATCCTTATCTGCATTAGCTTCCTAGCACCCAGATAGATACTTAGGAAACAGGTACTTGCTGTGTTGTGGCTAATATGAACTGTCAGCCTGATTTCACTAAAGGAAACCAGATAGCTGGTAGAACATTACCATGGGCGTGTCCCCACCATGTTCTCTGAAGAGATTAGCATTTCAGTCCGTTGACCCAGTTAGGAAAATCTGCCCTCAGCAATGTGGGTGTTTCTTGAAGGCCTAGAAAGAAAAGGCATAGGAAAGGCAACTTCCCACTCTTCTCCCAGACACTAGAATTCCCGGCTCTCCAGCCCCCAGATTTGGAGACATAGGCTGGAATCCCTTCTATCACATACCCTCTTCCAGATTCAGCCTGGAGTCCACACCCTTTCTGGTTCTCCATGGCGCCAGCAGCAGATCATGATATCTCTGTGCCTTGGCAATCTTATACAATACATGAACCATGGGTTCTGTGTCTCCGAGTAAGCCTAGGACAAGTCTCTACCTGGAACAAAGATTTTTCTTTTCATCATGAGCTTTTCTATGTTATCAGAAAATGTGTGCTATGCATCTTTTTTCCCCCTTTTTAAGATTTACTCATTTATTTTATGTATGAGTGCTCTATCTGCATGTACACCTTTAGGCCAGAAGAGGGCATCAGATCCCACTAGAGATGGTTGTAAGCCACCATGTGGTTGCTGGGAATTGAACTCAGGACCTCTGAAAGAGCAGCCAGTGCTCTTAACCACTGAGCCATCCCTCGAGCCCCGAATAGATTTTATAAAAGGCAGCTCTGTAGGCACTGATCTAACAGCTGTGTCATTAAATTTTTAAACAATGAAGATTGCATTATATATTGTTTTTCTCAGGCACATTGGGAAAAATCCATATATAGACTCTCTCTATAGATTTAAATATCCCCAGGCACACAGAAATGTGCACATGCAAATACTTATTTGTTTTTGTTTTGTTTTGTCTATTTGTTTGTTTTTTTGAGACAGGGTTTCTCTGTGTAACTGTGTGCCTTCCTGGATCTCACTCTGTAGACCAACCAGGCTGGCCTCAAACTCCCAAAGATCCGCCTGCCTCTGCCTCCCGAGTGCTGGGACTAAAGGCGTGCGCCACCACCACCACCGAGTCAAATACTTATTTGTGAATGTCTCCTGAGAGCCTGCAGATAGCCAGGTGAAGGGATAAGGGGCATCACTGGCCACTGTGAACCTTAGAATCTTGTACCCTGTACATGAATTGCCTGTTCAAAATTACCTTGTAAAACAAACAAACAAGAAACCTCTACTAAGTTTGAAAAAAGAATAGTTTACTTTAGCCAAGGCACAGACAGGTATCCTGTAGCTGATAAATGGGAGGTGAGATCCGAATTAAAATGTGGGCTGTGGTTGAGGCAGTACAGACAAGCGAGAAGAGGGCATGCCGGGATTCTGAAGCCGAAAGGAAACCTGACCAAGCGTCCTACTTCATTCATTTTTTAATGATTCACTCTGAGTTGACTTTAGAAATCACTCATTTCTCAGGGCTGGAGAGACTGACTGTTCTCCCAGAGGACCTGGGTTCTAGTCCCGGCACCCCCAGGGCAGGCTTGAAGCCGGCTGTAGCCCCAGTTCCAGGGAAGCCAAAGCCTTCTTCTGGCCTCCTCAGTCACTGCACACACACACTGCACACACACACACACTGCACACACACACTGCACACACACACTGCACACACACACACTGCACACACAGGCAAAACGACTATACACATAAAGTTTAAAAAATAATAAAAAAGGGGCTGGAGAGATGGCTCAGCGGTTGAGAGCACTGACTGTTCTTCCAGAGGTCCTGAGTTCAATTCCCAGCAACCACATGGTGGCTCACAACCATCTGTAATGAGATCTAGTGCCCTCTTCTGGCCTGAAGAGACACATGCAGGCAGAACACTGTATAAGTAATAAATAAATAAATCTTTAAAAAAAAAAAAAAAAAAAAAAAGTGAAAAAAAAAAAATAATAATAAAAAAAATTTTAAAGATCATTTCATTCATTTTCAAGGCCACACAGCTGAGCAACACAGTACTTTTCCATTAGCTTTCTTTCTTTCTTTCTTTCTTCCTTTCTTTCTTTCTTTCTTTTTGGTTTTTTGAGACAAGTTTTCTCTATGTAGCTTTAGCGCTTTTCCTGGAACTCACTCTGTAGCCCAGGCTGGCCTCAAACTCACAGAAATCCACCTGCCCCTGCCTTCCAGTGCTGGGATTAAAGGCATGCACCACCACCTCCCAGCTTAGATTTACTTTATTTTTTTAAAAAGATTTATTTATTTATTATGTATACAGAAGAAGGCGCCAGATCTCATTACAGATGGTTGTGAGCCACCATGTGGGTGCTGGGAATTGAACTCAGGACCTCTGGAAGAGCAGTCAGTGCTCTTAACCTCTGAGCCATCTCTCCAGGCCCTTAGATTTACTTTAAATAACACCTCCAGCCAGGTGTGGTGGCACACACCTTTGATCCCAGCACTCAGGAGGCAGAGGCCGGAGGATCTAGCCTGTTCTAGGGACCCCAGGTAAGACACCACCCACCATGAACTAACACTCTTTAAAGCCCTCCCAACAGCCCCCCAACAGCACCCCCTCGCCTGGGCTCCAGCTCATGGCCCACAACTCCAATAGAAGACTTCTGCTTTATGGAAGGTCAGGCCAGCACTAGGAACCCTAGAGACCAAGCAGGTACCCAGAACCCCAGAGGCCACACAGGTAATTGGAACCCCAGAGGCAACATAGGCACCCAAAATACCAGAGGTCATGCAGGCCATGAAAACCTCAGTGGAGACATCCTACTGGACCTAAAAACTCACTGGTCACCAGAACACCACCACTCAGTCCAGAAGACAAAAAAGGAAACAGAAACCAAGGAGGAAAACATCCAAAAAACATCCATCTATCAAAACTCAGAAGGCAGCACCTAACCCTATAATAACGCCAAACCCTGATGAATAGAACACAGTATAAGAACACAATCAGCAGCAACCAGGAAAAATATGACACCACCAGAGCCAAGTTACTGTTTTTAACAAAACCTCAATTGTTCAATTTTACCAATAAAGACCCAGGAGCCAGATGCTGGGGTGAAAACCTGCTAGCTCAAAGAGGCAGAGGAAGCACCCACCTGACCGTCCTCCTCTGCCGACATCCTAGAAGCCCCCTCTTTCTCCTCCACTGCCTCCAACTACCCTCCTCAAACTGAATGTCCCTCCCTTCTACTTCCTGTACATCTCTTTATCCGTCCTCCTGACTCCACTCACTCTCTGTGGTTTTTTCTTAATCATCCTATGTCCACTTCCTGTCAACTGGTTCCTTGCTCTGCCTCTTGACCTATGGTTGACTTTATTTAATCCTTTTACAATATTCAAGCAGAAAACTCTTCGATTAAAGGTGTGTGCCAGGGCTGAGCCACACCACAACTAGTAACAGGTTTTTCCAGGAAATAACACAATTTCGGGGTTCACAGTGTAATCAAATATCCTGCAACAAGCTGTCCAACTACAGCAAACCCTGGCTATTCCAACATACCTGAAGCACAGGAAAATGACATTAGGCCCTCTGTATAAATGTGACTTTGGGTAGCTTCGTCTTCTTGTGGGACTCTTAACAATGGGACCAGGACTCCTAACAGTGGGAGCAGGGGCTGTCTCTCACTCTGTTACCTGCTTTTGGGACCCTTTCCTCTGACCAGGTTTCCTCATCCAGCCTTAATAGGAGAGGAGGTGCCTAGTCTCAACATCAACTTGATATGCCATAGCTGGCTGATATCCATGGAAGGCCTGCACTTTTCTAAAGAGAAACGGAGAAGGAATGGATTGGGGGGGGGGGGATGTGGGGGGAGGAACTAGGAGAGGAGGAGGGAGGAAAAACTGCAATTGGGATGTAAAAACAAAACAAATAAATAAAAATTATGTCATGTTTTATGTTCTTTGTATCTGCTGTTTTATTTATATTTATACTTGTCTATGAAGAAAGACAAATGAACAATAAAGGCTATGATTGGCAATAAAAATAAGTTAATTAGGGCTGGAGAGATGGCTCAGAGGTTAAGAGCACTGACTGTTCTTCCAGAGGTCCTGAGTTCAATTCCCAGCACCCACATGGTGGCTCACAACCACCTGTAATAAGATCTGGCTCCCTCTTCTGGCCTGCAGAGATACACGCAAACAACACTGTATACATGATAAATAAATAAATCTTTAAAAATAATTAACTAAATTAGATCTAAATAAAAACTCTGATGTGTTGGTCATGATGATAACAGTTGCCTAGTTATGAAGGCCGTTCTTACTGAAACCATCAACTCTTCACTTGGGCCCATACAGATGTCATCTTTTGATATCAGAAGGCCAAAATACCACCCTCAAATGTTGTGGAATAATCTTCTTGTACACTGTGACGATGTGTCACTCTGACTGGTTTAATAAAAAGCTGATCCGTCAACAGCTAGGCAGGATTTGTGGGCAGAGAGGATGCTGGTGGAGATGCCAGGAAATGCAGAGCAAGCAGGATGGGCAATACAGAGATAAAGTAATAATGCCACAAGGCAGAAAGTAAATTAATAGAAATGGGTTAATTTAAGTTATAAAAGCTAGTCAGAAGCAAGCCTAAGCTAAGGCCAAGCTTTCATAAATAATAGTAAGTCCTGACAGTCTGATGAAGAAGTCCGACTACACTCACATCACAGTAATGCACCACTTTGTGAACATGCATCTTACTAAAAGACATGAGCCAGGCATGAGCCACATTTAATGCCAACATTCAGGAAGCTGGGGCAAGTGGAACTTTATGAGTTCCAGGGCAGCCTGGTCTAGAGGGCAAGTTAAAGGCCAACTAGTGCTACATAGTAAGACCCTATTCGCCCTCAGCTACTGCTCCAGCCTGCCTGCATGCTGCCATGCCATGATGATAATGGACTAAACCTCTCAAATGATAAGCCCCCAATTAAATGCTTTCTCTTGTTAGAATTGCCTTGGTCATGGTGTCTCTCCACAGCAATAGAACAGTCATTAAGACACCTAGTAAAGGAACAAACAAAGTGAGAAAATTTAGGCTGGCTTCAATGTAAGAAATCTCAAGGGAACAGAGGCTTCCTAATGTTCTAATGCCTAATGTAATAACCAATGATGTCACAACCGTAGGACCTCAGGGCATCAGCTTGTTGTAAATAAACAGAATGCTAATGTGGATACATGAGCTACCATGTGGATTAAACAGCTAGACACTTGGAGAAACGTTAGCTCTAAGTATATCTGGCAGGACAGTTCTAGAACAAACTAGAATTTGAATCCATGTAAGGAAGACCTCATCAGTGGAGACAGGTGTCATCCAGTTGGCTCAAGGCCAGAAGAGAATAGAGGGACAGAAAATTGGATCCCCACCTGTCAGCTGAGACACTCTTTTCTTGCCCTTGGATGTCAGAAAGGGACCTTCGGCCTCAGACTGAAAATCATTCTGTTGACTTTGAACTTGGTTCCAAGTCCTTTTGACTTGGACTGAGCCCAACTACCAAGTGTCCCCATTATCTGGCTTGTTAGACAAGCCTGTGTTAGACTTAGCCCCCATGATTGCATGAGCCAATCTCCTTTTTTTTTTTTGGTTTTTCGAGACAGGGTTTCTCTGTGTAGCTTTGCGCCTTTCCTGGAACTCGCTTTGGAGACCAGGCTGGCCTCGAACTCACAGAGATCCGCCTGCCTCTGCCTCCCGAGTGCTGGGATTAAAGGCGTGCGCCACCACCGCCCGGCTGAGCCAATCTCCTTTTAAAAAAAAAATCCAATACCTTTTGTTTCTAATTCAATCTCTCTAGTATGCAAACCAAAATTCTTCAGTCGCCCTCATTTCCTTAGCCAGGTTTCAGTCTGCCAGCAGTCATTTTTGTATGAATCTCACCCTGCTTTCTCTTTCTTAGTTATTCTGAACCACCTGGCAGCCTTCAGTGCCAGGGCCCTAGCTGCTCTCTTGCTGTGATAAAACACTGACCAAAACCAATCTGGGGAGGAAAGAGTTTACAGGTACAGCCCCCCATTAAGGGAACCCAGGAGCTGAAGCGGGGACCATGAGGAACGCTGCTTACCAGCTTGCACGCAGGCTCAAGTTCAGCTACCATTCTTACATACCCTAGGCTCACCTGCCTGGTATGGGCACCGCCCAGGGTGGGCTGGGCCCTCCTACATCAATTAATAATCAAGAAAATGCCCCACAAATATACCCACAGGCCAACCCAACGGAGACAACTCCTCAATTGAGGTTCTCTCTTCCTAGGTGTGTCAAGTTGAGAACGAAGCTGATTACCACACCAGTTGGAAACATTTCAGTCTCTCGCACATCATGAATGTTCTCTGCATCACTCAGCATCATGTGACCCACTCTATACTTTACCAGACTTCTCCCCTCAACCACAATGTCAGCTAGAAGAGAATAAGGAGTGCTGTCTAATTTGTTCATTTTTATAACCTCTGAATTTCAATGTCTCAAGGTCAAGAAGTCTTCAGTCATTCAGTTTTAAAATCCACTCACACTCATGTAAGTAGGAAAAATATATTTATTGAGAGTTCCAAAAGAACTTCATAGAGGAGGAAGTCCAGACAAGATAACGCAGAGAGAAAGCCAGCAGGAACTAAGACAGGTTTTCTATCTGGTGAGGCAGGACAGTCATTGGCTTTATTTTCTCTGCATATAAGATGCATTCTGGAAACTGCTTTCTCTGATGAAGACCCCCAGCATAGCATTCCCAGCCTCCCACATCTCCCTAGTGCAGTGGCTCCCAACCTTCCTAATGCTGCTACCCTTTAATACAGTTCCTCATGTTGTGGTGACTCCAACCATAAAATTATTTTGCTAATCCATAACTGTAATTTTGCTATTGTTCTGAATCGTAATGTAAATATTTTTGGAGACAGAGGTCTGCCAAAGGGTTTGTGACCCGTAGGTTGAGAACCAAATTGTTCTGACCTAGAAGAACAATTTCACTGTAAATTCAGGTTTGTAGACACAGCCTGAGTCGGGTATACCACCCCCGGCCCAGACAACCATGGCCAAAGGAATAGATAACATAGGAATAGAAAACATCATCTGCCAGCAAATGGCTTTCAGTTTCTCAGGGATATTTTGTTCAAAGATAAAACTATTCATGGTCATTTATTAAAGTTATAGATATTCAAATTTTTCTTAAGTTTTTAACTTGGAAGTATCCCACCGAGAAATCTACTCCATTTTAATAATCACATTCAAAGGAGTCTTTAATGTTAGGGAGAATTCATTTCAGTTAAATCAGTGGAATTTCTAAGCGTCCCATTTGACATCAATTCCTTACGCAATTTAACAGCACAGGCATTTGAGAAATCTGAATCAAAACAAGCAAACCTTCCTGTATGTTTAAGTCTGCGTCAACATAATAAATTAAACATAAATGACTACGTTCTCAGCAACATTTCATTATTTTTCCATCCATGGTAAAAAATATCAAACAGTTCCCAGCTAAGAAGCACAAGTCTAAAAATCGATTAGGCATTTGACTCCTAAGGCCAATATTACATATTGAAATATGTCAATTATGTTAAAACACATCACACTGAAAGTAATCAATGAATATAAAAAAAAACACCTGAGTTGGGTGTGGTGGCAAACACCTTTAATCCCAACACTTGAGAGGCAGACGCGTGGATCTCTGTGAGTTTGAGGCCAGCCTGGTCTACATAGTGAGTTCCAGGACAGCCAGGGCTACACAGAGAAACCCTGTCTCAAAACAAACAAACAAACACACAGTCCTGAACATAACTGCACGGAGCACTGGGAAATGATTCCCAATCCTTTTAAGGTCTGTATTTACTATCAATTGTCCACAGGAGCTGCAGGACTCTCGAAGCCTGTCAGAGGGAGTGAGCAGTTAGGGCCCAGCAGGCCAGCCCAGTGCAGGGATGGTAAGGAACTTTAATTAATTCAATGTCAAAAGAGACTGATTCGACACTTGGATAGTTGTGATGAGAAGAAGTAGATGAAGTGATGGCCAGGAAATGCTCCAGAGTCGCACAGGGGCCAGCAGCTACAGCTTTGGGGAGAATCCCAACTGCTAGTGCCAACTCTGCATGCTTAGGAGATTTCCTTCACTAGCTGGATTGAAGTCAATCAACCTTCTCGACCTTAAAGCGCAGGCTCTCATTTGTGACTCAGGTTGTGACTACTCAAATCAGCAAACTCCGGGTTTCTCACAAGACACCATACTGCAGAACTGCTTCGGCTCACTAGTGGGAACTATAGCCTATTATAGCTGAGCTTGTGTCCACACAGAACATTCTAGACGTATCCCCACTTTCTTCTGCTTTAAGGAAATCTAAATTTACAGAACTGACTCATTACAAAATCTTTCCCCGAGGATTCCTTCAGCTCCAGATGCCATCACCAGACACGTTACTAAGCTAAGCAGGGTAACTGAAGGAAGGTAGGAAAGTAATGGCTGTGGATCAGTATGCTGGTCACAAGGCACTGACGGTCCATCAGGAATTGACACACCTCAGCAAGCCAAGAAGAAGAAAAAAATCTCTTTATAAAAAATATGGTTTACAATGAACTTTCAAAAACACATTTTTTTTTTTCCAAAGCAAACTGCTGCTGTTTGAGGTTTGGACCCACAGAATGAAGAACAGAGAAAAGGACGTGTAGGTACAGCAAAGAGAATTGTTACTGAGGATTACACATAAGAGACAGGCTCTGAACGAACGCACAGCTGAAAGGCCATTGCCGTGAGAGGACAAAATTATCCCAGAGCTGAAGCAGGGGAAGGGAGAAAGGCAGCGGCTGAGGAGGGGACCTGCTTCAGTCAGATCTCTCTGGACTTGGTCATGAGCAGAGACAGGCAAGACTAAGGAAAACACCGCTGGAGAGCACAGTTCGTAGGTAACAAAGACTTATCACACCTAAACATGCTTCCAGGAGCAGTATCCCGTGATCTGCCACACTTGGAAGACAGTCCACCGGTAGCTGGTGAGAATGTGTGTGTGACCCAGGACTTGGAAGATAACCAGCAAGAAAAGTTCTCGGGGGCATTGAGTACAGGAAAGGAGTTTTCCTGTTGCTGTTTGTTCTTGGTATTTCCCAGGGTAAAAGTAAAAAAAAAAAAAACGAAAACCCAGGTTCTGTCCCCCTGGCAGGACTCCACTTGGAACCCTCTCCAGAGGGCCACGTGACTGAGGGTTTGGCTCCAATAAAATCAGTATCAACTCATCCAAGGTCGACAGACACTGTGACCAAGACAACTAAGACCTTCCAGTGGAAAAACCCACTGTACAGATCAAATTAATACATGGAAACCGTGTCTTCAAACAGGTGCCCACTTCCCAATTAGAGTTAATTCAGTCTCTTCCATAACACTCCTGTCAATTCTCTTTTTGAATGCCTCGAAGATGCTTTCTTCTTCTCAGTAATTAAGAGTCAAACCATTCCCAGTTAGGAGTCCTTGTCTGTGTCACTGGGCTGACGGGGTGACTCTGTCTTTTTTTCTGGGCGTTTAGCAGGCACATGTTCCAACACACAGGTACTTTCATTTCTTGTCATGGTAGCAAACAGCATGTCCATCATCCCCAAGGTTTCTAGGAGTTCTCTTTGGTAATCAATTTCTTTTTCTACAAGTCCTTGAAGCACTATAAACTTTTTATCAACTACTGGTGACTGGCCAATCACAGGCAGATATATATCTAAAAAGGGACAGAAAATACATTAACTAGAAACATTTTCTGTAAGTGAAATCACTCTTTAGAAACAGTATGATACTAACTATAAAGACACTGAATACCAATATTTTTAATAATTAATTTGTGATTTACAGGAAACATAACAATTCATCTGATTAAATGCATTTTGAAAAGAAATAATTACACAAAATACAGTGTATGGGGTCTTACTCTCATTTTCATGTTAAAAACTACATGTCTGGGGTCTGGGGAGATGGCTGGGGTTAGAGTGCTTCCTTTACAAGCAGTTAAGACATGAATTTGATTCCCAGAACCCGTAACAAAGAAAAGAAAAATAAACTGGACACCAGGCATACAATTAACTGTAGTTCCAGCCCTGGGGAGGTGGAGACAGGTGGGCCCCTGGGGTTTGCTGGTCACCAGCGGAGCTCAACGGTGAACTTCAGGTTCCATGAGAGAACCTGTTTCAGAAAAACAGATGGAGAGTGATGGAGGAAGACCCAGGATGCTGACATGTGGCAAACCTGAAACAAAGTATCAGGTATAGAGGGGCAGGAAGAGATGTAGCACATGAAAAGGCCTGAGGGTGCAACATAAGTCGCAGGCAGGACCAAGTGAAATCCAGAAACATTTGTAAATGAAAGAAGGGACCCTAGCGTAAGGACTCAGAAGTAGACAGGGTGAATCCTCCTCATTGCGGCTTCCAGCAAGAGAGAAAAAGACCACTTCAGTGGGCTCCAGTTACATGACCCGGCCCTCTAGAGAAAGAGCTGTGATTCACACAGCAAACATGTCTAAGTTTGCTCACGCAAACTGGTCGTGCTGGGAACCACCTTATGTTACTAATCTCTTCCAGCCAGGGGCCCAGGAGCCCCTGCATCTTCTTATTTCAAGCCCCACAGGCCTCTCTACTCTACTGGACAAGAGAGCAACCATCACAAACATCCTTATGGACTTGGGAAAGTGATTATGACTTGGATACCACAGCAGGGACCCGGGACTGAAGGATGACAGCTAAGAGCACCCTCTCCTTCTCACTGCAGCTGAGGGCCACTAGTGGAAGACCAATCCCATGGGAAGACGAGGGGGGAAAGGGCTGGGACAGCGGCCGGCCTGGCCAGAGCCCTCAGGGTCACTTAGTGGTAGTGCAGATGCCCCCAGCACGGTCCATATGGCCCGACTGCTTTCCAGTCTGAGCCCCAGAGAACCACTACATGGCGTGTCCCACGCCCACACGGGTACTGGGAGAGTACCTCTGGTGTAAGCCCTCCAGCTTGGTGGGCCTCTGGCTCCTGAGAACAGCCTGAGGGTGGATGCTGCATGGTCCACACTACTGAGGCTGCACACGGACATGCACTGGCCGGAACTCAGCCCGGCGACAGCCACCCTGTCTCCTCGGCAGGAAGAACCGCCCTGCACCCCACTGTTCTGTACTAACTACACTTGTCCCACTTCTTCTCCCTCACTACTGCTGCTCACACTTTCCTCCTAGCTGTGACCTCTCTGTCCTTTCACTAACCCTGTTATTTATTATAGCTGTACCTTTAAACTCCTAGCCAACCCTATCACGCCCTCAGGCCTTCCTCTTCCCTTCTAACTGGGGGTCCATCAGTTCTCGGGTGGTTTGCTGGATGTAAACATGGGTCTGGCTTTCAGCCATGACTGCAGGCTGCTTTCTTTCCTGTGTGCATCGGGCACAGACGTCAAGCACAGGTCTCCATATAGACTCAGCAGAGCTATCCATCCCAAGAGATGAGCAAATCACAAAGGAGAAGGGAAGAAAAGAGGAGCGGTATGAGGCCGCCCCAGGGCGCTAGCTAACTAACTGACTGACTGACTGACTGACTGACTGACTGACTAACTAACTAACAGCTGGACCCACAGAGACTGACAGAGCTACAATACCTACCAAATAAAGGACCTCAGAGAGGCAACCATAAAAGAGATGAAGAAGTAAAAAGTCAGACCAAAGACACCAACAAGGAATTCCTCAGAAGGATTCTAAGGAAAAACCAAATGGAAACCTTGGATATAAAAGATCCAGTAAGTCAAATTCGCAGTGGAAAATATCTGGATTAAGTCGAGCAGGAGTGGGCCAAGGAATTATCAGATCCACACACACTGTCAACAACCAAAGCAAACACACTCACAGACTCCAAGAGCTCTGGGGCATGACAAAAGAAAACCTAAGAATCCTCGCTGAAGAAGCATACAAAATCCAGACAATAAAACTGGAGCAGAAAACTTCAAATCCAGGGCAAGATGAAGACATCCAAATACAGGAGGCACTCAAAACTCTAAACACGCATACCCAGTGAAGAGGCTTCCTATGCCGTACCATAGCTAACATGGAACAAAACACCACACAAGAGCAGGACCAAGTTCCCCACAGAGCTGAGCTCACTGCTAGAACATCAGTCCTTTCCGCAGAGCAGGGAAACATGAAGTGATCTCAAGCCTGAGAGGAATAACTGCTAAGAGAATCCCATCCAGTGGAGCCAGCCTTTAGAACTGATGGAGGACGTAGACTCAGGCAAAGCATGATCACTCAAGCAGCAGAGAAGACGACCCTGAAGGAAGCCAACACACGACAAGAAAGTCACAGTAAAGGAGCAGAAAGGAGTGTCCAGAGAAGACAGACGAGCAAAAGAGCATTAGGAAAGATCAGACGGTTTCAATACAATAAACCAGCAAATCTCTAAGATGAACGGAAGAGGGAGAAAAGAGCAAAGGTCAATTTGGGGAAAACAAGGATCTTATAGGAATTAGTATGCAGTCGTAAATTTTCTCAGGTCCCACCGTCCTCACGGTCCTGCAGCCGCTTATAAAATCATCATTCAGCGCCGGGCAGTGGTGGCGCACGCCTTTAATCCCAGCACTCGGGAGGCAGAGCCAGGCGGATCTCTGTGAGTTCGAGGCCAGCCTGGGCTACCAAGTGAGTTCCAGGAGAGGCGCAAAGCTACACAGAGAAACCCTGTCTCGAAAAACAAAAAAAAAAAAACAAAAAAAAAAAAATCATCATTCAGAGATTTAATAAGTGCATGGCCTATGGCAGGCTTCTTGCTAGCTAGCCCTTATAACTTAACCCATTTCTATTAACCTGTAAGTTGCCACATGGGGTGGCATTACTGGTCTGCTGGCATCTTGCTGCTCCTTCTGCAGCGGCTGGTGTCTCTTCCGCCTCTGCCTTCTTCTTTCCTGTCTCTCTTCTTGGATTTCCCACCTGCCTCTAAGCTGCCTTGCCATAGGCCAAAGCAGCTTATTTATTAGCCAATGGGAACAACATATACACAGTGTACAATCCCCCAGCATTAGCACACACTTCTCAATTCTAACCCCAAATATAAATTACTTCTCCAATTAAAGCACGCAGGCTTGGCTGTGCATAGTGGCACATGCCTACAATGCCAGCAGTTGGGGGACACACCTGCGCACACACACATTCTTATAAACCATATAAACATAAACAAATACACACACAAACAATAAATTAACTAATTAAAAAAAAGACCACCATTATAGATGTTTATGGGAAAAATTTTCTTAAGTTGTAATTATCCTAGTCCAATCAATTCAAATCTGCCCCTGTAACATTTACTACATTTTAATTACACCTGTACCTCTAGGTTTTCTGTTTCAGGTTCTTTAATCTTTTTCAATGTTGAGGCTCAGACTCAGGAGCCCGGACGTGCTGACAAATGTCCTGCTGCTGAGCTCTCCGGTCCCAATACCTCCACTTTCACAAGCATGCTGTAAGGTTTAAGTTTTACAACTACTCACCAATGACTATTTCAGCAGCATTAATCAAAACAGGGGCAAATCTCGGCTGAGACAGATTCCTACAAAGCAAAACTTCTGTTTAATGAATCTTGCAAGGTCTGTCCCTGGAGCTTGAGCTGGCTTTTGGGAACCTATTCCCCATGCTGGGTTGCCTTGCCCAGTCTTGATGCAGGGGGAGGAGCTTGGTCCTGCCTCAACTTGATGTGCCATGCTTTGTTGACGCCCATGGGAGGCCTGACCCTTTCTGAACATAGACTGAGGAGGAGTAGATAGGGGGAGGGGAGGCAAGGGAGGGGGAAGGGAACAGGAGGAGAGGAAGGAGAGGAAACTACAGTTGGGATATAAAATAAATGAAAAAATTTAATTAATAATAATAATATAAATAAATAAAGAGAAAGAGAGAGAGAAAAACATCCCTAAAACAAACATTAATTGTTCCACCAGCTCTCTGTAAAGAGCAAACTAGAAGTAGGTGTCTCCCACTGGGTAGTAACAGGAGGACTTAAGCCACAAAACCCAAGTCAAGCATACCTTATCAAAAAGTTCAGAACCCGGGTAATCTCCTTCTCATCCCGACCTGCAAGAGCATTGGCAAGGACTCCTCTCCGATTCAATTCCTTTATGATGGAAACTGTAACCTCGGGCGTCTTTATTACACAGTTAGGCTAGAAAAAGGTTTAGAGTCAGTACAGCCAAAGGACAGACAAGAAGAAGATCACTCCACGGCAATAAACTACCAAGCTTATCTTCACACTCCCAAGTCATGGTAAATCATAAACCCATCGTCAAGATGCTTCCCCCACATGTCCCTTCCCTTTTCTTCTGACAGGGTCTCACTTTACGAGCCTTATCAGGCCTTGAACTTTAATATATCCCAGCTTGACCTCAAACTTGTGATCTGCCTGCCTCAGCCTCCCAAGTGCTAGGATTAGAGGCAAGAGCCATAACACCAGAGACTATTTTTTTTTTTTTTTGGTTTTTCGAGACAGGGTTTCTCTGTGTAGCTTTGCGCCTTTCCTGGAACTCACTCTGTAGACCAGGCTGGCCTCGAACTCACAGAGAACCACCTGCCTCTGCCTCCTTAGTGCTGGGATTAAAAGTATGCACCACCACCGCCTGGGTAGATTCTTCAAATGTTCCTCACTAGCTCAGCATGGCAGCATACACCTATGATCTCAATCCTGGGAGGAAAACCAAGAGGATCCTGAGGGCTCACTGGCAAGCCAGCCAGCTACCTGGAGAGCTCCCAGTTCGGTAACAGACCCTGTCTTGGATAGACTCTTTATCACCTGACACAAGTCAGGGTCATCTGGGAAAAAGGAACGTCAACTGAAAAATGCCTCCATTATACTGGCCCATGGACAAGTCTATGGGGTATTTTCCTGATGTAGATGCCCAGCTCACCATGGTGGTGCCACCCCTGGCAGGTGGTTCTGGGCTGTACAAGAAAGCAGGCTGAGCAAGCCATGGGGAGCAAGCCAGTAAGCAGTGATCCTCCATGGCTTCTACCTCAGTTCCTGCCTCCAGGTTTCTGCCTTGAGATCCTGCCCTGACTTCCAACATCATGATGGATTATAAACTGTAAGCTGAATGGTCTTTCCACAGCAACAGAAAGCAAACTAAGACAGGTATGACCTCAAGAAGATGGAAAACAATTGAGGTCAACACCCAACGTTGATCTCTGGCCTTCTCACATGCACATACATGCACCCCGCCACACACACCAACAAAATTAAAAAACAGTCAGTGAAAAGAAAATGTTTCTCACTCACCTCAAGCACTCTGTCAAGTGCCTTTGAGATCCGAAAACTTTTCAGGTCCCTGTCATACCATTCTAGATGTTTCTTTACTGGCCTATTGATCATGATATCATCCTGAATGAAAAAGCAAATTTATAGAGGAAGGAAATTAGTATCTATATAGTTCCATTAGAAATCAATGTTTTCCAGCAGAGCTAGCCCTGGAGATATGAGTGAGGGGGACCCAGATGTGAGGGCCCGAGAGCAGAACTTGCTACTAGGGCTCCTTGCTGTAGGCTGCATTGGGTGAGCAAGCCGAGGCAGTGCTGGAGAGCTCACTGGGATTGTGATGATGAAGAAAGCCAGGGAGCTGACCAACCCAGCTACCACCCAGGCCCAGAACCAGGGCTATGAGCTGGTCCACGCCAGTATCCACCCCATCTGTGAACTATTGGAGCATGTGAAGGGGACGAACCTACAGATCCCAAACAGCAGGATCCCCACGACACTGAACAACAAAGATATCCAAGAGAAGCCCCAGTGAGAGTCCGTTATCAACGGTGTAGCAGAAGCCAGAGGCCTCGCGTCAGAACAATGACTTGTGGCAATGAACACTTACAAGTGAAGATGAACAGACTAAAGGGTGAACTGTGTGCCTCACCGGGCCACACTACAGCTTCCACGACAGGATTCTTCTTTGTTTTTGTTCTGACTTGTTTCTTTGGTTTGGTTTTTCTTTTAAATTTGGTTTTGTGTTTTGGGGGAAAGGTTGAAAGGGCAGAGGGCAATGTGAGGGGCAGGGAGATGAGTGGGATTGAGATGCATGATGTGAAATTCACAAAGAATCAATAAAAGTAAAAAAATAGATGTTTTCATAATAAAGTGATATATACATTTTAAAGTCAGGATGCTTTTACACTACATGACAAATAATGTTCATAATCCAAATGTTACACTTTGCCATGTTAATGTGCTCTTATGATTTTTAGCATATATCTATTCTGAGCAAAATTTCTCAAAAAAAAAATTGAATAAGGCAGGCTGTATGACTACATATAAAGAGAAATAAAACAAACCAGAGACTAAGATCTAATCATCACACCTCTGATGACCTCCTGGGTCAGTCAGAACTTTACACTCAGTCCTTCCTCTCTGACACAGGGTGATATTACAGGCACACACTGTTTAGAGGGAAAAATCAGATAGTGGGTGACAGACACTACTTTGAAGATGGTAAAGCACTATGTTATGTCATGATTCGGGGTATTAAGTAGTCCCTGCTCCCCATTATTCTTCAATAATGTTCTATAGCAATCTGGAACCAACTTAGATGGAGCAAGCACCACAAAAATGTACATATTGTGCAAATCATTCTTTGCAATAAATTCCAGGAATGGGTAGAATTGACCCTTCTAAGAAATGTCATATTTTAAAAATAATAACAAAAACCATAATCACCCGTTGCTTCATGTAATTTTTTCCTTTGATAAAGGTCCGATATGCAGGCCTCCTCCTCCTCTGGAGAGATTCCTTCTTTGCTTCAGATTTCCGGTGTTTAACGCTCAGTATTCCATTGGTCATTCCGACAACTATCGTCTCATCTTCGTGCTAATGGTAATCAGAAAAGCCCGTCTATTGTTAACCAACATTCTAGTACCTTTAGCTCAAAACAGCATTTGCATCATGTCCAATACTTATCTTACTACCCACAGTTCCAGTCAATACACACACTCCTAACAATGATCTGCTCAAAATGTTATAGCAAAATCCCTCCTCCTCCAGGGTACCACTATCGGGACAGACCTTCTTATCCTCGTACAGCACTGCCAGCACTGCGGGGAAGGGCATGTGATGATCTTGCTGATGTTGGCCGACCACGCTAATAAAATGTTAATGGCATCCTGACAAGCTTCAAAATAACTGTCTATGTTCTCTGAGCAGAAAAGGACCACGCAATAGCATGACTTTCGTCAGCTGGCTCCCCCACAAGAGCTTCTCTTTACTTTTCCTCTCCAGGTTGAGATTTCCACATAACATATTCAGGTATCCTCCAGCCCAAATGTGGCTCCTCATGAAACCTGACAGTGAACATTCCAGAAAGCCCAGTGCTCACTCCACTGCTCCTGTCCTCTCTGCCTTTTCTGGAGCCAATCTGCCATTCTTGAGCTTTGTAACGCCCTTGAGTTGGTGGAAGGGAGAGTTAACAAGGTCCTAGTCCAGCCTCGGTGTGACCATGACAGCAATCAGTGCCACCAAGTGGGAATTCATGCAGGTATCAGGTAACGTCACATCCTGGCAACTGTCTGGCTTCAAACAGCTAACGTGCCTTAATAAGTCTAAAGATTCCACTCTACTTTCACTTCGTAGGCACAGTGTGTAACAACGTGAGAAGAGCTGGAAGTACGTACAGAAAGCGCCAGACTCAAGATGGAAGCTGCATAGTCAAAGCTGTGGACCACTTTGTAGGAAGTTGTGCTGTAGACCTTGACTTTCCTGTGAGAAAGAAAGCTCTGTCAAGTCACCTCAGAAATGAGGGAAAAGATCAATTGTCTGTCTTTAGCAAACTATATGACTATGAAAATTTACAGTCCAAGATGGGTGGTGGTGGCGCACGCCTTTAATCCCAGCACTTCGGAAGCAAGGCAGGTGGATCTCAGTGAGTTCGAGGATCAACCTCCCAAATGCTGGGATTAAAGGCCTGGGCCACTATTCCCAGCTGAAGTTTTATATTTTAAAGGATGTAACCTGGAATTACATATATCCTCAGAATAAAATTTTCAAAATACATATGTATATATAAACATGACTTTAAAAGAAACTACAGGAAAATAGGCTATTTCAAAAATCAGTGTTCAAGTGGGTAACCAATATTGTCCAAGTGTATAAGCTAAAGCAATCGATAAATTATTTCTGGGGAAATATAAGTAGTTATATGTAAATGAAAGGTCAAACTATTTTCAAATCAATAGATTTTTATCTTCTATGAAAACCATTAGAACATTTTATCACAAATACTGCTAAAAATAACTCAGTTTCTCAAGCAGTAAGTGCCAACCAATAACGATGCACAAGAAAGCTGGAATGCTACCTATCCAGTGAGCCGGAGAGCAGTCTCTGTCCAGAGCTGCTCAGACACAAGCACGCCACAGTCTTATGATGATTTTTCAAAGACACGAGCAACTGCCCTCCTTTCAGCATGTCCCAGACTTTAACGTAGCGACCTCCTGTGGAAAGGAAGAACAGCTACTTTGACATTCTGCTTACATTCACCGAATGAGGAAGGTCTGGAGCACTGCTCACGGGAGCTAAGTGAAGCTTCTGGAGCCAGACCTCACATGCTGGCCCCTCCCGCCACTGAGAGTGGTGCTGGGTGGGAGTCCCTACTCACGGAACTGTTAATGTGACTAAGTTACTGCTTATTTTAGGAACAGCAAACAAACAGGGAACCGAAAGTCTTTCAAGGATAATAGATTCGCTGAGAGAAATGCTGGGCCTACAAGAGGGCTCAGTAGGTAAAGGCACTTCCCACCAAGACTGAAGGCCTGAGTTTGATCCCTGGGACCCCCATGGTAGCAGACAGCTGACTTCTGAAAGCTGTCCTTTGAACTCCACTCACGTACACATGTACACACGTATACACACACACACACACACACACACACACACACAAAAAAAAAAAAACCAACACTTTAAGGAATACTATACAAATGGAAATCAATGATTCCATTACTGTTTCCTAAAAATTTTATGAACCCCATCAAAAAAAAAAAAAAATTTACTCTAAGAATCATAAAGGTCTTTAAAAGATAATTTAATTCTATGATTTAAAAAGTGTTTTTTTAGGACCTGGAGAGATGTCTTGGCAGTTAAGAGCACTTGCTGCTCTTTCAGAGGACCTGGGTTCAGTTCCCAGTACCCACATGGTGGCTCACAACCATCCATAAATCCAGTTCCAGGGAATCTGAGGCCTTCTTCTGGCCTCTGAGGGCACTGAATGATATGGTACACAGACATACACGCAGGCAGACCACCTATACACAAAATAAGTTGTAAATATTTCCAATAAAATACCAAGTATAGTCAGGCAGTGGTGGTACACACCTTTAACCCCAGCACTTGTGAGGCAGAGGCAGATGGATCTCTGTTAGTCTGAGGCCAGCTTGGTCTACAAAGCAAATTCCAAGACAGCCAGGGCTACACAGAGAAACCCTGTCTCAAAAAAAAAAAAAAAGGAAAGAGAAGAAAAGAAAAGAAGAGAAGGGAAGAGAAGAGAAAGAAGAGAAAAACAAAACACCAAGTAAAAGTCTAAAAGGAGACACGGCAAAAGGAGTGTGGGGGAGAATGTCGTGCTCATCTACCCTATTGAGGCACCGGGCCAATGCTCAACTCACACTGTCCACCTTTCCCTTTGAGTGTGGCAGCTTATGAGAAGGGTCAGTTTTCTATCACTCATCTAATACGGGTTCTCCTTCTCAGGGTGTCGGGACATTAAGGGACTGCCCAAGTTACACAACTAGCTGGTGGCACAGGAGTGATCAGTGCACAGATTTTCACCTGCCCCACTCAACATGGTTTCCTTTCCACTTCTCAAAACAACAAGAAAGAATTATGTCTGACAGTGACACAGATTTTTTTTAAGTCAATCAGGTGCCGGAAAATGTATAGAATAGATTTTAAAGAAGAAGAACTAAAAGCTATAGAGTACCAGGTAAATACATTCTTCTGATATCAACAGTTTGCCTTTATTGATGAATGAAAAGGTCAAACGACTTCTTCCATTATGATTATAAAAGTTCACTTTAGTAGACACAGCCAAAACCCACTCAACTCCACTTTGATGAATGCATCAAGCTCGGCCTGTTTATTTCTACATTGGTCCTCTCCAGCACGTGTGCTGTTTGCTGGAGAGGAACTTGCCAAGCGTCACAGGAAAGGAGACCAGCATGATTCCAGACCCGAGGGAAGGCTGTCAAAGCTATGCAGATTTCTTAGCTGGACTAACTAACAGAAGGGGCATGGGGTCAGATGGGACACATACATATCTATTGAGTTCTCACATTCGGGGACTTTAGTTAGGCCTGCGACTCACCATGCTGCCCTGGACAAACGAGCTGATCCTTTCTTTAACTCCTTAACTGTAAACCAGAATGCTAACTGCCTGAGAGGACTGTCCAGCGTTAGAGATGCCACGCAAACAACAGAACAGTGCCGGTGCGGGTCCGACACAGCAAATGACAGCTACTGGCCACCCCACTTACCAACCGAGCAAATGCCCAGATATGTAAGTCAGGCGAACACCAACAATCCACAAATGGCAACTCATACAGAAAAATCTAATCTATCTGAGACCAGAACTAGTGGTGAAAGCTCTTTCGAAAAGCAATACCTGAAGACACCAGGAGACCGCCGGAGGGGAAAAGCAGGACGCTCTCCACAGGCTGCCCGTGCTCGACACAGAGAACATTTTTATTTGTCCGAGCATCAAACATCTTCACGGTGTGATCATATGACCCTGAAATGTCAACGTTTGTATTATGTGAACTTTGCTCTTTAAAACAATAAAAGTTTGTCTAGCACACTGAAATTAAAAGGACAAAAACATTACATGAGGTTTTTTTTTGAAACCACACACATGATTCATAAAGTCAGTACTTCCAAGCCTTCTGCTGCTACTGTTTCTAAAGCACTCTGTCACCCACACAAACTGAGCTCCACCTACACACTGTGGCTCTGTGACAACCAGGCACCATGAGCCCACTGCAACCTGATCTCTATGATGCAGTCAAGCAGCCGAAGATATTCCCAAACACATTTAGAAGAAACAAAACCCACTAGCAAGAGAAGAAAAAGAAAACAAAAAAATTGACTTTAATCAAAACCATATATATATATACATAAACACACACACACACACACACACACACACACACATATATATATGTATATGTATATGTGTATATATATAATGGTGCTGAGAATTGAACCCAGGGTCTCATACATACTAGGTGAGTGCTCCACCACTGACCTATACCCTTGACTCTACTAAAGAAAATTTAAACCCCTCCACCCCAAAAGAATGCACAGCAGTAAGTAGAAAGAGATCACCAACCTGTTACAAAGAGGTCTGGGTTCAGTTTGCTAGCACAGCCGCACCTCACATAATCAGAATGTTCTTTGAATGTCAGAATTTCTTTGGAGTTTGGAATATCCCATAATTTAACTGTATAATCATCAGCTCCAGAGACCACATGATATTTATCAGCTGTAAAATCTACTGTATGAACTGCTCTGAAAGATGAAGAGTCAACAGATTACAAAAAAGGGAGAGCTCTACTGTTCGCATCTTCTAACATAAAGTGTTATTTCCTAGACTTTAAACAAACAAAACAAACCAACAAAAACCCCTCAGGTTCAGGCCAGCAAGATGGCTCCCTGGGTAAAGGCACTGGCTGTCAAGCCTGATGGCCTGAGTTCTCTCCCTGGGGCCACCACAATGAAAGGGGAGCACCAACTTCTGAATGTTGTTCTCTGACCTCCACACCAATGCTATGGCATGTGCACACACAATAAGTAAATAAATACTCAACTCCACAAAATAGAAAATATTTATAAAAAGCTAAGAGAAAAGGGAAAACTTTAAAATGGGTATTGGTACATAAGTGTAATACTATGGACTGACGTGTAATACTATGTACCAAAGTGTAATACTATATACTGAAGTATAATACTATGTACCAAAGTGTAATACTATATACTGAAGTGTAATACTATGTACCAAAGTGTAATACTATGGACTAAAGTATAATAATACTATGTACCAAAGTGTAATACTATGTACTGAAGTGTAATATTATGTTACTATTAGGTTGGCAAGAATACTAAGTAACAAAATGCAGTAATTAGTGAAAATTAAGTTCTAAATGTTGCAACAAGGGCAATTTTTAAAGTATTTATATTTATTTACTTATTTCATATGTATGGTGTTTTATCTGCATGCGTGTCTGGTGCCCTCAGATGTCCTGGGACTGGGCTTAGAGACAGTTGTGAGCCACCATATGGGTGCTGGGAACTGAACTTCTGTAAGAGCAACTCTGAGCCACTGAGCCATCTCTCCAGCTCTGCAAAGGCACACTTTTTAAAAAACATAACAAAGAGCTCTTTCAAAACACCTGAGAAAGACTTGCCACAGAGTAGAATCCTATTAAAACAGTTTCTGTTGAGTGTTTCAATGATGATCCTGACATCCTGACAGCTTGTAATTAAAAAAAAAAAAGAAAGGAACACTTTGGTATTTTAAATCAGTAGCAGATTTCAGCAATGACTTTAGTAATCCTGAAACAAAAGTTAGAAAACCGAATTTATCAAGAGGCAAATACCACAAATCAAAGAAAAGAAAGGCAGCATGACATCAGTGTGAGCAGATCTGAGACAGCTGGCCTACAGCATCACTAGAGCTGTAAGGCTGCCGTTAGAGCAGTGGGTTCATATCTTCAACCGCTCAGATCCCACTGCACCTCCTAGAAAGGAAGACACTTTCTAAAACATCACGCACAACTCTAGAGCAGTCACAGCTCTAGGAACTGGACGGTGGAACTCAGGTTAAGTCCTCTGTCTGAGAACAACAGGAAATAAAGTATATATGGGTGTACTCTTCACACAACCAATATGTGTTTATCAAAAGCATGAAGGCGGGGCCTGAAGAAAAGGCTCAGCGGTTAAGAGCACTGACCGCTCTTCCAGAGGACCCAGGTTCAATTCCCAGCACCCACATGGCAGCTAACAACTGTCTATAACTCCAAGATCTGACACCCTCACATAGACATATCTGGAGGCAAAACACCAATACAAATAAAATAAAAATAAATCAATTATTTAAAAAAAAAAAAAAAAAAAAAAAAAAAAAGGGCTGGAGAAATGGCTCAGAGGTTAAGAGCACTGGCTGCTCTTCCAGAGGTCCTGAGTTCAATTCCCAGCAACCACATGGTGGCTCATAGCTATCTGTAATGAGATCTGGCGCCCTCTTCTGGCCTGAAGGGATATATGCAAGCAGAAGCAGAACACTGTATACATAATAAATAAGTAAATCTTTAAAAAAAAAAAAAAAGTATGAAGGCTGAGCTCTCAAGACAAAAACAACAAATTAACACAACACACATCAAACTGGCTCTTACTTTGTATGACCTTCAAACTGCCTGAGGGGCGCCCTCCCACTTATATCAAAAAGTTGAACTACACCATCTTCACTGCCAGCGACAAGCAACTGGCCATCCTGTCGAAAAGTAGCACAGTATGCTGTGTCCTTAAAACGGGAAAAGGTTTTTATAGGTTCTTGAGAGTACCGGCCATAAATGTGGATCTGTAAGATAAAAAGCAGTATTTCACTAGAAGGCAGGCCCAAGCTCCGCAGTACATCCTATCACAAGAACAAAGACGATCACTACTGCACTTACTCTTGAAGAGGCTGTGACTGCGTAGTTATATGGAGGCTGAGGAGAAAAGTCTACTTTGGACACCGCACCAAATTCCTTAATCTGCACAGGAGTCTTCATGAAAAACAAGAGAGTATTGGCAGAGTTAAAAGGGCGAGCCATAGTTAAGCATTATGCTATTTCCTACGGACTGTTTCCTTTTGTCCCTAGTTAGTAGGTTGTATTACAGAGAAATACGAGGAAAAGAGAAAGGAAAGGGTGAAGCAGAAACCACTCTGCTGCCCTTTGACACGCCAGAAAATAAGGACAGCTGGAGAGCCACATCCCACTGTCTCAGAGGCTGACTTTATTCTGATTCCCACCAAGAAAAGAGCTAAGTCTCTATCAATCAACTATGATTCTAAGTTAACACAAAGATGACCAGACCACGTAAACAGATCTGAATCTTTTCTGCGCCTACTAACCCACTTTAGCAATCTTTGTACATAAGCAATAAATTTACCATCCATTTTTATAGAGATACATCATAATTTACGGAGCCAATCTACGTCTAATGAACATATTTTTTAAGAATTCCAATATTACAGTGGATACATCAATAAACACTTTTACATGTCTTAGTAAACTTTTCAAAGTAGGCCATGTTTCAAGCTATGAGTACAGAGCAACAATGTTTTTATAAAGTTATGACATTTACTGTCAATTCCCTCTCTCAATTTTCTTTTCATTTATGCCAATATAACAGAATAAACAGTATCTAAACTGTTATTTTATTTGGTTTTATGTTGTGCTTTTTTTAGCCTTATCTATTTGTATTTATGTGTATGTGTGTATCTGCTTGTCTAAACATGCACATGTGAAATGCCTGCTGAGGCTAGAAAAAGATGTTAGATCCCCTGGAAATGGAGTTAAAGGCAACTATAAGCTGCCCAATGTGCTGGGAACTGAACTCAGGTCCTCTGCAAGAGCACCAAGTGCTCTTGATTTCCTGTAGCTGAGACTACCCTCAACCTCCCTGAGTAACTAAGAATGACTCTGAACCTATCCTCTGGCCTCCAGCTCTCAAGTGCTGGGATTACAGGCATGTACCACCGAATAGGTTTGTGCAAGGCTGGAGACTGAACCCAGGGCTTATGCATGCCAGGCAAGCACTCTACCAACTGAGCTACATCCGTTTTTGGCTTGTGAGTGAGGCTCAGTCTCTTTCTATTTTTATTATCTGATTATATTTCATTTTCCACAAATCTCCTAATTCCAAACATTTTCTAGTTTTCTAGGTTCTCAATTAAAAACAAACAAATAAACAAACAAAAAACATTTCAAGCCTTATTAGAAGGTACAGAGAAGCTAATTTCAGAATAAGAAAAAGCAAATAAGTCTTCCTGCATATAAGATTCAAGTTTTACAGTTTCATTTGCCATTACACACATGTTCTACATTAAGCATCTGCATGGCTAAAATAATTAAGTGGTATGGATTTTTACATGAAGCTTTAAGAAAAAATAGGTAACAAAGTATCCACTTGAACTATTAGTTTGAGTTAACGGTTCTGCCAGCATAAGCTGGAGAAACTGACATAAATGGATACAGAAATGTCCAAATTCCCTCCTCCCGCATTTCCTCTCCTTCTTTACCTTATAATTGTTCCAGTACAAAGTGTCTTGGGTGATTTTTTCACCGAGTACAGGATATGTCTGAATTGCTACAGGTTTATAACCAGCCATGATTTCATATGACTACACTGTTGTCCAGGGGTCAATAATCTGGAACTGATGTCAGGATAACTGCAGTGACTCTGCCTTATGTCTGAAAAAGGAACACATTTTAAAGCACATATTATTTATTAACGTTCACATACAAGTATAATTCTCCTTCCACATTATTTCAAAGACTGTATGGAAATTCATATATTAATGACCAATAAACCATTTCATTAGAACCCTAGAAGAGAGAGACACTTGAAGAATATAGATCAAGGGTACCACACTGCACCATCTGTACATACTGGCTGTATATGCATGTTCTCCTCAAACTCCAAGAGCAGTCTGCAACACTTGAGAATAAATATGACTCGACATTCCAAGAGGCAAACCAGAAAAGCATGCAAGCCTACAATATTCATTTTCTTGACAATATTCGCTTTCTTCTATATTTCTAATATAGAATACTAATATAGAATTAGAAATATAAAATTATCTCTACAGACTTGACTTCCTAAAGAAAAAGATACCAAGAAGAAAGTAAAACAAAGCTAATGTTTTAGTGTAGAAGCCTACAATGAAATTAGAGATAATGTGCTGACATAAGGCATACAATTAAATGTTAAAAGGTTTAAACTGTAGGATAGAAAACTGAAATAGAGCAAACTTAAAGTGGGAGAATAGGATTTTTAAAAAAATGAATTAAAGCTCTTAACATGCAATGAAACCAAAACATCTCCCGAGAAGCAGTCAACTGAAGACAGTCAAGTTTATCAGGTGAATGGTACCAATGATGCTACTCTACATCCATTCTGAAAAGCCTGCTAGCGAGCCTGACTAGCAAGTCTGGGGGATCCTCCTGTCTCTGGCTCCCAGCACTGGGATGATAGAAACACTCCAAGCCCTCCTTTTCCCGTGGGTGCTCAGGATTGACCCCACTACATCCACTAAGACATCTCGCCAGCCCTTAATCTCTCAACTATTTCTAAACCTCAAGTCCACTTAAGCCTAGTTCAATTGCACTAACTTGTGTCTTTTTGACTACTGAAATAAAAGCAACACCATTTGAAAGTCTCCTGGATGCCCACATCCATCTTCCAAATAGTTACCAGTGCACTGCAAAACTGAACATCGCCCAGAAAATGAAGCTCTAGCTCCATAGCATGTAAGGGGCTCCCTTTGCTCTGGCCCTTTTAGTGTGACCTCTTACTATTACCAACTGTTTACAGTTCACTAAACTCAGCACATTCATTCATTCTTGCTTCAACATGTGCTCTCCACCAGGAATGCCCTTTCTCTATCTACTAAGGTCACCAAAGGAAATCAGACTGTCCTTCAGAAATTCCTCCTGCCTTCTGAGACTGGGTGCTCTCTCCCATGATCCTATTTGGCTCTATTTCTGTGAGTGCACATAATCACACTGCATTGTAATGACCTCTTTTTCCAGTTAAATTGAACAATATATTGGAAGTATTTGCTTGGGAAAATGATCAAACAATGGTCTTTTAAAAAGGGGGGGGCATCATGCAAATTCCTATTGGAAAATATATAGTCAAAATCAATAGCGGTCGATAATAAGAACAATGCATGTGTTCAAAGATACTTTCTATCAAGGGCCAACCAACAGGCAAAATAGGGGATATTCTATGGTTAATGGCATAACAAGAAAAATTCACAATTTTTACAGATTTCCCCAATAATCACAGAAACAATCTTTGTTGTTGTTTGTGAAAGAGAGAAGAATTCTTTGAGGTCAAGGGCTGCTTCACTTGATTCCAACCAAATCACTGTACATACGACAGAATGTTTATCTGTTTAAAAAAAAATTCTTAGTGCACTAGATACACAAAAACAAGCACCGGAACAGATCCAAGGAAGAGTACCTTCTAAGTCTATTTTTCAAGAAATAAAAGCATTTGGAGGAAAGAAGTGAAAAGTAGCAGTGACTTGCTAGTTTAAAAAGATGAACAGCATTAGTGGGACGTGTGAAGGAAGACAGTGCAAACAGCGAGATGCTGTGAAAACGAATGGGAGAAAACTGGACCAAAGTCAGGGCCTAAGAAACTGAGGTTCACTGAACAACAGGTATTATTACTACAATACAATGTGTGATCAAATAAACTCTGTAATCAGAGTACTGAGAACATGGACGAGGAAGATATTTAATACTACCTGGAAAGAGTATGCCATTTCAGCGGGGTCTATAAAGCATAACATTACATGATGGACATAAAAGGAGTAGGGCATAGCGCCGAGGGAGACGAATACCCGGCCATTCTTAAGTCACTAAGACAGAAGTCTGTCCTTGGCTTTGGAGAAGAGCAGGTTATTCCAGAGACTGACAGCGGTGGCTAGGAGAGCGACTACGGAGGAGCAAAGCCTGGGTCGAAATTAAATCGCAAGGATCCTCGGAGGCAGGTAAGGTTAGTGATCTGGAGCCTTGGGAAGCCCAGCGCAGCATGTCCAGCTTGTCAAGAGATCACAGTGAGGCCTGAGCAGAGCCTGGGCCGCCACCATCGCCTACCTCTGCGGGGGCCCCCAGGGTCCGCCGAGGCACCCCGATCCCCAGGACGACTCCCCAGACTTGGCCAGCTCCCTGCAGCAGATGTCTCCGAAGCACTTGCTCAAACTCACGCGGACACGCCAGGAGCCGGAAACGCAAGGGCGCAGGGGCGCGTCGCGGGGAGATGACGTCACGGCGCATGTGCAGAAGCCGTGCGCCGCCGAGAACTACGAGGAAGGGCCCCGGTAGGTGGAGCAGCCGGGGAGGGGCCGTGGGCTTTTCTCGGGTGACCCGCAACTGAGGTGACCCTTAGTTCTCTGCGAGCATGGGCTACGGAGCTCCGGAGAAACGAAGAAATTTCTCGAAGTCGTCTCGTCTTCGCTGAACGCTCTGGGCTTGTTCCAGAAGAGGGAAAAAAAAAAAAAATAGGAAGTGACGTCTCGGCCCGAAGCAGGCCGGGCTTGAGGACCTCCACCGATCCGCTGCTGGCCCTGGCCGGGCTGGAGCCGCCCCTGCGGTCTCGGGTGGGTCGTGCCACCCGCCGGACGGTCCCCGGTCCCGGGATCCGCTCGCCGCTCGAGTGAGTGGAGCCTGCGGCGGCAGAGCGGGAAGGCCCGCCGGGACACCTGTCGCTTGTGAGACGTCTTGCAGTTTTGTGTTGTTTTTTTAATAGCACCTTTCTCCTCTCGTAGGACAATTTCAAGAGTCAGGAAGAACGATTAGCTTCCCCTGGGTGGGTGCCCGCTGCCGGCATTTAGACTCTCTAACCTTCCCTGAGCTCTGGCAGGTGAGCCGACCTTTATGTTAACGCTCTCGTCGCTGTCCGCTTTCCCCTCTCCTGCACTTCACGTTTTGGCATATCAGCAGTCTTCCCTTCTCCCTAGAGTGGAGTCTAGCCAAGCGTCTCCCCCTACATTTGCTGTTCTTTCTTCACAGAGTGGTAATTCCGTATATCAAAACCTTGACATGTTCTGTAGGGGCTGCAAAGAACATTGGAGATGACTATTTTTACACCATTTTATAAAAGGATTGAGTCTTGGGAAATTTATACAGTGTGTGTGTCCAGCGCATCTAATTAGCAGGTGTTGAGAATAGAGAACCAGATCCAATTAGAAAACGTGAGAAAGAAAATGTAAAAAAAAATTGTTCCAATTAAGATCAGAAAATAGCTATGGGGCACCAGGTAGGTTTTGTGTGAGGTGACAACTAAAAGAGTGGTCTTGGCCAGGTGTGGTTGTGCGCGCCTTTAATCCCAGCACTCCTGAGGCAGAGGCACGTAGGTATAACACAGTGCGCTCTAGACCAGCCGCCTGTACTTAGCGAGCTCGAATACAAAGTGAGACCTTGTCTCAAAAATTTAAAAAATTTTTAAAAAAAGTGGTCTCCCTCTGCCAGTTTTTCCCCTTAGTGGGAGCTGAAAGGAAGCGGTCAAGAGAATAGCAAGCGTTAAAAGAGACACTTGACATCCCCTCAGAGAGCTGGGAGGGGGAAGGGGAGTAGCTCTCACCTGGCCCCATGCCTAGACAAAATGGTTCTTCGTGCTGTGTCTTTTTAAAGACCCAGTCTTTTCTCCACTCCTCCGTCTCTCATTGAGTCACTGAACTAACTTTTTGTTCCTGTTGTCTTCTGACAAAATGTAACGACTTCGTTATGCGATACTTTTTCCGGACTATCGTGTGTCTGCCTCTCTCCCCTGGAAGTTTGGAATTCTGTTGCCGCTTATTTAATGGCCACAGTGTTGGAGTTGATAGAGCAGGGGATTTTTTTTTTCTTTCTCTTTTTCTTTTTCTTTTTCTTTTTTTTTTTTTTTTGAGATAGGGTCTCTTGATTATATAGCTCTGATTGTCCTAGAACTTTCTATGTAGACCAGGCTGGCATCAAACTCACAGAAATCCACCTGTTGCTGACTGAGATTAAAGGTGTGTGCCACCACACCTGGCTCTTATAATGTTGCTTATATGTATATTTTCAGGACTATTTGGTATTACATAACTAGTTGGTATGCTCATCTCTGGGGAAGACTGTTTCTTCTGCTCTCTAGTGCTCCACCATGCCCAACAGGATCAATTTTTTGAAATTATTTTAAAACTCTGAACAGAGGTCATATGGCACCAATTCATTTTTCTCTTACTTCCAAGTGATCATTGCTCACCCGGTACCCTTTCAAAATGTCCAACGTGCAATATGCTGTCACATGACAAAAATTAACTGGATGTTCATTTCTTCCTGTTTCAAGGAACTACATATTTGGGACTATCATATATCCTGTGATACCAATACATAATCTACATATTTTATTTTTTATTAAATTACATCAAATTGTTTATGCTTACTCCGAGTAAAAGCTGACAAATATACTTTTGATTCTTCAAAAATAAATTTTGTAGATCCAGAGAGATGCCTCAGTGAGTAAAGGCACTTGCTGCCAAGCCTGATGACTTGAGTTCAGTCCCTGAGACACATATGATGGAAGGGAGAACCAACTCTTAAAATTTGTCCTCTGACTTCTACATGCTTGCTGTGGTCCATGTGTTCCCACACACGTGCAAACAAAATAGATAAGTGTAATAACTAATTTTTAAAGTAAATTTTGTGAAGTGCTTTGCTGAATCATGGGTATTACTGAAAGCAGTGCTAATCAACTTGGCTACAAATTGGTTATATCTCAGTTCAAACCGAGAGCCACTTACAAGGAACAGCATTTTTTAAAAATGAATCTCAAATACTAGCTTATTGTTTTAACATGAGCCTGATCTTTAAGCAGTAGTCAGATATAGGAAATGTGTTGGAACGTAGTGATGGAGGCGTACTGTATTTCCTTTGTCCTTTGCCAAGATCCTGTAAATTAATGACGAGATCTCTTTTTACAGACAAGACTTTCTCAGGTTCACTCATACACATCACACAGCTAGTGAATGGCAAAGCTTGAGTTTATAGGCAGATTATACCTCTGAATACTGTGTACTTTCTGTTATAGAGGTTTAAAAGAGCACTGTTTGGTTGTGTGGTTGAAAGTGATTGCGTGTATACATTTACATAAGTTAATATGCTACTTCAAATTTTCTAAATTTGTTCTTTCAGATACTTTAATAACCCAATTCCAAGAATACACTGGAAAACACCCTTGAAAAGCCAAGAGGAAGCCATGAAGAAATGTTTTAATTATTAAAACCATGGCTACGTCGGCAAACCTGGACATTGGGGCCCAGCTGATCGTGGAAGAGTGTCCCAGCAGTTATAGTCTCCCTGGCATGCCAGACATCAAAATAGAGCACCAGCTGGACCCCAATGCAGAAGAAGCGTCAGCTCAGGGTGTTGGCATGGGAATGAAATTCATATTGCCAAACCGATTTGATATGAACGTATGTTCTCGATTTGTGAAGTCCTTAAATGAAGAGGATAGTAAAAATATTCAAGATCAAGTTAACTCTGACCTGGAGGTGGCGTCTGTCTTATTTAAAGGTTGAAAGTTATGGTACAACTCCCTACATTCACTTTCATTTGTCTGATTTTGTTCTGTTTTTCTCTGTCATGAGATCAGAGTTGAGGAAAAGCTTGAAAGTCATCTTTTAGAAAGATTTTCTAGAATCTCAAAGAAACCAACATTAAATTTCTGTTAATTTTAAAAAATATTTCTTGTCTAAGCCAGTATAGTGATGCATGCCTTTAGTTAGTCTCAACACTTGAGAGGCCGAGGCAGGAGAATTCAGAGCCAGCCTAGTCTGCATAGTGAGTTCCAGACCATCCAAAGGTACATAGTGAGACCCTGTCTTAATAAATAAATAGAATATTTGCCTCGTCTTTATTACAATTTTGCTAATTTGGTTATTCTTAGTTGTATCTGTCTGTCTGTCTGTCTATTTATCTGTCTGTCTATTTATTGGTTTTTTGAGGCAGGGTTTCTCTGTGTATCTCTGGCTGCCGTAGAACTAGCTCTATAAATCATGCTGGCCTGGAACTCACAGAGATCCACCTGCCTCTGCCTCCTGAGTGCTAGGATTAAAGGCATGCGCCACCACCGCCCAGCCTAGTTGTATCTTTTTAAATAATAGAAAAATATTTCTTTTCTTTTACAAAATTATTTTAATATCTCCTGTTTTGTGACTAATTTATATCTACTTCTACTACTTTAATTCAGTGATCTGTCAACATGCTTTAAAGTTACTTTGTAATCTGTTAATATTAAAACTAGTCTCAATAAAATTTTTCAACACTAATAATTTTCTTTGTAGAACTTACACTGTAGTAGTACAGACTATACAAAATTGGTATCACCTGATAAACACTTTAATTGAAGCTGTTAAACATCATACATTGCTTCATGTGAACATTAACACTTTTATTTAGAAAGCTTTGTCATTAAAATACTATTTTAATTTGTTTTATTTAGCTGAGTGCAATATCCATACATCTCCTTCTCCTGGAATTCAAGTAAGGCATGTCTACACCCCCTCTACAACAAAACATTTCTCACCCATAAAACAGTCAACTACCCTCACCAACAAGCACAGGGGAAATGAAGTCTCTACCACACCTCTGTTAGCAAATTGTAAGTATGCGCTAAGAATGGACTGAAATATTACTGCTGGTGTAATTAGCTAATGCAATTACAAATTAGGAGTTTGGCTTTGAAATATTAGTTTCACTAAATAAACATTCCAGTTTTGAAAGCTTAAATGATATGTTAATCACTTTAGTAAGTTGAAACTTTTTCATGTGTTTTTATGTTTGACTGTTTCCTATTATACCTCTATGAGGACAAATACAGTTTAAAATATTATTAAAACCAGTATTGTTTTACCATAAAGAAGTGAGTTACTGTGAATTATTTACAAGTTAAGATATCAATGTTTGTGTGTTCTTAGAGTTTCATGTTTAACTTATATATGAACATAATTATTGTAAATATGTACTTACATTATTTCACTGATCAAGAAATATTTTGTACTTAGAAACTAAGTAATTTCTACTGAAATGTTTCATTAGTATATAAATATGAAATCACCCTTTAAAGAACTTTGACTGTAAAGTCATTATATAGGATATAAAGTTTCTCTGCCTAAGCTAACAAGTGTTCAATGAAGCGTGAGTATTTGAATGAGAGGAAACCAGCTAACGGTTAGATGATAGTAACGGCATTTGACACTGTAGTGGGAACGTGTCTGCATTCCAAAGCCTGGTGAAATCTGAAATCCCTCCGACTTCAGAATTGCGGACTGCAGCACTTATGCCGGGAGACTCTTCTCTAGCATCCCAATCCCACCTGTGGGCCAGTTCTAGCTTACTTAGATGCCTGTGCTTCACAGCTGCTTGTATGGATTAAGACTTCCCAATCATACCTCTGAAGGCAGTATTATTTAAAGGTGCTTCTCAAAGAGATTGTCTTACAATATTCCAACCATAGAACTTCTCTGCTGAAAAAAAATAAATAAATAAAGAGCTAAAGACTGTCCCCCATGTTATGAATAAAAATGCTTAATCAGCTAGCCAGTTAACAGGCTGATTAGCCTCAACACGTCAGAATCAGGAATCACAGAACTCAGGAGAATGAGGGAGGACAATGAGGAGGACAATAATGAGACTGTCTTTAAAATTAAACGTACCCCCTCCCCCAATACATTAACACACACACACACACACACACACACACACACACACACACACACACACACACACACACGAATCTTGCAAGGCCAGTTTTCAATTTATGAACTCATTTCTAATGTTAAGAAACCCATCCAACCTCAAAAATATGTAGGGGGCTGGAGAGATGGCTCAGCAGTTAAGAGCACTGGCTGCTCTTCCAGAGGTCATGGGGTTGAATTCCCAGCACTTACTCGGCTGTCAACCTGTAGCTCCAAATAGAGGGGATCTGAGGCCCTCTTTGGCCTATATGGGCCCTGCAGGCATAATACCCAGTTGCATAAATTTAAAAATACGTGTACTTAGAGTTTAAAGGGCTGGGGAGTAGTGGTATACCCCTGTGGTTTCAGCCACTCAGAAGGTTAAGGTGGGAGGGTTGCTTGAGCCTACATGCTCAGCATTGGGCTGGGCAACATGGCGAGACCCTCTCTCAGGAAAAACAAGTTAGTTCTTCAGTGGAACCACTAAGAAAACTAAAAGGAATGTGTCTTTTGGGGCCTCCTTCATAAGTTTGGATATGGAAGTAGCATGTTAAAAATTAAGTACCTTACTCACTCTTTAGGATAAATTTTGCCCCCAAATAGTAATTTGCAGATGTCATATCATATGAGTCAGTTCTCAGAGAACACTACCTGTAATACTGGGGTACTTTGTTAGGTTTAAATGATAAGGTTGGTTTTGTTTTGGAAAAGACACCGGCTTTACCATGGGACAATAGCTGTGTATCCACAAGGTGCACGTGAATAATTTTATCATTGTATTGTTTCAGCCTTGTCTGTTCACCAGTTGGCAGCTCAGGGAGAAATGCTCTACCTGGCTACTCGTATTGAACAAGGTAATAGCCTAGTTTGAAGTATTATATTTTAAATATTCATTTGAATTTATTAGATTTGTTACTGTTTTATTTTTGTTTAGGAAACTAAAAAGACAAAAGAAGTCATATAATCTCACCAAACACATAACCCAATGGATAGCAAAAAGAAAATGTTTAAGTAATATAAACTATAAAATTTGAGGCCTTAGGATAGCTCTGAGATTAAGAGCACTAGCTCTTCTTCCAAAGGACCAAGTTTAGTTCCTGCCATCCATATGTCAGCTCATGACCATCTGTAACTCTAGGGGATTTGATGCCCTCTTTCTAGCCTCCAAGAGCACCAGGTACACATGTTGTATGTGTATATACACACAAGGCACAACACCCATACAAATAAAATCATTTGATTTAAAGTTTTAGCTTCCTTTACTTTTCCCCAAAACAAACATTGTAAGGGTGTTTTAAATTATTTATTTATTTTTATTTCATGTGCATTCATGTTTTGCCTGCATGTATGTCTGTGTGAAGTTGTCAGATCCCCTGAAACTGGAGTTACAGGCACTTATACGCTGCCATGTGGGGGTGCTGGGAATTGAACCCGGATCCTCTGGAAGAGCAGCCAGTGCTCTTAGCCACTGAACCATCTCTCCAGCCCCCGCATTGTAAGTTTTTTTTGTGTTTTCAGGAAATTTTTCTAGAAAACATTTCCATTTATGGTTATATTTGAGAATATGCATGTGCTTTTGTTAGGTACACAAGCAAGAAAATGTTACATACACTGCAGTGTGTCTGTTTTCATTTAATATTTTGGAGAGTATTCTAAAGCATACCAAATTTTTTTTTTAATGAGTGTGCATGTTTTGCCTGTATGTGTGTGTGTACCATTTGCATGCCTGGTGCCTGTGAGGTTAAAAGAGGATCCTCAGGAACTGGAGTTAGAATGGTTCGAGCCACCATGTGGATGCTGGGAACCTGGGTCCTCTGCAAGAACAGTGAAGTACTCTTAGCCACTGAGCCATTTCTCCAGCCCCAAGATCTTTTTTATTGAGAGAGAGTCTCACTATGTTGCTCAAACTCACAGTCCTGTCTCCTCTGACAGCACCTTCTGGGTGCTGGATCACAGACATGCACCTCTACGCCCAGCCGTTGTATACTTTGTCACTGTAGTGCGCATGTCTATGCCGTGATTTCTGTTTGTGCTCCCAACTGCTCATCTGGTGGGTTACAGATGTGTGCTGGCGGTCTCTGCATTCTTTCTCTCCACTGAGTACGTTTTCATATGTCGGTGTGCCAGGTCGCAAACAGATGACCTTTGCCGTGGGGAGGGTTGAGTCGGCTCTTCACACTGTGCCAGGCCAGTGCTCTACCACAGAGCACTCCTGGGCCTCTGCCTTCTTGTTTGTCCTCACGTTAGCGTTAGAGTTGCAGTTTCCCCAAACTGTCGTGGGCGCAGTGGGACTTTATTCTTACTAATCTGTGGGGGAAAGTGGTACCTCACAGAAATTCCATTGCTATGTTTAAGTTACAAGCCCTTTGAGTTTCTTGTCTGAACTGCCTACAGTATATTTGTGTCATAGAAACTCCAAAGTGAAAGAAACCAACTTCTGTTGTTTCATGCAGATAGTTTCCCCAGTTTCTCCGTTTTGGGGTGACCTCTTCAGATTTTTTATTGTAAATTTGTGTCCTTTTTGACTTTGAAGTTTTATGTCCTGCTTAGAAAAGATTCCCCATTCTAGGATTATAAAGAAACCACCCATTGTTATGCTGGAACTTATGTAGTTTTCCTTTTTTATAATCTTTGATGCATATGAAATACTTTTAGTGTAATAAAGAGTAAGAAAACTGTTGCTTTTTTTTATGGTAATGGTGTTTTGCCTTCATGTATGTCTGTGTGAGGGTGTCAGATCCCCTGGAACCGAAGTTATAGACAGTTGTGAGCTGCCATGTAGGTGGTGGGAATTGAACCCGGGTCCTCTGAAAGTACAGCTAGTGTTCTTAACCAGTGAGCCATCTCTCCAGTCCCATCTGTTGCTCTTTTATTTTTTTTTTTTTAAATGTAGGTGTCCCATCATTGTTGATTACAGGGAGCATGATCCAAGAATTTTATTTTCATAAGACTTGGATGTATTTCTGTTTATATTTAAATATTGAGGGCTGGAGTGATGGTTCAGAACCTAAGCACTGGTGCTGCTCTTGTAGAGGATCCAAGTTCGAGTTCCAGCATCCACATTAGCTGGCTTGTGCCCACCTGTAACCCCAGGGGAATCTGAAGCCCCTGGTTTTTACAAACACTGCACTCACATGCACCCAAACCCCACCCAACACATACATAATTAAAAAATAAAAATAAATTTTTTAAAAAGTAGAAATTTCATGTTCAACCTACCTAATAAGTTTAGGGGGAAAGCTGTGCAGTTTATAACTGTTAGGCTACGTTCAGGGACTAAAATGAGGTTCAAGGTAGAATTGTGCGATACTGTTTCAGATTATCCAGTCTGCATATTATGCCAGCAACTTCAGGAATGAAGGAAAATCACAGGCTGCAAGTTAGCTAGAGTGGAAGGCAGCTTTTGTAAGCTGTTGAAGTTTTTTAAGTCTACATTCAAGTATGCTAAGGGCTATTGTGTATCCATTTGTTGTGATCTTCCCAAGTATGTGTTGAGATAAGCAAGCTATTGATCTGTGTTTAGCAGAAATTAAGTCACCTGCCCAGACCCAAACCACTAGAAAATGAAAGGACCAAGATTCTACCTTAAGTCTCTTGTCCCTGAGACCAGTGTTGCCAACCTTGTACCTAACATGATACTGTGTGTGGCAGTTTATACTTTACAGAATGTGTTCCATGAACCCACCCAGCTTTGTGCCGTGAGGCACATTTTAATATGTCCAGACTGAAAACCACAACATCTCATCCAGACTTCAGTAAACAAAAGTCATCTCATTGAACTTCATTGAGTCATAAGTTTTTAGAATACCAGTGCTTTCAAAGTGATATTAATATGTGGTTGTTAAATTAGATCACAAGAAAGTGCTTTTCTTTTAAATAGAAAATGTTATCAATCACACGGATGAAGAAGGATTCACTCCCCTGATGTGGGCTGCGGCACACGGGCAAATAGCTGTGGTAGAGTTCCTACTTCAGAATGTAAGGAAAATGTGTGTGTGTGTGTGTGTGTGTGTGTGTGTGTGTGTAGTGCCTTGAGCTCAGTTAAGTCTTCAGTGCATATTAATATCTGCAGCCAACTAGACATACTTATGGGGGGTACAAAATCAATGACGACCTTTGATGTTCTTGTGGAGCCTGGGTCTAGCTGGGAAAGCAATGGTCATCATACAGGAAACGGGGAGAAGAGCTAGCTGAATGTCCAGCCCCTCTGAGTGGAGCAGGAACAGTAGTGCTGTCCACAGGTCCTGGAGGAGTGCTGTCCACGGGTCCTGGAGGAGTGCTGTCCACAGGGCCTGGAGGAGTGCTGTCCACAGGGCCTAGAGGAGTGCTGTCCACAGGGCCTGGAGGAGTGCTGTCCACAGGGCCTGGAGGAGTGCTGTCCACGGGTCCTGGAGGAGTGCTGTCCACAGGGCCTGGAGGAGTGCTGTCCACAGGTCCTGGAGGGAAGGGCTCCTGGAGGAGTGCTGTCCACTGGGCCTTTGCCAGAGTGAAGGAGAATGAGGATTGAGGCAGCTGGAGGGAGGGGGAAGGTAGGCATCCAGGCCGTTTTGGTAACAAACACATCCATCACATTTGTTATTTCCTCGTTAACCCTAGAACGTGGCCTGACCTCAGTGTTAAACTGTAATCATATTGACAAAGACAAATGTTCTTGTTTAAGTTCATTGAAAGTCCCCTATGTTCCCTTCCATGACAGGGTGCGGATCCCCAGCTTTTAGGAAAAGGTCGAGAAAGTGCCCTGTCGTTGGCCTGTAGTAAAGGCTACACAGATATTGTCAAAATGCTGCTTGACTGTGGAGTTGATGTAAATGAGTATGACTGGGTGAGTCCACAACATTGGCTTTAAAACTGTTGTAACAGTTGTTAGAGTGCTGGCCAGCGCCATGGGCCCTGTGTTCAATCCCCAGTGCCCTGTAAACTGCTTGGTGGTCAGCAACAGCTCCCAGGAGGTCGAGACAGGAGGGTCAAGGTTATCTTTGGCCTCATGAATACTTCAAGGCCACAGGGCTACTTGAAACCCTGCCTCAAAAATTAACTAATTAATTAAATACAATTATTGTAATAATTGTTAGGATTTAATTGATTTCAGGGAGATATAAACTTTATTAAGGACTTGAAAGAAAAATGTACTTACTTAAGATGAACAACTTAATGTCATAAATTCAATTATTTGTGACTTAAATATTTTTCACAAAATATTATTATTAATCATATTATATTAATATTAATATTATTTTAAAAACATGCCCAGTTTCATAGCAGCATTTGATTGACTCTTGCTCAGTGAAAAATGATGATGACCTTTTCCTTCTTCAGAACGGAGGAACACCTTTGCTTTATGCTGTCCATGGGAATCACGTGAAGTGTGTAAAGATGCTGTTAGGTAAGCAGGTGAACATAGTCATTTTTTAGAAGGAGCCCTGTGAGCGTTTAGTTTAAATTTCCCTGTCAAGAGAGCTTATCCATTGTTAGGTTGTATGACCCTGCTGGCGTTCGCCCCTGGGTTTTCGTTACCACAGGGCTGCCCTGAGAGAGGCGGTTCCCTCACACTCCGCCTCTGCACTTGAAGCTTTTGCCCTTCCCACTTGCTCACATCAGAGGTCACCTTTGACTCTACTCTGGTGTTCTCTGGACACAGTGTCTTCATATATAAGTTTTGTCCAACTTTGCACAGCCTTGGTGTAGGGAGGAGGGGACTGGACCTACCTGAACTGAATCTATCAGGCTGGGCTGACTCCCCAGGGGAGACCTTGCCTTGGAGGAAGTGGGAATGGGGAGCAGATTAGGGGGGAAGGCTTGGGGGTGGGAGGAGGAAGGACAGGGGAATCTGTGGCTGATATGTAAAATTAAATTAATTATAAAATAAAAAAAACTCAAAAAAAAATGTTTTGTCCAGTTGTTTATGAGTTTCAACTGCTCTAGAGACGGTTGGGTATCCTCTCCAGCCCACCAAATGAACTCTGAGTATCCCATGTGCTCAGTCTTTGTGTGAGCATGTTCAAAATAGCCTCCAGATTGGCTGACAATCTGTTCAGCCATTTGCATATGAGCCAGGAATAGACAGACATTTGCATTCGCATTTTCTTTATATAGATTTTTCTGTTTTGATACAGAAAATGGAGCCGACCCAACAATTGAAACAGACTCTGGATACAACTCTATGGATTTAGCTGTAGCTTTGGGCTACAGAAGTGGTGAGTGTTTCAGAACTCTCAGGGTTCATTTTAGGAAACCTTCATCTATAGTACATGCTGGAGTCCAAACCTTTTTCATTGTTTCATGTGTAAAACATTGTGTTATCCTAACGCCAGACATATGCTTTAGTGGAGTGCAAAGTAAACAGATTCCTATAAAGTTAAGAAATGAATTCATTTATTGTACTTTTTCGTAAACTCAAATAGTTTCTGGAGGAAAAGTGGGCAGTATTTGCAAGATTTTCAAACTTTTTTTTTTTTTTTTCCGGTTTTTCGAGTCAGGGTTTCTCGGTGTAGCTTTGCGCCTTTCCTGGAACTCACTCTGTAGACCAGGCTGGCCTCGAACTCACAGAGATCCACCTGACTCTGCCTCCCAAGTGCTGGGATTAAAGGCGTGCGCCACCACCACCCGGCTCAAACACGTTTTCATAAAAAATAATTTATATAACAATGTTGTACTTTGGGCTCTTCACTTTGTTGGTTTTGCTTGGTTTCTGTGCTGTGACCTTGGTGGCCTGTCTTTGCAGTTCAGCAGGTCATTGAGTCCCATCTGCTGAAGCTCCTTCAGAACATCAAGGAGTGACGCAGCGCTCAGACAATGCATCTGCCCTTCTCTTCACTCCTCGGTCCTTACAAATGATAGTTTGTTTACATGTAAATTGTTACCTCGGTTGCAATATTTGCTGGTTTTTAGTGAGTTTTAATAATTATTCCTCTGGATAATTCACTGGTTTATAATGAAATTAATCCTGATTTTTTTAAATAAATGTGTTTTACTATATATTTAAAGTTATAAATTAATGTTTTATGGCATGGAAACTTTTATGGTACAGGTGGTTATGTGTCTTTGTATCAAGTACCACAGTTTGACACTTTGAGAAATAAATTCTACCTTGTTTATCTTCATTCCTGTATTAACTCTTTGACTTTGCACAAGGCTCACTGTAAGTGGGGTGGGTGGGGCGGGGGATGTTCTTGTTGAATTCAAAAGTCCACAGTGTGATGGTTTACAAAGTCATGTTTAAATAAAATACTCTTTCTGTCTGTTTGCATTCTGGCTCTTTGATTATATGCTTATCACAGATGTCTCCAAAATTTTCAGTTTATCATTTATGTTCTACAAATTTATCAACAAAGATTTATTGCTGGGCAGCGGTGGCACATGCCTTTAATCCCAGCACTCGGGAGGCAGAGGCAGGCGAATCTCTATGAGTTCGAGGCTAGCCTGGTCTACAGAGTGAAATCCAGGAAAGGCACCAAAATGACACAGAGAAACCCTGTCTCGAAAAAACAAAAAACAAAAAAAACAACAACAACAAAAAGGTCAGTTCTGAGAACTCCTCCTCAGTCTTGGTGACAAATGTCCTTATTTGCTGAGTTGTCTCACCTACCCTGGGCCTGATTGTTTACATCCATACGACAATTTAACTGTACAAATGACCCCAACCAGCAGGAACCAGGGTTCCAAACGGCAAGGTATTGTTGATTGGGAAGACCAGGGATGGGAAACAGAGAAGACAGCTCAATAAGCCAAAAGCAGTGGCTGGGACCAGGAGGTCTTGCACAAGCTGGTGGCTTATATGCCAAGCAAACATCATATATACTGTTTTCTGGGGCGGGGGGGGGGGGGGGGGGGGGGGGGGGCAGGGGTAGCCAAGGTCAGGAGAAAACAAAGTCTGACAATGTTGGCAAAGAACATGGGATAGATACCTCAGACACAGCTGTCTAAGGACTCATAACCACAGCCCAGCGGGAAGAATTGGTTCCCCCGAAACTGCAACCTTGACTCTTGGAGGAGGCACTGTCCCAGCCCTACACTGTCCTTGCCAAGTCCACTCCTGGACAAGGACACGGAACTAAAGTTCCCTTTATCCTTTCATCGGGGCCTCTGAGCACGTCTTTGGTTGCTCTGGCTCCCTGCTTACAAGCCTCACTTTTTTTTTTCAGAAATCCAGAGCTTTCCATGACCTAAGAAATAAGGTCAAAACAATGAGTTTCTGCTCAGCAGTCTTCGGGACAAAGTGCAGGGCTTCTGAACCCTGCATTATTTGTTCCTCTATTCCAGGTTAGGGCCCTAAGCCCAAGGAATTCTTTCCACATTGTGCCACCGTATCAGTTCATCAGCCTAAATCCCTCTTTTCTTTGAGATCTGCACAGTGTGCTAAAAGATCTCTGCCTTCCTTTCTTTTAGCTTTTACATTTATTTATTTGGAAAGATAGGTGCATGTGCTCCCAAGCACGCACATGTACCATGACTCACATTTAAAGGTCGGAGGACAGTTTACAAGAGTCAGCTCTCTCCTTCCACCGTGTGAGTTCCAGGATTGAACTCAGGTTGCCCAGCTCGACCTGCTATGGAGTGTAAAAGCTGTTCAAGGGATGGTGTCCGGGAGTCTATCACTGATATCATCAGTGGTGGGGTCTGGGACACCCTTCTGCAGGCTTTCTACAGGGCTCCATTTAGAGGTTCCGGGCCTCGAACAGAACCTTCAGGTGCACTTCCAGTAAAGGCAGAGCAATAGTGAGCCCGGGACAGGTAGAAGCCTGTGTTGTAGCACTCCGTGGTTATTTCGTGAACAGTCTGCCAGTGTCTCCCCTGAGGGTGAAAACCTATTTCAGATAGCAAGGCTGTTAATGAGTCTTGGAGGCCTTTCCACAAAAATGTGAACTATCTGGAATGTTTACCCTCACAGCATTTCACTAGTGGGAAGGTGAAGCGTCACTTCTAAGCAGTTATTCCTCCCATTTTCTCTACAAGTCAATTAGAATACTGTTCTTTTAATATCAGAGACATACTCAAGTGCATTAATAGGTTTTAGAGTTAGGAAATACATTATACTTCAGTGATAGGTAAAGATGTTTCTCAGTTACAGAGATGCACAGAGAGCCATAGGTTTTAAAAAAAAAACCAAGAACTTGCTCTCTCTCCCTATTTGTTTGTTTGTTTGTTTGTTTGTTTGTTGTTAAGGACGGAACCCAGGACCTTGCACATGCTATTTGCTCAGCCTTTTGAGCATGATTTTTTTTCAAATTGTTTCCATTTATTTTAAATAAAATTGTATTTCATATCACAAACACTTGGCTCCAGCCCTGGGTTACATAAACCAGGCTAATGGTGGAAGAAAGTGAACAGTGTCTTCAGGGAAATGGAATTAGAATCAACAACACAAGAGATGAACAAGAGATGAAGACAGTGATGTTTTGACACAGAGCACGAAAACCCTTTTTTTCTTTCCTCTATTTTTTCTCTAGAGCATGGAATTCTTAACTGACTTGAGGCTAACACATAGACAACAGACCAAAACAGGCAACACAAAACCAAGAGCACTAGTAAGTGGGATTCTCTGTCACCTGCTACTGAGAACAGATCTCTGCTGTACATCCGGCAGGGAGGGATCACCACCAGCCAGACCACCAAGGCTAATCCCCAGGCTGGAGAGAGGGCTTGGGGATTAATAGCTCTTGCTGTACACTCAAAACAATGAGAGTTCAGAGAGCAGCATCCGTGTAACAAGCCCATAACCCCAGCTACAAAGGGGGCTGAGGCTGGAGGGTGGCTGGGGCTTTCTGGCTTCCAGCCTAGCCCAGACAACATGAGCCTAAGGTTCAAGGAGAGACCCTGCTTCAGACAGATAGAAAATGAGAACGCAAACACACAGGCATGGACAATCTTCTCCCATACCACATACATGTGTACATACACTCACACAGATATACACATGCACAAATAAACTAATAATAATAAAAAATATTTTTCAAAAAGCTAATCCCCAGTCACTTAGTCACTAGTAGGTAATATTTTCATGAATGTGTGCAAAGTTGCAAGAAAAACAAATACATAAACTCTGAGGATAGTAGAAAGAACTGGAATCAGAAAAGCTAAATTTCTGTTGCCCCATGGAGTATCTATCCTCCAAGGTCAAGGGAACATGTGCAGGTAGGTAAGTCTAGGTGGCCCTGGCATATTAATACCATCAAATACCAGTAAATGACCTTTAAACCTTTCCAAGATAATTTTCAAAAGATTATAAGACAAGACACCCTCATACAGCTAAGCCAGTGACAAATGCTTCAATCTTCTCACGAATAAAGGAAGAAGCCAGTAAGAAGCTAAAACTTGACATGATGGGGCATGCCTTTAATCCCAACACTCAGGAAGCAGAAACAGGAGACCTCTGTGAGTCTGAGGCCAGCCTGATCTACATAGTGAGTTCCTGGACAGCCAGGGCTATGCAGAGAAACCCTGTCTCGAGAAAAAAAAAAAAAAAAGAAAAAACAAACAAACAAACAAAAACCCAAACAAAAGTTAAAACTGGCTCTGACTCCATATAAGAAACCAAGGAATTGGGATGACGTTAATACAAGATTGCTGGTCGTGTATAAACCTAGCTAACATCCAGTAGGAACCCAAACTGCATCAAATGGGTCATTCCCACACTACAGAAATTGTTTCTTTACAGATAAAAACCTCCAAAGTGGGGCAGGAGAGATGGATTTTTTTTTTATTCTGAGCACCCACACACTGGCTTGTAACCATCTCCAACTCCAGTTCCAGGGTATTCAACACCTTCTTCCAGCCTCCGATAGCACCAACCATATGTGTGTTACACAGATATACATGCAGGCAAAACACCCACACATGTAAAATTTTTGAAAAATTTAAAGCCTCTGGGCCGGGCGGTGGTGGTACACACCTGTAATCCCAGTACCCAGGAGGCAGAGCCAGGCAGATCTCTGTGAGTTCGAGACCAGCCTGGTCTACAGAGCGAGATCCAGGACAGGCACCAAAACTACACAGAGAAACTCTGTCTCGAAAAAACAAAAACAACAAAAGAAAGCATAAAATTAAAGCCTCTGAAGTAACCTGTCATTCCACTCAGTCTGTGACCTTCACAAATAGGGAGTGTTGAATCAGATTCTGTCTCTCCAGATCATCCTCTGGGGGCCTTTGTCCCATATGACGCTGAAAGAACATGTCACCATGACCTGCTAAGACTTCAGGGAAAGCATGGCTGAGGTTGAGGAAATCACCCTGGTAATTAATCCCCCTTCTTTCAACAGCTGAGGGATAAACGAATGCAGGTGTCCCGATGTGTTGGTGACAACGCTTGTCTTACATCACCCCTGCTTATGAGACGGGGCAGGGGATCCAGAGTCCCCTCAGGAAAAGAAGTGGCAAGCTGGAGATCTGCACGACAAAGGTTGAGGTTTTAATATGCTTGATCTTTATAAACATAAACGCCTGGGCTTTTAAGGAAAATAGCAGTGGATGGTTTTAACGGTGCCGCTGGAGGTTTTTCCAAGTGTGTAACTCTGAAATTATCTTTGGAATGTCAGTTAGCCTCCTGTACGGATAAGATTGTATTGCAATACTTTTTAACACTTTAAATTCTGTTCTTAACGCAGAGTGTTCATATATTCTTGTACCATTGAGAGATGATATATAGATATACAGAGAGATGGTAGATAGATGATACATACATACATACGTATGTACATAAGATAGATGCTTTGTCAGGTAATATCATTTACTATTTATATATCTAGTTGAGGCAAGGAATCTACTCTTATCCCTTAAAAGATTGTCTGTGTGAAAAATAAAATATTTATAAATCTGATAGTTTGAGAAAATTGCTGCACAAACTCTGGCTATTGTAACTCATAAGTATTCTTCTTAATCTTTTTTGTGGCAAGTCTCAAATTATCTGCCTCATGATAGTCTCAAAAGTTTGCCTTCTTACTAATAAAATTCCCAATGGTAGTCATAACTTCTTACATTAAAAAAAATAATTTATTTATCTTTATTTTATGTTCTTTGGTGTTTTACCTGCATGTGTGTATGTGTGAGGGTGTCAGATTCCCTGGAACTGAAGTTACAGATAGTTGTGAGCTGCCATGTGGGGGCTGGGAATTGAACCTGGGTCCTCTGGAAGAGCAGCCAGTGCTCTTAACCACTGAGCCATCTCTTCAGTCTCAACTTCTTATATTTTTATTGCTGGTAATTTTTATAATGTATGTGCATTTATCTCACAACAGAAAGTAGCAGGAGCCAGGGCCTAGTGTTGCCGGTCTGTAACGTCAGCTCCTTAGAAGGCTGGACTAGGAGAATTAAAGCATAAGCCTTCCTGGGGCTACAGCATGAATTCCAGACCAGTCGGACAACTTAGTGAGATCCTGTCCCAAAAGGAAGAGAAAAAATAAACAGCTGCATTTATAACTAGGTGGTGGGATGTTTGCCTGGCATGTGAAAGGCCCTAAACTTAATCCTTAGTACTGTAAAAATAATAATAATACAGCCGGGCGGTGGTGGCGCACGCCTTTAGTCCCAGCACTAGGGAGGCAGAGCCAGGCGGATCTCTGTGAGTTCGAGGCCAGCCTGGGCTACCGAGTGAGTTCCAGGAAAGGCACAAAGCTACACAGAGAAACCCTGTCTCGAAAAACCAAAAAAAAAAAAATAATAATAATAATAATAATAATAATATATAACATATTATTATATTATATTTATATTATATTATATATTAAAATAAGAAGAACAATAAAGATATTTAAAAAGGGACTATAACATGAGTGAAAGACTTTTAGGTGTGCATTTAAAAAGAAAGAGCAACCACTGAAGAGGAGCAAGCCAAAGATGATGTGATAAATGTATCTGGTTACAGGAGACTTCAGAGGGTTGTCCGGTCCTGTGCAGACCTTCCTTTATGGAGAGTAAAGGTCATTCTGTTGGAGTACAAGCTCTAAGATGCCAACTGTGTGCAAAAAGAATACGACTCAGGGCTGGAGAGAAGCTCAGTGGTTAGAGCACTGGCTGCTCTCCCAGAGGTCCTGAGTTCAATTCCCAGCAACCACATGGTGGCTCACAGCCACTATAATGAGATCTGATGCCGTCTTCTGGTGTGCAGGCATACGTGCAGAAAGAGCACTCATACATAAAATAAATAAATCTTTAAAAAAAAACATAGGAGCTAGAGAGATGACTCAGAGGTTAAGATTAATTGTTGCTTTGGCAGAGGATCTGGGTTCCATTCCCAGAACCCACATGGTGACTCATAATGGTCTGTAAATCCAGTCCCAAGGGAACCAATGCCCTCTTCTGACCTCCAAGGGCACCAGGCATGTATGTGAGGCACATGAACATGTGCAGACAAAACACTCACACACATTGAATGATAAAAGCAAATACATCTAAAAATTATTTTAAAATGTATGATCTACCATTCCATAACAGGAATCAAGAAATGTTTTCCTAGCTGGGCAGTGGTGGCACATGCCTTTAATCCCAGCACTTGGGAGGCAGAGGCAGATGGGTCTCTGTGAGTTCATAGGCCATCCTGGTCTACAAAATAAGTTCCAGGACAGCCAGGTCTATTACACAGAGAATCCCTATCTCTAAAAATCCAAACAAACAAAAGAGAAATGTTTTACTAATGGTAAAGCTATGGTCTGTTGATTTGAAAGGATCAGCAATGTGATTATTATTCTGGGAACAGACAGTAACAAATTCATTTCCTGCTGAATTCTCTCAGTAAAATGAGTACAGTTGATCTTCTGTATGTACAGGTCTGAATTCACAGATTCACTCAACTACTAGAAATAACCAAAATAATCAAAACTGCCTCTGTATTGAACATGCATAGACTTTTTTGCTTCTCATTATTCCCCGCAAGCATAGTACAGCAACTACTTAAACATCCTTCACACTGCATTATCTAGAGATGACGAGGGATGTGAGAAGATGTGGACAAATTATACACAAATACTGGCACACGTTACTCAAAGGACTGGAGCATCTGTCCATTTGGGCATCATCTTCAGGAGTTACTGGATCTAGACCCTGTGGATGCACAGGGAGGGCTATGCAGAAAATAGCATGATATGTTTTTTTATTCTCCAAAATGACAGGTTCACTTGTGTTATATTATGAGCACATAGCATCTGAAACAATTAGATGTTTCAATATTTTCCCTCTCGCCATCCAATGGGGACAGGTTCTGGCAAGATACGTTACATCTCCCAGAATCCACTTGTGAAAAGCATAATTATCTTTGTGGTGTTCAATCCATCTGGTCATCGTCCCTTCCCCATAAAGTTTTAGGAGATTGCTCTAAAGGTCATTAATTCTTCAGCATGCATTTACGTAGCACGTTACCACCATGCTAGAAACCAGGCTGGCCCTGAGGAAACTGTGGGAGCCCACACCAAGGCAACTCCCTGTCCCAGGGATCTACATGAATCTGTCCCTCAGGTGATCAATAGAAGCCGCCAACTCTGGAGTAGGGGGGCAGGACCAGACTAAGGACTGTAGAGTGGTGGGAGCAAGTTCCATTCCAAATGGAACTGGTTCCCAGCCTGGGATTCACAGTGAGGTCTTCTGGAGAGGACTGAATGTGTCGGGTGGGGGAGGGTGGGGGAGAGTGGGGGTGGGGTGTGTGTGTGTGTGAGGGGGGTCTGCTCTTAGCCACAGGTGGTCTGATTTAACTAACATGGGCTGCCCCTGGCGATTCTGATATAATCACAAGAGAGAACAATTGTCCATCGGGGCAAGTAACTCTAGCAGGTGGAAGTGGTAGGATCCCAACTACACTTGCCCCTCCTATCACCACCCTGTCTCCAAAATCAATTAATTAAATTTAAAAAGAACAGAAACAGAACAACAACAAACCCCAAGTTTTTTTGTGTCTGACCTGTTGGTACTTGTTGTAATTCCTTTGTCAATACCCCTCTCCCCACAAGCCTAAGTGGCAAGATAAAGAATTACAAAGCACTAATCATGCCTTTTGTTACTGAATAATGCTCTGTTAGCTATGATTGCGCATTCTTTGTTAAGTGGAAAAGGTAGAGCCAGCTTTTAAGGCTCTCACTGTGTTTACCGTTTAGAGGAGTCCTGAATACGGAGCACACCGGTTTGTACTAAGGAAGGTTAAGGAACTTTACTTGCTGTTTTCTGCTCTAGAAGTTCCTAGAGTGGGGAGCAGTGTTCACTGAAGCCCTCGCCTTCCGGGATTCATGGCGGCTCACAGGGTTCACCCACAAAGTCAGGTAACTCCTTCAGGGCGCATGCCCATTATGAAATCTCTTCCTGGGGTGTCCTGGGGTTTGCTTGCCTCAGAGGTGGGCAGTGATAACAAGGTCAATTGCTGGTGTGTCCTTGGCTTAGTGAGACCCAGCTTCTGAACCCCTCAGTTGTTTGAGGAACGGTTTGGTGGTGGCACACGCCTTTAATCCCAGCAGAGCCAGGGAGGCAGAGCCAGGCGGATCCCTGTGAGTTCGAGGCCAGCCTGGTCTATAGCGCGAGATCCAGGACAGGCACCAAAACTACACAGAGAAACCCTGTTTCGAAAAACAACAAACCAAACCAAACAAACAAACAAACAAAAGAATTTAACAGCCCGCCTATCTGGCTGAGTCAGAACTTAGCATCAGCGCCTTTTTCCGAGAATAAACCACTCTGCCATTCCAGGTCCTAGACCACAACACTTTTATTTTATTCATGATAACCCCCAATAGAAACAACCCAACTAGTTTTTAAGATTGTATTTTATTTTAATTATGTATGTATCTGTGTTAGAATATGTGCATGTGAGTGCAGGTTTCTGAGGAGGCCAGAAGAGGGCATGTGATCCCCTAAAATTAGAGTTACAGGCAATAGCGAGCCACTCAGTGTGGTTGCTGGGAAACCAACTCCAATCATCTGCAAAAGCAGCATGTGTTCTTAACCACTGAACCACATCTCCAGCCCTGACAACTCCCCATTGGTTACCTCTACTGGAGGAGTGGGGGTCTATTTACTGACCAGAAACATGAGGGTACCCTCTACATACTGGAACTATTCCAAATCTTGCCTTGGTTAGTGATTACATGGAAATGTATGCAAAGTCAATCAGCATGCTGTGCACATCTCATTCTTATGCTTTTCCAAAGATATTTAAGATAAAAATCTTAAAGTCTATGTAAGGAGTCATCCCCCATCACAACTGAACTCAGACAGGTGATATACTTTCGTGGTGGAGTTGCTTCTTGTGTGGATGGTTCTTCCTGGTATTCTACAGTAAGAGCAAGAAAGTACTAATTTAACAGTTGATATTCCTTGTTTCAAAGGCAAGTAAATGAATGAATTAGTGTCCAATATTGCTCTGAGCCACTAATAAAATTGCACCATGTGAGTGTACCACACATAATCTTGTAACTAGTGTTACTAATGGGTTATTTCTTACATATTTTATCATTCCTCATCGTATTACAATGATGTAATTGCTTTTGTTTTGCTGAGTTTTTCATTTGTTTTGTCTTGGTGGGCCTCCTTGAGCACCTGCACACATGTGGCATACAGACACACATGTGTACACATAAATTTAAAAAGAGAATAAACCTTTGAAAAATATGCTATGCTTGAAGCAGGAAAGTGGTACATACTTACAGGTCTTTTTGCATCTCCACTTCTCTTTAAAGGAGCCAAATAGTTCTGGTGCTCCTTCCTCTGGTCATCCTTTTCTAGCCTCTCTTGCAGCTACATAGCAAGTATGTGATCTAAGCTTAAGTAGTCTTGCATGTCAGGCCCTGAGTTTCTCAACGTAAGGTGCTGACCCAAAGCAGTAAGAAGTATGGAATTAGTGGTAGTGACTATAGCAAGCCCAGTCTTGGCAGCAGCAGATGGCACACTAGAGGTGATCCTGACCAGTAGGTTTGGGGTGGTGCTTTCTGGATGCCTGGTTCCCTGTTCTGACTCTTCCTCTAGCCCACTGCAGTAGTAGAATGCCTGGGATTTCTGTGAGCCCTCAACTTTATTTTACAGATTTACTTTTATTATTTTTAATTATGTGTACATGTGAGGGTATACACATATGTGTGGGGGTGCCCAACAGAGGCCAGAGAGGATCTCTCTTGGAGTTGGAGTTACAGGCAGTTGTGGGCTGCCCAAGATGGGTGCTGGGAACCAAGCCTGGGGCCTCTGCAAGTGAGTACCTGTACCACTACCTTCCAGCTCATCCCCTTCTCCCTCAGTACTTGGGATTGACTGTAGAGCCTCATGTATGGGAGGCAAGCACTCTACCACTAAGGTGCCACCCTAGGCCTCCGTTTTCCTAGCTCTAGAACCCCTTAAAGACTAGGAAATGTCACTTTGGGAACTACATAGTAGTCTTTCTAGAAAAATATTTGCAGGTGCTCTCCATCACTATTGCAGCTGAGGCTGACCCCTGCTTCCTGGAACCTGGGACCCTTCCAGGGCTTTTCCTTTCTTCTCTGTCATCTCTTCCTCCTCCATGTCACTCCCTCCCATCACTCCCCAAGCTTTTGCTGAGCATCTCCAAGGAAGGGACCAAGTGATGGAGTCTCCACCTCCCTGTAGCAGCCTCACTCCAGAAACCTATGTAGTCCAGCCCGTTCTGTAGCCCGTACGTGTATCACGGCCATCAGTGTGGTTAAGGCTTCTCCTTCTCTTCCAGGCGACAGGAATCTCTTTTCTTCCTACTGCGACAGATGTGCCTGCAGATCAGCAGCGTAAAAGAGGTGACGTTTCTACATTTATTTTTTTAACTTTATTTTGTGTGTGTGTGTGTGTGTGTGTGTGTGTGTGTGTGTGTGTTTGTGTGTGTGTGTGTGTGTGTGTTTTGCCTGTGTGTATGTCTGTGCACCACAGAGGTCAGAAGAGGGCATTGGATCCCCTGGGACTGGAGTTGTAGAAGGTTGTGAGCTGATATTTGGGTGCTGGGAATAGAACCCAGGTAGAGTTCTGGAAGAGTAGCCAAAGCATTTAACCTCTGAGCCATCTCTCCATCTCTATCTACTTTTTTTTTTTTTCAAAAATACTTAAAGAGTCCTGCCAGGCAGAAGTCATTCAGTTATGTCCTGGGAGCTACCCAATAACAACTTTTCCCCATAAAGTCCAGTGTCTCAAAGGCCCCAAAATTATTAGTATGGGCTAGACTGGAACTTGTTGGAATCCTCCTCTGGAAGATGAAGTCAAGCAAGCTGGAGCTCATATCAGTCCTTCCTTCATAGCTCCTGAGTACCAAAGATCACACACATAGTGCCCCAATCCTATCCACAGCCAGGCATCCCAGTAGCCAACTTCCAATAAACATCAGCATTCACATACTGATACATTTATATCACACACAGGACAGCTTCATTATAAAGATAGATTTCCATCACTTGGGCTTTTTGTTGTTTGTTTTGTTTTTGTTTTGAGACAGCATCACACTATGTATCCCTGGCTTTCCTAGGATTCATTATGTAGACCAGGCTGGCCTTGAATTCACAAAGATCTGCCTGCCTCTGCCTCTCAAGTGCTGGGATTAAAGACATGCACCACACCCAGCTAGAGATAGGTTTTAATTAGGTTACCAACATACTTGAACACACACCATCTCAGGTAAGATACAGTTAAGCTTTTTAATTTTGCCTCATAACTTATAAATAGGCTGAACCACTAACAAAACAATAAAATCCACAATATTTTTTTCCCTGAGGGAGGTCAGTTTGAATGATCTGTACCTGAACAAATTTTTTACAGACCACAGGACCAGAATAGATTTTTCTGAACCACCAAGTATTAAGATCTCAGCAAGTTACAATCCTTTAGGCAGAGATTTGGTCAGACCCTGGGACAGTCATTCCAAATCTTGTCCATCAAGAGGAAGACAGTGGAAGATTTCCCAGGTGGCAGCCTGTCTTAGGATTTCTATTGCTGTGATGAAGCACCATGACCAAAAAGCAAGTTGGGGAAAAAATGGTTTATTTGGCTTACAATTCAACATTGCTGATCATCACTGAAGGAAGTCAGGACAGGAACTCAAACAGGGCAGGATCCTGAAGGCAGGAGCTGATGCAGAGGCCATGGAGGGGTGCTGCTTACTGGCTTGCTTCCCGTGACTTACGCAGCCTGCTTTCTTATAGAGCCCAGGACCACCAGCCCAGGGATGGCACCGTCCACCATGGGCTGGATCCTCACTCACTAATTACTAATTGAGAAAATATCTTACAGCTGGATCTCACAGAGGTGAGATATATATATCATGGAATTCTTTCTTTGATTTTATTGTTTTGAGGCAGGCTCTCTCTAGATAGCTCAGGCTGGCCTTGAACTCATGATCTTCTTGTCTCTGCCTCCTGAGTGCTAGGACCATAGACATGTGCCACCATGCTGACCTCTTTCTTGTTTCCCAAGACTCCTTTTCATGCATGTGGCGTCTTCCCATTTCCTGTCCATACATCATCTCTGTCCCTGGGGGGTATTTAATGTTTAGTTATTTCACATTTTTGTCCTGCCACCTGAATTAACTTTCCTCATGGTTCCTTTCCTCTATTGATTTGTCTTTCACATTGGACCATCTTCAAAAGCATTCACTTTCAAAAAGGAGACATTTGGACTGGAGATATAGCTCAGTTTACAGAATACATGGATAGAATGCAGATGGCCCTGGGTTTGGTCCCCGGCGCTCCATATAATGTGAATGATGGTGTATGCTTGTAACTCCAGCACTTGGGAGACAGAGGCAGTCTTCCCTGAAGTCCTCTACTACACAGTGACTTTGAGGCCAGCCTGGGCTACCAGAGACCCTGTCTAGGCAAGCAAGTAAGCTGCACCTGTGTGATTCTTTGAATGAGATATCTCCCCACATAGGTCCAGATGTTTCAATGCTTGGTCTCCAGTTGGCGACACTGTTTGGGGAAGTTTAGGAGGTGTGGACTTGCCTTATTGCTCTAGCTAGAACCTCAAGTACTACATTGAATAAATATGGAGAGAGGGACAGCCTTGTCTTGTTCCTGATCTTAGTGGAATCACTTTGAGTTTCTCTCCGTTTAATTTGATGGTGGCTGTTGACTTGTGGACTTGCCAAAGGAGGTGTGTCACTGGGGCTGAACGTTGGGGTTTCTGAGCCACACTCCATTCCCAGTTTACTCTCTGTGGTTTTAAGATGTGAGCTCTCAGCTTGCTGTTTCAGCCACCAGGCCCATCTGCTGCCACGCTTCCTTGACATGATCATGACAGACTGGGATTCTTGCCTTGGTCATGGTGCTTTACAAAGCAATGAAAAAGTAATTGATACTATAAGGAGAAATCCACGGAGACTGTTTAACAGGTAAAGGAATTTATTAGGGAAAAACTCACTGTCCATAACAGAATAGTCGCAGGTTCTGGAACACTGTTCTGGCCGCCTAACTTAGTCCTGTCTCCAAAACCAGGAGCAAGAGACCTGCCTAAGTGCATCTCAGGTCTTAAGGGTCTGTGGTGCCACACTGAGGGTCCAAGAGGCCACACCCCAGGGGCATGTACTTCAAGGTCATAGGCAGGTGGAGCAGTTACCTGCTGCATCTCTAGGGGCGGTGCTTCAAGGTCATAGACAGAACAGCTGTCCACTACATGATACATTCTGCTTGGTGGGATCTTGGGGCCTCTGGCTGTTAAAACATTCCGAACTTATTCTATAGGGAAGGGTTCATTTGCCCTCGACCATGAAGACAGATACTGAGTTGGCCTTCTGAGGCCCCGTAGACTTGCACTCAACTTGTTTCCTACTTCCTGCCTCACTCTACCCTCCAGCGTGCCTGCGGCCTCCAAACCCAGCGCTCCTTTGTTCTCTGGAAATCAAGGCTGAAGTTTAAGTTGCCCCGCTGCCTGGAGAGAGACAGGACCTAAATTCCAGCTGTTCTCCAGATAAACTCTCAAGGAACACCCCTAATGACTCTCACCTGACCCTGCTTAGTGTGGAAGGTAGGGCTCTTCGTCACACTATCATGAAGGTCCTTAGCCATCACCCAACCACACTCAGTGAGGTCCTTGTCGCTCCTTTTTCCACTTCCAGTCACTGTACCGTGGCTGAGACAGTGTGTCAGCCATTTTTCCTGCACACAAATCATGCTCTGCCTCTCCTTCCACTTGTCCCGGCTAACATCTGAGAAAGGAAGGGAACAGGAACACCTTTGCCCTGTCTTCTTAGAACCAAGGTTGATTCGCTCTCCGGAAGCTGATTGCCAGACGCTGTTCTCCATAACCAACAAGCGTGGAAACTCCTAAAGGTATTTACTGTTACGTGAGCTATCACACATCAGCACTGCTAGAACTTTTCATAGTCTGTGGCATACCTAGAAACTCAAAAAATAGACTTGGCACTAGGCAGAAAGTGATTCCCTTATCCTCCACATCAGCTGTCTGTCGGTCTGTCCTCACTGCATAGTTTATAAGCACACACGTCAGTATAATGGAAGGTCCCTGAAAAGCCAGCCAGTCTTCAGAGAAATGAATAAGACTTGACCCATTCCCTGGAGACAGAAAGAGGCAATAGTTCAAAAGCAGCTGAAATGTCAACAAGATTTGCAAAAGACCAATCAGCGACCCCAGAATAAAAATGCTGAGTTTGTGGTAATCTTGAGCAGCTGAAGACAGACGTGTATTACAAAGAATGCAAGACAAAGGTTTGGAGCTAAAAAGCTCGGCTCTGATGAGCTGGAAAAGCAAGAGAAATAATCCTGAGCAGTTTCCCAGCTTGGAAAGATTTTGTTTATCCTTTTCCGCTAGAGTTGGAGCCAAATTTGAGTGAGTTCTTAATATTCCTGGCCACGCAAGAGCTCAAGTCAATGGTGCATTTCTGGGAACAGCCTGACGCCACAGGCTGCAGGCTGAGATAGAACGGGTCTGTCCACGTGACAAGCTTTCTCCCCTTTCTTCTCTTTGACCAGTGACTCCATGACACAGGTACAGTACACTGTCTTCTTCCCAGGGATCCCGAGGTCTCAGCTGTCCACGGTTTCCCATCCTTGCTGTGAGAGGCAAGAACCTTAGAGCTGAGCAACCATTCCTAATATACAGACAGACAGACAGACAAGCTGATGGCACACACCTTTAATCCCAGTGCTAGGGAGTAGAGGCAGGCAGATCGCTGAGACTTTTTAAGGATAGCCTGGTCTACCCAACAGAGGTAGTTTCAGGCACACTGGGGCCGCACAGTGAGTCCCTGCTCCCATAAATAAATAAAACACACTATTACATGATCCTTCAGGACAAAGACTGCATCCCTTAATTTGGAAACCCATTTTAGTCCATTTACTCATTCATCTTAGGAGTGATTCCATTTAAAATCTTTATGTATGAGATTTGCCACACAGTGAAAAGACGTGAAGCTTTAAAATCAAATCCCGATCCAACTCTTGATTCTCATGGTGTTTTTAAAGTCTTGGTTTCCTTTCTTCAACGTAAAGCTAAGGACCGGTCTTGGCAAGGTTGTTTTGAGGGTTTGAAACAATGGACCTAAAGTCACTGGCATACAGTAAGCCCTGGATGAAGGGGGTGGCAGTTGTGACTGTCTTACTATTATTATATCACTCTGTTGAGCCAACAGAACTAAGTCCAACTTCCACACCCACCTAAGGATGTGTCTTGTTCCTAAAGCTTCTTAGCTTGGCAGAAAGAAACTCAGTCTCACTACCTTGTAATTGACTTACCCAAACTGAAGGAGGTTTCGACCCCTGACACAAAGACTCTCTTTAAACCACAGTCATGCTCACCTGACTCTGTAAGGAGGCCCACTCCCTTGACCTCTGCCTGCTGTCTTAGTGACTGTACTTTTGCTGTGAAGAGACATCATGACCAAAACAACTTATAGCAGCCAGGCATGGCGCTGAGCAGTCACTCAAAGCAGAGAGAGAGCAAGCTACCTGGGAATGGCAGGGGCTTCTGAAACTTCAAAGCCCACCCCCAGTAACACACCTCCTCCAACAAGGCCACACCTCCTAATCCTTCCCAAACAGTTTTACCAACTTTGGGCCAAGCATTCAAATATATGAGCAGGGTGGGGGTGGGAGGGTGGCATTCTCATCCAAACCACTGCACTTGCTAAGCTCAGTTTTAACACAAGATCTTACATAAAGCAGTTACTGACAATTCACCCACCAATGTCATATGCCATTATGCCATGTCATATTGACTGGCCCCTCACTCTGCATGCTGGCTATCCAATGCTCAGCTCTCTCTGTGATACATAGAGTTGAGGTCTGTCTTTTTGCCTACTGCAACTGTTTTGGACGAAGCCTTTTTTTGCCTTAACAAAAGTTCATAATAACTGTCCAATTTCACTCATCTCCACGTGTCTGTTTCTGACTGGACAATGCCACGGTCCACAGAGATCCAACATGAACTTGAGACCTCTGCTGTGGTTTGGATGCCATTTGTCCCCAAAGGTTCACACACTGGGACCTTTCCTGCTGTGGTGGAGCTGAGAGCTGGGGGATCCTTTAGAAATCAGGTCAAATGTGAAGTTCTTACACTCAGGGCTGGTCCATGGAAAGGGTTAAGAGAACTCTCATGGGTCCTCTGAGCTCTGATAAGAGCTGGTTGCTGTAGAAACCAACTGGATCCCTGAGTGGCTCTGGCTTTCTGTTTCAAGATGGGATCTCTTCCCCCTCACATGTAGGCACACCGTTGGGACATCTTCGGTTATGAGATGTCACGAGGTCCTCACTGGAGCTCAGCCGATACTGCTGCCATGCCCTTGCACTCCAGAGCTAAACAGACCTGTTTTCTTTATAAACTTAGCCTGCTTCCAGTACTTCATTGTAGGCATGTCCAGTGTATTACTACAGTCTCCCATGTCGGGACAAACCACTGCAAGAGTCCACCGTCAGTGCATACAGCAAGCTGGACCAATGCCTTTCTGATGACCTGAAGGGGCAGAGCCGGCTCCGCAGATACAGTGGCCTCCACTGCAGACTCAGATCTCCTCCACACACCTGCCTCAGCCTCAGGAAACTTCCCTGCTGCTCTTTGCCACCCCGGTGCCCCCAAGCCTCTGTCTCCCCGGTAAACCTCCCCACATCCTTTTAACACACCACATTCCTGAGTTCTCAGGAGTGCTCCTCTGATTAAGACAGGCCCATCTTGCTTTTCCAGGTCCTTCAGCCTGGGTGAGTGACTCACGAACCCTTTGACGGCTCTCTCTTTAGTGTGTGACTGACTGACTGACAGGAACTCCAGGGTCAGCTTCTCACACTTGCATGTGCAATGAACCAGGAGTTTATGCTGACCACGAATTTTGGAGCCTGCCCTTCTAACCCTGTTTTTTCCGGGTGACAACAATGACCTAGAAACCTTGTTAAATATACTTTACCGGCCTTGCTTCTGGATGCTCTAACTTTGGGTTGAGGCTCTAAAAATATAGGCTTTGTAAATATTCCTCAGGGATGTCGGGGAAGTATTCCTGCAGGCCCAGGTATGTTAGGGAAAGGGGAGTGGTATGGAAGGAAGCGGGATGGATGGGACGGGCGGGGTAGCCATTGCAGGAGGTCACCCGGATGTTCCTTGGCAGATGCAAGTCCAGCATCAGGCTTGCCCGGTCCGACCTAGCTTGGTTGTGGAACCCTGTCTGGGGTAATGATGGGATGGAGGACAGACAGACACGGGTACAGAAAAGCTGGGATCTGATGGAGAGGCACCAACAAGGACACAATTCAGAATGTCGGTACATTTACTATGTACAGCACAGCGGAGGTCCCTGAGAGGAGCAGTCTCGGTTGGTCTCAGGAGTTGTACACTGCCAACCTCGACCCACGGACCAGAGGAAGGCTTTGCCTGACCTGAGCCTGACCCCAGGAAGGCTTTGCCAGCCCCCAGGAGTCTGCGGCATTGGTCCTTGACAATACACATTCACTCAGGACTTCATCTGTCCTTACACATTCCCTCAGGGCTTCCTCAGCTCCCCACCATCACCTATCCCATGCTCAGGGAAAGGGAAGGCTCCGACGCTAACACTCTTGGTGCCTCGTTGGCCGATCGGAACTCTGCACGAGGAATCACCCCTCTAGCCATGCCCCTGCAGTCCTGTCTTCTACGTTTGAAACAGGATGGCGGTAGCCCTGTGGGGAACAGTCTCGGATTCAGCTTCCCTGAACTCTTGCGGTGGGGTCTGTGTCCCTCCAGTGAGCTTGAATTATATCACCACTTTACCCATCTGATCCCCGGGCCCTTCTTGTGTAAACTAAGTTAATTCCACTACATCGAAGCCAACGTTTTTCTCAAAAGAATCTGCCAAGCTGAGCTGAAGGTGGGGTTGCAGTAAGGGAAGAATTGGGGTTTATGTTACTGAAGAGAGGGGCCAGTACTCACTAATGAGCGCCCTCTAGTGGGAAAGGCCAGCAAGGACTCTGGTTCCTCAAACCCGCATAATCAACGGGTTACTTAGTGCTGCTGGGAAATTACCATGTTGCCATCATTTTTAATTTTATTATGTTATTTCAACGCACAAGATCATAAATGATGTATAAATGTCATGCTTTATATGCCTCAGTTAGTCTGTCCAGGCTGCCTTAACAAAATACAGCAGACTGGATATTTTGTAACAGAAGTTCTAGAGTCTGGAAAGGCGGGGACCCAGGCCCCAGCAGCTTCAGTGTCTGATGAGGGGTTGGTCCCTTGGACTCTTACTCTGCAGCCTCGAAGAGTGCAAGCTGAATTGTGCCATCTCTGAAGTCTTGATTTTTTTTTAATGAACATTATTCCTGTTCATGAGGAAAGAACTGTCCCTTTAGAGCAATGGTTCTCAACCTGTGGGTCATGACCCCTTGGCTGTCAACTGGCCCTTTCACAGAGGTCGCATATCAGATATGCAATATCAAGTATTTACATATGATTCATAACAGTAGCAAAATTACAGTTATGAAGTAGCAATAAAAATAGTTTTATGGTGGGGAGGTCACCATGACATGAGGACCTGTATAAAAGGGTCACAGCATTAGGAAGATTGCCCTAGAGGCTCCTTCTTCAATCTAAACACTTTTTCACATACCAATGTTGGAGGTACACAAACGTTCAAACCCTAGCAATTGATATGTAATTACAGGACAAGGTTAAAAATCAAATTCCACAAAGCTAATCAAATAGAAGTTTTAAATGCTCATGTAACGTGATGGATGATGTTTTGCAGGAACTGCATGGCCACCCGAGGGTTAGTTAGTTAGTCATGCTTGATTTTATAATCTAGCCTGTTTTTATAATGTGAGCTTCACACTCCAACCGACTGTCTGTGTGCACCAGAAAAGACATCCCAGCCTGTTCCCAGTTTGGCAAAAGCAAAACTTCTCCCCCCAGTCCTGATAGCAAAGAACGATGGTGTCATCTGAAGGTCTCAGTCTGTGCTAGGGTACCATCATAGTGAAAGACAAATTTGTAAAAAAAATTGTTGGGTTCTGCTTTTTGGAGACAGGGTTTCTCTGTGTAGCTCTGGCTGTGAAGGAGCTTGCTCTGTAGACCAGCTGACCTCGAACCCGGAGATTCGCCTGCCTCTGCCTCCCAAATGCAGGGATTAAAGGCATGCATGAGTCACCACCACCGGGCTCGAATTTGTAATTCTTGCTTTGTTTTGTTTTTTTGAGACAGGGTTTCTCCGTGTAGTTTTGGTGCCTGTCCTGCATCTCCCTCTGTAGACCAGGCTGGCCTCGAACTCACAGAGATCCTCCTGGCTCTGCCTCCCGAGTACTGGGATTAAAAGGCGTGCGCCACCACCGCCACCTGGCTCGAATTTGTAATTCTTAAGAGAAGTTTTAGGTCTTTGAGCAACTGTGCAGAGATGCTGTGTAGTTGAGCACCACAAGGAACGCTAAACCGTGTTGTTTGTTTGACATTTTGCTCGAAGTTCAATTCTGTCACAAGCTAAGTGTTAAAAGCTGGGCAAGTTTCACAGTTCTGGCGTCTGTTCCCGCTACGAAAGCTCCTGATGAAAGTGAGGTGGGATATTTGAATGTATCCACACCCCTCGCCTGGTTACCAAAGGGAAAACACCGTCACAGTGACAGAGGCAAACGGCTGGAGATTTACATCCAAAGACTCTGAAGGTGCTAACCTGTCACCCGCAGTAGGTACGATGTGTTTCCGGGTCCGCCCAGTCTTTGTCAGGTGAGACTCCCTAACAGGCAAACAGTGCTGGGCAGGAGGAAGCTGAATCCGGGATCACTAGTTGCTCTCTGCTGCCCTCTTGAGTGCATAGCTTGGGTTGCATTGGGCGCTGCCTAGACTGCATGGGAGGAAAAGCAGCGCAGGCCAGGACAGACCGCCCTTGTGAGCTCTTCAGCCCGGACACCTAACAGTCCTGTGTGAGTGCGGGCTCATCTGCTTCTGTCAAGCAGGAATTCGCACTTCACATCCTCGCCATCTCCCAGTCCCAGCCCCTTCAGCGCTGCACAATCTCCTCATCCCTTGCAAGGCAGCCTGTCTGTCTTTTATGAGTAGCGTTTGCATCAGATCTTTGAACACCCTTGAAACTCCGGCGCTAAATAATCAGCGTCTTTTCTAGCTTGGCACTCATGATCGCAGCATTTAAAAGAAAGCCATTTCAACCGAGAGGCATGGTCGAGAGGACCCAGCGGGGTGAGGGAAGGCTGCATTAGAACCTCTGCTTTTGCACACTGATCCCATCCCTCTTCAATTTCTAGTTTGCACGATGTTTTACAACATGCACCCGTGTAGGCTAGTATAGGCATATAATTTATAAATAAATATGCGTATGTAGGGGAGGAATGCTAATTGCATCTCGTTTAGTTATTTTGCTCCTGAAGGAATAGACAATCATAAAACCTTAGAGAGTATTCTAGAAGAGTGTATTAGTAACAATTTATAGAATGAATCACTATATACATAGAAAGGGGATTTACTAGAATGATTTACCGACTACAGTCCAGCTAGTCCAAAATGGCTGCCTATGAACGGAAGGTCCAAAAATCCAGTAGTCATTCAGTCCACGAGGCTGATCTTCAGTATATGCCCAAATCCCAAAGTCGACTCTAATGCCAGTGAAGGAAGGAAGGGACTTGCCGGTGATGTGAGAGTAAGCAGCCAAAGAGGAAACGCTACCTTCTTCCATGTACTTATATAGGCTGCAGCAGAAGCTGTGGCCCAGATTAAAGGTGTGTCTTCCCACCTCAAAGATCTGGTTTAGAAGTGGGTCTTCCCGGTTCAAATGATTTAATTAGGAAACAATCCCTGGCAGGTGTGCCCTGTCATTTGGTTTTTATTGAATTCTAGACATAGTCAAGTTGCTAACCAAGAATGGGCATCACAAGTCCATCCTTTCCTTGCCAGCTTGGCACACAGCCATATCTCCCTATGTCATGCTTAGTTTCCAAATGAAAACAATAACCAGCCAGGCGGTGGCGGCACATGCCTTTAATCCCAGCACTCAGGAGGCAGAGGCAGGCGGATTGCTGTGAGTTCAAGGCCAGCCTGGTCTACAGAGTGAGATCCAGGATAGCCAGGACTGTTTCACAGAGAAACCCTGTCTTGAAAAAAACTAAAACAAAAAACAATAACCAGACGAGACACCTTACATGATAGAACTACCCCATGTATACTCACAAACACATTATATATTTAACCAGGTTGTTACCACATCTTCATTTTTCACTCTCTCCTTCCTTCCTTCTTTCCTTCCTTGACAAGGTCTTCCAGTTAGGTAACCCTGGCTGCCCCTCAAACTTGTGATCCTCCTGACTCAGTCCCCCAAACATTGAGATTACAGACATACTTAGAGGGTAGTTCTGATATGGTCCAACATAAAACGATTACTAAAACATTATTAAATGGTTATTGGGTTTTTTTGTTTGTTTGTTTGGGTTTGCTTTGGTTTTTGTTTTTTGTAATTTGATGGTGTGGTTCTTGGATAGAAACTTTGTAGATAACATCACGTTGTCATGCCAACGGCTTGGGCTCAGCAGGTAAAGGCACCTGTCACAAAAACCTAGAGGCCTGAGTTAGAGCCCTGAAACTCAGGTAGAAATGGAAGGAAGAGACCAACTCTACAAAGTTGTTCTTTCACCAAGGTGTGAGTGCACACATGTGTGCACACACACACATGCACACACATACATACACTCACTCTCTCTCACACACACACATACACACTTACATGCATACATACACTCTCTCTCGCCTCTCTCTGTCTCTCTGACTCTGTCTCTTTCTCACACACACATACATACACACTCACATATACATACACACACTTTCTTTCACCCACACACTCACACACATATACACACATGCACACATACATACTCTCTCACACACACACACTCACACATGCACACACATACATACTCTCTCACACACACATACACACACAGACATACATACTCTCTCTCACACACACACATATATACTCTCTCTCTCTCTCACACACACACACTTAAATATTATTGTTTTACAAACCCATGAACCTAATCTATATGCAGTTGCCCCTACCTTTAGTAAGTAGGTGTTGGGGGTGTGCTGTAGCACGACCAAACACTTAAGTTTCCTGTGATCAGTAATACTCTGTAGAAAAGTCTTTGTGCCTAAAGCTTTCTTCTGTGTATCAGATAATATACTTAGGACGGACTGTCAACAGTGCGATGTCAAACCACAGCAACTGTGGCAAGGATAAATCACCCCCAGTTCTAGGAGAGGAGGCCCCAGTTCAGGGAGCAAGGGCTCATAGGTCTGTGATCTGGCCCAGGGAGACTTAAATGCAGTTTGTGCTGTGGAATCGCTAATTGTGGTCTCCTGCACTTCTTCCACTGTGCCACTAGGGGTCTCTAAGTCTTCAGCAGTACGGTGAACGCTCACAGCGCGAGGCAGAGCTGCTAACACCTAAGCCCTGGTGAACGGCAGCATGCAAAGCATTAGTTTTGTATTTGCTATAGTTCAGATTTGATATGGCAGAGGGCTGGAGCCTGGGAAGAGTTCTATGAATGCAAATCTCTTCTCTTTCTCTTCCGTGAACATGTACTGCATAGACACAAGGGCAAAGAAAGCTAGGTCGGGGAGGCTGGCCAAGGGGCATCTCAGGGTCAGGTGAGCAGGACTGTCCACAGAAAGCGATACAGCTCTGACTCAGTGACCTGAACCCTCTTTCTCATCTTAGTGAACCAATTCACCCAGCTGGACAGGTCTCCCTCTCAGTTGCTGATTGGCCTGGGAACACCTTACGTGCTCTGGGACTGTGGTCTGCATCTTGTCTTGACATAGAACTGCTATTCTCAAGGTCTGTGCTCATCATATGTGTACATCCCTAATCTAGCCCTGTGGAGAGTTGCTTCTGCAGATCCGGCGTAGAGCTCTGGAATCCCTATTTTCTTACATAGTCTGATATGAGTAGCCTAAAAACTAGGTTTTGGAAACCATGTCATAGCAGAAGTATCCCCCACTAGCTAGAGACTAGAAGACAAGTTTGAGGCCACTGACACCTAAAGAGTCACTTCACCTCAGTGGGTCCTGAGTTGTGGAATATTAGTTTAAGATGTGTTACATTTGTGTATGCTGTGGAATATTTGTTTAATGATGCAAAGATGTGTTGCATTCTTTTATGTTGTTTATTTGACTCTGTAAAGCTGTGTTACTTCACTGCCTAAAATACCTGATTGGTCTAATAAAGATCTGAACAACCAATAGCTAGGCAGGAGAAGGATAGGTGGAGATGCCAGGCAGAGAGGATAAATAGAAGGAGAAATCTAGGAGAGGAGAGAGAAAAGGAAGAGCGAGAAAAGGAGAAGGAGAGGAGGATGCCAGGGGCCAGCCACCCAGCCAGCCACGGAGTAAGAAGGAAAGAAAGATATATAGAGAATAAAGAAAGGAAAAAAATCCCAGAGGCAAAATGTGTTAAACAGAAATGGGATAATTTAAGTTTAAAAAAGCTGGCTAGAAACAAGCCAAGCTAAGGCCAGGCAGTCATAAGTAAGAATAAGTGTTGCAGAATATTATTTTAAGATGTGTTACATTTGTTTATGCTGTGGAACATTTGTTTAATGATGCAAAAACACATTTAATGATGTGTTGTGTTCTTTTATGCTGTTTGTTTAACTCTCTGAAGCTGTGTTACTTTGCCTGCCTAAAATACCTAGTAGTCTCCTAAAGAGCTGAACAGCCAACAGCAAGGCAGGAGAAATAGGATAGGTAGGGCTGGCAGGCAGAGAGAATAAACAGAAGGAGAGATCTAGGGGGAGCAAGAGGAGAAAAGAAGGAATTAAAGGAGGAGGAGGACGCAGGGGGCCAGCCACCCAGCTACACAACCAGCAATGGAGTAAGAGTGAAAGATAGATAGAAATAGAGTAAAAGCCCAGAGGCAAAAGGTAGTGGATAATTTAAGTTGAGGAAAGCTGGCTAGAAATAAGCCAAGCTAAGGCCAGGCATTCATAAGTAAAAATAAACCTCTGTGTGTGACGTATTTGGGAGCTGGGTGGTGGGTCCCTAAAAGAGTAAAGCACTTAAGAGTAAAAAACAACCAACAACAAATAAGTCTCCATCCATGTATTTATTTGGGAGCTGGATGGTAGGCCCCCAAAGATAAAAAAAAAAAACAAAAAACAAAAAACAAACTAATGCCTTTAATCCCAGCACTCAGGAGGCAGAGCCAGGTATATCTCTGTGAGTTCGAGGCCAGCCTGATCTACAGAGCAAGATCCAGGACAGGCACCAAAACCACAGAGAAAAAAAATCAACAAAACAAAACAAAACAAAAACCCAAACACAACAAACTACAGTCCTGTTCCTTTAAGCTTCTTGCCGCCTCATCATCCATCTGCCAAAGAGGCCCTTATTCACCCTGCTGCTGGCTTCCCAGAGGGTGGGATAGGAAGCCACACACAGGAAAAACAAAACAAAACACTGTACTAATGGCGTTCTATACTGAGAAAGTCATGGATGACGCTTGGCTGGTGACCACTATCTCTCACGGGGGCCCCTGCTCTGTAATGACTTGCTCTTTCATGTCTGTGTGTGTTGCTGTGGCAGGTCACAACTGCCTTCCCACCAGAAAATGCCTTGTGACTTCCTGTGTGGCATTCCTTGTGCTCGGAGTTGTCGCTACAGCGATGGCTGTTGGGATCACCTTCGGGATACTGACGAAGCCCACAGGTATGTGTCACCACACGCGTGTATTTACATTGCGTGTGTTTCCAAAATGGGTGAACCTATTGGTGGGAAGTGGTTGGCATGTGGTATGTGCCAGCCATCAGCCATTTTGCACATCCTCTCTCTATCCTCAACTCCTGCACGGTGCCTGTTGTTAACGGCAGTAACGACAGACGCTGGGGGAGAGGAGACAACTCGCCCTGAATCACGTAGCTCTGAAGTAAACAAGTGTGCATTCTGACCCAGGTCAGCCTGACTCTGAAGTGTACACAGGATATGGTCTCCACCTTCAAGGAATTTCCACTCTAGATAGGGCCATGGATGGTGGAATAGCGAAGGGATCATTAGAAGTAAAACTGGAGAGAAATCATCGAGGACTGGAGACAAGGGCCATGGGAATGAAGGAACTGAAACTGAGCTGAGCCTTGTAGGGAACCCTGAGTTAGACTGTTTCAGGGACGGAAAGGACACGGACTTTATCTCACATCAAACCTGAGGCATGTGAGGAAGAAGTATGAAAAATAACACTGAGAAGCCAGGTCGGGTGTTGTGGGGAGGTGCAGGTGGGTCACAAGGTCAAGCCAGCCTGGACTACAGAGCAAGACTACCTTAAAACCAACCAAACAAACAAACAAAAAATAAATGGCTTCAAGATGGCTCAGTGGATGCAGGCACACTTGCTGCCAAGCCTGATGACCTGAGCTCACTCCTCAAGTCCCACAAGGCGGAAGGAGAAAAATCAACTCCTGCAAATTGTTCTTAGCCCTCCACATGAGCATTGTGGCTGGCGGGTGCACACAGGCACACATGTGCACACACGTATAACCAATGCTCCCTCTACCACTTCCATCCAGCATGTGACTTTGCTGTGCTGTGCTTTTCTTCCATTGCTCATTTGGTTAACTCCTAAGGGGTTTAGGACCAAACTCAGATGTCCCCAGGATCTCTACTGGACAGTCCCAGCTGCTAGACCTGGGACCTACCACCCTGCTTTCCTAAACAGCCTAGCCAAGGTCAGCACTGGGTAGACACTGGAACCAGCCCATCCTGTAGGATGTGGGACTCTTCACACACAGGCCTTTATTAACCCTGTCCTGCCACGGGCATTAGACTAGCACCAGGTTTTAAGTTTCCCTGCCTGTGCTTGACCCCTCCCTTCTCTTTTATAGACATTGCCCCAGGTCCTAACTCCCCACCACAGAGTCACATCTCATCCCATCCTGGCATCAATTCTTCAGAGGGTCCAAACTGATACCAATTCCTTCAGATGACCAGAATAAAGATTCTAAACCCACAATGCCAGCACCTATTGGATCTGGTTTTATCTGCCTCTTAGTTGTTCAAAATGAGAATGCGCCCTCATCAAGCAAACTCCAAACCAAGTGCCTCAGATATTCTGCCACTCTGCACAGTCTTAAGGGATTGGGGGGGGGGGGGACGACGACACATAACGATGCTGAGACACAAGTGTCACCAGTGTTGTGGAATATTACTTTAACTGTGTAAAGGTGTGTTCCATTTGTTTCCGCTGCATTTGTTTAATTAGGTAAAGATGTGTGGCATTTGCTTCACCTTGCCCGCTTAAGGCACCTGATGGTCTAATAAAGAGCTGAACAGCCAATAGCTAGGCAAGGATAGGTGGGGCTGGCAGGCAGAGAGAAAAAAACAGGAGAAGAAATCTAGGCTTGAGAGATGAAGAAAGAAGAGAACAGGGAGAAAGAGAGGGACGCACCCAGGGCAGAAGCTAGGCAGCGGCCAGCCAGACATGGAGACAGCAGGAAAGTAAGATATCCAGAAGAAAGGTAAAAAGCCCCGAGGCAAAAGGTAGACAAAGAGAAGCAGGTTGACTTAAAAGAGCCAGCCACGCAGGGCGGTGGTGGCGCACGCCTTTAATCCCAGCACTCGGGAGGCAGAGGCAGGCGGATCTCTGTGAGTTCGAGGCCAGCCTGGGCTACCAAGTGAGTCCCAGGAAAGGCGCAAAGCTACAGAGAAACCCTGCCTCGAAAAACCAAAAAAAAAAAAAAAAAAAAAAAAAAAAGAGCTAGCCAGAAATGAGCCTAAGCTAGGTTGAGCATTCATAATTAAAAAGAAGTCTCCATGTCATGAGTTGGGAGCTGGTTGATGGTGTAAAAGAAAAAGCCTGGTACACACCAGTATTTCTAGCTTAACTTCCATCAGTTTTTAATTTAATTTAATTTAATTCCATAACACTTGAGATGTTTTAAAGGACCTTTCAAATAAGTAGATTCTGTTGTATTTTTTTTTAAAGATTTATTTATTTAGTATACAATGTTCTGCCTGCATGTATGTCTGCCTGCAGGCCAGAAGAGGGCACCAGATCTCATTGCAGATGGTTGTGAGCCACCATGTGGTTGCTGGGAATTGAACTCAACCTTTGGAAGAGCAGTCAGTGCTCTTAACCTCTGAGCCATCTCTCCAGCCCCAGATTCTGTTGTATTTTAAAATATGGGCTGGAGAGATGGCTCAGGGGTTAAGAGCACTGGCTGCTCTTCCAAAGGTTCTGAGTTCAATTCCCAGCAACCACATGGTGGCTCACAACCATCTGTCATGAGATCTGGTGCCCTCTTCTGGTCTGCAGGTATACGTGTAGACAGAGCACTGTATACATAATAAATAACTCTTTTAAGAAAAAATACTATCACTTGGGGACTGAGGGTGTAGCTCAGTGGTAAAGTACTTGCCTGGAATTCAGGAAGTCCTAGATTTTGTCCCCAGTACCGCAAACATGAGGACTGATGACACAAACTTGTCGTCACAGTACTCCAGAGGTAGAGACTGGAGGATCACGTTCAAGGTCAGTGATTAGAAGGTCAGTCTGAGCTAAGACACATTGTCTCAAGGTTATCATCGCTCACCATTGTCATCTTAATCAGAGGCTAGGTTGTAACTTACTGGTAGATAACTTGCCCAGGATGGGCAAGAACCTGAGTTCAATGTCCAAGACCTCCCCGCAAAAAAAAAAAAATCTCAATTTAATTTGACTCGAAATATGACCTTGAGGTTGACAAAGTTACCTTTGTTCTTACCTCAGCTAGGAAAATAGGACTGTATACCCAACCCCTCATAAAGCTCACACCAGGAACCAGGCCTGCTGACCCCTCAGCTGCTTGCTATTACCTCTTGCCGGGAGTGCACCTCCACTTGTTTGCCAGAAGCCAATGGTTTGGAGGGGAAAGGAAGAACCAACAAGTTAAGGAGGCCTCTGCCTGGAGAGTTTTGGAGTCTGGGTGGGAAAGAAAGGAAGGAGAAGAAATAATGGGGGCAGCGGCACAAAGCAGGGGAGGGTAGGCTAGCCAGCGTTCTTCCGTCTTTCAGACCGGACGCATCACCCATGCAGAACAGCTTCACAGCATCCAGGCTTCCTGTGTGAGGACCGCACGACTTGCTTGCCGCCTTCTCTGCTTTGTGATGGCAAGATGGACTGCGACGATGGCGGGGATGAGTCTGCTGCCTTCTGTGGTGAGGGGGACTGGAGTTGGTTGTTTTTAGTCTCTTACTCTTTAGGGCCCACCACCCAGCTCCCAAATAAATCACACAGTCTTATGACTTATTAATGCCCGGCCTTAGCTTGGCTTGTTTCTAGCCAGCTTTTCTAACTTAAATGATCCCATCTCCCTTTTACCTTTGGGCTTTTATCTTTCTCTCTTCTAGATATCTTCTTTACCTCCTACTTGGTGGCTGGCTGTGTAGCCGGCCCCTGGTGTCCTCTCCTTCTTTCCTCACTCCCTGATCTCTCTCTTCCCAGATTTTTCCTCCCATTTATTCTGCCTGCCAGCCCTGCCTACTTTTCTCTCCTGCCTGACTAATCAGGTGTTTTAGACAGCCAAAGTAAGACAGCTTCACAGAATTAAACAAATGCAACATAAAAGAATGTAACACATCTTTGCATCACTAAACAAATATTCCACAGCATAAACAAATGTAACACATCTTCAACTAATATTCTACAACAGTGGGCAAATTATCGAAAGTAAAGAACAGTGGCCAGGGCTGGGCAATGTGGTGCATGCTTTTAATCCCAGCATTTGGGAGGCAGAGGCAGGTGGGTCTCTGAGTTCAAGGCTAGCCCCAGCTAGATCTACACAGTAAGACCCTGTCTTTAAAGTAGTAGTAGTAGTAGTAGTAGTAGTAGTAGTAGTAGTAGTAGTAAACATTTTCATGAATAATTTTTCCATTAGAAATAATTTATTTGTACAATATAGGTCAAATGCCCAGCAGTCTCCCACAAAACTTGATTTTCAAGTGTCCCGACCAGAAGACATGGATATATGTGGACAGGGTGTGTGACACAAGGAATGACTGTGGTGATTGCTCGGACGAATCAGGTAAAAATGAAAAGCCCATGGTTGATCTTTCTAATGGTTCTGGGAGTGGCCGCCCTTACGCTTCAATTACATAAGTAAGCTCTAACTTAGAAACCTTCTGAAGGGTGTTTACATCCACAAACGAAGAAACTCCACCACTCCCTGGGGTGCAGGCAGCTCTGAGGTGGAGAGCAGGCTTGGCAGGCTGAGGGTTGTCCTGGCTTGCGTCCTAGCCCCACCACCAAAACCGAATAGGAAGGAGGGAGAAAGGGAGAGAAGAAAGGAGGGTAGGAGGAGGAAGTGGAGGGGAAGGAGGAGGAAATGGAGGGGAAGGAGGAGGAAATGGAGGGGAAGGAGGAGGAAATGGAGGGGGAGGAGGAGGAAATGGAGGGGGAGGAGGAAGTGGAGGGGAAGGAGGAGGAAATGGAGGGGAAGGAGGAGGAAATGGAGGGGAAGGAGGAGGAAGTGGAGGGGGAGGAGGAAATGGAGGGGGAGGAGGAGGAAATGGAGGGGGAGGAGGAGGAAGTGGAGGGGAAGGAGGAGGAAATGGAGGGGAAGGAGGAGGAAATGGAGGGGGAGGAGGAGGAAGTGGAGGGGAAGGAGGAGGAAATGGAGGGGGAGGAGGAGGAAATTGAGGGGGAGGAGGAGGAAATTGAGGGGAAGGAGGAAGAAATGGAGGGGAAGAAGGAAGAAGAGGACAGGAACTACATGTCATTAGTTCATGTCTGTTTAAAGTAGACGAGTTCTCCAGCAAAGAAGTCAACAAAGTCAGTTTTGCAAGAAAAGGTTCTCAATAGAAAGCTCTTGTCTGCTATCAACTTTCATTTGGGTTTCTTTGGCAATTTTGGAAGATCTGCGGAGGGTTTGTTCAAAACTTTAGTTCTCAGAAAACTAGTTGCTAACTTTGTCTTTTCTTCCTCACTTCCATCCTTGTCCCCAACATGTTCCAACATGGCTTAACACTGAGCTGCACCCATGCCCACTTCACAGGCAGGCAAGGCCCCAGCTGGTAAACACAGTTCCAGTGCATGACGGCTCCAAGTGATATATTGCAAAGTTTTGTCAGAAACACACACAGAATGGAAGATCAGCTCTTTGCCAGTGGTGGATAGGATGGAAATGCATCCTTGTAGTTAAGAAGTCTGGCTCTGTAACAAAGGGAGTGTAAAGAGGGCCTTTGCAGGCCAGCAGTGGCACAGGCCAGCAGTGGCACAGGCCAGCAGTGGCACAGGCCAGCAGTGGCACAGGCCAGCAGTGGCACAGGCCAGCAGTGGCACAGGCCAGCAGTGGCACAGGCCAGCAGTGGCACAGGCCAGCAGTGGCGCACGCCTTTAATCCCAGCACTCAGGAGGCAGAGGCAGGCAGATTGCTGAGTTCAAGGCCAGCCTGGTCTAGTTCCAAGACAGGCTCCCAAAGCTACACAGAGAAACCTGTCTCAACCCCTGGCCCCCCCCCCCGCCACACACACAGAAGGTCTTTGCTTCTGGCTAGCTGCCAATTAGCCAAGACCTGGTTCCCCTGTTGACTGACTGCCCCAACTCAAGGGGACCCTTCCCTGTTTATGCAGTATGTCAGTATGTTTACTTTGGGCTGATGGGGAGAGGCAGTATCGTCTCTGGCTTTTCAAACTATGTATAGAATCTTCAATAATCATCTGCAGTTTTCCCATGAGATAGTTTCACTAATATTTTTTTTTAAACCTAAAGGGCTATTTTTTTCCCAGTTGACATTTTAAGTTATGCTTTTAAAAATAAATATAATTATCTAGTTTCGCAGTGCCCAGCATGCTCAGGCTGGAGATGCGATACTGTTTTCTTCGCTGACTGTGCCTGCATTCCCAGAAGTCGCTGCAGAAACGGCGTCCAAGACTGTGCTGACTGGAGTGATGAAAACCTGTGCAATGATTAGGTTTAGAATCGTGGTTTTGGAAAAGCTGAAAAATGTTTTTGTCTTAAGACTTCTTTCAAAGTAGTGGCGCGTCTGTCTCCTGTGTTTACCTTCCTGGAATGTAGGGTAGGGAAGAACCTGTGCCCCCTGTTAGCAAAGGAAGCAGACAGAATGCAGCTGCAGCTTTAGGTCTCTGTTCTAAACCTGTTTCCAAATAGCCACAGGGTTCTGTGGGAAGCACACACGTGTCCTTTTAACCAGGATGAAGACCGTCACCCTAAGAACTTTCAGATGGAGAGGCCTACTTCACTAGTGTACAGCCCTGGTTTCAGATCTTAAGTTCTGAAAATTTGTTTTTAAATTAGCACATAAAGTATTAAGATGTCATGATGGCATTTTTCGAATAAAGTGTTTTAGTAGATAGCCTCCACACTCTAATGTCCCCTGTAGTCTCCTCCAAGACCCCACCACCCCTTCCTCAACATCTCCTTACCCTCTTTCCTAGTCTTTGAAGGCTTTATATTCATGCTCATGTCTATATTCAGGTATGTATTACAAGTTAGGATCTGCACATTAGAGAATGTAGTTTTTGTCTGAGTTTGGGTCACCTAGCTTAATATGTGCTTTCTAGATCCACCCGTTTTCCTGGATTTTTTATCTTTACAGTGGAATAAAATTCCATCGAGTACACATACCAGTTTTCATTACCCATCTGTGGATGAGCATCTAGGTTGGTCCATTTCCTTGCCCTTGTGAACACAGCAGCAATGAACTTGAATGTACAAGTATCTTTTTGGTAGGATACCGAGTATATATAGCCAGGAATAGTACAGGTGGGTCATATGGTAGTTTTATTTTTGGGGAAACACCCTTACTGACTTCCACAATGGCTGTAGTCATTTGCACTCCCACCAGCTGTAATTAAGGCCTCCTCTTTCCTACATTCTTGCCAGCATTTGCTGTCACGTTTCTTGAAGGTGGCCATTTTGACTGGGCAAGGTGCTCCCTCTAAGTAGTTCAATTTGCATTTTCCTGATGGCGAGGAGAAAACCAGCCTTAACCAACAGCCAAGAAATCATCAGCAAGACAATAGTCTTCTTTAACCTGCCAGGGCCTAAAATTCTTCCCGGTAGGTAGTGGCCTGGGTTTTATTCTACCAGAGGGGCTGAAACTCAGACAAGTAATTTCACATCTTACATTTTCTTCATCTGTTCACGACCCTCCTTTAAGACTTTAATAATTAGGAAAACAAGTGATTATGCTGCTCTTCACCAGTAGTAGCCCCAGAAATTATCAACAAAGAAAAACTGCAAGGCTAAGGTAGACTGTGCTATTACCAACACCAGCTACTCTAAACATGAGACAGTCCTTCCACAACCCCATGGCCACCCCAGCAACAGTGCCTCCTCTGGCTGATGTAATCTGTGGTAATTATGTGTAGCACTTCCCAGCTGGTGATGTGCCACCTTTTCCATCACAAGGCTGGCAAGGTTCTAATTAAATGCTGCTCCTGCAATAAAGTAGAGCATAAGCAAAACAGGCACCAAATTCAATGAGCCTTTGGAGCAAAGCTCTTCCTGATGGAGATTATGGAACTGTTTCCTTATTAATCCACAGCTACCAACACACGGTCACTCAGTGAACCATCACAACACTTGGAGAGGCTGAGGAATCATCTCTGGTTAGGGACAAAACAGGTTTAACTTCTGTACTGGGACAGACCCAGCTGGAAACCCTTCCTATAGATCTAAATCACAGCCAGTCAGCAGCCATCTCCACAACCTCAGAGCATGTCACTGTCACCTGAGAGTTGACATCTGGGATGAACTGAGAATGTTTCTAACTCTGCTACTTAAAAATGGCAACATTACGGCCGGGCGGTGGTGGCGCACGCCTTTAATCCCAGCACTCGGGAGGCAGAGCCAGGCGGATCTCTGTGAGTTCGAGGCCAGCCTGGTCTCCAAAGCGAGTTCCAGGAAAGGCGCAAAGCTACACAGAGAAACCCTGTCTCGAAAAACCAAAAAAAAAAAAAAAAAAAAAAAAAAAAAATGGCAACATTACCCAGGAGTGCTAACTCTCAGCTCCCTGTCACAGCACTCGGGCTTAGCCATTCCATTTGCTTGGATTCTAAAACTGAGTTTTCCCAGGGGACAGATTTACCCTATTTCCTATGCCAATATCAGGGAGTGCCCCATCACCAGGCAAGCTGTGATGCAATGTTTACAACCAACCTTACCCATAAGTGTCTGGAGTAACTAGGGTTTTTTAAGCTGTTGAGACCTTAGGATCCTTGTTACTGTAGCAGTCTACCTTAAATGACAGGATAACTGCAAGTTCCACCTTCCCATTTGGCACAACTCTGCACAGCAATTCTGGAACACAGCTGTACAGCACTTTAAAAGGGGAAGTGTGAACCACAGTATACATTTAAAACGATTTCATAGTAAAGGCAATTCTCAGCTCTCCTCTGTGCACGAAAGCTGAGCAGCTGCGGGAACTTGCTGGGGATGATGGAACTGGTCAATATTCCGATTATGGTGGCAGTTACAGCGTACGTTAACAAAGAGCCTTGGAAATTAGTAACTGAAAGTATCAGGTCATACATACAAAATGGAGGTACTAGTTCACATCTCATAAACTTAAAATGTGTTAACTGAAATCCAGGGCTGGAGAGATGGCTCAGCCGTTAAGAGCGCTTACTGCTCTTCCAGAAGACCCAGGTTCCATTCCCAGCACCCACATACACGGAGCCTCACAACCATATATATAAGTAAGCCCAGTTCAGGGATCCAATACCCTCTTCTGACCTCTGCAGATGCCAGGCATGAACATGGTGCACAGAAAGATACATACACACACAAAAAAAACTTTAAAAAGAGAGATGCGCCAGGCGGTGGTGATGCATGCCTTTAACCTCAGCACTCAGGAGGCAGAGCCAGGTGGATCTCTGAGTTCGAGGCCAGCCTGGTCTACAGAGGGAGTTCCAGGAAAGGCACAAAGCTACACAGAGAAACTGTCTCGAAAAACAAAAACAAAAAGATGCATAAAGACATTATATGCTTACAATAAACACCACCAAGAGAAAAAGCACCCTGGTTTACCCCCAGAATCCTGTCTTCTTAGCACATCCACCACACAGAGTGTGGAAGCCCTTGGGGTTGGTGAAGAAGCAACTCTCCAACACTTTCATACCAATTGTTGAATTTTCACCAAATGTTATCAGTATGACCACACCATGACCAACTTTCTATAGACAACTGCTCACTATGTATAGGTCAGTGTCAAAAAAATAAACAAACCATATACTAGGCAAAGAATTTTATTAACCCTTTTCCAAACTTTATTCCCAGGCTTCTTCAGCTTAATTTGCTGCAAAGAATGAATTGTGTTTAAGCAAAAACTGAAAGAGCTGCGGTGTCCAAGGGGCTCGGGCTTAAAAATATTAGCGATCTAGATTTTATCAGATCCATAAACAAAAGAATTTTAAAAAGCAGTCATGATATAAAATAGCAGCTCCTGTAACTTCTGCAGGTGTCACCTGATTCTTCAGAAGTCGCCTCAGTTTAGTTTGCCTCGTTCTTAGACGCCTCATCAAAATTCTCCACCAGATCTAAAAAAGAATCAAACAGTTATCCTGGAAAAAAGAAAGCCAATTCTACAAAATAACACATATTTGTGGAAATGATCTCACATTTAAGCTTCTCACCTCCAATGAGACCACTTTGGTAGGTAAGTGTGGTCTGGCAAGCTGACAGAGAGCATCATGCTTAAGAATCTAATCCGTGGGTTGGGGATTTAGCACAGTGGTAGAGCGCTTGCCTAGCAAGCGCAAGGCCCTGGGTTCGATCCTCAGCTCCAAAAAAAAAAAAGAATCTAATCTGTTTATCACTCATCCTCCCTTCCTCAGTTAAGAACCTCAGTTAAGAACAATCCACTGATCAACAGAACAGAACTAAAGACTACCATGACATGATCTGAATCTCTCCAAGGTTTCAAGGATATTTGTCAAAAGTGGAAAATTGTATGCATTTTTTGATGCTTCCACAGGACATAAACTCAACATAATTTAGTTGGACAAGGTGTCACAAATCTGTAATCCCAACACTCAAGAGGCTGAGTCAGGTTCTCAAATTTGAGCTACATATTGAAACAATGTTTCAAACTATATAAAAAAGAAAAACACTGCTAACCAAGTTACTCTGCCTCTTAAGACTATCCACACCAAGATATTTAAACTTCTCCATGCTTTTTAATAAACCAGCATGTTTCAAAGTAGCTTCAGTTCCTAAGTGAGGGTCCTTTCCCTGTTTCCCCACATTCACTGGCTTAAACTCACCACCACCATCCTGGCATTTTTTTCTGCAAAGATTCATTTTTCTCCCTTGTCAAAGTGATTCTTACCTGGGACTTCATCATCATCATCCTCTCCAGTAGCAAGTGGTGCTTTTCCATCCACAGCTGTGAAAGAAAAATGATAATGTAACCAGCCCATTTCTTTAGATCAATAAACACCAACCAAGTTACAACTTACACTCACAATGGCAAGTGGTTTCACCTATAGTAGCATTAACATGAAATTCTGATGGGCACAAATGACCAGAACACAGGTGACAGTAACTCTGGGTACAGTGAGAGTAGGGAGTGCTCAGGGTATAGATAAGACCACACACCAAATTATGGTCAGGCTTATTTTGGTTTTTCGAGACAGGGTTTCTCTGTGTAGCTTTGTGCCTTTCCTGGAACTTACTTGGTAGCCCAGGCTGGCCTCGAACTCAGAGATCCGCCGGCCTCTGCCTCCCGAGTGCTGGGATTAAAGGTGTGCGCCACCACCGCCCAGCGGTCAGGCTTATTTTGGGAAGCAAATGAAGAGGCCAGCAAGTTCCCTAAATATTCTGTTCACGGAATAAAGCCCAATAAATACTGAAATAAAATAATTCAAAAAATTAAGTCAAATGTGGTGACGTCACAGCTATCAACCACAGAACTTCAAATGCAAAGGCAAGACTATAGTGAACTCCAGGCCAGCCAGGGCTACATGGGGAGACCTATCTCAAAGAGCCAAGAAGGGAAGAACAAACAAAAAGGCCAAATTTAAAGCGTCTTTGAACTGCTAAGTATCCACTGTTCCTCTTTTCTTCCCCTTTCCCTTTTGAGATACTATGAACTGAACTCAGGGCCTTGAATAAGCTAGCAAGAACTCTACCACTGAGCTTCACCACCCAGCTTATTTTTAATAAACAAGACAGTTTAATGTGCCCAGGCCTTCAACACATAGAACATTTCCACTTTGTAATGCTCCTATTCCAGCCTCCTCATGGCTGGCATTACCGTCATGGGCCATCACACCCAGACCACTTTCATCAGACAGAAAGGAGAGTTCCAAGAGCTGACAGTTCTAACCCGCACAGCCATCAGTGGAATTTCAAAAGCTGATCTTGAAGTTCAAGATGGCCTAAAACATTTTGATGCCCCCCCACAATAAAAGCATAAAACGAGTCAGCATCTAACAAACAGCTGAGGAAATAGCAAGCCACTGAATAAACCTCTTGACTTGCTTCTGCATTCATATTCTTAATTTTTAAGCCAAAACATGGAGCATGAAGTTGTCACGCCACCTAGGATAGCTAATCTTGGTTAATTTGACACCCAGGGGGAAGAAGGAACCACAAATGAGGAATTGCTTCCATCAGATCAGCCTAGTGGCATGCCTGTGGGGCATTTTCTTCATTGCTGATGGATGGAAGAGGGACCAGCCCATTGTAGGTTAGTGCCATCTCTGGGCAGGTTGGCCTGGGATAAAAAATCCTGTCCAGGGCTAAATGGTCAGCCCTGAAAACATACATATAAGCAGGTATATTTAGGAATGTATACGTATACATATAAACAATGAAAAAAAGCTATGAATTTGAGTCTGAGAATGAGTCACTATAGCAGCATTCCTCCATGGTTTTTGCCCCAAGCTCCTGCCTTGCCTTCCTTTGAGATGAACTGTAAAGTGCAATGAAAAAAAAATAAATCCCTTTCTCCTCAAGCTGCTTTTGGTCATGGTGTTTACTACAACAGAAATCAAAAGAGAACACAGCCTGATGTACATCTAAGTCAATTAGGCTATAGCCTGCCCTAAACAAAATCCCCAATCAAACTGTAATTTGAAACACCAAAATATTGGCAGCCATCATTGACATCAACAATAATTTATTATGTGTTTATAAATAATTAAGAGGACCCCCCCCAAGAAATCACCAAACACGATTATAAATAAGAAAATGGAATGCTGTTTTTCTGAGACAGCATGTCTGTAGCCCAGGCTGGTCCTGAACCCTATTATTCTCTCTAGTTACCAAGTGTGGGTCACCATGCCCAGCCTGTCAATTCTCAACTTAACTACCAGCAAAACCCAAAATTATCAGTTTTTCATCTCTAACAAATAAAGATAAAAGTTTTTGGTGTGATTCAAAGCTAGTAAGTGGGTAAAAAGTAAACAGTCACTAAATCAAGTAAATGATGACAGAAAACTAGACACATCGCTAGTGTCTAGTGTACGTAAACACAAATACATAAAAACAGTGAAAGGAGTGTTTGTTATTCCTTTAGGTAAATAAGTTGATATTCTACATCTAAAGACATTCTTAGCAATTCTGAGGCCTGATATCACACAAATGTGACTCTGAGGATACTCACATTGTTTGGGCAGAGCTTCAGCCAGTCTCCTTAAACTAGTCAGACTGTCCGCTCCAAGCTGGTTTAGGATGCTGGGAAGCATTTCTGTCAGCTGCTTTGTCTCAGCGTGGCCTGTAATGGTGAAGGTGTTTGCTGCCAGAGACGCCTGAACTTTAGGGTTGTTAAAATGGATCACTGTTCCTTGGTTTGTAAACATGTTCACCTATAAGAAAGAAAATACGATTATTATAAGTAACAGTCACCAAAGATTCTTTTAAAAATCAATGTTTTTATTAAACTAAAATCTATCTGGCTGAGGTTTCCCCCTTCAAAAAGTACAGGTGACAATTTCCCTGGAATGTGTAAGCAAATAGCTTTCTGGCTTCCCAATCTCCCCGACACTCAAACATCTAATGGGGCATAGACTACACTGACAACAGCAGGGGCAAGACAATTAATTACTTAATATATGACCATTAAGCTTTGACACTGACCTCTTCAATACCAGAGATATTGTTCACTCCTAACTTCTTTAAGGAGAACTGCAGTTTTTTATCATCTGCTGTGGCTGTTCTGTGAACCACCTTCTTCTTTCTGCGAGCAGTGCCCTGGTGGGAGGAAAAGGGCAGACAGCAACATTTACACCACAGCAGTCTATCCTAATTCCTTTCAGATCTTTGCTTCTGTACAAGAGAGTTACCCAGATGGAACATGGTGACACACATCTTTAGTCCCGGTGCTCAGGAAGAAGAGGCAGAGGCAGATAGACCTCTGAGTTTGAGGCTAGCCTAGTTCACATAGAGTGTTTCAGACAAACCAGGGAAAAACAGTGAGGCCAGGTTCAAATAAAAAACAAATACATAGCCGGGTGGTGGTGGCGCACACCTTTAATCCCAGCACTCGGGAGGCAGAGCCAGGCGGATCTCTGTGAGTTCGAGGCCAGCCTGGGCTACCAAGTGAGTCCCAGGAAAGGCGCAAAGCTACACAGAGAAACCCTGTCTCGAAAAACTAAAATAAATAAATAAATAAAACAAACAAAAAAAATACATAATAAAATTAAAAAATAGTTACCGAACTCACACACTATGAAGTTAAAAAGGCAGGTGAAGATGCAAGTACGGGAAAGGAAAGGCTTATGAATTCTTCATAAGCACTAGTTTGTCAGATACAAAATGTCTTTTACAAGTCCTAATATTTTAAGTCTTTTAAAAAGTGATCAGAGGTGGCAAGTGCCAACCTAAACAAAACCTAAGTCAAGACCTTAATTCTGACAGATGGGATAGTAAACAAAATAGCCAATGAATCTGTGTACAGCCGTCTACTACAGCCAAGAGTAGAAAGCTGAAGTTCTTAACCCACAGAGATCTTCCCAGCCAAATAAACCTCTCTGAGGTTCTTAAGGGAGAACAGGTTACCCCTCTTCCCGGTATCGCTCAGCTCCCTCCCCAGAGCATGTTTCTACTTTTCCCCGGGTAAGAGGCTCTTCTTTATCACCCAACTGAGGACTTCCACAAGCATCACTGTCTTTCCTAGTTTATTTCTTAAGTTATTCTTACTCATTTTCAAAATCCCGTTCAAGCTACTTTCCCATCTGGGTCTTCAAAGCCTCAACTCTGCACTAACTGTAGGCACTCCCAACTGTACAGTCTGAAAAGACTTCTATAACACTAAGTACAATACCAACAGGAAAAGATGAGATTCTAAAATACAGGCCACCACCTATAGATTTCACAAATTTCACAAATGTAGAATTCACTACATTTACATAAAGAATCCTTTTTCCATTAGACACTGGAAATGGTCTTGAATAATATTCCCCTAAAAGTATGTAACTCTAACACTGCTTTTCTCTTAAGTTTTTTCAAAACTCACCGATACTGTAAGGTTTCTGAAAAGGTACAGAAAAATGCTCCCACATTATGACTGGAAACATTTTGTCTTGGCTGGGAAAATACTAGATACAAAGTCTCCTCTATCAGATTAACTTGGAAGGCTTTCATTTTCCCTAGAGATGCCCCTCCAAGTTAAAGCCTAGTGATTAGAGAAACAACTTGCACACAAGCACTTTACTCCAAAAACTATCCTGAAAGAAACAGGCCCCGCCTAGCACCTGAAGGCTACTGCCTGAAGGTAAAGGAATGGAAACTGAAGACTACAATTGTCTGCAAAGACAAATCAGGAGGCTATTATGCTGGCCAAGTCCACTAACTTAGCAGAGCTGTGTCTTATTTAACCTATGTGCAGACTGTTCTCCTGAAGGTAAGTGTTTAAAGTCACTACAATTTAATAGGTAACACACTTGGCCTATGGAAGCTCCTCAAGCTTTACCAAGTAAAGACAAGCTCTGATTCAACACGCTGCCACACCTTGTCAAACACCAGGAATGTGCTAACACAACACACGAAACCGGGAGATCTTCCTCTGGAGTGGACTTCAGATTATCGAACCAAATGCCAGGTTCGGTAAAGAGTCTCCATTAAGCTCAGTACCCACCAGGAGTAACCAATTAGCCAACATTTTCCTCCTCCCACCGTCGGATAATTACAAAAAAGACATGTGCTTGGGTAGTATTTTCCAATCTAACACCAACTGTTCCTGAATTCCAAAAATACACCAATTAAGGAAGGTATCCTCAAATACCCTGGAAAAGGACAATTACCTTGTTGAGCATTTAGTTCAGAAAGCATTGCAGAAAGGTCTTAATTTACAAAAATGAAAGTAAGCATTATGCAGAACAAAACAACACATTTGGTTAACTTATTTAAACAACAACAACAAAAGGGGGGGCTGGGAATGCAATGCTGGAGTAGAGCTTGCCTAGCATGTGCCTGTGTCTGATCTCCAGCACAGCTCAAAATAAGGGGGGAGAGGCACCAATTTTGTATAAGTCAAGGGTAGAAGATTTGGCAGAGAGGACACTTCCCCCCCATTAATAAAATTAAATAAACATTTCTCTTCTGTTTATATGCTGTAATCTTAAAACCACACAAATAAAGTAACGTATTAAGTGTTATTTTCTTCTCTATTCAATTACTCCCCCCCCCCCCCGCCGCTCCATGTACAGCCTCCATGTCTCTTTGTATCTGTCTCGTCTCCCTTGGATTTATTTGCTAGCTTTGCGAATTTCCCTTGCCAAGCAAAGTGACAAAACGACGTTGAGAAACGCAAGGGGAACTTAAAAAAAAAAAAAAAAAAAAGCACAGACAAAAAACTTACTTTTCCACCAATGCGCACTTGTGCCTGAAGTTTGGCCAGTTTCTCCTGGTTCATGATCGTTTCTTTCATCTAGAAAGAGAGGAAATCCTCAGCCAAGAACGGTCGGGCTCCCTCCATTCCAACGCTCGTTATTTCCCGAGACGCCCGCAGGAGAACGGCCTCCTCCGCAGGCTGCGGCCCGGATCCCAAATCCACCCCTCCAAAGCCCTCGCGAGTCGGCCCGGTGCGAGCCGGGGGAGCCCAGGCACTCTCGCCCCTCCCCGCCACTTCCCCCTGGCCAGGCCCAGACTTCGGGCTCACCCCCACAGCCCCGATCAGCACTCCCTCCCCTCCACCCGCTTCCCCCCCCCCCAGCCCGCCCGCCCGCCCGCCCGCCCGCCCGCGGCCCCGGCCGGCCTCGGCCTAGCCAGGGCCTGCCCGGCCCCGGCCACTCTCCGCAGGCCTCGCGGTACCTGAGGCTCCTGTCCTCGGGTTCCGCCGAGAGGTGGAGGAAGAGACGGCGTCGCCTCGCCCCCGGGGCAGCCGCCCCTGGCTCGCCCTCGCCCCCGAGAGTCAGCCTGAGCGGGAGCGCCTGTCCGTCGCATCGCTTTCCTCTCTCGCCTCAGCCCTGTCCCTCCCTGTCTCGCTCCGGCCGGGCACTGCCCGCCCCCGCTCCCGTCCTCCTCCCCCGCCGGCGTCCACAGCCTTTTTGTACCTTGTCGGAGTGGAAATGGGGCCGCGCGGGGGACTAGGGTTCGCGCTCAGGGGGTCTCGGGCAGACCAGCTGAGATAAGGCGCACACACGCGGGGACGCAAGATGGCAGCTAGAGGGAGGCCGGAAGTGACGCGTCGCCGCTTCCTCCGGAACTCAGGAAGCGGACTCGGCGTCTCTGCGCACGCGCAGCCGCGCCCCCACCCCCCCCCGCGGCGAGGGTTGCGGGTTCGGTGGGCTCCTCGTTCTTTCTTTGCGTTTCGTGGCGGCCTGGGAGCAGCACCGCAGAGCGGTGAGCCGCGGACACGGCCCGTCGTCCCGGGAAAGGCTCCCTGCAGAGCTGTGGTTAAGTCTGTCTGCCCTGTGTCCACCCTGGGGCGTCCAGCTTTGTCCAGTAGGCAGCAATGTTCGCACAATGCTGGGTGTAAATAAAATAATAATAATAATAATAAAACTATCAAAATCAGGGAAGCTAATGTTACGTTCCAAAATTAGGTGGCTTGTGTGATGTTGAAAATCGCAATTAAGAATTTCTAGAAAGCGTGTTCAGAAGTCACCCCGGAGCTCCACCCCTCAGAGCAATTCCATCCATTCAAGGTTGAAACAGAGTAACAAACTTCTAATCCCCTTAGCCCTCTACACCACTACCGTAGCGGACTTATTTACTCTCTAATAGCCGAACAGTTGACTCCTTGATTTCGAATCTGCGTGGATTTGACCATGAATCGTTCACAATGGAGCAAACTTTACCTTGAATCAGTCAGACGAATTTGGGCCTGGTGTGCTTGGAGATAAAAGCGTGGCTGTGAGTTAAACTTTGCTGAACTCCAGTACAAATTGTGTTCCATTGTGATTGTCTTTGTTGTTGTTATTGTGTGGTGTGATGGTTGGTTTGAAAAGTGTCTTGATAAGTACTCCTGGCTAGCCTGAAATTCACAGCTATCCTCCAGCCTCGGGTGGGTGCTCGTCTCTTCCATCCAGTGCTGGGATTGCAGTCCTGCAGCACCATTCCCAGACAAGAAAACCTGTGAAACCACCTATGTGAGAAAAACAAAAACCAGAAGTTTAAGTGAAAGTTTTGTGTGGTCAGCCTTCTTGCAATCTTGAATACTCAGAAGTGAAAGCTAAAATCCATTTTTTTCTTGGAAAACTTTTTTAGACAAAAGTTTATTGCAACAGTGATGAGTCATTAAGATTAAAAGGACAACTAGGTTGCTTTGTAAAATAATTGTAGCAGTTTTTTTCTTCTTGAAACAATGTTTCTTTTATCTGATGGGTTAGTTTATCGCAGAAAACCGTGCTGGTTGTCTAGGCCATGTAGTTCCCCAGCCTAATCGTAAAAGTCCAAATAACTGGCCGGGCGGTGGTGGCGCACGCCTTTAATCCCAGCACTCGGGAGGCAGAGCCAGGCGGATCTCTGTGAGTTCGAGGCCAGCCTGGGCTACCAAGTGAGTTCCAGGACAGGCGCAAAGCTATACAGAGAAACCCTGTCTCGAAAAACCAAAAAAAAAAAAAAAAAAAAAAAGTCCAAATAACTGAGGTGAGGCAACAGTATTCAGTGCTACAGAGAATGTATAAAATATATAACTGTGGCTGGTTGGTGGTGGCTTATGCCTTTAATTCCAGCACTTGGGAGTCAAAGGCAGGCAAATCTCAGTGAGTTCAAGGCCAGACTGGTCTACAAATGGAGTTCCAGGACAGCCAGGACTGTTACACAGAGAAACCCTGTCTCAAAAAAAAAAAACAAAACAAAACATGTGCTATATAAAATGTAGAACCAGTCCCTTTTAAAGAAATGCATGGGCTGGAGAGATGGCTCAGCGGTTAAGAGCACTGACTGCTCTTCCAGAGGTCCTGAGTTCAATTCCCAGCAACCACATGGTGGCTCACAACCATCTGTAATGAGATCTGATGCCCTCTTCTAGCCTGCTGTCATATATGCTGTATACATAATAAAAAAATAAAATCTTTTTTTAAAAATGCATATCTATAGAATATTTTATCCTTTGTATTATGTTGAGGGCATGTGAAACTTCTTAACCATGATGTTTTTAAAATGTTACATTATGTAACTGATACCTGCCTCATCTTTTATACCAACATTCAAGATCGTGACTTATTTTCTTTTCCCTTGTTCCCCCATAGCACTGAAGACTTGGATGATCTTGGAACTCACCAAAGACGTCCTAACTGTAAGGGAAGACAATGTTTATTTGGACTCTTGCTGTTTGTGCTTGTTTTGTGAGCATTGGAACTCTAGATCTTGCTAATATTTATATACCAATCTTTTCAAAAATAACCAAAGGGCTTGGGTGATGGTGGCACATGCCTTCAATTCCAGCACTTGGGAGGCAGAGGCAGGTGATCTCTGTGAGTTCAAGGCCAGGCTGGCCTATGGAAATAGTTCCAGGACAGCCAAGTGCACACAAAGAAAGCCTGTCTCGAAAAACAACCTGAAGGGCTTTGTTGCTGTCATTTTACTCTCCCCCAAAGTTAACTACTTTGTAGTCTTGTAGTCGAAAGTTTTCTCCGTCCCTGCATCCGCAGCCACTTATAAAATAATCACTCAGAGGCTTAATATTATTTACAAACTGTATGGCCTATGGCAGGCTTCTTGCTAGCTAGCTCTTATAACTTGACCCATTTCTATTCATCTATAAGTTGCCATGTGGCCATGGTATTACCAGTCTGCTGGCATCTTGCTTCTCCTTGGGTGGCAGCTGGTGACTCTCTTCTTCCTTCTCTCCATATGGATATCTGCTTGGATTTCCCACCTGCCTCTAAGCTGCCTCGCCATAGGCCAGTGCAGCTTTATTTATCAACCAATCAGAGCAACACAGGTTCACAGCATACAGAAGACCTCTCACAGCACAGTCATGCACAGGACTGCCGTTTCCCACGCTCTCCCAGTGTCTCCAGCACATGTGAAGGGTTGACTCCCCGCCGTTTACTGCTCACATAGAACAGTGCAGGAAGTGCTTACTTAGCACTCGAGGAGGCCTCTGTCAACAGAATGGAGAGAAAGGAAGCATGGTTGTTTTCCTTGGTTTGTAGTCTATGTATAATCAAAATCCAGGAGTTGTTTTCATCTCTGACCTGAACTTGAGTTGGCTTCAGCAAAAGCCAGATATTTACTTAACATTATGCTTAAAAAAAAAAAAAAGAATTGTGTGTGTGTGTGTGTGTGTGTATGCACGTGCACATTGGTGTTTTGCCTGCATGTATGTCTGTGTGAGGGTGTCAGGTCCTCTGGAACTGGAATTACAGACAGACATTGTGAGCTGCCATGTGGGTGCTGGGAATTGAACCTGGGACCTCTGGAAGAGCAGTCAGTGCTCTTAACCACTGAGCCATCTTTCCAACCTGACATTATGCATGATTCTTAAGGGGAATTATGACCCACAAGAGGTTTTGAGAAGTGACTGAAGGTGGATGGTTTCCTTGCTTTCATTTTATCTGCATGTGTAAGGGGCAGAGGACAACTAGTGGGGGGTGATTCTTTTCACTATGGGTCCTGGAGACTGAACTGAGGGCTTCAAGCTTGTGTGGCAAGTGCGTTTCTTCTGAGCCATCTCACTGTCCAGGTTCCTGGGCTTTTCCATGCCTGGGAACCACAGTGGACCCACCCTCCTCTACACTTCTTACATCCTCCTTCCAGTATCCCTGTCTCTACCACCTGCCATCTATACATCAGCTCGCAAGTCTCAGGAAACCTTGCTCAGATGCCTTTCCCCCATTCATTTGCATCTCTTTCATCTCTTTGCCACAGTCACTTTGTTTTTCTTGTAGTTTTTTTCCCCCCTCTCTTCAAATTATCTGTTTAATGTCAGGTAGTGCTTTAGCTCACATACACAGTATATATCCCACAGAAAATGTAGCCCTGGGGAACACCTGGGGCATTTGTGAGGCGGTTGATACAAACCTTGGCTAGATGCAGAGGACAGTCAGCCAGAGACCTGGAAAGATGGTATGTTCTTTCCCCTCCTCATTTCTCCTTCCTAATTACACTTAAAAGTCCAGATAAGGAATACATTTTCCGTGGGTGAAACCCACACGGCCTTGGAAGGTAGGCCTGACTGTGCAGTATTATACAATACATTTAAGAAAAACTCACCCAGGTCTCCCGGCAACAGTATAAGTACTGGCTGGTCCAGCGGCCTGACAGCTGTATCTACACAGGGAAAGGATGATTGCTGGGTGGGCATCAGTGTAGGTTTAGGAGAGCAGAGGAAGAGCTTCCTTCAGCCCTGCTTGCTGCAAGCTGGGTGGGTGACAGCTGAGCACAAATGGTGGAAACCAAGTATGGGGTTTAATGCAATGAAATAAGTCATCTGGGGGCCCATTTTCACACAGGGGCAAGGAAAAACAAGAAACATTTAGTTCACCCCTCAGATGGAGACACGGCACCCCACAAGAATGACCTGTAACAATCATCTCAGCTCAGACCACAGGTGAGAGTTGCTTCTGAGGTTAGTAACACCTAATCCAGCTCTTCTCTTCCAGCCAAACCCTAGCTCATCAGCAGGACTGTGGCAGATTCCTTACTGAGAGACAGAAACATGGGCAGCCAGGAAGGCAGCTGTTGAAGGAGTTCAGGAGCACGTGACTGAGTCTCCTAGAGTCTGCCAGTTTCACACATCCTCGTTAGGACCCCACGGGTAAGGACAGCAGGCTTGTCTTCCTTCATGGAACTCTGGCTCAGACCTTGGCTCTGTTTTATCCAGTGAAACTCTCAGACCTCGGCTCAGTTTTATCCAGTGAAAATCCTTCAGGATACCTGTCATGTCCAAAAAATCAAGGGGTGGAAGCATGGGCGGCACCACTTGCTGTTCCCCCATCAGCCCATTGACAGAGCTCGCTTTGTCCTCCCACAATGTAATGCTGTGCTGGCTCTGAGACCTTAGTTCCAGAAAGGGAGGCAACTTCACCAGGAGAAATAATAATGACCTCACTGAGCTGACTACCACCTGGCCACTCGGCTCCTCGTGCCTCTGAGTCAACAAGCGAAGAAGGAGGTTGAGGGTTCTGTGGGGGGTACGGACTACCAAAGAGAAACGGGGCCCCTACTCCACAGGGAGGTAAGGAAGAGTGAGTCTGGGATCTAGGAGGTCCATAATGAAGGTTAGGTACACCACTGGGTGAAGGACCGTACCAGCTGAAGTTGCCAAAGGCAACAGGAGTATACTGTGTAGTATAAAATAGTTATAAATACCAGCTATGACCACGTGGCAAGTTGTAGAAATAAAAACTATAATTACTATGACTTCCTTTTTATGAAAAAGTGTGTATTTGTGTGTACATTACTGTGCTGGCTCGTTTTATGTCAACTTGACACAAGCTAATGTCATCTGAGAAGAGGGAACCTCAATTAAGAAAATGCCTCCATAAGATCCGACTATAGGCAAGCCTGTGAGGTATTTTCTTAGTGATTGATTAGCCCATTATGGGTGGTGCCATCCCTGGGATGGTGGTCTGGGTTCTGTAAGAAAACAGGCTGAGCAAACCATGAGGAGCAAGCCAGTAAGCAGCACCCCTCCATGGCTTCTGTGCCTCCAGGTTCCTGCCCTCACTGCTTTTGATGATGAACTGTTATATGGAACTGTGAGTGAAATCAACCCTTTCCTCCCCAAGTTGCTTTTGGTCATGATGTTTCATCACAGCAATACTAACCCTAACTAAGACAATTGCCTACTGATTCTTTTTCTGGAGGACCCTTATGAATACAAGGGACACCGCATTCTACCAGGAACTGCACAGCAGGAAAGAACCCCCTGGGACTTGAAGGGCTGGAGGAATCGACTGGCGGAGAATAGAACACTTTAGACTGAAGGGTCCAGGAATATAGAAATATGAAATTACAAGCTTAAGAGATAAAAACTGACAATCATCATCTCTAAAGGTTAACTGCTAACAATGGCTGTCCGCTTTACAGCCAGCTCCTCTGTCAGCAGCCAGGGGTGAACTTTTAACCCCCCTGCCCCTTACAGTCAACAACTGCCTGGACCAAAGTTAACTTTTAATCGTTGTTTCTACGTGACTCCTAGCATGCACCCGTGCCTGATACTATAAAAGGGGGCCAGTACCTGCCTTCATGGCCACAGCCCCAGAATTCCAACATTGGCTGTGGTCTCAGCTAGCTGATAAGCTTTTGTGCCCTGCAGTGTTTTATTTTAATTTTTCTGGAATAAAGTTTGCTTCTGGTTTAATAGACTTTGGTGGTCTGTTCCCCATTATTGAGTGACCCCGGATCCAACAAGAAGATCAATAATAAGAATGAAACAAAGCAATTTGAGAAGGCTAGAGCAGTGTTTCCTGAAGCCCAGGACATTTATCACATTTTAGGTGGCTCACAGTCCGATGAGTCATTATGAAGTGATAGAATTATTACTCAAAGGGCTCTAGCAGGCCCAAGCATGGCAAACCTGGCACCAACAGGCCCATTCCCTCTCCCTTGCTAAAAACCATTCGATGACATTCCTAAAGCTAGCCCCCAAGGCTTATTCCCTTATTTGGCCACTGACTCATTCCTGAGATAAAACACCAAGGTCCAACAATCAAAGTTTATTATTTGGCTAACATGTCCAATCAGGACTTGCCAACTCCCCCTAGCACAGACTCCTCTTTTTTCTCCTTAAAAACCTACTCCTAAAAATACCTGCTCGCTTGCTGTCTGCCTTTGTCCGATCCAGAGGCAGCCCCCAACCCCAGCTTGCCACTCCAGGGTAATACATCTCCTTTGTGCTGAGAATTTGATGTTTGGGTGTGTCCTGTACCCACTGGGGCTGGGGGCACCAATCCCTCTCTTACAATACTCTTTTCAGTTCTTCCTTAAATCCTCCTGTATGGAGAAAGTGTTCTTTGGTTCTGTCAAGTAACAAACATTGTAATGTTTGCTAACCCATTAAAGGGAGAGCCGACCTATGCTTAGCACTCTCAGTAGTGTTGTGGAATATTATTTTAAGATGTATTATATCCGTTTATGCTCTGGAACATTTGTTTAATGATGCAAAGATGTGTTGCATTTCTTTATGTTGCATTTGTTTAACTCTGTGAAGCTGTGTTACTTTGCCTGTCTAAAACACCTGATTGGTCTAATAAAGAGCTGAATGGCCAATAGCAAGGCAGGAGAAAGGATAGGTGGGACTGGCAGGCAGAGAGAATAAATAGGAGAAATCTGGGAAGAAAGGTCAAGGAATGAGGAGGGCTTCAGGAGCCAGCCACCCAGCTACATAGCCAGACATGGAGTAAGAAGGAAAGAAAAGGTATACAGCAATAGAGAAAGGTAAAAGCCCTGAGGTCAAAGATAGATGGGATAATTTAAAGTTAAAAAAGGCTGGCAAGAAACAAGCCAAGCTAAGGCCTGGCATTTATAATTAAGAATAAGCCTCCATGTGTGATTTATTTGAGAGCTGGGTGGCAGGCCCCCCAAAGAGTAAAACAACAACACAGGAGTGTCCTTATCTAGGTAGGATTAAACAATATTCTCCTTCTCTTTGTGGTGACTGAAACTAATTTGCTATTTTCAGCTGTGATAGTTTTCATTTCAGGGGCAGAAGTTTGAGTCCCAGCATCCACAAGGCAGCTCTGCCTGTAACTCCAGTTGTCTGCCCTCTTCTGGCTTCCAGGGCACCAGGCACATGCATGTGGTGCACAGGCATACATGCGGGCTAAACACCCATACACATTTAAAAAAAAAAAACATGAAAGGGGGTTGGTGATTTAGCTCAGTGGTAGAGTGCTTGCCTAGCAAGTGCAAGGTCCTGGGTTTGGTCCTCAGCTCCAAATTTAAAAAAAAAAATGAAAGAAAAAAAGTTTATCTGGATGATTTTAAATTGGTTGGTTCAAAAAAATACCAATAATTATGACAGTTCCTTTGATACTTGGGCATCTCAGAATGTAGGAAGACAGTGTGTGATTGACTCAATTTTCAAAGCAGTGCATGCAAAGAAATGGCAAAGGAGGAGATCACCGAGACAAAGATGCAATTAGGAGGACAATGGAAGAGATGCTAAGGACCTGGAGTGCAACCGTAAAGTGAACAGAGAATTCCTGAAAAATGTTCAACAAGAGAGCCACAAAAGATGTCTGTTGACACACCGCTTGGCTAGTGAGGTGAAGTCTCGAGGATTGAAGGATATAATCCAAAGATCTGAGTGGGGTCAAAACGGGACTCCAGGCTCCTGAGACCAATGGTCGTGTAAACAAAGCACTCTCACTTTTATTATTAAAGCCACAACACCTGAGGTGCCGTTCACAGCTAGCTTAAGCAGATACAAGTAGGGAAGGGAATACACCTGGTGTGCCTTCTTATCTTTGGTCATAAGAGCCAAGAATATTCCTCCCAGGCCTTTGCCTTTCCCGCAGAGATAATGTGGACTCGCCAGGGCATTTTCTTCATTTCCGTTCTTTCAAATACATTCATCCATCTTACTTTATGCAATTCTTTCCAAAAGGCCACCTTGTGAGAAGCACATTCTGCACTCTGCCCCATCTGTGGTTCACAGTAACTTCACAGCTTTCTTACACAGGCTCCCACAGATGTCTCCAAAATAAAGCATGGACGCTGCTTTAGGGTGGGGTAGAGGGATTTCACAAGTAGGCCTAGTTTTAGACAAAGCTACTCTTTTTAATATTTTAAAAGTTATTTTAAGTGCGTGAGTGTTTTGCACGTATGTGTGTGCACCATGTGCACACCTGGTGTTGGAGGTCAGACGAGGGTACCTGTTCCCTGGGCCTGGAGTTACAGTTTCAAACCACCATAGAGGTACTAGGAACCGAACTTGGGTCCTCTGCAAGAGCAACAAAGGCTCTTAATGAATAAACCATCTCTCCAGCCCTCAAAGCTCTTTTTGATGACTTGGTCTATCCCTTAAATCAGTGGAAGCTTCTGGAGTAAGTTCAGTAGATCCTTTTAAGAGCTTTCAACCCAATATAGCTGGTTGATGCAGTTTAGCCGTGAACACAATAGCTACCTTAGAAATACAAAGCATGGCACCTCTACAGATGTATTATCTATGCCATGATAAAATTTTATAAGAATTTAGAATATAGCCGGGCGGTGGTGGTGAACGCCTTTAATCCCAGCACTCGGGAGGCAGAGGCAGGCGGATCTCTGAGTTCGAGGCCAGCCTGGTCTGCTGTGGGATGGTCTGTATGTCAAGTGTGTTGCTGATTGGTCAATAAATAAATCACTGATTGGCCAGTAGTCAGGCAGGAAGTATAGGTGGGACAAGGAGGAGAATAAAGCTGGGAAGTGGAAGGCTGAGTCAGAGAGACACTGCCAGCCACCACGATGACAAACAGCATGTGAAGATGCCGGTAAGCCACGAGCCATGTGGCAAGGTATAGATTAATGGAAATGGATTAATTTAAGCTATAAGAACAGTTAGTAAGAAGCCTGCCATGGCCATACAGTTTGTAAGCAATATAAGTCTCTGTATTTACTTGGTTGGGTCTGAGCGCCTGTGGGACTGGCAGGTGAGAGAGATTTGCCCTGACGGTGGTGGGCCAGGCAGGAAAACTCTAGCTACACTGGTCTACAAAGTGAGTTCCAGGACAGGCACCAAAGCTACACAGAGAAACCCTGTCTCAAAAAAAAAAAAAAAAAAAAAAAGGAATTTAGAATATAATATTACTGATAGGATAATAGTTATCAAAATATGAATGACGAAAGTCAGAACAAACGATGTCCTCATCTTCCATGTGATTCAGGTCAGTCACTTCACATTCCGTGTCCCACCAGCTCTGGCTGTACGTACAGCTGTTGGCAGGACGTTGTTCCCCACAGAGACTGGCCCAGGCACTGTCAGCTGCTCAGAAACAGTGGCCACACTCGTTTGTAGGACCAGATGCCAGACATCTGTCTCCTATCAACTAGGATCAAAACAAAGCCCTGCCCAAGAGCTGACTTAACGTAGAATACGTAACCTAAACAAAGATGGCCCTGTTGCCTGTTCAGCACCGTATCTACCACAGAATCTTCCATCTTCTCAACAGCTGGAGGAATCAAGGCCTTTCCGTGCGGCCTTTGCTCTTCCGTCTTTTTTCTCTGAAGCTAGACTGCCTTATTTCTTCCACTATCTCTTTAGGCTCTCCTCTTCTTGACCTTAGAGTCTTTATAAGACCCTCAGCCTCCATCCATCCTATGACCCAAAGCTCAGCAATTTTCTGATTTCCCCATCAGATCTCTTCTGACTTTGGGATTTGTATCACATACCCTAATCCCTCATTCCTAGGCCTGTGTCTTCGTATTTGCTTCTCGTTTGACTATATTTACATATCCCAAATATATGTATTTCCACCTACATTCTTAAATAACCTTCACCCTACCCACAAATGTGACCTAATTATGTTTCCAAGGCTGGCCTGGAGACCCCAGGTTTAAGTGATTTTCCTACTTCAGCTTCCCAAACGGCTGGTCATGCACCACTACTCCCAACAAGGATCCCCCTTTAAAATTACTATTTGATTTTTTTATGTGTATGGTGTTTTGCTTGCATATATGTCTGTGTACCATGTGCATGCCTGCAGAGGTGAGAAATGGGCATTGTGAGCTACCGTGTGGGTGTTGGGAATGGAACTCTGGTGTTTTTCTTTTTTTTTTTTTTTTTTTCGAGACAGGTTTCTCTGTGTAATAGCCCTGGCTGTCCTAGAACTCTCTTTGTAGACCAGGCTGGCCTTGAACTCACAGAGATCCACCTGCCTCTGCCTCCAGAGTGCTAGGATTAAAGGTATGTGCCACTATGCCTGGCTTAGAACCTTGGTTCTTTAGAAGAGCAGCCAGTACTCTTAACCTTTGAAGACATCTCTTCAGTCCTGAGTGAGCCCATTTTTGTCCCTCAGTCACTGAGGCTGATTGAATGAAACACAACAGACTGTGACTTCACCTCCTGTGGTGGTCAGTTTTAATTGTCAAACATTACATAATCTAGAATCTTCTGGCGGGCAGGTCTTCAAGCACACCTGTGAGGGATAGCAAGGTTAGCTCCAGAGAGTGTCTGTGAGAGATTATCTTCATTGACGTGGGAAGATCAGTTTAACTGTGGGTAGAACCATTCTTTGGGTAGGGGGAATGTGTGCTGGTTAAAGTGGGAAATGGGAGCTGAAATGTTCATTTGCTGGTGGTGGACTTCATGTGACTAGCTGTTGCTGTATTCCTTGCCTCGATTTCCCACAGTACCTTGAACTGTGAGCTAAAAGAAAGCCACTCGTCCTGAAGTTGGTATTTTATCACTGCAATGGTAGAAGAAACATCTTCCCAATGGCCGGGTGCGGTTTAATAGAAAGCTGGGCACTGTTAACTGATGACGCACCAAGAGAACAGAGTAGCTTATCTTTTATTCTTGTGTCTGTGTCTTTTAGATTTTAGCTGTCTTAGCAGAAAGGATTTGAGTAATGAAAGTCAATGGGGGTGACTACTGTCTTAGATAAGGTTTCTCTTGCTGGGATGAAACACCATGAGCAAAAGCAAGTTGGGGAAGACAGGGTTTATTTTGCCTGTACTGCCGCATTACAGTCCATCATCAAAGGAAGTCAGGACAGGAGCTCAAGCAGGACAGGAACCTGGGAGGCAGGAGCAAATGCAGAGGCCATGGGTGCTGCTTACGGGCTTGCTCAGCCTGCTTTTTTATAGAACCCAGGATCACCAGCCCAGGGGTAGCACCACCCACAATGGGCTGGGCCCTCCCCTGTTGATCACTAATTAGAATGTCTCCGTAGGCAAGCCTGTGTGGCATGTTCTTAGTTGAGATTCCCTCTTCTCAGACGACTGTAGCTTGTGTCAAGCTGACATGAAGCCAGCCAGCACAATTGTATACAGTCCACAAAATCCTGTTGTGCATCTTATGAGTAAAGAGAGGAGTCGGAAGGCTCCAAACACAAAGTACTAAGGAAATGGAAATGGTAATTAGCCTGCTTTGATAAGTATACATTGTATACAAGTAAAATCGATGTACCTGGGCCTGGATCAATGGCTCAGCGGTTAAGAGCACTGGCTGCTCTTCCAGAGGACCCGGGGGTCCCATCCCAAGCACCTGCATGGTGACTCACAGTAGTCAGTAACTCCAGCTCCAGAGGGATCTGCTGCCCTCTTCTGGTCTCCACTGGCACTTCATGTACCTGATGCTCAGACAGACCTTCAGACAAAACACCCATACACACAAAACAATACAATAATTTTAAAAAAGGAAATTGTTGTATCTCACAGGTATATAGAACTCTGTTAGCAAAAACATTTTTTTTTTTTGGTTTTTCGAGACAGGGTTTCTCTGTGTAGCTTTGCACCTTTCCTGGAACTCACTTGGTAGCCCAGGCTGGCCTCGAACTCACAGAGATCCGCCCGGCTCTGCCTCCCGAGTGCTGGGATTAAAGGCGTGCACCACCACCGCCCGGCAGCAAAAACATTTTTGAGTATGTGATGCACACTTTTAATACTAGCACTAGGGAGATAGAGGCCGGTGAATCTCTGTCAGTTTGAAGTCAGCCTGGTCTTTGTAGTGTGATCCAGGCCAGCCAGGGCTACATAGTACGACCTTGTCTTAATTTTTTTTTAATGTTTAAAGAGATAGTAATATAATTACTCTAATTATATCATTTATTATATATACACACCAAATTATCATACCACACTCCATATATGTATGGTTAAAATTCAAACTTTAAAGGGAAGTTTGAATCAGTAACTCACTGTTTCAGATTATGGAGTTGTGGTTATTAAATGTGGCAAGCTTATAAGGAACCCCGAGCAGATTTTGTTGCTAGTGAATGCTTGAGTAAAACCTGACAAATTCCAGTACATACTAGTGAACATAATAGAGCTGAACTCAAAAGGTATTTATGGAGAACATACTTAGTAATAACAGTTTCTCAATAAGCTTCACCTTCTGTTTATCTGACACAGATGATCAGTAGATCTCATTCCTTGAAGTTGGATTCAAATTTCCCAAATCGCAGATTCGTGCTGGCTTTCAGAGTGAATCACTGTAATGACAAGTGACCTGACTAATAATGTCACAGATATATGTATACATCTGAATGTCTACGATAGTGTGAGGAGGGCAACAAAAGGAAATCAAATACATCCTGGCAAGTAAACAGTAATTCACAGTTTAGCCAAGAAAATACTGGCGTGGGGTTAGTGCCTGTAGGTCAGAACAGTGCCCAGCCTGGGACAGTACCATTGTGCCCAGCCCGGGGCACCACCATTGCGTCCAGCCTGGGATACCCCCATTACTGGTACCAAGGGATTGTGGTTTCCAGAATGAAAGAGGGAGTCTGTTGCCCACAGACAATCAAGAAGCTGGCTTGGTAAGATAGCAAGAAAGGGGACGAGAAGACAAGACAGGAGTGTGACTAACTTCATTCTTATTTTTAAATTTCAACAGAGAGTTGCCCTGGTAATGTAACAGCAGCAGCAGCAGCAGCAGCAGCAGCAGCAGCAGCAGCAGCAACAACAACAACAAAAACCCTTTGCTGTCAAACACTTAAACACCTCTAGTTCATAACTTCTCAGAATACAGCACTGAGATGAAGCAATCCCTGGAGATGAAATCCTCCAGGCACAGCCATCCATCCACCTGCACATGCTCTGTGGATCGCCTGTGCCAATGCCCTTCACATGATACTTTAAACAGCCTACCACGAAGATGAAATAAGGTTTCCAGTAGGTGGGAGTGCAGAATGGAGACTCGTAGATGATGGCAATGTCCACAGTGGTTTCCCACCCTCATCCCTAGAATCAATTTCTTGAGGGAAAAGTACCCCACCCCCATGAAGAGCATGAGTTCTAATAGAATCAGCAGCGGCAGCTCTTCTGGAAGGAACTCCCCTAATGGCTCCAGTGAGTCTCTATTCCATACCACATAATCTCAAGTATTTTTAACTAGTTACATCCCTTCAATTACCAGTAGCACCACACCCTGCCCCCCTCCCCAAGCTCCACCTACAGAATCCTGTAACTGGAGCTCGCTGTGCATAATTCTCATTGTTAATATTTAAGCTGATTGGCCAATGGCTGGGCAGGAAGATTGAGCTCAAAAGCCAGCCTAGGAGAATTCTGGGAAGGGGAAGGGCGGAGTCAGAGAGTTGCTGGCAAACACAGAGAAGCAAGATGAGAATGCTGTACTGAGAAAAGGTACCAAGCCACACGGCTAAATATAGATAAGAATTATGGGTTCACTATGTAAAAGCTAGTTAGTAACAAGCCTGAGCTGTTGGCTGAATATTTATAATTTATATTCAGCTTCTGAGTTGGTTATTTGGGACTGGGTGGTTGAGACAAGAAACATCCTTTTACAGGATCTCCTGTGACTCAGTCCCCACATTAGGAGTCCTGATGTGGAAGGCACTATTTTGGTCTCCAGGCTTGTCTTAGTTTCTTCCCAATTGCCGTGAAAGCACCATGAGCAAGACAACTTATAACAGAGTTTATTGGGGCTAACAGTTCCAGAGGGTGAGTCCATGACCATCGTGGCAGGGAACATGGCAGCAGGTAGACATGGTGCTGGAGCAGTAGCTGAGAGCTCACATCTGATCTGCAAAGGTACATGGTGGGAGGGCACTAACTGGGAATGGTGTGAGCTTTTGAAACCTCAAAGCACACCCCTAGTGACACACCTCCTCCAACAGGGCCACAACTCTTAATCCTTCCTAAACAATTCCACCATCTGGGGACCAAGCATTCAAATATATGAGCCTGTGGGGGGTCCTTCTCATTCAGACTCCACCAAGTGGTTACCATTTTCGAATCCCTTCTATTTATTGTTAACGTGAGGCAGCTGCATATGAGTATATAATAGTCTGACACTGGGTAAAGAAAGGACATCTCATCCCCTGTTTGGTAGATGCGTCTAGAGACACAGTCCAAGACAGCCCCGAAGGAGGCTGCCTGACTGGCTTTCTGAAGCCACTGAGCACTGAACTGAACTCCTGAGGACTTTCTTCATGTGTCCAGCTCCAAGGCGGGATTCTTCTTCCACTCCACTTCCTGTTTTCTGAGATCTGTATGTGATTTGTGGTCACACCTTTCCCATTTCATTCTGTTAGCATCTCACTGCTCTTCCAGCATGTTGAGATATTGGAGAATTCCGACTCTATCATCTAATATTGTTGTTCATTTACCTTTTCTTTTCTCAAGAAATCTTCATGCAAGTCAGAAAGAAGCAAACAAAATGTTTGAGGAAAAAGAAGTAAAAGAGTCAGTTCCTAGTTTGGTCATATGCTGAGCTGCCATGCATGAGGGTTAGTTAGTGTGTGTCTAAGCATGCCTTAAAAGTTAGGATCATATTCCCCATGTCTCTCCATTTCAGGCAGAGAGGGGATGGAGACAGTACTGTCACTGAAGTTTCAAAATAACATGCGCTTGCCATCTGTGGCTTAATCATCCAGTATGTGTCAATGTACACCACAATGCAGACATTGCTGGAATGATAGAATGTTGAAAAGTCCAAAACTTGTTTTATTTCAAGTCCGCAGTACCTGAACCATGGAATTACTTTGACCATATTAACAACTGAGTGGGCCCACAGCACAGTTTTGGAGAGAAAGACTTTACCTCAATGTTGTATGGGTTTTGGGGTGAGACATCTATTCACCCCAGATAAGGCACCAGGGGCAGGTTAAAGAAATGACTCCCCCAGCTCTGCCTTGGTAAACTAGTGAGTTTAAATGATGACTTTCAGGAGCTTAGATAATTTACAGGCAGCTACTCCCCAGAAAAGCCTCTCTCCCGGCGATGCTAGCGGTATATTTATCCTCAGAGAGGGAGGGGGCTAATGAGCTTTGTGGCCTCCCCTTCGAGGAGGGAGTGTTAGCCAGTCCAATCTTGTGAGAAATCACTGCTGCTCTGCCTCTGAGACAGAGTTCAACAGCACTGCGGATGCTCTCTCTGGTGAGGGTCAAAGGGGAGGGTGGCCTTGAGTTAATTAGACATTTGGCCCAATCCTTCATTCGGTGAGAAGAGAGCCAGCTCATGAGCGTTAACTCATGCTACTTGGAGGCCGAAGCAGTTATAAAGCTACTTTGGAATGGCCTCAAGTGCGCCTGAGGGACCCGTTTTTTGACAGATGTGCTCATGTAGTCCGGTCAGTTGGCATATGGAATTTTTATGTACAAGTGCCTGCAGAAGTTTCGCCATGTAACTTTTATTAAAATGTGCATACAGATGGTATGCACATTACACTCAGAGGCACACTTTGCAACTGGCCTTCCCTTCCGGGCCTGCTGGCTGCTCTGCTCAGTGTGTGTGTGTGTGTGTGTGTGTGTGTGTGTGTGTGTGTGTGAGAGAGAGAGAGAGAGAGAGAGAGAGAGACCCACAGACCCCAGCCCACACAGAGGCATGAGGGGCCCAAAGCCCACCCTCCCACCTATCCTGCCAGGGTCCCCTGTGGAGCCCTCCCTTCCCTGTTAAGGTCTTCCTTCCCCCACTCCCTTGCTCTTTCTTTGATTCACCACCCCTGGCTTTCCATCTCCTGCACCTGGGCCAAGGCGAGGCAGGTCTAACCCGTGGCTTGTTTGGGCTACACACAACCAAAGATAACTCCCAGTGTGGCCCAACACAAAAAGGGTAAATTTACTTAGAGCATTAGGACACTGGTTGTGTGGTTTTTTTTTTTTTTTTCTGACTTCACTGTAAGCTTCTCCACGGTGAACTTTGTAGCCAACAACAATCCAGTTGCAACATCGAAAGGCTGGTTGCACCTAGCCGAAGATAAGCAAGGGAAGAACACTCCTGGGAGGTGTTCTCTTCAATCTCTCTGCTCTCTGTCTCACTCCCTCCCCATCTCTGTCTGATGGTCTGAGCTGGTACTGCCTTCCTTGTTCTTGGACTGTGCTACAGTTTGAACATGGTTGGTCCCTCCCTCCCTCATGTTGGAGGTTAACCCCATTGTGACAGACTGAGAGAGTAGGAATTTAATCTATGGTGTTAGAGGTTGCCTCTCTGAGAGCGTGTGTAAATACAGAAGGTCAGCAGGTGGGGCCTCTGCAATGGAATATTGATGGCTTTATAAGAATGAAGAGCTACACAGAGAAACCACAAAGAGCAATCACTAGAAAGACAAGCTGTCACTAGGAAGACAAGCCTAGATGGTTTGGAAGACCAAGTTGAGGAACTGAGCTTTGATAAAAATTATTTTGAAGTTAATTTGGAAGAACAAATATTCAACAGTAGGTCAAATATTTGAAAAAAATGTTTTTTTCTGAGACATGGTTTCTCTATGCAGCCCTGGCTGTCCTGGAACTCACTCTGTAGACCAGGCTGGCTTTGAACTTTGAGATCCATCTGCCTCTGCCTCCCAAGTACTGGGATTAAAGGTGTGCACCACCAACCCCCAGAAAAATATTTGAAAAATCTTTTTTGTTGTTGTTGTTTTTTTGTTTTTCGAGACAGAGTTTCTCTGTGTAGCTTTGCATCTTTCCCGGAACTCATTCTGTAGCCCAGGCTGGCCTAGAACTCACAGAGATCCACCTGCCTCTGCCTCCCAAGTGCTGGGATCAAAGGCGTGCGCCACCACTGCCCAGCTTGAAAAATCTTAATGAGGAAGAATTGAATTAAATCTAACGAGTGTCAAAACATGTCAAATTACAGAAATTAAGCCAGTGTTAGATAGGTTAAATGGAAAGGCTATGACTTCTAGAAAGAAACTAAAATGAGTGATATAAGCAACACTTTACATTTGGAGGAAGTAGGTCTCATTCAGTAAACAGCATTGACCAGTTGTGGAGGTTCATGCCTGTAACCCCAGGGCCGTGGGAAGGAGACAGGAGGCTGTCTGGGGCTCGCTGACCAAACAATCTGGCTAAAACGGTGAGCTTCAGATTCAGTGAGAGACCCTGCCTCAAAGACATGATTGAAGAAAGACATCTGGGTGTCAGCCTCTGGCCTTCACATGCTCCTGCACACACACGTGTGCAAAAGTGAACATACCACACACAAAACCCCCGAATATAAATAAGTGGGTTTTAGAACAACTACCACCCAACTGAAGGAGAAAATTGACTATCCACTCGCCCTCGAAGGAAGGTAGGCGAACAATGTTGTGGAGGCCCAAATTGCTTCGGGTCAGAGAATCTGGGCTTGCTTTACACAGCAGGGCTGCACAATGAGATGATCTGACCATAGTTACCAGGTGTTTGGAAGCGTCTACACTTGGCTGTATGGTGTGCTTTCATCTAGCAAGGGGGAGGTCTTTTGCCTCTCCCCTTGGCATATTATAAAAAGCCTTTTGAATAAACCTTCAAGGCCATTGGGTAGTGATCCAGGCCCTCCTGAAGCTATCCTGTGCTTCTCCTTGTTGGCTAGGTCTCTCTGTCTACCTAATATTTCTTATCCCTCTCTCCTCCTCCTCCTAAGAACCCTAGAAAAGGTGGGAAAATTAGGAGCTGGACTCCCACAGTATCCCACAGAATGTGAATGGACAATTCACAAAGAAAACAATGAAAATATATATGTATTCAAACTCAACATCAGTTAAGGAGTTAATTATTAATTAACATTTATTAATGTTAACAATTCATTACCATTAGTTAATGAATTAATTAAAACTTGATTTTTATTTTTACTATCACAACAGAAATACTTTAACAGGATATAGTGTAGAACATGGGCAAGGATGTAGGAGACCATAGATGATGAGGCCGAGGTAGACAAGTTGGGACAGAGTCCATTGCTTCTGAAGCTGTTGGGTGTCTGTCAGTCATTCCAGCTGGAGTTCTTGACAGCACAGGAAGACAGACAGCAGGAAAGCCAGGGAGAAAGATTTGAGAAGACGTTGAGAACACGTGTAGTTTCTGATGCCATGCATCTAACTTCCACTTCCTAATTCTTCCTCATTCATGCTTTTGATATTTATAGAATACCCCAAGGATCAACTCTAAGAACTCAGTGCACATTTATTCTGGCTTCTATTAAAAATCATTTTCATGTTTAGTGTTTACAGCAGGAAACAATGCCATGACTTAAATGAGCCGAGATGTCTACCTAATATACAGTGTGGTTGGCAAAGATGCCCACTGCGGGGCCGGGTGGGGTAGCAGGAGCGCATGAGTCTCAGTTCATTAGCTATGGGCTTTTGGGAAGGTTGTTCAATAGTTCTCAGTGTGTTTGCTATGCATTTGTATTAATGTAACTAGGCACAACCGCCTAGAGTGTTATTATGAGTGTTTTATTAAGTAAAACTGTGTACATTAGGTCCCGAGACTTGGTATGCACTCAGCAAAAGCAGATTTCCTTCTAGGGAGAACCAGCAGTGCGGTAACTTCTCTCACCCTCTGTATCTCTGCATCACTGTTTCCCAGCAGGTCCTGGGCCTTGTAATCCGAAGCCTTGATAATCTCCGATGAAGGGTCCTTGGCAATAATAATAATAATTTAGATTTTGAAATGAGCTCTTTCCTATTTTTGTGTGCCTCCAGGCCGAGAGGAAAGCTCTGGCTTCTGGTGGAACGCTGATGTCTAATCCAGAATGGCCCCTGTCCAGCTCCCCAGCTGTGTAGGGAAATGGGTATGGCTGCATAAAAATCGAAGAGTATGTGACCCCATCTGGTGAGGAAATGGAGAACAAAGGACGAGCAAACGGGAGCCAGCAAGGCCTGTTAGATGCGCTAACCACATTGCTCTAAAGACGCCGTCTCTGAGGACTATGAAATGTGCATGGCTGTCAGCATTTGGGGACTACCTGTGGTCCTCACGTTAATGACAGGACAATGTAAGTATAAACCAAAAGTTGGGGTCCAAAGTACACATATAGAAAGGGGCTTGGTGGAGACTTCACTGTCCCATCTGACACTGATATGTGATGTTAAGTCACACAGCTTCTGACATTACTGCTGCATTTCCCTTTAAGAGGTAAAGTAGACCGGTTACTTAAAGAGATAAATCAGCATCGGAGGGAGGTGGAAAGGGAAGATCACTGCTGCCCACTGCAATCTTCCTGCCAGGTGCATTAGAAGTACCTGCAGAGTTGGTTAAATACGTAGACCAGAGCCCCTGTGCCTGTAACAAAGTATTATGGGTAGGGCTGGCTTATCAACAGCAAGAATTTCATTCTCGAAGTTCTGAATTCAGGGCACCCGCACCGCTGGGTTCTGGTGAGGACTTAGACTGCAATCTTCTCACTATATCCCCACACGCTGGGAAGGGGTCTAGAGAGTTCCCTGGAGGAGTCCCTTTTGAAAGGGCATTACTCCCATTCATGAGGGCTCCCACCTTATCATCTAACCATGCCCCTATGTTCCACATTCTAATCTCATTACATTTACCCTAGAATGTGCTTCTTTCTTCAAATACTTTTATTATCATTTAATTATGTGTATGTGTATATGTCTGCATATGAGGGGGACAGAGGGATGTCAGATCCCCTGGAGCTGGAGTTTCAGGCAGTTGTGAGCTGCCTGAGATGGATGCTGGGAATTGAACTTGAGTCCTCTGCAAGAGCAGTATGTGCTCTTAACCACTAAGCCATTTCTCCAGCATCCACTAGGATTTCAGCACGTGAATTTGGGGGTGGCACACACCCAGACCATTGTGCTGGAGCGGGACCTGAGACTTTCAAACTCCTAGGTGCTGTGGCTGCAGGGCTGGGAGAGCCAAGAATGCTATCCTGGGTAATTTCCAGATTGCTGGGGAATTCACCCTGAAGACTGATTAGTCCTCCACCCAGAGTATGCAAACCAGGTTACTCTAGTTTTCAGAACATGAAAATAACTATCCCGGGGCTGGAGAGATGGCTCAGAGGTTAAGAGCACTGACTGTTCTTCCAGAGGTCCTGAGTTCGATTCCCAGCAACCACATGGTGGCTCACAACCATCTGTAACGAGATCTGGTGCCCTCTTCTGGCCTGCAGTCATACATGCTGTATACGTAATAAATAAAAAAATAAATAAAAAAATAAATCTTAAAAAAAAAAAGAAAAGAAAAGAAAAGAAAATAACTATCCCAATCTTTCTTTGTCCTAAAGGAGAAAGGATTTCTCAGCTGGAGCAGACACAACTTATTATAATAGGAGTGTAGATAACAGTACTGTATACTGGCTAAACATTAGGGAAATCTAGGAACCAGGAAGGAAGGAAACCCAGGCTTCACACTCAGGTATTCTTTGATGATGATGATGATGATGATGATGATGATGATGATGATGATGTGTGTGTGTGTGTGTGTGTGTAGTGTGTGGGGGGCATGTGCCACTGTACTCATGTCAGGGTATGAGTGTAGAGGTCAGAGGATAAATTTATCAAGTCAATTCTCTCCTTCCTCTTTTCCAGGGCTCCGGGGTTGGAACTCAGGCTGCTAGGATTATGTAACGATAGTCTTTTCTCATGGAGCCTTCTCACCAGCTCTACACCCAGATGTTCTGAGTTAATTGATTTGGAGGGGGTTGCGAACAGGATTAAGTTTTCAAAGCCCAGGAACTTGTAGCCAGAGTTGAGAACGGCTTCATTAGATCATTGTTCTCAAGTTTTTCTACACATTGGAAGCACTTGGAGAGCTTAAAAAAAAAAAAAAAAAAGATGCTGTCTTAGGGTTTCTGTTGCTCTGAAGAGACACCATGACCAAAGCGACTCTTAGAAAGGAAAACATTTAATTGGGGCTTACTTCCATTTCAGAGGTTTAGTCAGTCCATTATTTAGTTTATTGTAAGCATGGTGGCTGCAGGCAGACACGGTGCTGGGGAAATAGCTAGAATTCTACATCTGGATCCCCAGGCAGCAGGCAGAGAGAGAGAGAGAGCCACTGGACCTGGATTTGACATTTGAAACCCCAAAGCCCATCTCTAGTGAAACACTTCCTCCAACAAAGCCACACCTCATAATGCTACTCCCTCAGCGTTCAAATGTAAGACTCTAAGGGCCATTTTTTTTTTTTTTTTTTTTTTTTTGGTTTTCCGAGACAGGGTTTCTCTGTATAACAGTTCTGGCTGTGCTGGAACTTGCTTTGTAGACCAGACTGACCTCCTGACCTCGAACTCACTGAGATCTGCCTGCCTCTCCCACCCAAGTGCTGGGATCAAAGGCACGCGGGCCACCACTGCCAGGCTCTAAGGACTATTCCTATTCAAATCACCACAGGTGTTCTGATTCTACCCCAAATAATTCAGTTCAATCACAACAGGATGCAGCCTGGACATCCAGAGTTCAGGCCAGAGATGTAGCTAGGCTCCCATCGTAATTAGCCATTCCACTGTAACATGCTGCTTCGCAAAATGTCCCTGAGGAACCTTTTAGAAAAGCAGTTCTCTGCTGGCGGTGGTGACACACACCTTTAATCCCAGCACTCAGGAGGCAGAAGCAGGCAGATCTCTTGAGTTCAAGGCCAGCCTGGTTACAGAGGGAATTCCAGGACAGCCAGGGCTACACAGAGAAACCCTGTCTTGAACCACCCTCCCAAAAAAAGAAAGAAATGCAGTTCTCTGAATGAACACAAGATCCAATGCAGCAGCATCCTGAGCTATACCAAGACCTCCAGGAGACTCTGATCCCCTTGTGGTGAAGAATAGCTTCCACACCCCACGGTTGTTTGTGGTCCAGCTTGTCTCCTTCCAGAGGCCAGCCAGTTCAAGAATCAAGAACCACAGTGAAAGGCACTGGCTACCTCGTGGAAAGGTCACAGTCACGACAGAACCCAGTGTTAGTTTTTAGAGCTTTATTAGGAGGGAAAGGGAGGGAGGGGAAAGAAGAGAGCCAGGCCTGGAGAGAGAGAGAAAGATGGGGGGAGAGGGAGGGAGCAGAGCAGAGCAGGGAACAGAGAGAGAGAGAGCAGAGGGAGAGCATGGAGTCTGCATCTGGCTTTTTTTTTTTTTTTTTTTTTTTTTTTTTTTTTTTTTTTTTTTTTTTTTTTTTTGTTTTTCATGACAGAGCTTCTCTGTGTAGCTTTGCGCCTTTCCTGGAACTCACTTGGTAGCCCAGGCTGGCCTTGAACTCACAGAGATCCGCCTGGCTCTGCCTCCCGAGTGCTGGGATTAAAGGTGTGCGCCACCACCGCCCTGCATCTGGCTTTTTAAGGTGTTTATGTAGTCGCCAGACATAAGACACAAGACTCCGTCCCTCCCCTCCCCCCGCCCTCTCCGGCTCCCCCCCCCCCCCCCCCAGCTGTGCATGCGCAGGAGTGAGGGCAGGATCCTAACACACAAGTCCCTGGACATTGGACAATAGCACATCTCCTAGGTGAGGTGCCAACTTTCTCAGTGTGGCTGAAATTTCCTATACCCTGTGAAGATTTTTTGTTGGCTGGAAACTGCTAGCATCAAACTGGAAGCATCTGCGAGGCACAGCAGCTGTACTTCTGGTCAACAAAACCAAGTCAAGGAATCGCAGCAAACGTTGTCCTGTATTGTCTGGGACGCGAGACTGGCATGAAGTGTGGGAGAGAAGGGAGTGGAGGCATGTGTTCACAGCTGCGGAGGCCAGAGAGGAGCTTGTTTGGGGCGTTTTATTATTTATTTATTTATTTATTTTGATATGGGTGCCTTCAGTTTTTTTTTTTTTTTTTTTTTTTCAGCAGTTTGGAAGGTTCTACATTTTATTACTGGACAAACTACTCCCCCAACTTAAAACACGACCAAGTCTTCAGGTTAAAATGTTGAACTCCACGTGGTAGGATTGCTTGATGACCCACAATTCAGTATAAACTGTCTTGCCATTGTGTGAATCCTTACAGACCCAGCTTTGTTCTCCTCCAGTGTCTTCTCTTGGAGTTGTATCTTATTTTGTTACCAGTTTTCATCCGAATCCACTGAGGAATGGGACGATTTTGCTTTTGTTTCTTGGCCAGGAATCGCTTGATTCTGAAAGTCTTGTGAGAAGACATGGTGAGAAGCCAAGTCAGGAGCCCACCGCACGATGGAGGAGGAAAGGAGAAGAGGTAGTTTTTTTTTTTATAAATACAGATTAAACCCATCTTTCCACTGATAAGGAAATCCTGTTGGTTGTTTTTGAGACCAAGTCTCACTCTAGCTCAGACTGGCCTCCGACTTCTAGCGATCCTACTGCTTCAGCCTCCCTAGTCTCAGGATTGTAGACCTGAGCCACCAAGCCTGTCCAGACCTGCTTGCTGTAAAATAATAATAATAATTAATAATTGCAGATGTGTGTGCGTGTGCATGTGCGTGTGTGCATGTGCGTGTAAATGCCAGAGTGAAACTCCCACCGTATGGGTCCTGGGGATGGACCTCGGGTTGTCAGTCTGAGCAGCAAATGTCTTCACCCTCTCAGCCATCTCTGTGGCTTTCTTGATAAGAAAACATAAACAAGTGTGTACTGTATTAAACCCTGAAAGACAATCTTCATGGTCACTTCAAGGCCAGACAGAGTAGAAAAACACACACGGGTGATATCAAGCCACTTACACAAAGAAGCCGCACCCTGCTCATGAAGGACTCACTGCTCACTTTCATTAAAGCAGTTTATTGGAACTCAATCCAGCCCTTGCCGAGGATGCCAAGGCGGAGATGGCATTGAACTTGATGTCAAGTAGGTCACATTCCAGCAGGGAGAGAGGTGAGCAAGTGTATTTCTGGTCTATGTGCTGATTGCCTTGTAAGCAAGTTCCAGGAGAAACAGAGGGTGAGGATGATGTCATTGGGAATGCTTCAGTGGAAGTTGACCCTAGGCATGGTTTTGGAGAGGAAAGAAAGGTGTTTTGCATTTGCATTAATCCATGTCCTGTTGCTGTAACAGAATACATGGGACAGGTAAGCAATAAAGAAGAGAACAGTTTTCACAGAAAGCCACAAGTTGGTATGTCACCAGGGCTCATGGTAGAGGAGCCCAGGTGAAGGTGGCAGGGACAGGTACAGGGGTGGCCTTGTTCTGTAACAGCCCCCTCTTGGGAGAAGGGCATTGATCTGTTTATGAGAGCAGCATCCCTATGACCTAATTACCCTTCGAAGGTCGTGCCCCAGCTGAGTGCTGCCACACTGAGGACCCATTTTCTGTGGATCAGGGAGGAGGCAAGCCTACATAGAAACCACAGCAGTAGTCAACAAGGGTGGGGGTTTTCTGCCTGGCCAGGGTGATTGCTGTAGAATATTATTTTAAGGTGTGTTACTCTTGTTTATGTTGCATTGGTTTAACTCTGTGAAGCTGTGTTACTATGCCTGTCTAAAACACCCGATGGTCTAATAAAGAGCTGAACCGCCAATGGTGAGGCAGGAGAAAGGATAGGCGGGGCTAGCAGGCAGAGAGAAGAAATAGGAGGAGAAATCTGGGAGGAGGGGGAGAAAAGAGATGGAGGCGTGAAAGAAGTAGCCAGGGAAAGAGGAGGACTCCAGGGGCCAGCCACCCAGCTGCACAGCCAGCCATGGAGTAAGAGTAAGATTTACAGAAGTAAGAGAACGGGAAAAGCCCAGAGGCATAGGATAGACGGGATAATTTAAGAAAAGCTGGCTAGGAACTAAGCCAAACTAAGGCTGGGCATTAATAATTAAGATTAAGCCTCTGTGTGTGATTTATTTGGGAGCTAGGTGGCAGGCCCCCCCAAAAGAGACAAAAACATCAACAGGTGATGGGGGTTCACCCAGCACTGTGGGCTTTGCTCAGTGGTGCTCATGGGGAAATCATGGAGCTGGAAGCAACAAGCGATGAAGTTACAGAGTTGGTGGAGGTGAGGGTCCCGTCGACATGCAGCTTAAGTCACGTGAACTTTAGCATATGGCACCTGTAGCAGCCAAACTTAGGGACCACCAAAATTAGCCGTGGGTATCTAAAGCAACAAAGCAGAATCAACTCCTAGGACCCACCTTAGAGGCACCGATTCAGCGGTCTGTAGTGGCCCAGAGAGGGAAACCCAAGCAGCTCAACTGGTTCCCTGAAGCAGCTAGAGGTTAATGCAGTAGCTTATGGGATGCCTAGGTCCCTCCATTTCAACATTACAACTCATTTAAGCTTTTCTTAGGGCAAATGAGGGTGGCCCTTGGGTAGACTAACTGTGGTTCATGCTGGAGGTGGTTTGCTGATTTACTTTGGGCAGTGAGAGTTACCAATGCCTTCTGGGGTTTGATTGGCGCTCCACCCATGTGTAAAAGTTCATTCCTTATTATAACATTCATCTCAAGTAGTGACAAGATTGGGAACAAATGAAGCTCGGTCATACTTTTTGCTGTAGCAAGTACGTACTTGCATTGGTTGCTCCTAAAATTTGGTAACAGAAAATGTTTAAATGTACTTTGCACAGAAAACTAACAGGCAGAGATCTGAGTGAAGACAAGATTGGTCAAGGCTGGATGACAGTCACTAATAGTGAACGTCTACTAAAATAAGCAAATCAGCAAAGGAGTGTAAAGTAGACCGAATCCTTGAGCCAGAAAAAATAATTCTCAGGAAGTTCCACTAGGAAGTGCTGGCATTAGATGCACGGCCTTTTATTGGCTCAGGAAGGCGTCAGCCATAGATTTCCATCTTCCTGGCTTGGAACCATATAGTTGGTATTTGAGCTCTTGGCTCACACCAAAACTAGGAAACCTATAAAAGCCGGGTTTTCTCAAAGTATATGTTTTATGTTGAGAGCTGATAGATAGGAAATGAACAATAGAAGCTGCCATAGTCTCTCGTCACTCAACTTTTTAATGTCATGATGTTGAAGACTGTTTTCCAGAAACGTCAGTAAAATGTCTCCCACGTGCAATTTTTACCTAGTGATTTTGATACTCCTCCCCTTGAGAGTTATGTCTGCTTCACAGGTTAAGTCATGTTTTCCAGCAATTTCTATGTGGAAGCTGTAACTGGCAGTGTGTGATCTTCTTAGTAGGGGAATAGGATCCCTTTGGTTTGTTTGGTTTTTTTTGATACAGAGGATCTCTCTTCATAGCCCTGGCTGTCTTGGAACCACTTCTGCCTCAAAAGCACTGGGATCAAAGGCATGTGCCACCAGAAGAAGGTGCCAGATCTGATTACGGATGGTTGTGAGCTACCTTGTGGTTGCTGGGAATTGAACTCAGGACCTCTGGAAGAGCAGCCCATGCTCTTAACCTCTGAGCCATCTCTCCAGCCCCTGGAAAAATAGGATCTTAAAGAGGGTCTTTATGGAGGTAATGCAGTTAGAGTTAAATCACTGGGTTTGGGAGTCCTGATAAAAAGTGGAGGTTTGAACAAAGATATAGACAGAGGAAAGGTGTGTGGTGATATATTGTATATCCTAATAAACTTGCCTGAGGATCAGAGGACAGAGCCAGCAACTAGATTAAACATAGAGTCAGCCAGGTAGTAGTGGCACGTACCTTTAATCCTATCACTTGAGATCTCATTCCTTTGCTTGGGAAACACACATGCCTTTAATCCAAGGAAGTGATGTCTAGGCAGAGAACGGTATATAAGGCATGAGGAAACAGGAACTCACTTTCTTTAGGCTGAGGATTTCATAGAGGTAAGAACTAGTGGCTGGCTGTTCTGCTTCTCTGATCTGCCAGCTTTCACCCTGATATCTGGCTCTGGGTTTTTTATTAAAAGGCCATCTAAGATTCCAACAACAAAGGTGATATTCCCAGACACAGAGAGCAAACAACCACTCACAAGCCAAGGAGAGGGGTCTGAACCAGAGGTTTCCCCCATGGCCCAGAAGAAGCCAATCCTGCTGATGCCAGTTCAGTGAGACGTCACCTTTCTGCTGCTTTGCTTCCTAGCCTGTGCTAGTTTTCCCAACAGCCCTAACTCTCCTATGTTCTGGAAGGCTTCTACAAATGTGGAAGTGACATTGTGTGACTTCCGGGGCTAGACCATAAAAAGTAACAGGGCTCCCAACTGATTGCATTGAGAGAGCAGGCTTCCAGGAAGCCCAAGCCACTTGCAAAGGCCACCTTGTGTCACCCCAGCTGACAACCAGTATCAACTGCTAGAGATGTGAACCAAGACAACCACAGATGGTTCCTGTTCCTGCTGTGGGTTCCGGGTCAGCTTAGCCTCTGAACCCTCCTAAAGTCTACTTTTCATGTTGTCAATTACCAGTACCTAAAGTATTTATTAACAAGATGGAAACATTTCTAGTGTGCTTATTTTTGAAGTAGCATTTTTTTTTTTATTTTTGAAAATCCACTTGTAGGAATTACTTTTATTAAAACTCTACTGACCATACGAGGCTAGAACGCTGGCTCCGTGTCTAAGAGAGTTTCTTGCTCCTGCAGAACGCTCACACTGGGTGGCTCACAACTGCCTGTCACTCCAGCTTTAGGGGATCTGACACCTCTTCTGGCTTCTACAGGCACTCACATGTGTGGGTGCACGCATGCATGAATAAAAAAAACAACACAGATCTGTTTTATAACTATTTCAATAAACGCTATTGATCATAGTTTCCCCCTTTGTAAGTTTTGTATAGCAAAGTCTTTTCTTATTGTTCTTGATGAGTTTTCTCCGTTCTCTGAAAAGTAAAGATCTTCCATATTCCAAGACTGAGTTATAGTTCCTGTGGTGTTTGAATGCACAATGTCCCTCACAGCCTTGGGCATTTGGACACTTGGTCCCCAGATGATTGCACTGCTCAGGGAGGTTTAGGTGATGAGGCCTTGATGGAGGAAGTATATCAGAGGGGGTGGGTTTGGAGAATTAAAAAGCCCCACCTACTTCATTTGCTCTTTCTGCTTAGTGCTTGCCATTCAAAACTTGAGCTCTTAGCATCCTGTTCCTGTCACCATGCCTGACACTTGTCACCATGTCCTGCAGGCCACCGTCATAGATTCTTGTCCTTCTGGAGCCATAAGCCAAAATGGATTCTCTCGGTCACAGAATTTTATCACAACAGGAAGGTAACCAATGTAGCTCCTATATAGTTTTCCACTGTGAATGGCTTCATCATTGAACATACTTTCAACTAAAATATTGCAGCTGGACATGAGAAGAGGAGAAAGCTCTCACACTTCAAAAAAAATCCCCCCTGTGGTGGTTTGAATAAGAGTGGCCCCCATAGGCTCGTGTATTTGAATGATTGATCCAAAATTGGTAGAACTGTTTGGGAAGGATCAGGAGGTGTGACCTTGTTGGAGGTGTGTCTCTGGAGATGGGCTTTGGGGTTTCAAAAGGTCTCTCTCTCTCTCTCTCTCTCTCTCTCTCTCTCTCTCTCTCTCTGCCTCTATTTTTGGGATAAGATGTAATCTCTCAGCTACTGCTTCAGCACCATATCTACCTGCCACCATGCTTCCCACCACAATGGTCATGGACTAACCCTCTGAAACTGTAAGCAAACCTCCAATTAAAGGCTTTCTTTTATAAGACTTGCCTTGGTCATGGTGTCTCTTCATAGCAATAGAACAGTAACTAAGACACTCCCCAACTAAAATAACTTTTCCCTCTCCTCCCCACTTCTTTTTTTTAAGAGATTTTTTTTTTTAATGTGCACTGGGTTTTTGCCACGGGTATTGGGTCCTGTTGTGGGATATTGTACACTGTACACTGTGTGAAGGTGTATTGCTGTGATTGCTGTAATAAAAAGCTGAACAGCCAATAGCTAGGCAGGATTTCTGGGGAGAGAAAGGAAGAGGAGGAGGAATATAGGCATGTGGGAGAAGCCAGGAGACACAGAGAGGAAACAGGAGATGCAAGATGGAAGAGAGGTAATGCCATGTGATAGAATGTAGATTAATATAAATGGGTTAATTTAAATTACAATAGCCAATTAGGAACGAGTCTAAGCTATAGGCTGAGCTTTCATAATTACTAAGAAGTCTCCGTGTCATTATTTGGGAGCTGGCTGGCAAGACAGAGAAAGACTCATTACAGGGTCCCCTGGAGCTGGAGTTACAGACAGTTGTGAACTGCCATGTGGGTTCTCTGAAAGAGCAGTCAGTGCTCTTGACCAGGCCCCTCCTCCCCACTTCTAAAGGATCACTGGTTTTGTTCATCTGGGATTTATTTTGGCATATGGACTAAGCTCATTTTTGTGCCTCATAAAAGCAGATCAATTGTCCCATGCCAGCTGTTGAATAATTCCTGCCTTTCGCTCTAATCTGTGATGCCACCATGAAGTCCTATGCTGAGCTGTCCATCATCACAAAGCATGGGCCACTTCTGGACTGTACAGTTTGTACACAACTTTATTTTTAGATGGGGTTCCCCATAGTATCTGTTAAAGGAGTTCCACACTCATTCTTTTTCAAAACTTTCATAGTTATCCTCACACGCTTATTGTCCACATAATCTCTGAATACAGCTTTTCAAGCTATTATAATAGTATTAAACTCATGATCATATCTAAGTATCTATACCTGTTAATAGTTATTATGCCCATCTAACTGATTATCATTGTGGTTTGCGAGTGTCATTCATTTATCTGTATTTGTTTCATACCAGCAAAGCCTTAGACACAGCATGCCAGGAAATATACTCACTTCATAGTCCCTTATTAATTGTATGTGGATACAGAGATGGTTAATAGAGATCTTTCACAAACAGGTCACCTTTACTCCACATCAAAACATCATCGGGAATTAGATGTAGAGAAAAGTGAGAGTAATTTTACAGGCCCAGTGTTTGATAAGTTGTTCTATATATGCACCCAAGCAGTTCTCCTGAGTCCTGGTGATAAACATACTGCTCAGTCCCAAACTTCCCGTGTGTCCCCATGCGATCTAGCAGTCTATTTCCCAGCACTATCTTTTCCAGGCAACTGATAATCTACTTTCACGCTAATTTGCTTTTTCTCAAAATTCATTATTTTTTTTATAGACTACTCTCTTAATTAATTTTCTATTGCTGTGAAGGAATTCCATGACCAAGGCAACTTATAGAAGAAAGAGTTTATGGGGACTTACAGTTTATTGGGATTAGAGTCCATAGACATGGTGGGGAGCCTAGCAGCAGCCAGGCAGGCATGGTGCTGGAGCAGGAGCTGAGAGCTTACATCCTTAAGTTCAAATAGAAGGCAGAGAGATAATCAGGACTGTCATAGCTTTTGAAACCTCAAAGCCAACCCCCCCACAAAGACACACCTCCTCCAACAAGGCCACACCTCCTTTTCCTTCCCAAACAGTTTTACCAACTGGAACAAGTATTCAAATATATGAGCCTATGGGAGGCCATTATTATTCAAACCAAAACATTCTGCTCACTGGCCCCCATAGGCTTGTAGCCATATCATAATGCAAAATATACTTGGTCCAAATTCAAAAGTCCCCATAGGCTTTCACAGTCTTAACATTGTTTCAAAGTCCAGTTTCTTTTGAGACCCAAAGCAATCTCTCAATAGTAAACCTCTGCAATAGCAAAAATCACATTACATACTTCCAACATACAATGGTAGAGAATATACATTATCATTTTAAAAGGAAGGGGCATAGTGAGGAAATACTGGACCAAAGCAAAATTGAAACCCAGCAGGTCAAACTTCAAATCCTCCAACTCCATGCCCAGTGTCATAGGGTTTAGATGGCTCTTCCCTTCTAGCCAAGCTGCCTACAGCACACTTCTCTCTCTTAAGTGGGCTCCACTCCCTGTCTGCAGCTCTCCTTGGCAGATATCCAACAGCTCTGTCACCTCCTACATCTTGGGGTCTCCGATGCAATCCCTGCTCTACACAATGGCTGTTCCAGAGACTCCCCTGCCACACCGTTGGCCTCCATGGCTCTGGGGACTAAGCAGTCAAATATATGAGCCTATGGGGGCCATTCTCATCCAAACTGCCACAGTACTCATCTTTGTCTGGCTTCTTTCACTGGGCAAAATAATTCTGAGATTCATTCATGTTGTGACATGTGTTGGTAGGCCATTCCCTTTTGTTGCCAAGTAGCAGTCCCCTGTGCAGAAACATGCTGGAGTTTATCCATTCCTTTAAGATAGATCTCTGTTGTTATTTTTGTTTGATGTGGGGCTTGTTTAAGTTTATTTTCCTGTTGCTGTGGTAAGATATGCTGAGAGAAGCAACTTCAGGGAGGAAGGGATCATTTTGGTTCACAGTTCAAGTGTAGAGTTCGGTATGATGGAGAAATCAAGTCACAGGAGCTGGAAGCATCTGGCCACACCACCCCACAGTCAGAAGAAGAGAGTGATGAAGGCATGCCACTGCTCTGCTCACTTTCTGTATCCCAGGTTCAGGATCCCCTGTCTAGGGAATGGTGCCACCCACAGTTGTCGGAGTCCCACCTCACTTAGGTTATCAAGATAATCCCCACAGAGATGCTCAAATGCCTATCTCCCCCAAGTGATTCTAACTTCTGTTCAGTTGAACTACCAAAATTATTGTTAAAGTGATTATATCATTTTACTCTTCCATCATGTCTTAAGGTGTCTATTGCTGCAAAGAGACACCGTGACCATGACAACTCTTATAAAGGAAAACATTTAATTGAGGCTGGCTTACAGTTTCAGAGGTTCAGTCTGTTATCTTCATGGCAGTGTGCAGGCAGACATGGTGATGGAAAAGGAGCTGAGAGTTCTACATCTTGATCCACAAGGAACAGGAAGTGAACTGTCACACTGGGTGTGGCTTGAGCATATATGAGACCTCAAAGCCCACCCCCACAGTGACACCCTTCCTCCAAAAAGGCCACACCCACTCCAAAAAGGCCATGCCTCCTAATAGTGCCACTCTCTATAGGCCAAGCATTCAAATGTATGAGTCCTTGGGGGCCATACCTATTTAAACACCACACATCAATAGATGCTAAGGTAATTTCATGGTTCAACTGTGAACAAACAGCACTAGAATCATTGGATAGTCATATGCAAAAAAGAAAAAAAATAAGCTTCAATGAATACTGCATGCCACTTAAAAGATATTGCTGACCTACATGTGGAGCCTAAGATAATCAAACTTATAGGAGACATTACTTTGAAATACTGGGGTTAGCTGGGTATAGGGGCACATACTTTTAATCCCAGCACTTGGGAGGCAGAGGCAGGTGGATCTCTGTGAGATGGAGGCCAGCCTGGTCTACAGAGTGAGCACCAGGACAGCCAGAGCTACACAGTGAGACATTGTCTCAAAAAAATGCCACTACTACTACTACTACTACTACTAATATTAATAATCAACAATAATAAATACATAAAATAAAATGCTGCTGCTGACTAAGAATTCACTGAGGATATAGCCCTGAGGCTAGGTCTTCTAAGAGGGAGAACTGGAAGGATTTGGAAGGAAAATGGATGTTTGTGGAACGAGAGAACAAGAACGGCGACCTGATGTCTCCACCCATTCTTAAGAGCAAGCGGAGAAGCATAGAAATGATGAGGTGATAAAGAGAGCCATGAGTTCAGCAGGCAGAACACTTGAAGTGTCAGCATGTGGTCCGGGCGGACGCCATGGCCCTGCAATGCGTAGGGTTATTTTTTTTTAACAACAGGTAATTAATTCACTGCCGGGTCATAGAATGACCGCAGGTGGATTGTCTCATCAAGACGCAGGACATAGAATGAATAAAAGTTGAAGACAATTTGGGAAAAACATCAAAACTTATGTATTGATAAAAGAAGTAGACGTAAGAAAATAAGATATGTTGGTGCCAAAAAATACTTCAGAAAAACCAAATTAAGTGGTTTTGACTACTGCCTAGATCTAGCACATCAGGAAATCTCACAAACTTCATCTTCAGATTATATCCAGAATTTAATCATTTCTCAACTCCTTTCCTCTAGGGCAGTGGTTCTCAACCTTCCTAATGCTGAGACCCTTTAATACAGTTCCTCATGTTGTGGTGGCCCCCAACCATAACATTATTGTGTTGCTACTTCAGAACTGTAATTTTGCTACTGTTATGAATTGTAATGTAAATATCTGACATGCAGGATGTCTGATACAAGGGGTCGTGACCCACAGGTTGAGAACCACTGCTCTGGGTTCAGGTCCCTGACTTAAGCCACCACCAGGCCTCACCATCACTGCTGTCATCATCAGGCCTTCCTCCTCTCCCACTGATCAATATAAATAGATTTAACAAAGCAGCCAGGAGGATCCTTTACATAATTTAGGGATTTAAACTCAGTGAGGTTCAGTCCCTATTTCATTCAGAGTGAAATTTAAAGCCTTAGAGAACCTCTAAGACCTCACACAATCACAATCCTCTCATCCCACAGCCCTCAGTCCTCAGCTTCCACAGTCCTGTAAAATCCCGACCCTGCCCCTTCTCTTGCCCACCATACTATGGCTTGCTGCCCTTTTGGGATATGACAGGCATGCGCCTACCTTGAGGCCTAATTCCTCCTTCTGCCTGGATTTCTCCTTCCCTGATATACATCATGAATTCAATCTTTGCCTTTAAAAGCTGGAACGTGACTTCTCTTCCTCCACCCCTTATACTTTTACTCCATCACAATTATTATCTTTAACAGAGTATATCATTCATTCATTCATTCATATGTCACTTACTTATTTCTTTCTGGTGTCCTGAGAAGACTCCCTCTTTCTTTTCCAATGTATCCCAAGCATCCAGAACCTGCCTCAAGGTGCACAGTGCATCTGTCGAGTGAATGGGAAGACCTTCCCTCAAAGAAATGTCAAGTCATTTAACTCTGCATCGTGTTACTAGCTCCAGATCCATTTCTCAAACTACCAAAGTCAGGTTTGAAACTGTTACATTGTATTGGTTCGTCTCTGGAAGGGCCACAACATACACGGACAAACCCACCAGCTCCAAAGGCTGCAGTCTCTGCTGCTTTCTGCATTTATTTCGATTTCTCAGCTTTTCCTGGCCAGGCCTTTCCACGGAACACTGAAGAGCACACCAGTGTGGCACAGTTCTTAGCATGACACCTGGGGATAGTTTCTATTCTGTTTACTCCTTTTCACTTTGCTCTATTTTTTCCCCTTCCCATTCTGCTCTGTTCTCGAACTTTCAATATTGGCCAAACCCCCTAAATTAATTTCATGAGCTGGAATTTTGTCTCCGAGTGTTGTTTTGGGGGGAGTCCTTCAAACTACCTTCAAACTCAATCCATGTGTTATGCTACTCATTCCATTGTTTCCAAATTTTTGTTCCTTAAAAAAAAAAAAAATCAGTGCGATTAACCTTCAAGCATCCAGACGCTAATCATTCTGATAATTTGTGACAAAATTCTAGAGTAAATGGCTCAAAGGAACTGGATGCTGAGATCCAAGCTCTGCATTGCTAAGTTGTTTCCTAAAAGGTTGGCACCCCTGTCTACCCGCACAGGAAGTTGAAGTCCCCCACCACACTCATCTTCCTGTGTAAAGTTCTACTTGCTAGAGTTTCCTTTTCCCCCCTTTTCCCACAACTCTAGTATTTATATTGAGTTCTCTGTAAACTTTGGGTCTAGGTCTTTTTCCAGCTCTTTCCTGCTCTGAGAGAGATCCAGCTGAGGTGCTCTGTACACTTCTCGTGGAGGACATTGAGATTCCTTTCCGAGGAGGGTTCATGTTTGTGCTTGACTGCAACCAACCTCCAGCTTTGTGAGGGAGCTTAGTGTCAAGTGAAGTGCTGTCTGGAGGGTGGACATAGAGGTTATTGCGAGGCTGAAAGATGCTAAATACATCCTATTCTTTCATCTATCATCTATCTATTATCTAATTTCATGAAGGCTTTATTATGACCTCATAAGCATCCTTTTTATTTTCAGTATGTCTTGCAGACAAGCGAAACCCCTAAATTACTTTAAAAAGCCTTGTCCTTCCCAAGGAGCCTCTGGGTGAACTATACATGGAAAATAAATAAATCCACTCTTTCTAGACATAGAACAGGCCAAGTTTTCTAAATCCAGAAATATAAAGTCTGAAATGCTCTAACATCTGAACCACATTGGACCACTTGCTTGCCACAGCAGATGGAAAATTCCACACCTGACCTCTTGCGGCAGGTCACAGTCAAAACACAAGCAAACTAAGAAGACTGTGTAAGGCCACCTTCCAGCTGCATAGGTGCGTGGGAAACACAGACAGATTTTTGTGTTTAAACTTGGCTCCGAGCCTCAAGATATTTTTCTAGCATATGCAAATATTCTAAAATGTGAAAAAAAAGGAAATATGAAAAACTCCTGGCCCCAAGGATTGTAGAAAAGAGTTACTCAGCCTGTAACCTAAAAAAATTATTTGTTATTATGGGTGCACACACATGTTCAGGTGCCCTGAGGTCGGAGGACAACTATATGGAGTCAACCTGTAATCTCATGTCTCAATTCCTTTTTATGTTAGAACTAAGCATACTCAGTCTGCTTCCAGGAAATTGACATATTGACGAATGTGATCAGATGCCACATGATAGCAGAGCTGCAGCTATGTTTTCTGGAAAGGCTGGTCTTAAAAGCAGCCCTTGGGCTTTGCAACTACACTCATGATGAAAATAACATGCAATCGCCAGAAAGATGGTTCAGTGGGTAAAGGCACCTGCACCATGCCAGGAGACCTAAATTCATTCCCCAGAACTGACCCCCTGAAAGCTGACCTCTGACCTTCACATGCATGCCACTGCATGATCATGCCCCCACGCGTATATGTATGACTGCACACAAAATAAATAAAAATGTAGTAAAACTATTTTTTTTAAATAATAAATAACACTTGAACTTCTGACTTTGGGGCACAAATTGCAAATGAGTGTCACCTTGAACCACCAAGCATGCCTGTGTGGTGTGTTCAGGAGGGGGGCTAGTCCGACTGAACTGTGGTAGTGAAAATTCCTGACTCAGTGTAAATAATTTCACTGTTATAAAACACAGATTTAGACCTTTGCTGACATCCTGAATTCTTGAGGGTTTCTGAGTCCGGCTCATGCCTGTTTAAAAAGTTCTTATGCAAGCAAGATCCACTCGGTGAGGCCTGGAGGCCACAGAGACCTAGTCTCTGCAAAGAAACCTCACCCTTCCTCCAACACACCAAAAAGGCCCTCCCTTAGAAATCAGCTTAGTGCATTGTGTCCATGGAATTTTCCAGGTTGAAATGCACCTATTTATGGGTGATACTGACCACTTCACCAGCAGAACTTAGCCTTGCCTTGAACATATTTTCAGATCCTATGCAACCCTGAAGAAGCAGTTGGGGATGGATTTGGCATCCTCCTCACTTCCTGTCTGAGAGGGAGCAGCTCCCAGAGACCATTTGCTCAGCTGTCACAGGGAGGTTGCCATGGGTTGGAATTCACTTAGTGTTAAGTATGCTGTTATGCCATAGACAGTGAGGAAGAGGGAGAGGCTGTAGATGACCCAAGAAAAAGAGTCATCCTGTCCTCTGAGCAACAGAGCAGGCAAGAAGGTGCAAAATGGGATGTTGTGGGTATGTTCTAGGATCTGCTGGGAAAGAATCTGGAGGGATTATAAACGTATCATTTATTGAAGATGATTTGAAGAGTCTGAGCCTCCAGGTCTCAAAACTGTTAGTAAGCTAAGCTTTCAGATCCACAAAGGTGAGTATTCCCAAGTACATAAAGCAGAAGTCAGCTGTATGCACTGTTAGCACAGTGGGGTTCCTTTGAGAATTTCAGGAATGAAAAGGATGTGGGGGAAATGCATATGTCACGAAGTTTATTGGATGTCTGCGACATGCAGTGTTACAAAGCAGAGTGAAGGTTAGAAACGTGGACAGTATCTTTGGCCAAACATAAGGCGCCAAACAGTATCTTTGTTGTTGTTTTGAGGCAGGGTTTCTCTGTGCAGACCTGGTTGTCCTGGTACTCACTATGTAGACCATTGAGCGGGCCTCAAACTCACCTCCCTAGTGCTGGGATTAAAGGCCACCATCAGGACTCTGGAGTACACAGCACTCTCTTAAGGCAGGACTGCAGAATGATTCTTTGGAGGAGGGGCCAGTGTCCCCAGAGTTTAAGAAATGAGCACATTCTGGTTCACAGGCAAATCAAGGAGTCTTAGGGTTTCTGTTGCTGTGATAAAACACCAGACAAGACCAGAAGCAGCTTGGGAGAGAAAGGGTTTATTTCAGCTTAAAGTTCCACACCACTGACTATCCTTGAAGGAAGTCAGGGTGGGAAATCGAGGCAGGAAACTGGGGCAGGAACTGAAGCAGAGGCCATGGAGGAGTGCGGCTTACTGGCTTGCTCCTCCTGGCTTGCTTAGCCTGATTGCTTATGGATCCCAGGACCACCAGCCCAGGGCTCCACCCACAGAGAGCTGGGCCCTCCCACACCAGTCACTGAGGAAAACACAGCACAGGCTGTGTCCATAGGCCCATCTGGTAGGGATGTTTTCTCACTTGAGGTTCCTTCTTCCAAAATGACTCTAGCTTGAGTCAAGTTGACATAAAACTAGCCAGCACATATCGATTCTTGCCTTCTGAGTTGACAGAGCCAGGTTTCCCTTCAAAGGAATCCTCTAGGCCTGTGGCAAAGACAGAGAGTTGCAGCAGGGCCTCCTTCCCAATGTGGTGCCAAATCCTGTGACCTCAGCTCTGAGGTTCAGGCCACTGACCCAAACAGCCTGTGGGGGATAAAACCGATAAACCCAAAGCCCAAGCAAACAGCTGTGTGTTGGCACAGTCCCTGCCCCTCAGAGGATGGGGTGAGAGAGATTCAGAGATCTGAGGCCTCACTCACCCCACACTTTCTGCTCCCACTGTTTGAAGCTACCAAGGTAACTACCTCCAGTGCCCAGGCCAACCCGAGGGGCAGCAGGACTCCATACCGCCACCAGGGGGCAGCTCTGCCGCGCTCCCACGCAGCAAGGACAACAGCTAGCCACTTTCTTGACCCGGAGAAGGGAGGAATCTCACTTGATACTGAGTGGCTGTTCTGCCCACCTCTGGTAAAGACTTCTGCCCTCCAGTACTAGCCTGAGAGTGGGGGTGGGATGGGATGGAAAAATTTCCAGTCCTGGAAAAAAGACAGGGCTCCAGGAGACCCAGAGCTGGGGACCAGGGAGGAAAGAGGATGCACAAGGCTAGAATTGGGGTTCCATACTGGGAAATTTCAGGACGGAACAGCTAAGGGGCGCGGGGCAATAGGTATCTTAACTAAAGCAAACAAAACAGGCGGAGTGTTCAAAGGTGGGGCTTTAGTGACGCTTACCCAAATCTCTGTTTCGTTCCTACGGCGATCCCAGTGGGTTGTGGCGCTCTGATCTCGGGCAAATCTCCACATTTCCCCGAATGGAAATGCCACATTTTTTCAAACACGTCCAGGGAAGAGCCCTTTAACTAAACCTTTGGGGCCAAACTTAGGGACGATGTTACAAACGGAACGCGAACTCTCATTCCCCGGACCCTGTAGGACAGACAACTTGAAGACCATGCAAATCTTGAGCAGAAAGACGGCTGTAATTTAATCCTCTAGCGTTATTAATGCCTTGCGAAGAAATCTTCCTGTAGTTCGTCTTCAAATACGTTGCCACGCAGCAACACTCAGCGCTGCGAAAACCGTGGTGTTTATTTAGATAACGGCCGAGTACTCACAAAACTTAAACGTTCGATGTAAAAAGTGGACATCTTGGTAAGGACGCTTGTCTGCACCAACAAAGCGCTCGCTGCCTGATTAACAGGGTTGATAAATGTTGGCGCAGGTTAATCGGAGCCCATTACAATAATTAGATGGTCCAGCCATACATCAAACGAGAGGCAATGAAAAATAACGCGTTCGGACCGTGAGGCATTCTCGTAGATCTTTCAAAGACCTCAAATAGACTTTACGGGCCATTTATAAGTGGAACTGGTGGTTCGCCATTGGAGAGAACCTGATGGGGCAAAAGTTTATTTGTAAGACTCTGTGATGAATACCAGTTGGAACAAGTCGTTTCAGGAAGTAAAAAAGTACTTGGTTGATGAAATGACATACACAAGAGTATCTGAGATTGTTCCTCGAAAAAGCCACTGAATTTTTACTCGGTTCTTGGCAAATGGCCATTTTAATCAGAAAGTTAAACTTCTGAGGCCAAGTTCCCTCTTTGACATAAAAGCATCTCAGGAAATGCGAACATCCAGAAAGCCAGGCTGTGAGAAGGAATTCGAGTTACACAATCATTCGGATTTTCCACCAGCCAAAACAATTAATTTAGCTGGTGATAAACACAGGTATCCTTAAAACAGAATCATATTTGAATTATTCCCACTAGCTTGCCACCTGGAAGAAAAAAAAAACGAATCGAGTGGAGCTGAATTCCATATTTATAAATAAATTCGTTTCTTTTCTCAAAGAGGGTAAGAAATATTTAATGTATTTTCTAAAAAAATTTAAAAAGTTGATCTCAAAGTACGTCTTTGCCTTTTCCTTCCCAGCACCAGTCCGGCCTGAGCAGCACTGTATGTGTGTTATAATTCCAGCGTTTAGAGAGTGCTGAGAAATGCTCACCAGAACATACCTTTTATTGAAAAATATAGCGCTCCTTTTTCTAACATGGTAACAGTTTTTTTTTTAGTTGCTCCTAGGTGCAATTTCCGTGTGCGTGTTTGAGTTTTCACTGAAAATTTCTATTTCTTTCCCTCATTCAGCCATTGCTTGCTCTATTCCCATGGAATTTGTGCGACCCTCTCATTAGAGTGGCTTAGTTTAGCTGTCAAGTCTCTAGGGCATTCAATTGCAGATAAACGACTAAAACGCCAGCCTAGCCGCATTTTTATTAACAGATGGCGGAAAACAAACGTCTTTGGAGAAGAACCGAAGGGAAAGGGTTAAAGGGTCAATAAACAATTATTACCGTGCTGAAAATGGGGGGGAGATTTCTCATCAGATTCCACAGGCAGAGGCTGGCCCAATCCAGGGGAGCTGGGACACCCCACCAGACTCCCCACCCCACCCCACCCCCCGCTCGGTATTTCAGGGACCACCTCACACACAGAGTAGTTGTCCCCCCGCGGGACGGCTCCCACAGGCCACCGAGTGGTCCCAAGCGAAGTGTCCCCGGAGCGCTTCTGATGTTAGGGCTGAGGGCTAAATCCGTTGAAGCAGACTGACTGGGGGCTCGAACTCGCGCAGCCTCCGGGTCCGGATGGCCGCTGGCTAGGGCGTGATAGAGGATATCCGAGACCTTGGCAAGAAATAGCGGGGTTCGGCGTCCAACTCTCGCTGCTGCCCCTCCTGCGGGTGAACTTTCTCCTCCCGCACGCCGATTCTCTCGCCTTTCTTTCCCTTTCCCCCCCCCACCCCCCCGGGCCGCGCTCTGACGTGCAACACCATGTGACAGGCCCCCTTCTGCTATAAGCCCAGACAAGGTCCGCCCTCTTCTGGACTCAGCCCTGGCCTCGCCGAGCTCGGTTCCTAGACTCGCACACGCCCCTCGCCCTCCTGGGCGCCCGACACCGACTGGCCCTCGGGGGTCCCGCCACCCCCTCCCCGGCTGACCCGGCCAGAGGGAACCGCGGAGGAGAAGGTCAAGTCAGGCTGGCACAGCCCGGCGCACCCGGAGCCCCGGGGAGGGAGCGCAGACACCGCGCGCGCAGCAGCAGCCGGAGTCGCCGCCGAGGCCAGGCGCGCGGGGCTCCGCCGCGGTTCCAGCCCCTCCTTGCAGCGGCGCGTCCCAGCGTGGCGTCCCCGTTCCTAGCCCGCCGCCCCGGGGCCGGCCTGGGGAGCCGAGCGAGCCGGGAGCCCGGCGCCCCTATGCGCCGCCGCGCCGCCGCGCCGCCCCAGCTATGACCCTGAGCACGGAGATGTCCGATGCCTCCGGCCTCGCCGAGGAGACAGACATCGACGTGGTGGGGGAGGGCGAGGACGACGACGAGGAGGAGGACGATGACGACGAGGGCGGCGGCGGAGGAGGCGGGGGCGGCGGCGGCGGCGGCGGCGGCGGGCCCCGGTTGCCCGGCTCGGCCCAGCGGCGGCGGCGGCGGCGCTCTTACGCCGGGGAGGACGAGCTGGAGGACCTGGAGGAGGAGGAGGACGACGACGACCTGCTGCTGGCCTCGCGGCCCGCCGCGTCCCCCGCGCCTCCGGGCCCTGCGCCCGCATCGGGGACCGGCCCGGGAGGTTGCAGCGGCCCGGGAACGGGAGGCAGCTCGGGGGGCGGCGCGGGCGGCGGCGGCGGCGGCGGCGGCGGCGGTGCCAAGAACCCCCTGGTGAAGCCGCCCTACTCGTACATCGCGCTCATCACCATGGCCATCCTGCAGAGCCCCAAGAAGCGCCTGACGCTCAGCGAGATCTGCGAGTTCATCAGCGGCCGTTTCCCTTACTACCGGGAGAAGTTCCCCGCCTGGCAGAACAGCATCCGCCACAACCTGTCGCTCAACGACTGCTTCGTCAAGATCCCCCGCGAGCCGGGCAACCCGGGCAAGGGCAACTACTGGACGCTCGACCCGGAGTCCGCGGACATGTTCGACAACGGCAGCTTCCTGCGGCGCCGCAAGCGCTTCAAGCGCCAGCCGCTGCTCGCCCCCCACGCCGCGGCCGAGGCGCTGCTGCTGCGGGGCGCGGGGCCGGCGGGGGGCGCGGGGGACCCGGGCGCCGCGCTCTTCCCGCCGCCGCCGCCGCCGCCGCCGCCCGCCTGCGGCTACGGAGCCTACGGCTGCGCCTACGGCCTGCAGCTGCCGCCCTGCGCGCCGCCCTCCGCGCTCTTCGCCGCCGCCGCCGCGGCCGCCGCCGCCGCCGCCTTCCACCCGCACTCGCCGCCGCCGCCGCCGCCGCCACCGCCGCCACCCGGGGCGGCCGCCGAGCTGGCGCGGACCGCCTTCGGCTACCGGCCGCACGCGCTGGGCGCCGCCCTGCCCGGCGGCCCGTTGCAGGCGGCTGCAGTCAAGGCGGGAGGCCCGGGCGCCGCGGCGCTGGCACGCTCGCCTTTCTCCATCGAGAGCCTCATCGGGCGCAGCCGGGGCCCCGCGGCCGCCGGTGTGCAAGCCTCGGCCGGGCCGGCTAGCGGGACCGCACCGGGACCGGGGGGCGGAGGCTGCGCGGCGCAAGCGGCTGTGGGCCCCGCTGCCGCGCTCACCCGCTCGCTCGTGGTCGCCGCTGCGGCCGCCGCCTCGTCCGTGTCGTCGTCGGCCGCGCTGGGGACTCTGCACCAGGGGACTGCGCTGTCCAGTGTGGAGAACTTTACTGCTAGGATTTCCAATGGTTAGAAACGCCGCCGTTAGCGCGCGTGAGAGAGCGAAGGTAGGACTCCCGGCTCCTTTCTGCGGATGGGTGGTTGGTTTCGTTCGCCCCTCCGGGCCCTCCGGCGACCTCGCGCCCCTAGTTTCGGCGCTTCGGATTCTTGGACCAGACTGTGCTGGGGCGACAGCTGGGGCGCCGCGCAGTTTGGCTCAGCGGGTCCCTCTATTTATGCAAAAATCGCCCTATGCTGCAATCCTGACTTGGGGTGGGAAGGAAGAGGGTGTTAGGGGGGAGTCGCTCTGTTTTGGCACTAGGGGCTTCTTTGACTTTTGACAAATTGAGAAAAAAACCAACTCAAAAACATCAAAACTAAGCCTTTTTGAGGTATAGAGAGTCTCAGGTCCAGGCGTTAAAACAAAACAAATCAATAATGTTTATATGAAGCTCATACAAAACTAGTAAAGGTCTCCAAGAAATGCCTTTATTTGCTCACACTTGTTTGGTGTACTTTTTCACGGAAAGGAAAAAAAAATGATTAACATGTTTACACAAGAAACAAGTCAAAATCGATCATTTCTTATTTTAACCTGTGTTTTGTATCATAATGGACATGCGGAATTTTTATTTTGTACTTACAGCGTATTCTTTACAAGGAGTATTGTAAATTTTACTGGCAATTATTATTGTACTATTCTAATGTAAGATTTTTACACCTTTTTTCAGAAATAAAATGCTTAATTTTCAAAGAAAAGCCAACTAAGTAATTGGCTGAATTGTCCATGTCTTAGTTTTTTTTTTTCTGTTAAGGAAAAAAAAATGTCTTATAGATAAGTCCAAACTCAGTACAGAATCTACTTAAATATTTCTTTCAAAGAAAGCCTAACGTAACCACAATAGCACGATGCCATAGTTTTTCATTTAAACTTTCCAAGTCAGAACCATCGCAGATTGGAGCTTATGTTTCAGTGACTGCAAATGAAGGCAGGTCCTTTGCTAGATAATTTCCAAGTCTAAGCCGTGCCCATCTTAAAGATCAACAAGACATTTTGAAAGTTGACGTTTTAGTCACCCTAAGATAATTTAATAGGAGTGTTTGATTTTATTTGTGAAATTCCCGAGTTAATTTCTGCTCACTTTTCAGCACAATGTTGAAAAAAAAAAAAAAAAAAGCTCAAACAGTAATGAAAGTAACACAGCAGAGGCAGTTTCTAGTTTAAAATTTTAACGGCAAAAAGAGATGCCCAGATTATCTGTTTAAAGTGTTAAAAGTCCCGGATAAGCAAATATTTGCACTTGTAACATGAATTGTATGTGAATGTTCTAGCACTTAAGTTAAAAGTGGATCCAGGAATTGCACAGATGAGTTCTGAGCGCAAAGGCAAATTTACTGAAATTTTAGGTTAAATGAATAGCCTAAGAGTAAGAAATTTGTCATCTATACTAGAGTATATGGCTCAAAGATTTAAAGATAGAGCACGTTGGGTGTTTATTGAACTAAATAAGCAATCTGGGTGATTTAGAGTACCCCTTTTCAAATTTTAAGTCTTTCATTGTTGATTACATTCAACATCTAGTTTCTGAGAGAAGCCAAGTCTTGATGAGTGTAGATGGTACTGTGAGCTCTGGTTGTAACCGATTTATCCGTAACACATAATTTGAATGCTTCGGGTCAGCAGGTTTTCAGTGGACATTGAATCTGTTTATTCAGTTTCTTTAAAATGTGGGTAAGTGTCCACACTGTGGTATCTGAAGACCTACAGATTTAACCTATCCAATTCATGACATGTGCATTATAGGCCAGTACTGTGCCCAGCTGGTCACTCTTAGTGCCTTGTCCCTTCCTCCACACATCTGAGGAAGGAAAAGACTAAAAAAAAAAAAAACAAAAAAACAAAAAAAAAACTCAAGATGAAAGTTATGTTTTGTTTTGTTTTCCCCCTAAGAGATATGTGGAAAAAAGTAAAGAAGTTAGAGTGAAAACACTCACACCGAAACGTACCACCAAATATATAGCAAATTGTAAATGAAGATCTTATATGCAAAGGCTTCTTGTACTCTAGCGTAGCTTTAAAGGAGAGCAGACCTCGGACCCCAGACCTTCTGCATCCCAAGAGTTCCTTTACAGAGGCATTCACAGGCGAGACCCAAAGGCATAGATACAGCGTCTTGCCTGCCTGTAGACTTGAGGAACGCACAGAGCGGACTTTCAGATTTGAAAGTTATTGCAAAGAGAGCCAAAAGCAAAACTGTGATTTTCCCCCCTTTTGAGAATGAGTGCGTAGGTGCCCCGAAAGCAGGGTACCACAGCTATGTCTTTCCTTCAGATTACGCATCTTTAAAAAGTACCAAGAGGAGCTCTGCCTCCCAGGCCGCCAGTGCACAAGGCTTGGAGCGACCCTGTCCTGGCCCTCAGGTCCTTGGCTGGGCTGGGCTCTCGTGTCACACTCTATGGCAGCAGACCGCAAACCCGCTTTTGATCTTGCAGTGAGGGCCTCCTGCTTGTCTCTTGCATCCCATCAAGTTCAGTCTCCTATCTGAGATTTGGGGGTGTGTAGTAGGTTTTACTTACTCAGCAGACCTGCGGGGGATAGTAAGAGGCCTTAAGGTATAGGCTCACATTGGTGCCGGGCAGAGGCTGGGTATAGGCCCAGGACTGGACCGTGGGCCTTGGACGGGTGAGCCAGGAGTGTGGGGCGCCAGGCTGTGCGGGCAAGCAGGTGCTGGAACAAAGGAAGCCGGGCTACCCAGGCCTTTGATGGGCAAGGATGTCTCCTCCTGGGGCTCCTCATTCGCATGCAAATCCAGCGCTGGTCCCCTTTTCTTTGAAGGCAAACAGAAGGATGTTTGTGTGTTTGTAGGCTAGAAGGCTTCGAACAAGCCTTCCTCAATAGGCTGGGTCTCGAAAAATAAACCAGTTGGACAAACATTGGGCACCAGCTCTCCTCCTCCCGACTACAAAGTGTGGATTTGCTACAACTCATTAACCCGACGCCTTTCTCTCCTTTTCCTTGTTTCTTTACTCCTCAAACGCCCCCGTAGAGCCGGGAGACAAATGACCGAAGCCCAGTCGGGAGGGAATTGCAGTTAATGGGGAGAGGGATATATTGGGGCTAATGGTTCAGGCCGCTCCCGAGGCAGGACCACACAAAAAGGACCCTCTCCATTCAAGGCTCTGTTGTGCTGCGGGGATTTAATCTGCAGCGAGATTTAGCCAAATGTTATCTATTGCGGGGGTAATGAAGCCCTTATGGGCTGAATTGCTCCTTGTACCACACATGGTGTCACGACCTCAGACTGCTTCTTGGTTGATTTCTTTCTCTGTCGGGTAATTATTTTTATTTCTTTAAAATAAAAAGCTAGTGCTTCTGCTCAGCAACGGGTTTCCTCTCCATTCCCACCCCACGCATTTAAGAGGCACTTCCTTTCCTATTAAAAAAAAGAAGAAGAAAGAAAGAAAGGATGGAAGGAAGAAAGAAAGAAACAAGTAACCGAGGAAGTGAAGGGGGAAGGCTGTGGTGAGCTTTCCCAGTCTTTTACTTACGGAAGCATCTTTATTCGCACCCATCTAGGCTTCTCCGGCCCCATACCCAGCAGCCCTCTTGTGCCCAAACTTTCTGCAGACAGAACTGGAATTCTGGGTACAAGTATCCTCCAAGCTCTTAGAGTGAGCACGTCTCTCAGGGAAAGGCTTCTGTCCCTCCAAGATTTGCTTTTTCACAAACCCACACATGTCTTCCTGTAGCCTGCTGGCTGCGGGAAGTGCTCATCCTGATGGAAGATGATTATTTTGATGGGACACCAGCCCCTGCCATTTATCAGAGGCCGCCGTTTGAGGCCGGTCCTGCTTTGTTTTTCTGTCTCTGACCCTGATGACTCTGCTTTCTTTGCGTGAGGGAGGATCACGCTTGGACCTGCTAACGGTGTTTTTACAACACCCGGCTGCTGATGGGTAAGGATCTGACCCTACTGCCCACAGCTAAGAATCAAGGACTCCAGCTTAGGATATTTAAATTCTCTGCTAGCGACAAGTTCTGTTCACCCCTGCTTTTTGTACGGATGGAGCAAAGACATGTGGGGGGGGCGACTAAGAGGGTGTTATCACTGTCAAACTCAACCCAAGTTAGAAATCTTCCCAGGGACAGTTCTGGTCTCATCTGGCTTCTTCAGGGGGCGTCAGTGTGCATTTAATTGGAATACCAAGGTTCTCCCCCCCCCACATCCTCATACACACCCCTTAAAACTGAACCAGACAGAGACGGAGCTAGGGAACAGCACTGTCCTCACTCATGTCTCTGCCGGGTGCAGCTGAGGCATGCATACACACAGGCATGCACGCTCATAGCCCATCAGCTGCCACTTGCCTCTTTCCCACCATGGTTTTGTAATTAGGCATGTGTTTTTTGTTGGTAAACGTGTTTGATGTCACGGCCAGTGAAATGTGGTGTGTTTATAGGGCCACGAATGTAAATGTGTAAATATGTTTAGTGTGAAATCTAGCCCTTCGACTTTAGCAATAAATAGGCTGCCAACTTGGATTCCCTGACGTTTGACAGGGAGATGGAGCCTCTGATCCCGGCCAGCTGCTAGGGCTGCTATGGCTTGCCCTTCCCTAACTGAATTCACTTTTCAGCTAATTTCTTTGCATATCACATCTCTCTGATCGCATCTTGCTCTCGCTGTGACCAGTTTGGGCTGCTTTTCACCGATGACCCGTCTGGAGTTCTAGAAGCTTCCTGGTTCATTCCTTAGGGTTCTTTACCAAGGAAACCCCCCCCCCCCCCAGTCACCAACAAGCAAAGCCTACGAGTAGACAATAACAGATGACCAGTGAACATCTTCCAAGGCCTTGGCCTTTAGGTGTGACAGGACATAGGAGTTGATTTGGTGGCCCTTACTGTCAACATCCTAAGAGTCTAAAGTGTTTTGACCCAGTATGTGGAGTCTGAGGCAGGAGAATCTGAGGTCATCTCAGCTGCAAAACCAGACCGTGTCACCTTGTTTCAAAACCAAACCACACCTGTTTGGGGCTCCTCTGACTTTTAAGAGTGTAATAGACACACAGAAGCATTCAGAAATCACAGTAACTCTCCACCCCAACTGAATGCACCAAGTAGCTCATCCCTGCTCAAGAAGCAGATTTTATCTGCCCACCAGGGTTCCCTTTCTTATTCCAACCAGTACCCTCAGCAAACATTAGATTTTTAAAGAAAGATTTTCACTAATATTTCAGGAATAGTCTTTTGAGTTTAAATTTTTTTTTTTTATTTATCTGCAGTGCAAGATGTTGAACCCAGGGCCTCATATATGCTAGTCAAGTGCTCTACCATGGAGCGACACCCCCAGGCCTCCAACAAAGAAGCCTGATAGATTTCTTCGCTGAGAAATAGTGAGGCAGAGGATCACTCTGGACTCTGCTTTACAAATCAGATGGCAAGCCTCAGAAGAGGGTAAATGATTTGCCCAAGGTCATAGCTACTGGGACGTCACTACTGAAATCCCACTTCATTTCCACGAAACTGTCTTGCCGCTTTGTTACCATCGGTGGGATTTGTTAAACCGTATAGTGGTAGGGAAGATGCTAAGAGGTCACAGTGGGCCTTTGTCTCTTGTGCGGTTCTTTCTTGTGTGCTCACCATAGTCTCTTCCCTACCACTCCCATGGGAAAGTCTGCTGTTCCAGCTGTGTTTAAAAATCAACAGCTAATTATTTCAGACTTCCTCCAAGTAGTTCTACATGGCACTCTCCTAGCATCCCTCTTCCTCCTCCTCCTCCTCCTCCTCCTCCTCCTCCTCCTCCTCCTCTTCCTCCTCCTCCTCCTCCTCCTCCTCCTCCTCCTCCTCCTCCTCCTCCTTTTTCCTGGCATCAGCAATCTTCTTTAAGACATCCTCACGAGAGGTCCTGTCTGACCATATTCACAAACAGGCCATGTATCTCCCACTTCTCTTGTAGATTAAAACAAATTATCCGATGTGTATGAATGTTTTTGCATGCAAGCACGTTGTGCACCACATGCATGCCTGGTGCCCATGGAGGCCAGAAGAGGGCATTGGATTCTTTGATTCTGAACTGAACCATCTTTTATGGGTTCTAGGAATCAAACTTGAGCAACAAGTGCTCACTGAGCCATCTCTCCAGACTCCTCTTGTAGATTTTTAAAGGCCAAAGTCTGCCAGGTGAGAACACTTTCCTAAACTGCTAAGCTATTTTGCAAAGGAAAGATCACGTAAGGAGTCAGACCCATTCGGTAGCTCCTGTCTGCCTGGACAGCATTCTCCCTAAAGCCCTGGTGGATGAACTCCAGACTACCTACCAGTTCATGCTGGCCCACTGCTATCCAGAAAAGGACAGCTTTCTCAGGCAGGGGCTGGGGTTACAGTTTCAACATCCCACCCAGAGGGAGGGATGCAACTTGGTGGTAGAGCGCTTGCTAAGCATGCACAAGGCTTGACAGATTGTGAGCTGCAGAATACAATAAAAAATTTATGATAGTCTTTTCAAGGAACAGTGCTTAATGCAAAAAAGAAAAAGTTCTTTTTAAATACCAGAAACTGAAAAATTTTTTTAACACCACACTTTGAAGGATAGCAACCCCCCCCACAATAAAAACAGTTCACAAAGAACATTAGCATGCTTATTTAAACAATTTGGAAATATGAATATGAAATTAGGAAATGGGGTGGAAGAATACTTTCTATTTGTAAGAATGATATTTGCAAAGATAGGGTATTTTCTTGTGGGTAGAATACTGCTGGTGGAGGAGATATCTAGTCTGGTAAGCCAAATACCAGCTATGGTTGTGTCCTAGGCCCAGCCGATGCAGGGAGCAGCAGCTAAGAGTTGGAGGATGAATCTGGGGGTCTCACTGACCCAGAGGGTGCCAGGCACACGAGTTTCTCATACTTGTAACTTCATCAATAACAGATTGGCAAACAAAAAGAGGGGAATTCCGAGATGAACATTCCTACTTTGCACATTTTGACAATTCTTGTGAAACCAGGAGCATATTTTCAGTGATCAAAGGATGTGACATATCTTGCGAAAAGTCTACAAGAAAGGACTTTTGTGAGGGAAAACGACTTGATTCTCTACTTTTCATTATTTTTTTTTTATGCAGAGCTTTATGTGCGCGAAAATAACTGCAAGATTCTATTGTTAAATAATTGATGCCACCGAGAGGGAGAAACTCATCAACCAATCTCGGAAGCCTGGAACAAAGGCAGCATAGAAATGAACTGTTAGGTCAGTTTCCACTCTCGGGTAGAGATCTCTTTCTTCCTCTTTTCCTTCCTTTTCTCTTCTCAGAAGATGGCCTGTGACAACAAAATAAGTCACGTGACGCTGCCCTAGAAAATACAGACCATATTAATGTAAAGAATTGTGATCTCTGTGCTGCTTCTTCCTACACTTTATTCATTTGGGAAAACAAGAAAGGAAAAGAAACACTCCAAACTTTGGCATATAACTAAATCCCTGGCGTATAAATGTCTACATACTTATTTTCCTTCAAACTTCCCATTTCGCTCTGAGATTGGTTGTTGCTTAGTCCTTTCTAGAAATAATGAAGATAAAAGAGATGGCATTTTCCCCTTCCTGCAGTCAGATGTGTATTTGGACTGATAACTTTCTCGCCTCTTCTAAAATAAACAAATGGCTAATGTTTTAAATGCATTCTTCCAGCTGTTTTCCCCCCCTCTCCCCACTCATCCACCGATCATCTCTTTAACCCTTAAGCTTGGAAAAGTAGGATAAGTCTGCACGGTTAACGGAGCACCTGCTACATTGCAAATCCCTTTAGATACAGGAAACAAATTAAAGAACTCCTGACACCAAGCTGTTAATTACCTAAGCACAGGCAGTGAACAGGAGAACAAGCCCGGGAACAATGGGCACAGGGAAGGCTAGGCAGGGCATTCTTTCATTTTCCATTAGAACATCTTTTTTATTACTGGAAATTTCAGTAGCATGTAAACAAAACGGATGGCATTGTCTTGATAATATCATGCAGCCACTTTACCCACAATTAGGGTGTTGAGGTAACACAATGTCAAACTCCTCCAACCAGAGAGCCGTTTTGGAAGGCTTCTTCTTAGGGATCACTCCGTCTATAGCTTCCAGTTCTTCTCTGAGAATAAATGAAAGGGGAGGGGGATGGCTGTTATCAGCCGCGCTCCTCCCCCCCCCCCCCCCGCCCCCGCCCCGACTGTGTACCAAGACTGTGACCTGCACAAATTGAGGTTACATTCACATGGGTCTGTGAAGAGTTACACACGGAGACAGTTGTGAAATCCGAAGGCACTTCCCCCCCCCCTTCCCACTTTTGAACATTTTATTACAGATAAAGGAAAATTTAAAACAAAGAAAAGTATTTTCTTATATTTCTAATAACTTTTAAATAAAAAGAAACTCCACTAGAGAAATTACAATATGCAATTTGCAAACTCTCTCAGAGAGTCCAGGTTTTGGTCTGCTGAGGGTGCACAGCCCGCCAAGATTTTTTCCCCCCTTTTCTTTTGAAATGAAATTCAAACATTTACTTCACCTTTAAAGTTGTCATCGCCGAGGAACTTGGTCCAAGTCACCCAGTTTGGATTTGGTTTTCTTCTCCAAAAGTAACCAGGAGTCCAGGGGATAAAGCACGGAGGACTTGGTGCTGTGTTTTTCTATTTAAGGAATTTAATAATGTGCCTTCCTCCTCTTTCCCCTGACCCCCTCCAGCTGCACACATAGCAGGGCTCCAGAAAAACCAGCTCCCACACATCTTTAGAATTATGTGGGATGGGACCCCTTATTCTAGGGAGCTGGTGGGTGAGGGTCGTTATTGTAACTCTAGTCTGTAACTAAAGCTCTGGCATGTAATAAATCTCTCCCCAAAGACTTTTGGATCTTTGATTTGAAAAATCGGATTCCTTTTGTGGAAACAGTTGACAGGAACCTAAAAGGATTAGTTGCATTCCACATAGGATAATTTTTACTGGCAACATTTTGAAACGATTTGATTCCTTTCAGACCTTAAACAATGTCCAGAAAAATGATCTAACGAGACTCGTATTGTTTTCCTTTGTATGTGAATCAGTCTGCTGCTCCGGCCAACATCTCCTTGGGTTTTTTTTTTTTTTTTTTTTTTTTTTGAGTGTTCTACTCCCGAGCCGTGCACCGAATTTCTTCTCAATCATCCTTTGTACCTGGTTATCTTTTCTTGCCAGAGGGCGGTTTGTAACTCCTGGGCCTACCCCAGGACAGAGGGACATCATTCTAGGCTCCACAAGGGCCACTGCGGGCTGCGCAAAGGCCTGGCCTGAGGTCTCCAGCAGCCTCAGAGCGTGGCGGTCCCCAGTCTTTATGGTCCAGCATTCCACGCAGCAGAAAGCAGCGCGGGATGGGTGAGGGCAAGAAAGGGCGAGGAATTTGCGGCTGCCTCCGGTCCAGCGGTGCAGCGGAGCCCCGAGGGCGACCAGCCTCCTGGCGCACAGCTCGCGGCTCCTCCTGGCCAGCCCTCGGCTGTTTATTTGGTTGCCAGCGGACTTTGGAGATGTTTTTGGCTAGAGGTTCTGACCTGCCGGGGCGCTGCGGCCGCTGGGCCCGGGCTCTCCCGGCTGTTTTTACACCTGCACAGACTCCCCCGCACTCCTCGGCCTGATTTATAGCCTAATTAAAGGTTCAGTGCTCTGCGCGCCACCCGGGCGGGCGGCTCTCTTCCCGCCCCTCCAGGAATGCGCGGGCGACAGCGCAGCCACACCACTCGGGCGCTTCGGCAGCCAGAGCCGCCAGGCCTGCTCCCCAATCCCCAGCCGCGAGCCTGGGGGGACTAAAGCGGGGGGGGGGGGGACTAGCCGCTGTCCCGACGCACAGAAGAGCTGCCACGTGTGCGCGGCGGCCCCGAGTGGACCTCCCGCGCTCGGTCTCCGGGGGGGGCCCCTGGAGGATGCGGACGGGGACGCGCTGGCCGTGGCCCCGCGAGGCTGCTGCGCTCCCAGTGTGGACCGTGGCCGTGGGCGGGAGGCGCGGGGGTCACGGACCGCCCAGCCCGCGAGCCGCCGCGGGGCAGCCTCGGCTCCAACCTCCTCCTCGGCGGCCTTTTCTTTCCGGAGAGAATAAACGTCAAGGCAGCGGAGATTGGCAGCATTGAGCATCTTCCTAACCCGGCTCTGTCTTCTTTCCATCTATCAATCCACCTTTCTAATTAGACTAATTAGGAGCGCTCTGCAGTGTCGCTGGGCCCAGGGACTGAACCGCTTAGGAGTTGTGAAAAGAGCCCTGAATGGCCACGCTGGGGGCCGGGCGGGGGCCTTTGCGACTCATTCACCACAGAGTAACAGTGGCTACATTTATCCCTAGCCATTGAAAGGAGGCTCGATTAAAACGTTTGGGAACTAATGCCACCCTGCATCCCCTCTTTAATTAGAGGAGCCGGGGCGATGGCGAGAGTTCGGGGACCCTGCAGACACCCTTCCTGTGCGCCACTGCTTTCCGCCCTTTCAGGAGACAAAAGTCCGCCACCTTCCCACCTGTTGCCCAGCTCCCGCTTTCCCATCCATTCAGAGCCCCAGTCCCTGCCCCAAACAGGAGGCCAGCCAACTGCTCTAGGACTCAGCAAGCCAGGATGCTGGGGGGCATCCGAGTGGAAAGCGAGGCGTCTCTGAAGTATCCTTCCGGACACCACTCTCTTTATTTTCTCCTCGAGGTAGCCGGCTTCCTTTTTTTCCCCTCACTTTCTACACAGGTAGTCCCTTCTCCACCCCCACCCCACGAAATTTTGAGAGAAAAGCATTTGTGAACTACAGGAAGTGGGTCAGATGCCACTCTGTCCCCCTTCCTGGTCTCCTGTGGTAATGACGGTTTCTTAACTAGTAGAAATAATTTGGACATAGTCCGTCCTTGCGTCTATCCACCCTTCCTTACTTCCCTCCCTCCCTTCCTCCCTCCCTCCCTCCCTCCTTCTTTCTTGGAAAAATGTCTTAAGCACCTACTGCGTGCCTGGAGAGTCTTAACACACTGTCAGCCTTCTTCGTTTCTTTATAACCTACCTTCAATTACATCTTAACTAAAACCGGACTCGATTCCTCGGGCGAGCTCTTGAGTCTCTTTCTATGGCTGTATATGTCAACATATTTCTCTTTATCTTTCTCACTGCTTAACAGGAAGAATCCCAGACACAAGCTATTAGGGAAGAGAAATGAGAAACAGAAGTCATTTGCTAATACAGATTTTTGTATGGAAGGAAAGCTGCTTGGTTCACTTTGTTGATGAGAAGGTGGTGTCTGATTTTTTTTCCCAAAAATTTGAAACATTTTGCCCTAAAACAAAGGTGACCAAAACCCTTGATTTCTTGCTTTCTTCCTCTTTTTGCTTCACTCCCCTCCTTTCTTGGAAAAGAGCCAGACGTACAAAGAAATATCATCAGGTCACTGTTCTTGATCATGTTAATTTAGAAAATGGAACCTCGGGAGAAGACGCTATTAACTAAATGTCAACCCACAGTGTGCAGAATTCCTTGGATCCAAACTTCAAAAACAAAAATGAAAGATGTCATGTGAGTGAAAGGAATTGTGGAATTTTTTAAAGGCCTAAACTGATCTTAATAGAGTTTTATTGCTTCCACACCCTACCTCACAATATTTTAATTTAACAGTTACAATATGCATGACATTGGAACATAAATCCAGCCTGTTAAGAAACTGGGAGGAGCAAGGAAGAGGAAAGAATTTTTTTTAAGTGGCTCATTTGCATTGGAGAAAATGACAATTTGCAAACATTTCAAGTTCCTGGAAACTTTGAAATAGAAACTCTTAATCTGTACCGTCTGGGATTTTTTTAATCACAAACCTCTTATTTTTCCATTTCAGCTGTTGATTTGAATTTTAATTAAGATTAATATACATATGGTCAAGGGTGCAACCTCTAAATATATAGGGTGTTGGATATGCACCTATATCACAGTGCTTAGATCAAGATTAAAAAGTAAAACAAGACGGAAGAGCCCCACGGCTGTTTCATAATAAACACCACCTCCTTCCACCCACTGGTCTTCTTTTTATACCCTCAGATGGGTCTCACACTATCGTGAATTTCATATAAGTGGGATCATTCGGTGTGCATTTTTTGGTTCTTTTCTTCAGCACCAAGATTCAATTCCTTGAATCCCTATCGATAAGTCAATGTGGGATGTAAATAATTTAGACAGGTACAGATGAGAAGCAAACAGTGGAAAGCTTTAGTTTAGACACCTTGCCCCAGGAGACCCCAATGTTCCACTCTCAACCAGAAAGGCAATCTTAAGACAAGTGTATAAACAGAAATAGTGGATCCTTACACAGCAACTGTGGGTTACGTCATTTCCAAGATGCAATTGTGGGTAACTGCGAGGAGAGCAGAAGCCGCAGGCTGCTTTTGTAATTGGATTCTATTTCCTCCCTGCCATTTCATCCCCTAAGACTAGTAGTAAGTACTTGGGGCCTCTTCACAAAGAATGGCATGAACTTGAGGGGGAAAGTAAATTGCATCCAGTTTGTTCTATTTCAGACATGTAAGTACTTAATGCAACGGTCTGTCAAGTGTGCTTTGAATTCTGTTTGAAAGTAAAGTGTTCAATTTGCAACTAACACAGTTACCCTGTTTGTAGGTCACCACACAGACCAGTTAGCTTCGAACAGGGAAAAGCACAGCAAAACTGCGGGACTCTGATGGTCCTCCTCACTGCCCCTCCCCTCAGATACCATCCCAGGAAGCCAGCCCTTTCTTGAATTTGTGTTGGGATGACACCCAGGAAGACTCTCACCAATCCTCTCTCCCTTCAGCAGAAACCGAGCATGAAGCCTGAGGACTTCTCCTTCAAGAAGGGTAGGTCTGTTTGTGCCAGAGGAGAAATAAGAGCATTTAGAAGAATCAGAAACATATTTTTTTGGCTGATTATATTGGACATTAGTAAATTCTAAGTCGGGAACATTCTGTTTTATACTCTTAAATCTAAAAATTAATATAAACCTATAATAAGGCACAGAGTTCACACTAAGGAAGGCAGCATGGGGATAAGAATAAGATAACTACACTGTGTTATCATAATATCAGACAAATCAATTGAATCGCTTATTTCTAAATATAACAAGAGCCAGTAAGATTGCTCAGTTTATTTTTGTTTTTCTAATGTTTTATCTATTTTTATTTTATGAGCATTGCAGTGTTTTACCTGCATGTATGTCTATGTGAGTGTGTTGGATCCTCCGGAACTGGAGTTACAGACAGCTGCCATGTGGGTGCTGGGAGTTGAACCTGGGTCCTCTGGAAGAGCAGCCACTGTTCTTAACTGCTGAGCTATCTCTCCAGTCCTCAAGATTGTCCAGTTTATAAAGATGTTTGCCATTGAGGCTGATGACTGGAGTTAAAGCCCCAGGACCCACGTGGTGGGAGGAAAGAACTGACTTCCACAGGCTGTACTTGGACCTCCACATGTGGCCACATATGCGCACCCCCCACCCCCCCACACACTGTAAAAAAAAAACTGTATAAAATAAAAATAGCAGTACTACCCAAATGCTGTGGATGCTGAGACTCTAATCTTTTGCATATTACTGGTGTGAATGTAAAGTCACCCTCAAAGATTGTAAAACTAAAAATGCACTTACCACACTATCTGGCAATTACACTCTAGGGCCTCTATACTAGAGAAATGAGAATTTATGTTTATAGAAAGACACGTATGCAAATGCCCATAGAAGATTCATCTGTGAAATAAAGAAAGGAAAAAGGAAAGAGAAAGAAAACAAATATCATAATCATGTAATGGGTAAAAACTAGACTATTCATACAAAGCAATATACCTAACAAGGAATGCACTATGAACTTGACAAACTGGGTTTCAAAGTCATTGTGCCTTTGAACCTGGAAAAGTAAGGTACTGCATGATTCCATTCATTTAACATTCTTTTAAAAATGTTTATTAATTGTGTTTAATGTGTGTTGGTGTTTTGCCTGCATGTATGTCTGTGTACCATTATGTGTTTCTAATGCCCACAGAGACCAGAAGAGGGCATCAGATTCCCTGGGACTGGAGTTACAACTTTGAGCTGTCATGTAGGTGCTGGGAATTGAACCTGGGTCTTCTAGAAGAGTAGCATGTGCTCTTAACCGATGAACCATCTCTCCAGCCTGATTTGAAATGACGAGACTACAGAGACAAGAACAGATTAGTTATGCCAAGAAACAGGGAAGAGGAGAGGGTATGATTGGAAAAGGGTAGAAAAGGGTGGTTTCCTGGTGAAGGGAAAGTTCTGCACCTTAATTTGGGGGCTGCCGCATGAATATATATATATATAGTCACGTTGCATATAGTGACACACACACACACACACACACACACACACACACACACACACACATGCTGCTGTGGTCTGATATGTCCCCCAAACACATGCATTGGAAACTTCACCCCCAGTGCAGGAATGTTGGGAGGTAGAGCTTAATGGAGAGCCCTGTCTGCCGACTAGGTTCACTGTAAAAAAAGGGCTGGTGCCGGGCGGTGGTGGCGCACGCCTTTAATCCCAGCACTCGGGAGGCAGAGCCAGGCGGATCTCTGTGAGTTCGAGGCCAGCCTGGACTACCAAGTGAGTTCCAGGAAAGGCGCAAAGCTACACAGAGAAACCCTGTCTCGAAAAACCAAAAAAAAAAAAAAAAAAAAAAAAAAAAAAAAAAAAAAAAAAAAGGGCTGGTGAGTGTGACGGGTCACGTGAGAACAGAGACTTGTCCCTTCTTGCTTTTCCTCCACCATGTGAAAATGCAGCAAGAAAGCCTTGCCAGCTAGGCTCACACCTTCCTGTGCTCTAGTCTTAATACTCAGGAGGTTGAGACACAAAAACTGTTGTAAGTTCAAAGCCAGCTTGGGCTACAGAATTATGGACTCTGTCTCAAAACACCCAAAAGAGGAGGAGGAGGAGGAGGAGGAGGAGGAGGAGGAGGAGGAGGAGGAGGATCATTACCATATCCTGCATATCCTGGCACCTAGTACTTGGACTTCCCAGTCTCTAGAACTCTGAGAAACTGCTCTTTATAAGTTGTCCAGTCTCAACCAACCAGCTATAGCTGTGCAGAACTAACTCCCCATATGAGCGCACAGAAAATGAGTAAAATATATAAGTCCTTAATAGTGCTGTACAAACACCAATGTCCTGGATTTGCTCTTGCACTACAGCTACATGCTACGTCACCATTGGGGAAAGTTGGCTGAAGGGCACAGGGGATGCAGTGGACTCTTTTTTCAACTTCTTATGACTCTATCGTTATTTCAAAAGAAAAAGATCCTTCAATCAGTGTCCCATTATAAGACTTTCTGCTGATGACGAGAGCTTTCCTTAGCAGATTTTCATAATTAATAAGGGCAACATACATTCTCATAAGCAGTGTTTAAATGGTTTTACTAGTATTACGTTTGATAATTGCCCACCGT